>NC_133720.1:1122500-2322500 GCF_048934315.1 Petromyzon marinus | reverse complement strand
ATTACCCGAAACGTTACGTATTATATATTGTTGTTTATTTTAAGGCCAAAGTGTCTTTAACGAATGTTATCGTACATATATATGATTACAGTAGCGGCGTTTACCATTCAATGGATGGATGGCACACACCGCTACTCCGAAGCGTTGGTCTATGGGAATTTGTTTCAAGTCCTGGGCATTCATTGTGAAGTTGTTGAAACGGAAAAACCACTTTAAGGATACGTACATGCGTATTTACACACGTCGCCATGGATTCAGCTCAAATACCCACCCCGCTGGTTTGTGCCGTTCCCTGTTTGCGCATATTAATCACGGCTTGAGAGCGAACGCCGAGCAAACAACACCGCTTGTATGTGCCTCTCTCTCTCTTAAAAGAGGCACATCACAAATTTCCACATGTTGATAAGCCACTTCATTGTGCTATCATTTGTGGCCAGGTCGCTTCTGAAAAAGAGCTATACAGCTAGTGGGCCTTACCTGGTAACAAAGAATTGAGTGGATAACACATCTAAAATTACATCTTTAATTTGCTGTTATTAATCCATACGAAAGAAGAAGAAGAAAAAGACCTGGTAAAACAAAAAGTGTTACGTTTTCGTTTAAAACACTACTAAACGGTTATATATGGGCTAGTCCTATTTTTTTACTTCTTACACGAAACACGCGTTTGCTGTGAATGGCAGGATTAGGCGTGGTCTCGATATGGGTTGTCTTCACCCAGGGCGATTCATGCAGTTGTATAAAACGGTTAAAGGGAATGCTGCGAGATTCTACGAGATTCTACGAGATTCTACGACTTCGCGTGTGTGCGTTATAACGCCACCAATGGCAACGGGGGGATGATGCCGTGAAGAAATTGTTTAGCACAGTGGACTTGCAATCCAGAGGTCGCCGGTTCAATACAATCTCCTGGTGCGGCAGCAACGCTTCATACATCAGCCCTGCCACCCTCCTGTCTGTGTCGCTTGCGTGTGGTGGGGTAAAGTGTGGGTACTCCCACTTCTTCTAAGATTGCCTGGCAGGTGTGGAAGATTGACCAAACACCCTCTTTGGAGGGGGCTCTCTCGGCAGTGGCGTGAGCAGGAAATTACAGGGCTACTGCTTTATCTGTAACTATGAAAATGTAAAATACGAAATGCCAGTTTCCTCTCCTAGAGATGTGAGCAATACGTGAACACATTGAAACAAAACGTGAACACAACAATGTGTTCAAAACGTGAACACATTGAACATGTGTTCACGTTTTGTTTCCCTTCTACGTGACTTTACCGAAATAACCAAGAATATACATTAAAAATGTGTTCACACTGGAACCAGAATAACTCATGGACAATCCACTATTTTCATAATGTCAAAACTGAATTTGGTAATGAACACTAGCTTGATAATGTACCGAAGGAGGAACGTTTTCAACCAGTGCACATTACCCGCGATGTCATACGGATCAGAAACAAACAAAACACGTGTGCAACAAAAAAATCAAAGGAGGGGCACATGCTTGGAATTGCACTGAAGAGGCAGAAAGAGAAGGAGATAAAGCATGAGTCAGGGGAACAAAGGCAAATTAGAGGCACGGCCCATCGTGGTTACATGGGACGATGGGCAATGGACGAGACTGATGAAAGAATGACGAACACCGCAGAGATGGATCAATGAGATCGCTTCGGCAGCAATATGCGTCGTGGTATCATAGAACCGCGAGGGACGGCAACGCCATGGAGAGGCCTTCATCCAGCAGCGGAGAGGCAATGGATATCGCTAATGACGATGAATATCGGAACGTTGAGTCCAGGCACACATTAATATTTATCCTTCGATAACAAGATAACGTTGTTTTCAACAGATTACTTCTCCCAACCTTAGGTTTTAAAAAGTAGTCAGCAAACTAACCGCCGGGTGAGCAGAGAGGACATGATCCAGCAGTGGACTGACAGAGGGCTGCACACACACACAGGCCTATTACTGCTGTCCCCTCGGTGTGAATGTCTCAACACTAATGAATAATGGACGGCCTTGGTCGGGATGTTTTAAAAGCAACGCACTTACATTCCGCGTGCGTTTAGGAGAAAGGGTATAGACTGCCAAGTGGGGAGGAGCGGTGGCGCGGTGGTCAGCACACTGCACCGTTAACCTTAGCCACACACACGTTCAATTCCCGGCCGTGGCTAACATCGGTGGCGAGGTACATCTGAACCGCTGCTCAATGGGCCCGCAGCCACGAACAGTCGAGTTTATAGGGGAAAGGAGCCCTGTACAGCAGCCAGCCAGGAAACTCGAGGCTTGAATTATTTAAGAATACAATCGTTGATTCATATCATTCACAAACACAGCGAGTCCCGACGTTCGACGATCATTTGATCAGGCGAAGGAGTCGCGATGGCAAGCGATAGCTGCGTTTGGATCCATCACCCAGCTCGCTCGAAAGTGGATTATTGTGACAGCTGCCAATCTCAAACAGGAATAGGTGTCACGCTGAGAGCGATAATTACTCTTTGCTGCAAAGAAGTGCAACGTGCAGACATCTGCTCTTTATTGTCGAAATCCCGAGTCCCCGCGGCATACATTCCTGGGGGGGGGAGGGGATGGTTGTGAGTGTTTGATATGGGGAGGGGTATATGAGGCAGGTGTATGGGATGCATGCACACAGGCATATGCATACCCTACTGATATGCGTGCAAAACAAAGGCAAAGATCCCCAGTGTAGCCTTAGCAGACGGCTGGGGCAAGTGCTGTTCGCGAGCACCTAATGAAGGCCGGCACTGTGGCACACGAGGGGGTGGGTGGCCAGCACCACGCCCGGCCGCCTTTGTCTCCCCAATGCCGATGCTTACAGACTGCACAGTTTAAGGCCGAGTTTACCGTAGTTTTTCAACACAGAGGATGTTTTTTTTACCTTTTATTTAATCTAAACAGATAAGGCCCACTGAGCTATGTAGCTGGCTTTTTTTTTTCTTAAAGCTCCCTAGCCCCAAATGATAGCTTAACGAAGTGGCTTATCATCATTGCAGTCAAAAACTCTAAACGCGAAGTACGCCCCGCATCTTAAACGAACAGGGGACCCAACCGACGGGCAGATCTGACGGATAAACGAACGGGTTCAACCTCAGGTTGGAAAACAAACGAATATTTTTTTCTTTATTTTATTACGTAAACTATTCAACTGCTTAAAACTATTAACTATTTTTCTTATTTTACCAACTAAGGCCCACTGAGCTATATAGCTCTTTGTAAGAAACGACCTCGCCACAAATGATTGTTCAACGTAGTGGATCATCATGTCGAAATCTACAGCGGGCCAAACAACTCTAAACGCGTGGCGATGTTGATTCTAAATGTGGAGAGGGGAAACCCCCGGAGAAAAATCCACGCGACCTCGGGGAGAGCGACACAGAGAGAAAGAGAGACACGCCAACTCCAAATATACAACAAGCGTCAGGATCGGGTTCGAAACCCACGGCCACTCGTCTAACACCAGGTCGTGGGTGGCAGAGTTAACCGTCGGTGCCCACTGTGGTGGCGGTGGTGGCGGACGAGGAGGGCACTTGTAATGGATTGGGATCGATACCCACGGCCACTCGTCTAACACCAGGCCGTGGGTGGCAGAGTTAACCGTGGGTGCCCACTGTGGTGGTGGTGGTGGCGGACGAGGAGGACACTTGTAATGGATTGGGATCGAAACCCACGGCCACTCGTCTAACACCAGGCCGTGGGTGGCAGAGTTAACCGTGGGTGCTCACTGTGGTGGCGGACGAGGAGGACACTTGTAATGGATTGGGATCGAAATCCACGGCCACTTGTGTAACGCCAGGCCGTGGGTGGCAGAGTTAACCGTGGGTGCCCACTGTGGCGGCGGACGAGGAGGACACTTGTAATGGATTGGGATCGATACCCACGACCAATCGTGTAACACCAGGCGTGGGTGGCAGAGTTAACCGTGGGTGCCCACTGTGGTGGCGGTGGTGTTTGGTGGCGGACGACGACGAGGAGGACTCTTGCGATGAAGCGTGGCTGCCAATTTTGTGTAACGCTCGATGGGGTCGTTGTTGTTTTGGGATGGCGGGGCAAGGGACAATATGAGAGCGAGGCGAGGGGTTTTTGTTGCGAGCCGAGGGGGTAATTGTGACATGTTTGAGGATGGGTGCCATGTCCCTTTGATGTCGGCTCGCCAGAAATGCAAACAGAAACATTCTCGACAAACTGTTTCCCCCACGCCACTTTCACATCTACGGCAAGCTTCGCACGGATTCTGAACAAAATGTTTCATCGTTGTCACCATCAATCAACCTTGTTCGATCCGCTGCTGGATGATGGCCTCCCCAAGACGCAGCCGTCTCTCACGATCTCAATATGCAATAATCCACCCAGCTGCTGGACACCAGCTGAATAGAGTACATAGTTAACTCTCCTCTACAGTACACACGTAACTACAGTACACACACAACTACAGTACACACTACAGTACACACATAACTACAGTATATACTACAGTACACGCATAACTATAGTACACACTACAGTACACACAACTACAGTATACACACCGCTACAGTACACATATAACTACAGTACACACACAACTACAGTACACACATAACTACAGTATATACTACAGTACACACATAACTATAGTACACACTGCAGTACACACAACTACAGTATACACACCGCTACAGTACACATATAACTACAGTACACACACCGCTACAGTACACATAACTACAGTACACACTGCAGTACACACAACTACAGTATACACACCGCTACAGTACACAACCACAGTACACACAACCACAGTATACACTACAGTATACACACCGCTACAGTACACACATAACCACAGTACACACAACCACAGTATACACTACAGTATACACACCGCTACAGTACACACATAACTATAGAACACACAACTACAGTATACACTACAGTATACACACCTCTACAATACACACATAACTACAGTACACACAACTACAATACACACACCTCTACAATACACACATAACTACAGTACACACATAACTACAGTACACACGCCTACAGTACACACAACTACAGTACACACATAACTACAGTATATACTACAGTACACACATAACTACAGTATACACTACAGTACACACATACCTACAGTATACACTACAGTATACACACCGCTACAGTACACACATAACTACAGTACACACCTACAGTACACATACCTACATTACACACGACTACAGCACACACGACTACAGTTTACACACCTCTACAGTACACATACTACTGCAGTATACTCACTACAGCACACGCGGCTACAGTACATACAACTACAGTACACACACAACTACAGTACATACAACTACAGTACACACACCACCACAGTACACACACAACAACCACAGTAGATATCTACAGTACACACACAACTACAGTACATACAACCACAGTTTACACACCACCACAGTACACACACACACACAACAACCACAGTAGATATCTACAGTACATATGACTACAGGATATACACAACTACAGTACACACACACAACAACCACAGTAGATATCTACAGTACATACAACTACAGTACACACACCACCACAGTACACACACACACAACCACAGTATATATCTACAGTACATACAACTACAGTATACACACAACTACAGTACACACACATCAACCACAGTAGATATCTACAGTACACACAACTACAGTACACACACCACCACAGTACACACACACACAAAACCACAGCACACCTACAGTACACACAACTACAGTATACACACCACCACAGTACACACACACACAACAACAACCACAGTACACACCTACAGGTACAAACAGTAGTTTTTGTTCGTAAGTCTGGTCACTGTTCATTGGGTGTATATCAGTAAAACGATAGTACGGATTTTGTAACATTCTATGCAAGCTGCACTATGGACAAGTCAACGTTGGAGTTCGATTCCCATTCACGGCCAACAGCAATAATCAGTGACGCTGTCCTGGGGGTCTGTTCATTTCAGCAACCAGCACTGACCAGCGTGGTGAAGTATGGTCAAACAAGCTCAGCGAGCGACACGGGTGTGTGCCGTGTTGTGTGGAGGAGGGTATACGACACAAACCATGGTACAGGGTGGTCCAGATGTCTTGTAACCCCCCCTACAATTAATTGACCCCCTAACATTGTTTTCCTTTTCATATTAATTTCTGTTTTAGATCAACCTTACAAAAAATATTAAGTTTTACAAAATGAAGAAGGGGGGGGGGGGGGTCACAATAAATCTGGACCACCTGCCCCCCCCCAAAAAACAAATAATCGATTGTGTTGTAAGATCTATTGAATATAACGACGGTGTTTAAGTACCGTACACATTGTTTCAGAATAGCAGAAGCATATTTACAGATTCTAGCGCAGCATTAACTTCACTTGAATGATTACAAATCACAAAAGTCGCGACTCGTGTCAATTTGTGTGTGACCGCTTTTACGACAAATATCTATTGTGCCGATGAACGAAACAAAGTTAATGCGGGCGCAAGAGAGAGAGAGAAAAAGACGGTGCCCACGTTTGTTCATGCGGACTTTAGTGTTCAGCGGGATTATTTTAACCCTTTGTCTTACGCCTTGCCATTGTTTCATGGGGAGGGGGAAAAAAAACACAGATGCACCCAACAGCCCCACTCCCCTGCCAAGATTTAAATGCAATGATTAACCCAGATTAAGGGAGGAATGGTCCTTTATAATAATTCGGAATTACTGTCGCAATCCCCGGACTCCCATTCATATTTGCGGTTGTCATTGTCGACCCCCTCTCCTTCTTCTTCTTCTCCTCCTCCTCACAAGACAACACCAGCACCCCCCCCTCTCTCTCTCTTGTCCCCCACTGTTCTCCAAAATTAAATAATTCTCCTTTAATCCTCCCAAAAAGAAGAGCGAGGAGAGAGAGAAAAAACATCTCCCCCCCCCCTTCCCCAAGTCATTAATAACCACGTGCGTTCAGCCCGCGGGGGGATGGGACATGCGGGTTGACTTCTGAGACCGATTTATCTCCAAGGAAACTATTGTTTGAATAGATTCCCGCTAATTAAGATGCGTCCTACCAAAAGGGGAGGATGGAATTACTCTTAATGTCGTCACTTGTGGCGAAGAAGCTTCCAAGGTTCCCGAGATACGGCGATGCTGCGTCGATCCTTGCGTCGTACGATAATCGTGACTCACGCCACATTCGCATCGGTTTCCATATCGCAATTATTTCTTAAAAAATAAATCAACCAGACGATATACTGCATATGAAATAATAATGAAGCTTCCCGTAGGCGTCGAAGAGGTTGTCGAGCACTGGCTTTAGTAGCGCAATGCGTTACAGCGAAGTGTGGCCGAATCTCCATCTGTTCCATCTGCGCGGCGTACGAGTGTTGATGTGCCCCTCCTCCCACTTAATAAATAATAAATATACACTCATAATTCATTAGCGCTACGAATACGTTGACCCGAGTTCGATTTCCACTCACGGCCACCAACCGGTCCTGGGCCTCCTCTAGGTCGACTCAGCCTCAAATGAGTACCTGGTGCGGCGTGTAAAAACATCGCCACTGGGGAACACAAAGGCGGTCGGGCGTGGTGTTAGCTACAAGGGGCCTCATTGTATTTGCCTTTGTGTGTGCACCTCGGCATGTTTCGCTGATTGTGCGATGCATGTTGCGTGAATGCGGCTACAGTACCGAATAAAACTTCTGCGGCATAATTATGACTACGATGATTACAACACCCATTTAGGATGATCGGAGTTCGCGCACGGGGCACACAAACAACCATCACGAGAATTCCCATCATCACTCTTCGCAGCGGCCTTTGGCTGCTGGGCCATCGAACAAAAGACGGTCACCGCATCGCGCGCTGCCACGTGCGCTTCCGAGGCCGTCTGGAACGCTCTTCCGATATCAGGAAGCCACTGGAGCTCTTCATTTTTAAATGCAGATTGAAAAACTAGAACTGCTTTTCTTCTAAACTTTGGTGGTTCGTTTGTTGTCCTTCCACCCCCGCGCGCACCTCCGATGGGCATGGTTGGCGTGGCTACTACGTTCGCTGTTGCTGCCGCATTGGCAATGGTAGGATAGAAAAGTGTAATTGTTTGTTAAGGATACGCCACCTTCAGTAAAGGCACCACGTACCGATAGTCTGGCGATAAAGTTTAGAATTGACCATTCACTTGGTTTCTTTTTTTTTCTAAAGTGTTAATTCGAGTAAAATATGCGACGTCGGCGAGGTGAATTAAAATGTCTTGTGAAAAAATGCGTAAATTATATTTGTATGTCAATCCACTTTTGTAGAGTTGGGGATTATTTGACCATACTTCACCACGCTGGTCAATGCGAATTGGTAAAGTGGTGGGGCAAATCGGGAGTGGGAGGGGAACCGATTTAGATGTCACTCGCGACTGATGTCACCAGTGGCCCGGAATTGAACTTAGGTGGCCAGGATCACGCGGCCTGTCAAACTCAAATCCAAGACCAATATTCGCAATCAACTTTGGCATTAAACAAAAAAAAACATTCATTTAGAACTCAGTGACTCGGAAAAGATGTAAACATTAATATTTGATTTGTTTAAGTTGAATAATAGTTATATTTATGGTTAGAACCCGGTGTACAACTCAAGTTGACATCCACAACAACGTACGCTTACAGCGCGCCGCCGTATCGCACTACAAACATCCGACGAATCACGGCCGAAGAGGAACATTTCAAGACGGACTGAAGAGGCAGACAGTTAAGAAGACAATGTGATGGTTGAGAGCGGAACACCAACATTAAATGAGACGCGGAATGCCGGCTTCTTTGTTCCCAACCGGCCACTCTTTTTGAACATCTGTGCAGGTAAAGGAACTTCATTTTTCCCAGCGTGTCGGTCACGTAATTTACTCGAGTCGTTGTACGTCTTTCAGCCTTATGTCCCATAAGGGATGGAGAGGAATAAGTGAGTTGTACGTCTTCCAGTGGAGGCCTCGTTCTCAGCGGAAGAGGCGGTGGGACTTTTTTTTCCGGATTGAATTAGAAACATTGACGGACCTATATAACCTTTGACCCGAGTTTAGGAAAAATAAAAGAACGCGTGACCACCCGCTTAGGGCACGATGAGCGGTGTGCGTCCCCTGCTGGACTGAGACTTTTCTTCTTCGACTCAGTGACCGCCACCTAGGCAGTACTGAGAGGATACTGGAGGAAAGCCGCCTTCGTCGTGTCTCCTGTCCAAACCTACAGAGTCTCTGCCCAATATTCTGCACAGGCCACCGCTTCTGGTGTTGGCTTTGCCAAATCTTGAGTGCATTGTGGGTGCTGCAGGGCATCTCGGGAGATGAGCCGTGATTTGCTTCTCCTGACAAGCACATTGTTCGGTTGCGCAGAAGCCCCATGATTCACGAGAGAGTCGCATCTGCGGAAAGCCGATGACACCTCGCTATATAGAGGACCGTAAAGCTTGGGAAATTGTTGGCACCGGCATCATCGCAGCGATACACCGCTTCCATACCCCTGACGCAATCACATATAGCTCAACCGCCAGTGTAAATGCACCGGGTGGTCCAGATGTATCGTGACTCCAATTTAATTCTCTACAACTTCCATTTTTTTGGTAAGGTTTATTTAAAACAGACATGAATGTGTAAAGGGAGGAAAAAAATGTAAGGGTTCAATTAATTGGGGGGGGGTCACAATACATCTGGACCACCCGGTACTTCTTTCGCACAGTACGTCGCCATCTGTGCTCTATCGTTTTACATTAACGACATCGGCCGTACGACGAAGGAGACTAAAACCGCACATGTTTGGCAGTGCGCGGGGTGGGTGACGGCGCCGAGTGGGGCGATTAAAACGTCGCATCTCTCATTTAAGTGGCTCGAGGCCTTTAAGAGAGGGGAGCCTCAATAGGTGCGGCGCACACATCGCCCGTGCCTCTGCGATGAGCCCCACGGGCTGCTGCTGCTGCTGCCTCGCTCCTTGACCCCCTCCCCCGCACGCGCAATTACAGCCGAGTGGAGATTTGCCTTCTTCCCCCAGACGTTATCTGCTAAAATGGAGAATTGCTTCCAGGTGCGTTTTTGTGTGATGACGAAATATGCAATATTGCACGTCAAGTCCTCCTGGCGAGGTGGGTTTTTTTAACATCTTTTTCCAAAGCAGTAAATTATAGTAATAATAAACATATAATTCGTAGACGCAAACATCGCACCTCCAGGCTTTGACATTCCTACTCCTCCTCCTGCTCGAAGACACGGGTGTTAACATCGGAATCAGAATGTTTATTTATACTGCAGGAATTCGATGAGCTACAAAGCTCTTTTTCACCAGATGTCCAGTGAGGGCACGAGGTCAGAACGTTACAACAACAAACACTATTAGAAGATAATAGCAGTGCAAAGTATAGGAAAGGTAAACAAATGGCTTCAAAAAATAAATGCAAAAAAATATATGTTTTTATCTTACTAGGTAGAGCACACTGAGCTATTAGCTTTTTTTCAGAAACGACTGGCCACAAATGATAGCTCAACGAAGTGGCTTATCATCAACTAACTCACCAATTAACTCATCGACTCACCCAACTACTCACCCACCTACGTGCTCTGAAAAAGGGTCACTGCCAAAAACGTCGCATATTATATTTGTTTCCTCGTAAGGCCACAGTGTTGTGGACGAATGTTTTGAGTTTCTTTTTTATAGATAGAAATGTATTTGACGTGGTATACATGTAAACTATATAATGTGTATATTTTTTTAAAATGTGTTTTCAAGTGGTGGCTATGTGTGCGTCAATTACAGACGGGATACTTTTCAAACAAGATGTTCCATCCCAAGGGGTTATCCAGATAACATTTTAATTATTTTTTTTGTAACTTATCTCCCGGTAAAATCTGTTTTAAAGAACTATTGTTCTCCAAGTTGTATCTGAGTAGTTCAATGCATTTACAACCAGTGTCCCATATCCGTCAACAAACAACAGAGAAGGGATTTTCTTCTGAGCAATTAAAAGGGATTAATGATAACAAAAGATAAAGGCACAAAGAGCAAACTTTAAATGATAATAGAACATTATTTTGGATTAATCTGCGGCGTTTTGTATTTTTGAACAGAAATACAAAACGCATCCTGCATAAACTTGATTTGAAGCTTTCGTGACTGCAGGAATCCATACTCTCTGGTTCTTTCGGTAAAGTCACGTAGGTATAAAATAAAATAAAAATAAATCACGACGTTTCAATTGCAACACAAGCAATCATCATCAGGTGGGAAAACCACAGCAAGAAAAAAAACATTTTCAGCAACATTTTTTCTTGCTGTAGTTTTCCCACATGATGATGATGATTGCTTGTGTTGCAATCGAGACGCCGTAATTTATTTTATTTTATACCTACGTGACTTTACCGAAAGAACCAGAGGGTATGTATCCTGCATATAATAAACAATACGAAGTAGAAGCAGCTCTTCATTCTCTCTGCTGCCTTTGAGACAATAAGAGCCGCTCTCAACCCTGGTCCCAACAACAACAACAACACCACCACCACGTGGAGGTAAAGGTTGTGGAAACATTTCCTCCATTATTGGAACGATCACCAAACTGCAAATGCGGCGAAATGAAAACCATCAGGCGTTTATCACCGATTACAGCCCCAATACAGCCAAGCGTACTCTGGTGGAGCAAGCAGTGGATTGACAAAGGGCTGTAAATTATTGTGATTATTAATACCCAGGTCACCCATGAGAAATATATTCCTGATCGCAATGGATTTTTGCTGGCTTGTCAAGGGTCTGACGGCTGCTAACTACTTCCTATCGTGAGAGGGAGGCGATGTTGACTGTAGGACGGCAGATTCCACGAGAGCGTTTCATTGGAATGACGTTCAGAAGTAGGTGGACAATAGGAAGACCCTACGAATGTAAGGGCACTCCTTGAACGTAAGGGCATCAACAGCTATCCTATAAGGACACTTAAGGCCGGTGATGGGGACGTGGTGGAAAGGGCAAAGGAGCAGCCCTGCAATAGCTTCCTCCCGCACCTCCGATTAGTTTCATAGTTTTATTTATTTGGTATAGCCCTGTGAGCCATTCGGCTCTTGAATCGGGTGCAACCGCAACAAACAAAAAAACAAAAACATGAACAAGAAAACATCTTAAAGTGACTTTGTGCATGTGCAAACAGAAAATCCAGGAAAAAAAACATCAAATTACTCCTGAAATAGTACCGTACACCAACGCTGTGTACAAAAATCCCAGTGGGATGCAAGTCAAACAACAACAAGAAAACTTAGATTAAGGCCATCAGTCAAACTCCGTACTACAATAAACAAAAACATGGCCAAACCAAAAAACGTTTAGAAATCACCAAAACAAAGCCATAAATGCAATGTAACAGTTATCATAGGAACTGTGACCGAATTTTTAACAATAAACTACATAAATAACATGTAACACCAAACCCTAGAGCCACAGCTGGCTGCATGAGTCACTCCACAAACAACAGGAGCATCAGTCGGAGTATCACATTTTTCAATGCACCGTTAAGATCAGCACACTAAATCAAAATACAGATAATACTTTGCAGCGGTCATCCGGAGCGAAACATTTTATTTTATTTTAGGCCACTGAATAGCAGTGGCAGCTAGGGGTGTACAACTCCTCTAGAGCAGTTTTGAGTGAAGATCTCATAGGTAGTGATTCAAGTTGCAGTTTATTGGCAATAGCATTTCAGACCCTGGGGGCATCAATAGCAAAGGCCCTTCCTCCGGTCTTTGTACGGCAATAGGGAATGTGAAGCTGGTAGATGAGCGAAGACCTGAGGTCAAATTTGTTCTTTGAAACAGAGAGGAGATCCAGCAGGTAGTGTGCGGATTATTTTCTAGGTACATCGTGAATAAATAAGATCTGGTGTACAAGCCGTCGAACATTAAGAGATGTTAAGTTTGACCCAATGTAGAGATCACAGTGGTGAGTCCTATATGGGCAGTTCAATGCAAATCTTAAGGCCGAGTGATAGATGGAATCAAGCTTCTTCAGTACAGTACTTGGGGCTGATTTATACACGATATCACAGTAATCAATTAGAGGCAGTATGGTAGCTTTTATCAATTCCAAACGGAACATAGAGGGGAAGCAGTGCTTGTGTCGATACAGAAAACCAATTTTTATTTTTGTCTTTTTACCAATATAATCAATGTTATCTTCAAAATTCAGTTTTGAATCCAGGATGACCCCAAGATACTTATAGAACTTGACTTGCTCTATTTGATCATTATTTAAGGAATGTAATTTGGGAAAAATAACTTCCTGCTTTAGTCCCGGTGAGAAGCATAGCACCTTGGTTTTGGAGGTATTTAGGACTAGTTTAAGAGCAACTAGCTGATGTTGTAGTTTGTTGAAATCACCCTGGAGCTTTGCAATCACGTCATCCGGAGAGCGGCCAGCAGTAATCAGTATCGTGTCATCTGCAAAAAGATTTACCCTGGAATGATCCAGGTCAGTGCCCAAGTCATTGACATAAAGAGAGAACAAGAGGGGGCCAAGGATGGAACCCTGTGGAACCCCTTTTGTTATCTTAACACTGTTTGACCTCCAACCATCTGTGGATACAGTTTGGGTGCGAGAAAAGAGATAATTTCTTTAACCATTTTGCTGTGTTTTTGGAAAAACCGAGGCAACTTAGTTTACCAAGCAGGGTGTTGTGGTCT
This sequence comes from Petromyzon marinus, assembly GCF_048934315.1. NCBI lineage: Eukaryota > Metazoa > Chordata > Hyperoartia > Petromyzontiformes > Petromyzontidae > Petromyzon > Petromyzon marinus. Next base: position 2,308,796 of record NC_133720.1, on the reverse strand, counting down.
ACTGTATCAAAAGCTTTGGACAGGTCAAGAAAAAGACATGCACAGTACTGCTTATTATCAAGGCTACTGTAAATTTGATTCAGAGAGTCTAATGCAGTAGATGTGGTGCTGTATTTTTTTCGGAACCCAGATTGTTTTAGATGTAGTAGATTGTTGGTGGACAGGAAACTGCTAATTTGGTAGTTCAATAATTTTTCAAAAATTTTCATCAATGGGGACAAAATTGAGATAGGTCGGTAGTTATTGGGATCATCTTTCGGGCCCCCTTTGTGAAGTGGACGGACATAGGAATGTTTCCATTCTAGAGGAACTGATGCTTCTTTGATGGACAGGTTGAAAATATGGGCTATAGGTTTGTATATTAGGTGACCAACAGTTAGTAGAGCAAAGACGGGAAAACTATAGCACGGTTGGCTACGTAATGTGCCAAAAAAGTTCAACATACATTAATATATACTTACGCCTATGCAAAAGGGAGCTCTACTGGGCATTTTCAGAAGTTATTTCGTCTCCTCTTATACCCTGGCCAGACATATTGGAAGTGGTGGGAGTACCCACACTTTACCCCACAACATGCGATCTGCCGATCGGCTAACTGTGGTGTATTATTTGACACTGGACAGTGGCTGTGGATTTAAGAGACTTGCACCATCGTTGCAGTTTTGCCCGTGTGGTTTTTCCCCCTCTCCACCTGTTTGTTTTTCTATTTTCCGGCTGGCGTAAGAAGCTGGGAGTTCTTCTCGGGTGATGGTGGTCTCTGGGTTTGAGACAACCACGTGGCCTATTTATAGTTTACTTTGGCCGTCGGTGGGGTGCGTGGGGTGGGTGGGGAGCGTGGGGTGGGTGGGGAGCGTGGGGTGGGTGGGGTGCTTGGGGTGGGTGGGGAGCGTGGGGAGCGTGGGGTGGGTGGAGTGCGTGGGGTGCGTGGGGTGGGGTCCGTGGGGTGGGTGAGGTGGTGGGGAGCGTGGGGCGGGTGGGGAGCGTGGGGTGCGTGGGGTGCATGGGGTGGGTGGGGTGCGTGGTGTGGGTGGGGAGCGTGGGGTGCGTGGGGTGCGTGGGGTGGGTGGGGTGGGTGGGGTGCGTGGTGTGGGTGGGGAGCGTGGGGTGGGTGGGGTGCATGGGGTGGGGTGCGTGGGGTGGGTGGGGAGCGTGGGGTGCGTGGGGTGGGTGGGGAGCTTGGGGTGCGTGGGGTTGGTGGGTGGGGTGCGTGGGGTGGGTGGGTGGGGTGGGTGGGGTGCGTGGGGTGGGTGGGTGGGGTGCGTGGGGTGGGTGGGTGGGGTGCATGGGGTGCGAGGGGTGGGTGGGTGGGGTGGGTGGGTGCGTGGGGTGGGTGGGGTCCGTGGGTGGGTGGGGTCCGTGGGGTGGGTGGGGGTCATAGAGCAGACGTGAGGTTCTGGGGGAATCTGTTCCGTCTGGCGCTCATCTGGCAGGACTGCGGTGGTGCTGCTGTTAGGTGTTACGTGGTACACGATTAAATAGTGAAATTACTTACAGATGAGAGTGGAGGTTCAATCCCGATACAGTGTGTATGTGGCAGACCCCGTGTTTGAATGAGGGGGAGGGGGGATGGTGAAGTGGCACAGGAAGAGCACCAGGTTCTGAGTTTGCCAGGGGGGATGAAGGAATTAATTGAAGGAATTAATGAGCCTCATTCAAGCCGCCAATTCATCAGCGGTGCAGCATGCGCTGTGAGTGAAATAATTAGCCGGAGAAACCGCGCGCCGCTTAGATTAATTCGTAACCGGTGCAGAAAATCGCGTGCATTGTATTCAAAACAGGTGCAGGCTTTAATTTTTATTTGGAAATTAACCAATGGACCGTGCCAAACCGAGCCCAAATTTCATATCCTGTACAAGGTGGCCCATATGTCTTGTGACCGCCATTTAATTCTCCAAAACTTAAGATGTACCTTATAAGTAATGTTTATTTAAAACATAAATGAATATGCAAAGGGAGAACTAATTTTAGGGGTCAATGAATTGGGGGTCACGACATCTGGACCACCCTGTGTAAGGGAATCCCCTCCCACAATTAGGATGTGGGGGAGACCACAACGGCAGGTACACCAGCCACGAACATCTCTGCCCAACATCCAGCTAGCAGTGGAGAGAGTTCCGGAGCCGCGGGGAGAGCAGGGCGAATGCTGTAAGTGACGTTGCATCACAAGACGCTGGGTGGCCATGTCATGCTGAACGTACGATTTGTGTAGGGTCACACCACCAGGGTCGTGCATTAATAGCCCCCCCCCACCCCCCGGGTGGGTTTCAGTGGTTGTCTGGATCGGTGATCGGGGAGCGGAGAAGTGCACGAGGTTAGGAGAGGACACTCCAGGAGCGAGGCGATCGCAGGCAGGCCGCCCAGAGCGTCATCGTGCGGTTACTGCTCGATAACAGCACTTGCCCCGAAAGCTTGTTCAGATTATACACGGAGGGGTGGGGAGGGGGGGATTTCTTTGTCTTGCGCAGGCCACGTGTTGCTGGAATGCGATATTGGGCCATGCGGTCGAGGCAGACGGATGGAGTAGGCAAGCCCGAAGGAAAGAACGCGATCGAAAATGAGTTCACCACGGACGATGGGAGCGATGACATCGCATCGTGTGCACGAGCCAGATCTACTGTAACTAGTTTTCTTATTTTGCCAGGTCAAGCCCACCTGAGCTATTGGAGCTATTTTGCAGAAGCGACCTGGCCACATGATAGCTTGACGAAGTGACTAATCGTGTGGACATTTAGAGCAACCCAATACTCTAAAGCGCGTGGCGATGTTGATTCCAAATGTGGAATGAAAACCCGGAGAAAAATCCACGCGACCACGGGGAGAACGTGAAAAATCTAAATATACAGCAGGTTTCAGGGTTGGGATTGAACCCACGACCTCCTGTGGATTTTCCCTCCATATTCAAAAAAGTGCGTTTAGAGTATTTGACTGGTATAAATGTCCACGTGATAAGCCACGAAGTTGAGCGATCATTTTTGGCTAGGTCGCTTCTGAAAGGCTGGGTCGGCCTTACTTGGTAAAATAAAAGTTTAGTAAGATGCCGTGTGTGCGACTTGCCGTTTGAAGTTGCGTCACCGTGTGGAAGTGTGCAGGGTGACTGGCCTACAATTCAAGACCCACAAGCAGCTTGATGATGTTATTGTGTCGCCTCAAGTGAAAAGTTGCTTCCCACTCACACGACTTCACCCACCCACCCATACGAGCACTCGTGAGCAGGCTAACCAAAAATAATATCACCTTTACGCCGGCAACGGTTTATCGAGTAATCGACTACGTCAAAGACAACAGACTGTCGGGGCAAGTGTTGTTAGCCAGTAGCAACCTACGAAGGCCGGCACAGCACACGAGGGGGTGGGTGGCCAGCACCACGCCCGACTGCCTTTGTCTCCCCAGTGATGATGTTCACACACCGCACCAAGTTCAGATATTCCTTACTGGTGCTGGTGGCCGTGAGCGGGAATCGAACTCGGGTTCGCCGGGTTCATCGCACGGCGCGCTAACCGCTGCACCACCGCTCCCCACGCAGCAGCTACCCACGTGCCATTGCTGCCGCCTGCCGGGAGCGAGGAGAGCACTTAGCTGCTGCGAGGCGAGGGAGGGCATCCTCGGGTTCGTGCTGAGTGCTGCTGCCCCTGCGCCCTCTCGCTGCTGTCGGAAGCTCAGCTGTTGTCTGACCACCCACCACCTCTCAACTCGTGTTGTCTTGTTCCTCCCCCACCACGTAACAGCTCGTTGTTAGTTTGCTCCGTGCCCAGAATCAGAATATTAATGTATACCGGAGGAATCCGATGGGGCGGGTCAGAACGTTACAACGACAAACACACCATAGGAGTGCAAAGTAAAGATAAACAAATCGCTAAAAATCTAAAATATAAAACTAAACAATTTTTATTTTCCCGTGGGTGGTGTTCTCGGGTAATTTTTGTCGTATGCTAAAATATGCTTTTTGAGATGTCATTTCCACGACTTACACGACGCAAAACGAAATGCATTTATTATTTATTCTCGGTTTTTTTCAACTGCTGCTCTGGGAACTCCAAATGAAGTTCCAGCGGTCGAAGCCATGCGGCAGCAGCAGCAGTAGCAGCAGCACGTCTGTCCATGTGACTAGATGTTCACGCGGGTCCCCGCGAGAGAGCAGGCTCGTGTTATTGTGAAATGAAGGCGAGGGGCATCAGAAAAGTTATTTTTTTGTGTCCAGACGTTTATTTGCAACCACACAATGAGGATAACCGCATGCAGAACAAAAACTCTCCCCGAGTGGTATTATTGTTCACCTCCAACCAAACGAAGAGATTAGTTTAGCATGTTTAACCATTCCTTGCCGTCGTTTCAACATCTGGGATTCGTAAGCTTGAAGCGATGATTACCGCAGAGCGCTCGCTCTAGCACGGCGGTGTGTCACGCGTAGCAAAAGTTGTGTCGCGTGCGGCACGTGCTGTTCGCTTGCCGGCTTGCACGGTGAATAATATACCGACTGTAAGCGCGCGTAATGGATGAGCATCTTAGCAGGAATATTAATAATCGTTGCTTATTCTACGAAGATGGAATGGCAAATCCTTCCTCTCTGTCCCTGGTCATTTGGCCATTTGCAGGTCCATGGCTCAATCGCCACCCATCCTGCCTCATCGCGAGCTTTCTTCGCTTTGCCGCACGGCGGGCGGCTCTCTCCAAACCTTCCTCCCAAGTTGTCAAGCAGCATCGATCCGAAGATTTATTGCCACTGGAGGAATCCGATGAGTTGTTAAGCTCTTTTCCACGGCAACTTTTCCTTTCCCGTCTCTTGGCCTCTTTCCCAACATCCTTCATTCCAGAACTTCATTCGTCAAACGTTCACCCCCTAGAGTGCCCAATCCACATGTTGCCATGTTTATTTAAATTCTCATTCAGCTTCCCTCCTCCCCTCTCTGAAGCTGCTCTAAAAAGTTCATTCTTTTGTCTCTCCATTCCACTTGTTGCTCCATGCCACACTCAACTCGCATCTCAAGATACTGCCAGTCCTCTCTCTTTCTTTTCTCCGTGTCTATGCACCACCTAGGGACTGCTTCCCCAAGGCAAAAATGCATCTGTTGCTGGTTGCCATGAAAGCCGGTCATTGCTGGAACTGCCCCGTGTTTTAGGTCACTGGGCATGTCGCCTGCTTGACTACTCTTGAGCGTTATGTTTGTGAAACCGTGCATAATAGCGGGTCCTTTAACTACAATATTGTAGCAATCAGAGACAAACACACACACACACACACCAGGGCCAGATTCATATTTTGCCGAAAAGGTAAAATCGCTTCACCGTTACCGATTTGACCCTGTTGTCACTTGGCAGTTTACGTGGTCTCGGACGTACGTTTTAAACGTGTATAAAAATCGAGTAACTGTTAGTATAATCATTAAGTGGCTTCTTTCACTTTGGCCGAGGTGTGTCGAACAATTCGGACTCGGAGATAAAATGTGTCCGCCTTTTTTGATTCGGGAGAAATGTTTGAAAAATGGGCGGTGGACGTACTTAGACGAAATTACTTTTTGGAATATTTTTTTTTATTTTAGGTCGTCTTTAAATATTGTTGTTATTGACTGAGGTCGTTGACCAATAATATATATTTTTTATGGAACTGCCTCGGTGGTAATGGAGACGTGGGGACGTCATTGTCAAGAATTGGACGGACGGGAGGCTTTGTTTGTCAACAAGTGAATGTAGCTCCCCCCCCCAAACCCCCGCTTGCTTGCAGATGTCCGCTGAATCTTCTCTCTGCGGCCGCTGGTCACTCTTTACTCGTCGTGTTTCTGAAGAACAGGGGTTTGGGGAGGAGGAAAGAATTCGGTTTGTTTTTTTAATTTAGAAAAAAATTGGCAGGCTTCCCATAAAAAAAAACCCTGACCGACATCGAAGTGCAAAGGCCTTCAAATATAGGCTCCTGGTGTCGGTGACCTTTTTCTTGGCCATTTATGAAGGTCAGGGGGGGAGCGGTGATCCAATGGTTCACGCACCGCGCTATGAACCAACTGGCCTAAGTTCGATTCCCAGCCATGGCTGACGTCGTGCCGAGTGGTATCTCAATCGGTCAAAGGATGGGCCCTTCAATCCGCAATAACCGGCGCGGTGAAGTATGGATCCAGCAACCACGACGCCAGGGTCAGGCTTTCATTTGGCAATTGCTTGCTCACACCACCGCTGGCGGAAGGGCTTCCACCCGATGAAGCTCCAGAGAGCCCCCCTTCCATGAGTCTATTTGGCCTACTCTTCCCTGCTGTCCAGAAATATTTGAAAAGGTGGGAGTAGCCACGCTTCACCCCATCACATGTAACTTGCCAATCGTCTTCAACTGTGCGTGTACCCCATTTTTATTTTGCCACGTGAACAAAGGTGGTTTGGGTGGATTTGTAGAAACTTGTCCCATTGAGTCAACTGCCACACCGGGAGATGACACTGATCCGGCGACCTCTGGATTGCAAGTTGCGTGTGCCAACCATAACATTCCCTACAAACTTGTTATGTGGATAATTACGTAAATCTCCCCGGATAGATACAACTCATATTGAAACCATGCCTAACTCTGCTGGCACAGCAGGACGTGTGCTTCGTGTAAGAAGTCACAGATGTTCCTACCGGACATATGGTGAAAAAGACCTTCATAGCTGATGGGATTGATGAATATTCTGATTCTGAAGTACGAACGAGCGCTCGCCGTTTACCCCGCGGATGCATTTAGTTGCATCGGAAAGGAGAGGCCCGTACACTCGATTGCAAGTCCGGTGTGCTAAAAACCATGACACACCACTGCAGTATTCTCAAATCATTTTCACCATATTATTTCAGGGACTCCCCTAGTTACGACCATTTGACTTACAAACTTTCAGAGATACAAACAAACCTGTCCATTTCGATTTAAAGCTTTCGTGCCTGCAAGGATTCATCTTCTTTGGTTCTTTCGGTAAAGTCACGTAGAATGAGAATAAAATAATAAAATAAAACAATAAAATTCTCACGACGTTTCGTGCCTCACTTCTCCCAACCAGCTTAAAATTCGCTACGAATCTTAACATCGTTCATTGAAGCTCTGTCGTCCCGACAGGTCTGTTCCTTTCACCTGAAGACGGCCGCTTGCGTTGTGGCCAAAACGTCGTGAGAATTTTATTGTGTTATTTTATTATTTTATTCTCATTCTACGTGACTTTACCGAAAGAACCAAAGAAGATCAAACCTGTCCATATGTCCAGTTGCCTGTTCAGACCAAGAGTCGTAAGTTCCAACCGACATGCAATAGGTGGCGGTGGTGGCATTTACATCTGCAGAACGTGAAGAAACAGTGGCATCTACATTTGCAGAACGTGAAGAACCAGTGAAATCTACATCTGCAGAACGTGAAGAACCAGTGGCATCTACATCTGCAGCATGTGAAGAACCAGTGGCATCTACATCTGCAGAACGTAAAGAACCAGTGGCATCTACATCTACAGAACGTAAAGAACCAGTGGCATCTACATCTGCAGCACGTGAAGAACCAGTGCCATCTATAGAACGTGAAGAACCAGTAACATCTACATCTACAGAACATGAAGAACCAGTGGCATCTACATCTACAGAACGAGAACCAGTGGCATCTACATCTACAAAACATGAAGAACCAGTGGCATCTACACCTGCAGAACATGAAGAACCAGTGGCATCTACATCTACAGGAGATTATACAACTTTTAAAGCCATTCCCCATGTTTAGTGTACATGCCGTACAACAAGTTTGGAGTCGACGGGAGTAAAGTTGGACTTACAACCAAATCGACCTACGAACAGACCTCTGGAACCTAACTCGCTCGTTTAGTAGAGGAGTCCCTGTTACTGTAATAACAAAACCACAACAACTCTGGTGTGGGCTCACCTTCGTGACCACGTCTCGCGATTTGCTGCGAATCTTGTTGACCTGCGACTCTGCCATGTCGGCTCGCTCCGTCGCGTCGTCCAGCTCGTGCTGCAGCTTCCGATACTTGGACAAGTTGCTGTTGGCGATCTCCTCCTGGAGACGCAGCCAACGCGGCACACGGACACACAGCGGGCCGGCCGCGCGGTTTCACGCGAGGCCCACCGGGCTCGGGATGGTTATTTATTTGCTTCCCAAACGGCGGCCCAGACAAAACGGCTGATATGGCAGCAAGCAAGGTTACGCGGGGAGGTGGGGGGGAGGGGGGTGGAGGGTTTACGGGGGTTCGCATAGAACCGGCCGGTTCGACGGCAGCCAGCGCTTTACATGGGTGAAGGGAGGGTTGACAGGCGTTGCGTAGAACAAACGTCGGGAAATGTTACGAACGAAGAATTATGTACAGTGGAAAAATCCTGGCTAGGAATCGAAATATCATTAAGTATTACACTCGGTGAGAGGAGCGTAGTTGTGGCATTTAATATAGCGAGGGTCAGAATGGGTTGAGGGTCAGGCGAGTGGTGAGTGTCTGATGAGAGGTTGGGTGAGGAGCATCTCGGCACAAGGTACTCACAGCTTCTTCGTACTGCCGCTTGTAGCTTTTCACTTTCAGCTGCAGTTTTTCGATGAGGTCTTGCATTCGTGCCAAATTTTTCCGGTCCTCTTCAGCCTTAAATTGGACATTGTGCATTGTGTCAGTGATTTAATCGGCAACAGGGTCGTGATTATAATGAAGCATACAGGGTGATCCGTTTCTAGATACTCCACTAAAATTACATGGAGATATATTGGTTGCAGAAAAACACCTTATTTTGAAAGCTTCTACAATCTCAATGGACTTATTCGAAAGGAGAGGGGAAAAAAACGCGGACTCAAATGCTTGTGAATTTTGTCTGTGGCGGAGTGGGGGGGGGGGGGGGTGGTGTAGCGGTAAGCGCTACGCTGCTCTACGAGCCTGGCACTCCGAGTTCGATTCCTGCTCACGGACAACAACAGTGACGATTATTTGAACCGGTCCTGGGCCTCCCCTCGGTCGACTCAGCCTCCAATGAGTACCTGGTGCGGTGTTTAATCATCGCCACTGGGGAGACAACGGGAGGTGGGCGTGGTGCTGGCCACCCACGCCCTCGTCCGCCTTGCCGGCCTTCGTAGGTGCTCGCTAACGGCACTTGCCCTAACAGTCTGTTACAGGCTATATGGGGGATCTTTGTATTTGGGGGTGTCCGGACCCACCCTCCACCCACCCCAGAATGCCCGCGGCGGCTGTGCCCATGGTGACGAGGGCAAGTACCTGGTAGGTGAGCTCCTTCATCCGGCGTTCGTACTTCCGGAAACCCTTCAGGGCTTCGGCCCCTTTCCTCTGCTCCATCTCCAGCTCATTGTCCAGCTCCCGCACCTGTGGGATGGACAGCGGCTGTCGGTAAGCGCCTTTGAAGGTCGGCGCGAGGGCTGAGCTTCTCGTTTAATGTCCCGATGATGATCCTAGAAGGCAATCTCCAGCGAAACATCGTGCAGAACGGCCGTGAAGATGTCGCCTGCTCTTCGGCATTCCTCGTCCGGTTTCGCTGATAAACCAAATCCGATTGGCATATTTGTCCACGCGATGACTTTATTTTTAATTGGATCTGTCGGGTGGTGGAGGTTTACAGCTAAACATTTGTCGGTAGGCCTAGTACTACTCACTAGTATATTAGCGATGGGCTAGGTCTTGTACTCCTCACTAGTTAATCAGGGATGGAGTAGGCCTGCTACTACCCACGAGTATATTATGGATGAGGTAGGCCTAGTCCTAGTCACTAGTTAAGTGACAAGTCATTCCTTTACGCAGGCCATCCAATACCAGTCAGTCGGCTCGACACGATGCGTCGCTCATCACAAACGCTGTCGCGTGGAAGCCTTTCTGTTCCGCCCGTTTCCATCCCACTAAGCCGCCGCCACCACCGCCAAACCCTCAGTCTCACCCTGCCCTCCAGCTTCTGGATCTGCTTCTTGCCGCCCTTGAGCGCGACTTGCTCGGCCTCGTCCAGCCGGTGCTGCAGGTCCTTCAGCGTCTGCTCCGCGTTCTTCTTCATGCGCTCCAGGTGAGCGCTCGTGTCCTGCTCCTTCTTCAGCTCCTCGGCCATCATCGACGCCTGCCCACGGACCGTCGTCACAGCAACGTCACAGCAACGTCACAGCAACGTCACAATGTCAGGCGCAGGCCTCCCCCAGTTACCATGCAAACGGGGCCCATCGCGTTCAATTTGGGTTCGCGCTTACATTTGGCTAAATTCCAGCACTCTGAATGAAATAAAAATCCCTTTCACCCATCGCGCGATGGAACATCGCTCTCATATTGCATGCAAAGCAGGTGAGTAAATGCTGCCCTATTTTGTTTTTGGACCTTTTACTTTTTTTTCCATCAGGTGAGGCCCCACTGAGCTATGTAGCTCTTTTTCTGGAAGCGACCTGGCTATCACAAATGACGAAATTTATTTATCATTACGTGGAAAGGTATAGCAGCCAAATACTCTAAACACGCGATGTTGATTCTAGATGTGGAGGGAAAAACCGGAGGACCCGGAGAAAAATCCACGCGACCACCGGGAGAGAGAGACACGCAAACTCCAAATATACAGGCGTCCGGCTTGGGATCAAACCTACGACCTCCTGCATACCAGGCGAGGGAGTGAACATCTCACCACCGTGGCGCTCAGAGGTAGCTCTGTTTTACGTCCGCTTCCACGAAGGGGATTCGTGCGCCCTGCGACAAACCCCCGAACGGACTTTCCGTCTCCTGACTCGACGCCGATGAACACGATGGTGATGAAACTGACGACCAAGACAATTTAAGAGCAACGGATGCCCGTCGCGTGAAGCGGTGGGGGCGGGGGGTGTGGTGTGGGGGCGGCACTCACGTCCGTGATGGCCTTGTGGGCCTTATCCTCGGCGTTGCGGCACTCCTGGATGGCCTCCTCCAGCTCTCCCTGCAGCTGAGAGGCGTCCGTCTCCAGCTTCTTCTTCTGGCCTATCAGGGACATGTTCTGCGGGCCGGAGACACGCGCAGTGCCAGGGTTCCCTGCCTCGTTATTTCGCGAGGGAAACGTTTCCCGAGGTGGTCGTGAACGGAAAATTTGGCGGATTACGATATTGGCCTTGGCAAATCCTATCTTTTTTCTTTTTATGAATTACCTTCATGAAATAAATATGTAAATGTGCTGTTTAAAATACGTGACAATTACTATGATAAAAAACGCAAAAAATAGGTTATCATTAACGTAAAGTAAATGAAAAGTATTAAATAGAGGCGGGGAGGGGAGTCGGGCGGGGGGGGGGGAGAGGAAGTGGGGTAGGTGGGGAGTGGGGGTGGGGGGGGCAGGGGTTGGGAGTTGGACGGGCCGGCACCTGCGAGTGGAGGAGGTTGACGCGCTCGGTGGCCTCCAGGAGCTCCTGCTCGGCGAGGCGGCGCCCTCGCTCCGTCTGGTCGAGCGCCGAGCGCAGCTCCTCCAGCTCGGCCGCCAGCAGGGTGCTGCGCCGCTCCACGGCCGCCACCTGCTCCTTGTAGCCCTCGCCCTCCCGCAGCGCGTCGTCCAGCTGCGCTTGCAGGTCCTGCACGGTTGCACGCGCGGAACCGGCACGGCCGCCGTCACCGCCAACGCCGTCCCCATCGTGAGAGTCCAGGCGACGCAGAAGATCCCTGGCCGTCGATCTCCCCCGCCCTGAAGCTCACGGGGCCGCAACCCCTGAACCGCATTCACCGCACGGACCGTGGCAGCAACTGATGCGGATTTTTTAAAACTCTTCCAGCAGTCTGTGACGACTGTGGTCGCCACCCAGAACAGACCGTGGAACGTTTGACGACTCGATGCCCGATGCATAAATTTGAAGGAGGCCTATAACACCTTAAGATACAGAGGACCGCAGAGCTTGAGAATCCATAGGTTTTTTTTCTGTTAGATCACGTAAATATAAATGTCATTAAACCCGCCACCACCCAACACAGCCAATTAGTAAAGTTTATCACATAAACAAAACATACCAATTCGTTACTAATACAACATACCAGTGCTTTGGAGAGTAAACCCACAACACTTATATTTACAATTCGAGGTTTATCGACACATTTATATTTACGCGATCTAACCAAAAAAAAAACCTCTTAGGGATAATATTGGTCGGCAAAGCCTACGTGTTAAACAGGAACGGCAGCAGCCACATGGTGGCTGCTGCCGTTCCTACTTTATCCATGGTTCCTCTTGCTTCCTGAGTCATCGCCTCCTCTCTCGTCGAGAGAAAGCGAATAATGTGCGCTTTAAAAGTCGAAACGATCATCGGAGCGATGCAACACTCCGCTACTCGTGATGCAATCATCCGGCTCGAGCACCTCCACATAAAATGATAGCCGCTGCTCTACGTCCACATCGACCATAGCAGGAAGACTCGGCCCCTGTTATGTCAACCCGCTGCTGGATGAAGGCCCTACCTACCTCCCCGCATAGTTGCGGGGAGGGTGGAGGGGGATTGCGTGGGTTCAAGCGAATAAAAGCCCTCGAGGTGCCTTGCCGAGTTCAACTCCTGATCGGTGGATGCGGGGAGGGGGCGGTTGTCCTCATGTACAGCCCTTTTATGTCCGCGTGCCGTTTGTGGTCGCTTAAACCACGTTTGACCGCGTTGCCAGTGCTGGTCTTTGCTGTAGGCTGCCGTGCAGTCACGGTCGCCCATCCCCCGTGCTCCCCAGGCTCAACTCCGCTCCTCCGCCTCCCGACCGCCGCCGTTACCTTCAGCTGGCCCTGCAGGGTACGCGTGAGCTTCTGGAACTCGACGGCCTGGCGGTTGGCGTGGTTGAGGTGGATCTCCATCTCGTTCAGGTCCCCCTCCATCTTCTTCTTGAGGCGCACCGCCTCGTTCTTGACCTTCGCCTCCGCATCCATTGCCGCCTGCATGGCCTCCACCGCGTTCTGGTGGTTGCGTCTGCGGGGAGTCCGCACCGTGGTAGGGTAGCGGTTAGCGCGCGCTGCACTACGAACCCAGCGATTCCCGCTCACCGGTGACGATTATCTGAACCGGTCCTGGGCCTCCTCTAGGTCGACTCAACCTCAAATGAGTATCTGGTGCGGTGTGTAAACATCGCCACTCGGTAGACAAAGGCGGCCGGGCGTGGTGCTGGCCATCCACTCCGTCGTGTGTCGTGCCGGCCTTCATAGGTGCTCGCTTAACAGCACTTGCCCCAACGGTCTGTTGAGGCTACACGGCGGAATCTTTGTCTTTGCAGCCAACCATGCTATTACGTATGTTGAACTTCTTTCGCGCTGTACGTAGCCAACCGTGCTTATTGGAGGTACATACATTTCGAATGTGGTGAACAAACAGTAAAACATCGAGTGACCAGCTGCTCACTGAAATTAACTCCGCATCTTCAGGAAGCATTCCACTGGGTGTCAATAGTTAGCGTCACAATGTGACACGTTGCTGTTCGTCCATACGACGTCGTCGCCGTCGGTCACCGTCAGTCACCGATAACCACCGGAATTCGGACGACCCGTTAAGATTTTGTTAAAGTCCTCGTCTGTGCGTTTCTTTGTAATCGATCTCTCCGTCGAGTTGGACCCGAGGCAATAAACATTTATCCCACTCCATATTGTCAGGTCGGCCTATAGATATTTGTCTTTTGAAAAAACCCCGTCGCCGACGAACGCTTCCTTTGCTCGCTGCGTTCAGCGACAACGAGCGCAACGCCGGCACCTCAGGTTGTCGATCTCCTCCTCCTTCTCGGCGATCTTCCGGTCGACGTCGCCCTTCACCTGATTCAGCTCCAGCTGCAGGCGCAGGCTCTTGCCCTCTTCGTGCTCGAGAGCGCCCTGGGGAGGGGCGCCCAACAACAATGCCCGGTCGGTCGTTGTTGTTGATGATGATGACGAGGGTGGGGGGGGAGGTGGGAGAGAGGGGACACCGGGGGAAAAAAAAACTTTCTACAACCGAAGACTGTGTCCTGGCCAAACGAGGACATTTGGTCGCGTTGTGTTAAAAATGGCGACATCGATGTTGGTGCGGACTCGTGACGGTGCCGCACCTATTGACGTTCGTTATTGGTACGCGTTTACGCACGTTGAACTTCTTTCGCACCGTACGTAGCCAACCGTGCTCATCGGAGGTTGCGACTTGCTGGCAATGTTGTTTGCGGGAGCGAGGAGCGGTGGTACGCTGGTGTTAGCACACCGCGTGATGAACATCGTGCCGAGTAATATCAACAGTGGAGCGAGTGCTGTAAATTATTGCTATGAATTCATCTGTACTGAATTGTGGTCGTGAGGATCCTGGTGATAATGCTGCTGGTAATAATAACGCTGCTGCCGATGATGCTTAAGACGCTCCTGGTTGTGACGAGAACGATGACCGTGGTAATGAGGATGGTTATTCTTATTTCCGTATTACCTCTGCCTCTTCCAATGCTGCTTGAATCTCCAGCTTTTCTTGCTCTGTTTGTTTTTTCATCTTCTCCAATTCGTGAATGTTCTTTCCGAGTTCCCCAAGCTGCTCCGTGAGGTCTCCAATCTCCTCTATAAACAAACAAAAGACTCGCGGCTCAAAGCACAAAGGAGAGGACGCTCGCTCGCTGGCTCCTCATTCGCTCGCTCACACGAAAGGGGCTTTAAAATATCAAACACATGTTGGGGTAAGGGGCAATGCTTTTCTTAAAGCCACAGAAATGTGATTTGCATGCGTGACTAATACCAAAGTTTAATTAACAGTGGGTGACCACGTGGCACCGTGGGAGGTCAGGGCGCTGAGCGGGTCCACCGCCGATGCCATCGGTATAGAATCGGGAATCCGAATATTTATATATTTATATACTGGACGAATTCGATGAGCTGTAAAGCTCTTTTTCACGGATGTCTAAAGGGTAGCCAGCCGCCAGTGATTTAAACCCGGGTCGTCGCGTGTAGCCCGAGTTGATGGTCTCAACCCAGAAGGATTTTTTTTTATAACAAAATAAACCAGCCACACCATCAAATTCAATTTGGTTCTGCACTGAATCTTCCTGCCGTCCAGAATTGAGAATGTAACCAAAAATCCGTTCGACTATCGTCTCATGGATCTGTGGTGACCTTTCTGAGCCTTACCGCGCCGGGAGCTTCTTCGGGAACGTGATTTGAGGAGAGCTTGCTTTCTTTCCCTTCGAATGTGGAGCAAAACGTCGGACATCGCGCCGATCAACATCGGCAACAACAACGAGTGGCATCGCAGAGACGCACAGCGCAACCGCGAAAACCCTCCACTCATCAATAGCATCACCATCATCAGCATCATCAGTACCTTGCAAGTTCTTGTTCTCACGCTTGACCGTCTCCAGGTTGTCCAGGGCCTCCTCGTACGCGTTCTTCAGCTTGAAGAGCTCCATGCCGAGGCTACGAGCCTCCTTCTGCGACCCCTCCAGCTCGGACCGCTGCTCCTCGTGCTTCTGCTTCCACTCGGCGAGCACCTTGTCGAAGCTACGCTGCTTCTTGTCGAGGGCGGCCGCCACCGCGTTGGAGCGTTCCACGTCCACCATGACGTCCTCCAGCTCGTTCTGCAGACGGTGCTTGGTCTTCTCGAGCGACGCGCACTTGGCGTTGGCGGCCTCCACCGCCTCCTCCGCCTCCTGGAGTCGGGCGGCGAGCTTCTTCCTGAACGCGCGGGCGGACGAAATGAAACGAAAGCGGCCGTCATCGGCCTCGGTCGATTCCCCGCCACCCTGCCGGACGAAGGCATCCCCTTAGCTGCTGCTCGCCACCCCCCCCCCCACGTCCCCTTACCCCCCTGCCCCCCACCCCTTCCCCCCCACCCGGCAGCGCCTACGATGTGCGCCCTCACTTGGCCTCCTCCAGCTCCTCGGTGCGCTGGATGGCGTCCGTCTCGTACTTGGTCCTCCACTGCGCCACCTCGGCGTTGGCCTTGGACAGCGCCCGCTGGAGCTCGGCCCGGGCCTCCTGCTCCTCCTCGTACTGCTCGCGCAGCAGGTCGCAGTCGTGGCGCGCCGACTGCACCGCGTGCGCCAGCGCCGTCTTGGCCTGCGTGCCGGCGGTGGGGTGGGGGGGGGCAGGAGGGGGACAGCGGAGGAACGAGGAGATGGCGAGATGCATCATCATCATCATCATCGCCGAGCTCGATACCGCACGCTTTCGCAAGTGGTGAAACGAGTCGAGGGCACGGTTGAACGCGTCACGTGGGTCGTAGCGCACGTCATGGCGGCGTCGTAACGCGGCGGACGATTTAACGAAGTGCCCGCCGGGGCGTGCGTGGAGCGGCTGTCGCGCGTGGCGTCATCGTCGTCATCGTCGTCATCGTCGTCATCGTCGTCATCGTCGTCATCGTCGTCATCGTCGTCATCGTCGTCATCGTCGTCATCGTCGTCATCGTCGTCATCGTCGTCATCGTCGTCATCGTCGTCATCGTCGTCATCGTCGTCATCGTCGTCATCGTCGTTGATGTGTGCTTGAGATGGGGGGTTGTGCTGCAATGTGACCGTGGGGGAGCAGATCATGCTCCTCAGATTAGCACGGTCGGCCACGTACGGTGCGAACTAAGTTCTACACACATGCATATCATTTGTTTTTGTGACGTTTTGACCCGCGCCTCTAGGAAATCTGGTAAAAAAAAGAGAGCTTCATAGCTCATCGGATTCCTCCTGTATAAATAAATATTATGATTCTGAAAATATTTCCATACATTCCATAGCTGCGAAGCATTCGTAGAAAAGACCCTGTCAACGCCATCATCACCACCGCCATCTTCCTCGTCATCATCAGCACTGATCGATCCACTGCTGGATGAAGGCCTCCCCAAGCAGCACCCCCCCCCCGTCCCCTAAATGCCTCACCTTGGTTTCCTCCTCGAGGTGCCTCCGGAGTTCCTCGATTTGCTGAGTGAAGGAACAATTTCCCCTGGACAGGTGGCTCACCATCGCGTCTCTCTCCTCCAGCTGTCTGCCCATCTCACCTGTCGGGGAGCCAGGCGGTTAAGAGCGGCAGCAGCAGCAGCAGCAGGTCGGTGTCAACGCAATCATGGTCGTCGTCGTTTGTTGTTGTAGTCACAGTTCAGTCGACGACGACGACGACATGTGGGGTTTTAGCGGAGTTCACGCAGTCATTCTTTTAGTTCGGTCAACGTATGCGGTCACACATTCAGTTGGACGCTCTTTGTGCATAGAAGATGACGTGTGGGGAGTGCAATAACCCCCTACGCAAAATTGTCAGGACAGCCAGTCGGTGAATTGAGTCAAATATTTATATGTACTGATAACAGTGTCTTTTGAACGCGTCCGTCCGTCCCGGCCAGCCAGCAAAACTTTGAATCATATATAGAGCCCTCTTAGGAAGCCACTGGAGCTATGCACTTTTAAATCTAGATTGACAACTAATTTCTTTAGAACTGCTTTTTGTGTTTAGTTTATTGTCCTTACCCCGCACCTCCGATTAGCACGTTTGGCTACATACGGTGTGAAAGAAGTTCAACATATACGTACATACAAAATACGTAAAACAAAATAACCATTATTATACTGGTAGGACCCTTCTGGTTCCACCAGCTCACAGGGGATTATTGTGTCCGTCCGTCCGTCGTGCATCCAAAAATGGGAGGGGTGGGGCTGGGTGGAGAGGGGAGGGTGGGGAGGGAGGGGCTGGGTGAGTAAGGAGGCTATGACACACACGAGGGGGTGGGTGGCCACCAACCACGTGCGGCCATCTTCACGACATTTTCCCCTCCACGTGGAGACTCAACAACATGCGTTTGGAGTTTGCGGCTGCTCTCAATCTCTACATTATAAGCCACCAATTCGTTGAGCCATCATTCGAGGCAAGGTCACTTCGGAATCGTATTCAGCTCAGTGGGCCCTGCCCGGTCAAAATAAAACATTTAGTTGAGCACTGTACACATTTCTGCACAGGGCACTGTACACACGTGCGCTGTATCAACTACCGACCTTGGGAGCTGCTGCTATACGAGGTACGGTTCCCTGTGTTGAAAAAAACCCCACACCATTCCTCATGGATCGTTCCGATACATGAGGCGGCGCATTGGCAACTCCTGCCGATTGCCAAACGAGGCCAGCCCGGCCGGCGCGACTGTGTTTGTCCTCGACTGGCTAGCGCGAAGCAACGGCAGGTCGGACAACGCTCGAGGCGCCCGCCGCCGAACTCGTTCGCAGGGTCCTGCCGCCTGGCGCGCCTGTCGCAGCGCCGCTGCGTGCCGTCCGGGCGGTTGTGCCGGGGCAGACAAAACTCCGACGACTGCGGCGTGCACCCCATCGTTAATGTGATGCACGCCGTGCGGGCGTACGGCCGCTTCGTCGCCCACGATGGCGACAGCGACGGCGTCCTGAACTGCCTTCGAGTGGTACGACCTGGACGCGATACCCGCCTTCCGCCACCGCCTGCTGGCGGAATTGCACTCTATTCAGGCGGGGGGGGAGAGGCTGCTTTAGGTGGTACATGCACATCCAGGTAGAGTAAGTATTGTATGACAACTTGTTGCAACAACCCCCCGGTGGGTATTGTACTCTTTTTGCCTGGCCCTCACATACACCACGTGGTGCCGCCGTTGACCCTGACCATTGACCGAGCAACCCAACGTTCCTACCAGCTCCTCCCTCCGCAGGAGAATTTATTCCACTCACGACGCTCAAAATTGATCTGTTTACTTACGTCGGTGACAATGAGATCTTCTCCTTCTCCGGCGAAAGGAGTTCAACGTACATTCGTACGTGCATAAGATATATCGCGATAGGCCCGATTTTACCCTTCTCGTTATTCTCGGGCCCAGTGCTGTCCCCAGTGAGTGTACTCGAGGTGGGGGCGGAGTGGCCGTGGTACCGTTTTCGGTCTCGAGCTTGGCTTTCTGCGAGGAGAGCTCCGTGACCTGACGCTGCAGCTCGTCCACCTTCGTTTTGGTCTCGTTCAGCTGGTCCTCGAACATGCGGGCGAGTTTCTCCGCGTTTGCCTGCGGGGCGAAAGGCACCGAGCGCCACCAGCCCGCAGAGAAGCGCGTCGCCTCGGGGTCTCTCCTCTTGTCGCGCCCCCTCGCGTGTCGTGCCCACCGAGTTTTGTTTGCCTTTTAGTTCTCGTCGAGTTTGGTTTCGCACAGCGTGCGGCGATCCAGATGGTACGGGTGAGACGTGCAATACAAATTAGGCGGTAGAACAGAGCGAGAGGGGAGGCGCAGGACCGGTTCAGATAATCGTCACTGGCGTTGGTTGCCGTGAGCTGGAATCGAAATCGGGTCGCCGGGTTTGTAGCGCGGCACGCTAGCCGCTACGCTACCAAAAGACAAAGCTCCCCCGTATCGCCCGAGCAGACTGCTGGGGCAAGTGCTGTTAGCCGAGTAGCACCTACGCACTACCGTGCACGCACGCGCGCAGCAGCACGGCGGACGAGACGGCCATCCTCACCTTGCCCTTGGTGACCTGCTCGATGTTGGAGGCCAGGTCGTCCACCTCCATCTTGAGCTCGCTCCTCTCCTTCTCCAGCTTCTGCCTGACCCGCTGGAGGTTGTCCAGCTGCTCGCCCAGCTCGGCGGCGCCGTCCGCGTGCTTCTTGCGCAGCGCCGCCGCCGTCGCCTCGTGGCACAGCGCCGCCTCCTCCAGGTCACGCCGCAGCTTCAGGAAGTCGGCCTCGCGCCTCCTGGTCACCTCGAGCTGCAGGGCGCTGGCGCCGCCCGCCTCCTCCAGACGCTCGCTCAGCTCCTCGAGCTCGCGCGCCACCTCGGAGCGCTGCTTCTCCACCTTGGCGCGCCCCGCCCGCTCCGCCTCCAGCTCTTCCTCCAGCTCCTCGATGCGAGCCTTGGGGGGGGGGGGGGGGGCGGGCGATCCACGGAGAGGAGACGGTTGGCCGGGGGGGGCGGCGGTGGCGCACAGGTTTGGAATACGTTGAGACATTTTTTTTTAAATTAATGGGCGTCACAGTGGCTAGATGTTAACTACATCGACTGGTGTGCAGGAGGTCGTGGGTTCGATTCCGACCCTGACACCTGCTATATATTTGGAGTTTGCGTGTCTCTCTCTCTCTCATCATCACGGTGGCTAGGAGATGTTAACTACCTCGCTTGGTATACAGGAGGTCGTGGGTTCGATTCCGACCCTGACACCTGCTGCTGTATATTTGGAGTTTGCGTGTCTCTCTCTCTCTCATCATCACGGTGGCTAGGAGATGTTAACTACCTCGCTTGGTATACAGGAGGTCGTGGGTTCGATTCCGACCCTGACACCTGCTGCTGTATATTTGGAGTTTGCGTGTCTCTCTCTCTCATCATCACGGTGGCTAGGAGATGTTAACTACCTCGCCTAGTATACAGGAGGTCGTGGGTTCGATTCCGACCCTGACACCTGCTGCTGTATATTTGGAGTTTGCGTGTCTCTCCGCGTGGTCGCGTGGATTTTTCTCCGGGACCTCCACGTTTTTCCCTCCACATTTAGAATCAACATCGTGCATTTAAGAGGATTTGGCTGCTGTAAATTTCGACATAAGCCAGTTAGTTCAGCTATCATTTGTGGCCAGGTTGCTTCTGACAAAGAGCTACATAGCTCAGTGGGCCTTAGCTGGTAAAATAAAAATAATTCATAGTTTTAAATAGTTGTTTCGTTTGCATAAAATAAAGATACATATTTTTTTAAAATTGGTTGCGTGTTGTTAATAATCTACATCATGGGACCTCCTTTGCCAGTACCAAAGTATGATCATTGGTTTTTCCCCTTTTTTCTGGCAACAAAACAGCTGTGTTAAGATGTTAAAACACCAAACTGAAACCTTTTACAAGGAATCATGTCTGCTATAACCACAATACTTGTGGTCAGAATGCAAACAAAAAAACATAATCTGATAATATATATGCATTGTCCTTGAAACGGTGTTAGACCAGAGGACGTCAACACCGTTTGAGACGAGGCTCAAAAGAAAACTGTCTCTGGTGTGGACCAATCAGTTTCAAGGACAATGCATATATTATCAGTGTGTTTTTTGTTTGCATTCTGACCACAAGCATTGTGGTTAATGCAGACATGATTCCTTGTAAAAGGTTTTTTTCAGTTTGGTGTTTTAACATCTTAACACCTGTTTTGTTGCCAGAAAAAAAGGGAAAACCCTATTATCATGTTGTTAAAAGTTTTAATGTTTTCCAACCTGAGGTTGAACCCGTTTATCCGTTAGATCTGCCTCTCCGGGGGCCACCCTGTTCGTTTTAAGCGGCGGGGAGACAAACGGGGCGCGATTCGTGTGCTGCTGCCGGACGTTCCTCTTCATCTAGGTCTCGGCAATAACGCGCCGATGTCGCCAGCGCCAACAAACGGGCAAATTGACGAGGCAATGACGCTTTTCGGTCACGCGATTCTAAACTCTTTGACTCTTTACTCGACTATTTTTGATCATGCATTAGCTCTCTCCATCTGTCTAAGTGGACGGGGTGGAGGGGGGGGATAGCTATGCACGTGGCTGCCTGTAATCGAGCGCTGTGGAGGCATCGAGGGTCGGTGGATTGCAAACAAATGTTGTGAAGCTCCCCACCCATGGGCGTCGAGGAGGCGGGCCATGCCCTGGCTCGCCAGCAAGTGGACTAATCTCCATCTGTTTCCATCTGCACGGGGATAAAGTGTTGCTCCCCTCGCACGCGTGGGTTGTCCCTGGGCACTCTTGGTTTCGTCCCACGTGCATGAACACTCAATTTAGCTCGAAACATCTTGGCACAAAGAGAACCACAGAGCTTGGACAGTGCTTGGTAGCGCCGCCAGCTCGCCGCCGTGTGGCTGCTGCCGCACGCCTGTGGCTCTTTGTGCTTCTGAGTCTCTGTCTCTCTGTCTTTGGGAGTGAGCAAAAAAGACCTGCGTGGCGAGTTACAAGCCTAAATAATTGTGACGATTGATTCTGAGTGAAAATGGACACCTGGAGTTCCTTGATCTTCTTCTGGAGCTGCCCAGCCAAGGCCTGCTCGTCTTCAATTTTTGAGTTGAGCTGCGAAATTTCAAAGTCCTTCCTGCAGGGGAAACGCAACACCAATTTCGTCCAACACATTAACACATACACGCAAAATCTGACGTGTGACGATACACTTTGCAGTCATTAATGCATTATTATAATGACAGGGTTGCTACGATATGCTGACACCACGATGATCGAAAAAAATACCGTCACTTTCGTTAAATATCGTCGAGCCGTGATCATGACTCCAAGTCTCTTTATAAACGTAACGTTTGATTGAAGTAATTCCTTTCGTTAAATAGTACAGTTGCTGACAAATTATCTATGAAATGCCCAAGTCGCCCATTCAAGGTTGGAAGTGATCATCTATGCATTAAATTATTACTCTGAACAATGGTCGCCGGAGTCAATGACAGCATGGCTATTAAATGACGACACGGCCTTCATAGTTTGTTGAACTACTTAATGTGCAACTGTACCATGCAGTGCGCTATAAGCATTAGAGGTTGTTTTTGTTGTCGCAACGATTAGAGGGCTAGTGGCAGGATTATGTGAACGGCAGTTGAAGACCTTCTGAGCGAACCTAATTTATATTTTAAGTGCGGCGAAGCACAGCAACTACTTAAGTATCAAGATGCGAAATGCAATTACCAAGCTTCGACAGACCATCATGATCGCGACCACTTGACGTGGCCTCACATCGTGAAACGTTGCATTGCACAATTCGGGCAGGCTCACTTTTTAAGCTTCTCATCCGTTTGTTGTTTGTCGTTTTCCAGATCCACGACGGATTCCTGCATCAACTTGAGGTCTCCCTCGAGCTTCCGTTTGGCTCTCTCCAGCTCCATGCGGACCTTCTTCTCTTGCTCCAAGGACCCTTCAAGCTTTTAAACAACAAACAAAAACGTCAACCAGAAATCCAAACAACATAATCTTTGTGACAATTTATGAACCAAAAACAGCAATGATGATAATAATAATAAATACAAATCATCTTTGCGTTCATGGGCAATTAAGTATGATTACTTCCAACTCTTCCGAGACATCTGGCCGCCCATGGAAGAGTAGGCCAAATACCCTCTCTGGAGGTGCAGGGTCTTCCGCCAGCAGTCGCGTGAGCAAAACATTTTCACGGCTGCGCCCTTACCTTTTCACCTAACGTTACGTTATTAGAACCTTAAAAGCGAAAAATAAAACAAAAATACCCACTCACATCATCCACCTGCTGGTCCAGCTTAGCCTTGGCCTTGGTCAGGGAGTTGACCTTGTCCTCCTCCACCTGAAGGTCATCCAGAGTCTGCTGGTGGGCCTCTTGCAGGGCCTTCTTCTCCTTGGTCAACTTGGCAATGACCTCGTCCAGGTTTGTCATCTTCTCC
Source organism: Petromyzon marinus (assembly GCF_048934315.1). Taxonomy (NCBI): domain Eukaryota; kingdom Metazoa; phylum Chordata; class Hyperoartia; order Petromyzontiformes; family Petromyzontidae; genus Petromyzon; species Petromyzon marinus. The sequence goes on along the minus strand of NC_133720.1, from coordinate 2,285,595 downwards.
ATGAGGTTTTTAACCTGCGCGGTGCCACACGACGATGATGCCGTCAATTCTTGGAGCGTCCTCCATTTCCCCACGGGCCAATCGCTCGACACGCGCCGTGGCCTAAGCCAAGGTCTCGAAAATGCTCAGCAGGGGTGGGGGGGGGGGGGGTTGAGCCTGGATAGCGCACGGATTGGGAGGCCGCCGTGGTGCGGGAACGTTGTGGCAAGTCTGCTGCACGCGGCGATGCCGAGATCGGCGGCGCCGTGCAAGCAGCGTCGCCCGTGCGTCTGCGCTCCCACGTCCCCTGCCGCCCGACCTTCGCCAAACGGCAGCGACCACCGCCGTGGTTGCGCACGGTGCAATAACCCCCACGAGACCCTCGCCCGTCGCTGAGTTGCACGAATCTATTACTCGGATGATGTGCGTGTTTGTGTGTGTTGAACTTCTTTCGCACCATACGTAGCCCACCACGCTAATTGGAGGTGCGGGGGGAAGGGAAAACAAACTAAATGGAAAAATCAGTCCTGAAATTTTTTTATTTTTCAGTCTAGATATAAAAGGGCACAGCTCCAGTGACTTTCTAATATAGGAAGAGAGAGCGTTCCAGACGGCTGCAGGAGGGCATCTGAAAGTGCAGCGATGCGGTGACCGCCGTCTTTGCTCGATGGTTCGCCAACAATGTAGCATGGCTTGCTACGTATGGTGTGAAAGAAGTTTAACATACACACATACGTACATACTGCTTCAACAGTGCCGCTGCTGGCCGCTTGACACATTGTCACTTTGGCCCAGTGCCCTGCAACTGTGATTAAGAAAATAAGAGAGGGGCTCATATTCTTGGTTCTTTCGGTAAAGTCACCACGTAGAAGGGAAACAATAAAATAATAAAAATATAAAACGATAAAATTCTCACGACGTTTTGACTGCAACACAAGCAATCATTATCAGGTGTGAAAACCACAGCCATAACATTTTCTTGCTGTGAATCCCTGCAGTTACGAAACCTTTAAATCAAAAAGAGAGGGCCTGTTCATTAACACGGTGGCTAAGCATGCCAGCGAGGGATGGTGGATTGCACGAATGTTTGCGAAGCACCCCTTCCTGTCGAGCATCGAGTTGTCACACCCCTACTTGCCAGGAGAAGGTGGAACGACAGCAAATATATGGACGTCACCCATTTCTGTCACTACGGGATCGAGTGTTTCCCCCTCGCACGCGTGGATTTTCTCCAGGGGGCTCCGGTTTATTCCCTTAATATATAGAGGATGGCAGAGCTTGGCGAATTGTTGGTACTGGTTCGCCACCGCGTGGCAGCTGCCGCCTTCCCACAAATCTGTGGTTCCTCCTTACAGCCTTTGAGTCGTTCCTTCCCTCTCTACCAATGCGCTCCTCCCTCAAAACTCACTTTTTTCCCCATAGCTCACCGCACGACCCCTTAATCTCTCTCCCTTATAAACACTTCCACCATTCCCGCTCCCTCTTTACAATCTCATTGCACGGCTACCACTCATTCCCCATCCATCCAATCCATTCATCATCATTTTGCTCTCATAAAATTTTTGCTTTTGCCTAATTGACGCATCACGGGTTCGCCCACGACTTGCTCTCATCTATTCTATTCGCATCATCTCCACCATTACAGATTATTAACAATGGTACGTACGAATGTAAAGGACCTTGGTCAAGGCGCTGTACAACTTACGTTGAGATGAGATGAGAGAGCGAGCGAATGGATTGGTGGCGGCGGTGGCTCGTTACAAGTTGGAATCGTCGTCGCTAATCTTGGCTGCTATGGATTTTTCCGCACGACGAGCGGATCATTTGCGGCCAGGTCGCTTCTGAAAAAGCGGTGAATGCCTCGGTGGGCTTTGCGTGGTCGGATGGGGATGGTTTATTGTTGTATTTGCATGTTTTTGGGTCATTTGTTTTGCCTTTCTTTTACTTGTCACCACTATCGTGTATTCGCGTTGTTTGTTAAAAACATTCGTATCCCGTGCCGATACAGATTCTGATTATCCGTGGTTCCTCTTCGCCCCTCTGAGTCGTCCTCTCGCTCTCTCTGCCGGATTGATCTAATGGCACGCGGCAACTCGTAACAAGTTCGGAATCGTCATCATCGCCGTTGTCGTCGTTGTCCGTACGACCAGCTCCCCGCTGCCCACTTGCCTTGTTCTCCGTGGCGTGCTTCTCCTTCTCCACCTTGGCCAGCGTGAGCTCCAGGTCGTCGATGTCCTTCTTGAGCTCGGCGCACTCGTCCTCCAGCTTGCGCTTCTTGGAGGTCACCTCCGAGTTCATCTCCTCCTCCTCCTCCAGCCGCTCCGTCAGCTCCTTCACCTTCGTCTCCAGCTGCAGCTTGGCCTTGATCAGCATGTCACAGCGCTCCTCGGCGTCCGCGATCACCTCTTGCTCCTGCGGGGAAGAGCGGATCGTCATCGGGACGGGGGGGTGGCTCGTTCACTCACGCCGTGCAGTGGTCCATTGTGGCACTGCGCGCATGCGGTTTCGTCCGAATGCTGAAATTTTATTTTTTGACCGCAGCTCTCTCTCTCTCTGCGGTGCATTCATGCAGAGATGTTCCCGGCATGTGGAGCAGAACGTCAGACGATGTGCTGAAGAACTGAACAGCAGCAGCAGCAGCACGGCGCTTCAGCACACCGGTGTGATGGAGAGTAAACCCACAACATTTTACAACTGAGTTCGACGTTTTGCTGGTGATCACAACCTGCTTCATCAGGCGAGGTCGTTATTCTAACCCAAAAACCTTTTTATTATGAATAATTATAATAATGAGGAAGTGAGAACAGCTGTCCGCAACTGCTTGTGCGGTACGCAGCCACCCGATTGGAGGGATCCGTCGAGAAGCACTTTGATGCGAATCGAGAGCTGTGCGCTCGGCAATAGAGGACAAACACACGGGGACGTTCCACCAAAGGTATCCCATGATATAGCCGCTCACACCGAGCTATGAATGCTCTGATAGTGGCATTGTCTTTGTGGTGTTCGCCTTTTGGCGTTCTCTAGTCGGACACTGGCAGTGAGACTACGTTATGAAGAAGGTTTTCTCTGGTGTAGGCAAATCAGTTGCGAAGACAATGCCAATATTTTTAGAGGATGTTTTGTTTGCATGCTCACCACAAGTACTCTGTGTGGCTAATGCAGACACGATTCCTCGTAAAAGGAACCTACTTGGTGTTTGAACATCTTAACGCTTCCTGTTTTATTGCTAGAAAGGGGAAGAATCTATTCTTATTTTTCATACTTTGATACTGGCAAAAACGGTCCCATGACAGAGGTAACATTAAATATATTTTCTTTTTTCAAGCAAAGGGACTTTGTGATTTAAAGCTTTCGTGACTGCAGTAATTCATATTCTTAGTTCTTTCGGTAAAGTCACGTTGAAGGGAAACAACAAAATAATAAAATATATATAAAACAATAAAAAAATAAAAATTCTCACGACGTTTCGACCGTAACACAAACGGTCGTGTTATGGTCGAAACGTCGTGAGAATTTTTTTTTTATTGTTTTATATATTTTTTATTATTTTGTTGTTTCCCTTCAACGTGACTTTACCGAAAGAACTAAGAATACAAAGGGACTTTGTGGCCACTCTGCGCGCCCCCAATGTATACATGCTGTGCAGATCGAGGGTTCGATCCCAACGCTGACGCCTGCTGTATTATTGAAGTTTGCGGTGGATTTTTTCCTCCGGGTCCTCCGGTTTTTCCCTCCAAATTCAGAATAAAAATTATGCGTTTCAAGTATTTCGATTATTTGGCCGCTATAAAATGTCCACATGATAAGCCACTTCGGTGAGCTATCATTTGTGACCAGGTCACTTTTGAAAAAGAAGCTAATAGCTCAGTGGGCCTTACTTGGTAAGGTAAAAAAATATTTCATCAGACCTCCTTTGCCAGTACCAAAATGTTATTATTATTATTATAAAAAAAGATTGTTATATTTTTTTTAAAGTGATTTGTTTACTGCTATACTTCGCATTCTTATCGTGTTTTTGTATCGTTTGCCATTGTAACGTTCTGACCCACCCCTAGTGGACCTCCGTAAAAAATATAAAAAAATAGCTTTATTGCTCATCGGATTCCTCCAGTACAAATACATTGATTCTGATAAACCCTGGACTCACGGCCTGCAGTTGGAGGCTGAGGTCGTTCTTCTCCTGGATGAGGCCGACTTGCTTCTCCTCCAGCTCCTTCCTCCGCGCCTCCGATTTGGCGTAGAGCTCCTTGAGCTTCTGGAACTCCTCCTTGATGTTCTGCATCTCCTTCTCGGTCTCGGCGCTCTTCAGCAGCGGCTTGATCTTGAAGAAGAGCTTCATCCAGGCCCAGTTTTTGACGGCCATGAAGGCCCTGATGTTCGCCTGGATGATGAGCAGCGCGTCCCTGTTGGCGTGGCGGAACATTGGACAATCTCGTCTTAACGTAATTTATGTAGCGCCTCGACCAAGGCCGCTTTAACAGAGAATTAACGACGGTGCGCACGAATGTGACGGTGAGGAAGAGGTGAATAAATGAGAGGAAGCGATGGGCGAACCTGTGATGCATCAATGGGGCTTAGAGAAAAAATTACGAGAGCAAAAACGATGATGGATGGATTGGATTGACGGATGAGTGGTAGACGTAGAGAGAGATATTTATGAAGAGCGAACAGGAAAGGTGGTGGTTATTATGGGGAGATTAAGGGGGTTCCTGGGGTGAGGTTGGGAACACAAAATTAGAGCAGAAACTAAATGCGAAGATGGTTTCAAATTAAGCAACCATTGGAAAGATGTTCTAAATCGAACCAAACATTAAACTAATTTTCAATGGTACAGTATATTTTTCAAGTAGTGGTACCCCAAACTTTCGCAGCTCTTAAAAATTCCCTTTTCACACCATCAATAGGTAAACTCCCCCTCCCCCCCCCCCCCGTGCCAACCGCCATGTGCACCTGCATGTACACCACCTCTACGCTAAGTCGGCCAATCAAATGCTAATTTTTATGCTAATTCCTTTGTCAAGGCACCTTGTTTCCTCGCACACAGCTTAAAGGTCGCGGTCTGAGCGTGGCTGTGTTTCACTCCAGCGCTGTCCTCGAGACAGCCTGATCCCTTCACCTGATGAAGGCCGCTTGTGTTGTGGCCGAAACGTCGTGATTTTTGTTGTTTTATTTTTTACCTACGTCACTTTACCGAATAGAACCAAAGAGTATAAATGCGGAGGCTTGGATCTCAGTGCTGGTGGAATGGGAGACATTGAGTGGGGGGCAGGCTGGTGAGTGGGTGGGTCCGGGGGTGGGTGGGTGGGTGAGTGGTGGCGTAGTGGTTAGCACACTGCGCTACAAACCCCAGTGACCTGAGTTTGATTCCCGCTCTCGGCCAACACCAGTGATGATAATTATAATTATCAGATAATTATGTGAACTGAGTGATATGTGGGTGGGTGAGGTGAGTGTGTAAGAGGTGTGTGTTGTTGTGACCCGCAGTGCGACAGCTGTGTGTGAAACAGTCTGTCTGGTAGGCCGAGTCCCTTCCGCCGTGGGTGGAGGAGTGAATGAGCAAAGTTCACGGGAACAGTGGCCACACAGTAGGCGATGTGCTTCACCTGTCTGTGCCAACGCGAGATTCTGTCAGCGAGCTGCACTTAGCCGTCAAGATAAGGGCCGTTTGCGTTCCGTCGCCATGCTCGCGTGTCTGACCTTCGGTCGATGATCTTCTTGTACTCCAACCGCATGAGCATTCCACGCACCCTCGCTTGGATCATGGTTAATATTTTCGCCAGTCGTTCGTCCCTCATCTCCTCCAGTTGCCCGAGCAACCCAGCCTTGAAAAACACCTGTGAACGTGAAAAAGGCGAGTGAGACACACAACAGCGGAATATTTTTAAATACCGTTACAGGGAGGAGAGGGAGATAACGGAGAGGTGAGACTTAAAATGGATCGGGCACGTGTTGAGAAGAGACACGGAAGATGTGATTAGAAGGGCCACGGATATGAGAAACCCATAGACTATCAGAGAGCCAAAGACTCAAAGAGAGCCATGTTGAGATCCATAGACTGACAGAGAGCTGTAGACTCACATAGAGACCCACATAGAGACACAGGCTCACATCGAGATAGACCCACACAGAGACCAAAAGACCCACACAGAGACCCATAGAATCCCTTGACCATGTGACGCTTGGCATAACTCGCAACCCTGAAGGCACCTTGAGATGTCATCACAATATTCATGCAACCAAATCCGCCTATTTTTTTAAAAGCGTCGATGGTTTTGGGAACAGCATTCCACGTCAGGACTCGCCTTGGTGTGCCCAAACTTGTACTGGCTGGTGTCAATGTCCAGCGTGCCCAGAAGCCTCTCGGAGGCCTTGCGACTGTCCACAAACTTATCTTCCGGGATGGCGTTTGGGTTGAGAATGCGATACCTGGAGAACGCCGTGAGCATGGCCACACAGGGAACGATGCATTTTACTCGCTTGCACACTAATGTATTCATTCATTCATTCGCCAAACCACGGCATTGGCTCTGTGCACACCCGCAGTACAACCCAATATCACATTCTCCTTGGCAAGGTCATTACAATCTATAAAAAAAAAACTATTAACTTTTTTTACATATAAAAAGAAGAGACTGGGCCCTGCACTCACCGCTGCTTGAACTCGGCATAGAGGACCCTGTTGGGGAATCCCTTCCTGCAGATGCGGATCCCCTCCAGCACGCCGTTGCAACGCAGCTGGTGCAGCACCAGGAACGGGTCCATGATGCCTGGGTGCAGGAGAAATCGATTGTATTATCACTACGCTGGCTAACCCAGGAAAGCGCCGTCGAGTCTCGTGTCTCCTTTTCTCAGGAGATTGCTGCCGCGTTTTCACGGTCATCATCACCATATATGTCTGTACGCAAGAGATGCCTTGCGCATGTATTGATTAAAGTGGTTGTTGAGGGCTTCCGCAGAGTCCTCACCCAGCCACACACTCTCTGCTTGCTCACCAGTATCCAGCGGCGTGGAATTAACCCAGGATGGCCGGTGGTGGGTTTGCTGCAGATTATTTATTGGGGAGTGACTTGTCCGAGACACCCTTCCGTGGCTCAAGAGCCCCCATCTGCCCTCTCACTGGGGTTGGCTAATTAATTAAATTAGCTCATCCATCCTTTGATGGCATTTCCTCCATCAGGGTCCTACTACCCAACCAAAGTACTCGTCAACCCTAAGCACTTCTTGGCGGGGGGCGGGTTCATTGACTCCCGCCCGGCACTCGGCGTTGACCATTTGCGGGAAGTACCGTCTACTGTCACTACAATAGCAGGATCAAGGCTTGGCCTGACACACTGACCCACCATGATCCACAGTGGCCAATATTAGGCCAGTTGCCAACATTACGCCACAGCGCCACAAATTAGGCCACAGTGGCCCACATTAGGCCACAGTGACCCACATTAGGCCACAGTGACCCACATTAGGCCACAATATTGCACACCAACCCACATTAGCTCACTCTGACCTACAGCAAACCCACACTGAACCATGGTGACTCACAATTAGGCCAATTAGACAACAGTTGACCCACACCGTGGACCCACAATAGGCCACCAGACCCAACATCAGGCCAGAGCGGACCCAACACACAGAGCAAGCCCTCGACAGCAAGGAGACATGGCGACCCAATGATAAGCCACAGCAAGGGCCCACAGCGAATCCCCCCCCCTCCCCAACGTTTAGGCCGCGTCAATCACAATCGCAGCAGAATGGGTTCTTGTTGAGAGCTGTCTCATGTCAGGGGGACGGTGGAGGAAGAACCGGGCATAGCACCACCAACACCAATACCGCCACACTGCTAGGCCGTGAAGGCCACCCATGTTGTGGCCTGTAGCCCGCGGCGGCCACCGCTTGAGTGGTGAGCCACTGCTGCTACCACTGCTGCAGCGTGGCCTTGCGCCTGCAGCTGTGCAGTTTGCTGGGCCAGGATTTGGTAGGCCTGAAAGATCATGTGGTGGTGCGCCAGCAGCTCCGGGGTTCGAGTCTCATGACTGTTTTTCAGTAGGGTCCTGCCACGTTTTCGCCGTAGTGGCGTCTGAATGAATTGTGAGCATCGTGCCCATTGGGTAATTTAGTGGTGTCATTTTTCTCATTTGCCAAATTCGGATTGTGACGCCATTGCGCGGTGCACTTACCACACTCTAACTAGATTCCTGCGACTTATTTTGAGTATGATTATGAAAAAAAAAATAATTATAGATTTTTAAATAATGATGTGCTTTAAAAAGTATAGCTGCATTCCTAAGGTGTGATTTTTGTTAAATATTTATTACGTCCTGGGGTGGGAATGTTTTCCACCGAAACGCATCTCCAATTATCCAATGGAATGAATGGTAATGTACAGTATAAGGGATGTCAAGGGTAGGGACGGAGATTTACAGTGGGTTAACGGGCATGCAGGGGATTCCCGCCAAAAGGAAGGAGGCAGTGGGGGCAGGGACAGGGGAGGGGGTCCTCGGGGGGCTCGGGGCATTCTGGCGGGGAACGGATTGGGAGAGGGCTGTGGGCAAGTGTGGGCTGGGGTGGAGGTGAATTAAGGACGGACTTCCCACCACAACCTCGTGTGGGCCCTACTTTACAGTAATATAGGGTTCGACAAATGGAATTTCGCTTTTTCCGGACACCCTTTCAGGAGCGTCACCTGTATCTGTGTCTTAACGGAATAAAAATATATCCAACTATAAAACATACAGGGACTCCTCTACTTACGAACGAGTTAGGTTCCAGAGGTCTGTTCGTAAGTCGATTTGTTCGCAAGTCCAACTTTACTCCTGTCGATTACAAACTTGTTGTACGGCGTGCACACTAAACACGGGCGAATGGCTTTAAACGTTTTATGATCTGCAAATGTAGATGCCACTGGTTCTTGACGTTCTGCAGATGTAGATTCCACTAGTTCATTAGACCTCCTTTGCCAGTACCAAAATGTAATAATAGGGGTTTTCCCCTTTTTTATCGCAACAAAACTGAAACCTTTTTTTACTAGGATTCATGTCTGCATTAACCACAATACCTGCAGTCAAAATGCAAACAAAAAACATATGCTAATATATGCATTGTCCTTGAAACTGATTGGTCCACCCCAAGGGACGGCTTTCTTTTGAGCCTCGACCCAATTGGTGCTCGACCATTTTGGTACTGGCAAAGGAGGTCTAATGATGTAGATGCTCACCCCGAGCCCTCATTACTTTGATAGTGCATTGTCTTTGAGCTGTACGCCTTTTGGCGTCATCTGGTTGAGCACCAATTGGGTCGAGGCTCAAAAGAAAGCCGTCCCTTGGTGTGGACCAATCAGTTTCAAGGACAATGCATATGTTATCATAGTGTGTTTTTTGTTTGCATTTTGATTGAAGGTATTGTGGTTAATGCAGACATGAATCCTTGTAAAAAAGGTTTCAGTTTTGTTGCCAGAAAAAAGGGGAAAAACCCTATTATTCCACTGGTTCTTCACGTTCTGCAGATGTAGATTCCACCACCGCCAATTATTGTGCGGCAGTTGAACTCAGGACTCTCGGTTCAAACAGGCAACTTGACATACGGACAGGTTTGTTCGTATCTCTGAAAGTTCGCAAGTCGAATGTTCATAAGTAGAGGAGTCCCTGTGTATATCGAGGGATTCCCGCGCGCAACTGAGAACAAACCGGGATTTTTTATTTCCGGGGAAAAAAGTGCGAATTTCCCAGGAGAGTGATCTCATGGACAGGTGGCAACCCTGGACGCTTGGGGACTAGGAGCCTCTCAGTGAGGTCAGGGCTTGAGGCCTGTGCACCTGGAGTCTTGGACTCGTTGGGGATGATGCAGCGAACGAAGTGGGGAGACGTCGAACGCAGGTTGGTCATCAGCTTGTTCAAGTTCTCCTGTTCAACAAGAGCAGAGCGTTCAGCCAAACGTGTCCATCGATCATCACCATTATTACCGTTTCTATGAATGGATTACGGTACGTACAGATGTATGTAAGTTAAGCTTCTTTCGCACCGTACGTAGCCAACCGTGCTAATACCAGATGTGTCTGAGCTGAGATAAATTGTCATCGTATGGCTATTTCTCGCTAGATTTGGAAATCTATTTCCGGTTTCGTTGGTCCGACGAAAAACCAACGTTGGCCCAACGTTTGGCTGTTTGCCGGCCTGGTGGATCTGCAAGTTGCTTTGGAACGGTAAAGTGACGCTCGAAGTGCCAGCTGTCTGTGCAAACGTGGTGCATGGCGCGATGAAGATTCTCTCACCCTGTGAAGGGACGACACCGTTTGGAATGAGGCTCCCTTCTTCCTCTTCTTGTCCCCTGCACTCTTCGCCTGCTCTGCCGCTGACGATGAAGAACATTGAAGAAACACTTTTAAACCCTTTCGCGTTCCGCGACATCTGCAAGTTGCAGGGTGGGGGTCCCGTTCACGGCTGAATCTCGGAACGCGCAAGCGGTTAGGGTTAATTTTATTTAGAGAGGCGTAGCGCCGCTGTTTTTAAAAACATTGTACTTACCGCAGAGAACTATAGCGACATGATCACACGCTACGATAGTTGACGTCAAACTGCCACACTCCCTCACGCATGGCCTTGTGGGAGTCTCGATACAGATAAAGTTATCTTATTTTATTTTTTCTTCCAGTTCCATTTTGATGATGTAACACGTACGTCATCGGAACAGAATTGGAAGGAAGATTGATGACGCACACGTACGTCATTGGAACGGGAAAAGGTTTTGCACCCAATTTCACGTAAAAGTACAGTGAAATATTTGTATTTTAAGCACTGTATAGGTACAGCCCTGCAATTGCTTACTCATGCCACCACTGACAGAATGGGCCTCAATGACAGCGATCTCTCTACTACAGAGTCCCTCTGGAGGGTTGCTGGCCTACTCGTCCACACTGGCCACGCCTACTTGGAAGAGGTGGGAGTACCCACACCTCACCACACCCATCGACTGTGGCCCACCCATTCGCACTGCTGTGTGGGCAGAGGTTCAAGTTTCAAGTGGGGATTTTTAAAGTGTGGGGAGTTAATAAACTCGCACTGTTGTTTCAACCGCCGCGCCCAGGAGATGGAATTGAACCGGCGACCTCTGGATTGCAAGTCGAGCGTGCGCTGACCGTTACCGCCACACGGAAATCGACAGACAGTTTTAGTTGATTAGCCTGGGTCCAAAACACTCAAGTTTGCGCCAGCTGTCATTAAACGAGTTTCACAGGTGTAGTGAGCTGATGGTCTCATTCGTCAGACCACTGCTGGGTGGAGGTATCCCTGCGCCGCGTCGGTCACGGCGCCCGTTTGACCGTACTTCCTCACGCTGGTCAGTGTGGGTTGGAGGCGGCGGTCGCTCAGGATGGGTTCAGAACCGTCAAACCTCTGGATTCCTCCAGGTCGAGCGCGCCGACCCGGTGTGCCGGACCCGGGGCGGTGTGCGTAACGGAGCTCTCACCTGCGTCACAGCTCACGTAGTTTTCGAAGATGGCCCCTAGCAGCTTGTTGGACGCCTTCTGGAAAATGCCGACCACTGTCTCATTCAGCGGATCTTTGTTCTTGTCCAGCCAGCCAATGATGTTGTAAGGAACCTGAATTTTGTAAGAAGAAGAACAACAACCAAAACGTCCGTAGGATGATAAGTGTGAGTCGCGGAGAGCACCGCGCCACGACGCCGCAATTCAGGAGTTCGATTCCAGACCGCTGTGGTCAACATCAGTGGCGGGTGATCTCTGAACCGGTCCTGGACACTCTCCCTCCTTTTTTTTATTTTGCAACCCGCAAACTAACCCAGCGTGGTGAGATGTGGTCAAACAAAGCCTATAAGGTGTGTGGGGAGGCCTTCATGCAGCAGTGGATTAATAAAGGGCTCCACTATTATGTGTGTGTAGGCGATGAGACTGTTGAGCTATTAAAGTTGTAATTACTGGCGGAACGTCGTTCTCAGATTGTAAATGTTGTGGCTTTGCTCTCCAACACACCGGTGTGCTGCACTAGTGACGAATTGACCACGATCTGTTTATGTGACAAACCTTACTAGTTGGCTGTGTCGGGTGGTGGCGGGTTTAACGACCCAAAAAACCCGTATTATGGAAGCAATTAAACTATTTTTTATATTATCATGCAAGGCCCACTGAACTACATAGCTCTTTTTCAGAAGCAACCTGGCCACAAATGATAGCTCAACGAAGTGGCTGATCACGTGGAAATTTATGTTGATTCTTAATGTGGAGGGAAAAACAGGAGGGCCCAGAGAATAACCCACGTGACCACGGGGAGAGAGACACGCAAACTCCAAATATACAGCAGGCGTCAGGGTCGGGATCGAACCCACGGGCTCCTGTATACCAGGCGAGGTAGTTAACAGCAGAATTGGTGCAATACGGTCACACGTAGATACGATTAAAAAATGTATTCAGTCAACTCTCAATCATGGAAAAAAATTTAAAAATATGTTTGACCCTTTCTTCCAATAAAACAAGAGGTGTTAAGATGTTCAAACACCAAACAAACATTTTGCAAGGCATCAAGTCTCCATTAACCACACGCACTAGTGGCAATCATGCAAACAAACATGCTCTGATAATTGTACGCATTATCTTTGAAACTGATTGGCCTAAACCTATTAATATTTTTTCTTCTTCATCATCTTGGATATTGGCAAAAGAAGGTCGCAGAGACACCCTAAACACGTTCGTCAATAACACGCACCGTGGCCTTTAAAGTATAAAAAATATATCTACAAAACACATCGGGCAATGGCTATTCTTCGTACTCTCCCTCTTCATGGCACGCGGTGCGTCGGGTGCAGTGTGCCACCCGCGGTGGCGACACCCGCGAGTGGAAGGACTCACCATGCCGGCGTAGTGGACGAGCTCGAAGTGGGCCTCGTACTTGCGCTTCTTGTCCGGCCGGGGCTTCTGCAGGTTGGGCGACTTGCCCAGGTGGTTGTCGTACAGCTTTGCCTTGAACGTCATGTCGGACGCCTTGGGGAACATGCACTCCTCCTCCAGGATGGACATGATGCCCATGGGCTGCGCACGAGGTCACGTGGCAACGCTCAGGGCGCAACGGAGCTGTGCGTGGTCTTTTTTTGTGTCGGTGGCGGAGCGGTGGTGGTAGCGGTCAGCGCGCCGCGCTGCGAACCTGGTGGCCCGAGTTCGATTCCCGCTCACGGCCAACACCGGTGACGATTATCTGAACCGGTCCTGCGCCTCCTCCCCTAGGTCGACTCGACCTCAAATGAGTACCCGGTGCGGTCCGTAAAACACCGCCACTGGGGAGGTGGCCCGGCGTGGTTGCTCGCCACCCACCCCCTCTTGTGCATTTCCAGCCTTCATAGGTGCTTGCTAACAGCACTTGCCCCTACAGCCTGTTAAGGCTATACTGGGAATCTTTGTCTTTATTTGTGTGCACGGCGGTAGCAGCGGAGGCGTCCGCCGACCCGTTCAGAATCAATGGGAATGTTTATTTAGACCGCCGCAGGAGGAGAAGGAAATCCGATGAACTACAAAGCTCTTTTTTTCTGCACGTGTCCAGCAGGGCTGGGTTGGTTACAACAAGCAATACAAAAAAAAACACCGATCGGAGTGCAAAATAGAGAAAATGGTAAGCAAGTCACAGTAACTAAATAAAGCAGATATGAGTACAGAATGCATAAGTCCATCAATTCCTGCCGAATTGTCAACACGGAATGCAAGCTCGGGACAAGGCAGTAAAAGCAAGAACAGTCCCAGACCACAGCAAGACAACACCTGGTCCCTCAATGACGTCGCACTTTCACGTCGAACTATCGCTAATAGCCGGGTTCACCGGGCAGTGCCACAATTTCGGACGTAAGGTCCCGCGGCTTCGTTAATAGGCCACGTTTCGGGCAATGGCCCTTCCCCGTCGGCACAAATACAAAGATCCCCCGTGTAGCCTCAACAGACTGCTGCGGCAAGTGTTGTTAGCGAGCACCTATGAAGGCCGGCACGGCACACAAAGGGGGTGGGTGGCCAGCACCACTCCCTGGCCGCCTTTGTCTCCCCAGTATAAATGTTTACGCACCACACCAGGTACTCGTTTAAGGCTGAGTCAACCCTAGGGGAGGCCCAGGACCGGTTCAACTAATCGTCACCGGTGTTGGCCGTGAGTGAGAATCGAACTAGGGTCGGCGGGTTCGTAGTGCAGCGTAGCGCTGTCACGCCATCACGCACGCACACAGACTCAACTCACTACGCACCTTCTCAATGAGGTCGATGCAGGCCTGCAGGTCCATGCCGAAGTCGATGAAGGTCCACTCGATGCCCTCCTTCTTGTACTCCTCCTGCTCTAGCACGAACATGTGGTGGTTGAAGAACTGCTGCAGCTTCTCGTTGGTGAAGTTGATGCACAGCTGCTCGAAGGAGTTGAACTGGAGCGAGCGCGCGCGCGCGTGCGTGCGCCCGTTAAAGTATCGACAGGCGAGGTAGGGAGAGAGGCAGGAGGGCATCGTTATTTTACAAGTGATCCAGGAGAAAGGTAACACATTCGTCGTGCGAAAACATCGTCGCAGAGGAATAGGAACCGCGCTACAAAGTGGCGGTGTTTGCAGTTTTAGCACGTAGGCTTTTGCGACCAATATTATCCATAATAGAGGTTTCTTTTGGGTGTTGTGAGAAGGCGGTATTTGCACTTGGTGTTGTGAGAAGTGCTGGAACGGCACACCGGGTTGCATTAACATTGCCGGGTATTTGAGAGAGAGAGATTAAACAAACCCTGATTATTTACAAAAAAAAATGTGGGGGAAGAAAAATACAATACAAGTGAACATCGTCCTGGGTGGGATATTTTGGACGGCTTGGCGGCGACGTCAAAACGCGGCTGTAAATTTTCCCGCTGGTTCGTGGTTCGAGCCCAGCGGCCACCCCGGTCAACAGCAGACGAGTGGCATCCGCTTCCCAGTGGACGTTAAAGAGGCCCTCACATCAAGAGTGGGGCCGCCGCACGCTCGCGTCACGGTACAAATGTTGCCAAAGTAGGAATATTACTGCCAAAATATTTAATTGGGTGAAAACCACAGGAACATTTGGCAAACTATACTCGTCTGTGAAGCATAGCGCTGTAAGAATGCCGGGAGTACCAAATGTACTCAATTATTATTTGGTGTCCCAAAAATTCGATCATCGCCACCACCAAAGCCACACGGTAGAGGCACCACTCAGCTCAGGGCGGCAAACGGGACACGCGTTAGCATGGAGACAAACCCTGGCCCGCATTTCAGAATCGGAATCTTTCATTTAGACCCGAGGAATACGGCGAGCTACGAAGCCCTTTGTTGCACAGATGCCCGGTACGGGCGGAGGTCAGCGATGTCCAGTATAGGCGGAAGCGGTCTCCCCCCCATCCCCTTGCCATTGTCACCGCTCCGAGCACTCACGTCGAAAATTTCGAATCCGGCGATGTCCAAGACGCCGATGAAGAACTGCCTCGGCAGCTTGGTGTCCAGCGTCTTGTTGATGCGGCTCACCAGCCACCTGAACATCCGGTCGTACACCGATTTGGAAAGGGCGCCGACTGCGTACGTGACCTGCGATATCAAAGGCGAAGCGGGGGCGGCGTCAGATGTTAGCCCTCCGGTCGGGTCAGGTCGTGTGGTGCCTTTCCCTGCAACGTCGATCGCCATTCAGCTCCTCTCCCGACGCGTTCGCCGTTTGTTGTCGTTGTTGTCGTTGACGGGTTTGTTTTTTCGGATCGACGTCCGACGCTGTCACTGCTCCATGTCGTTGGGAACGGAACGTCGGACATCGTGCTGAGCGAAACGTCACGGTACTAGAATTGTAAACGTTGTGGGTTCACCATCTCAACACACCTGGTGTACTTAAGTAGTGAATCATTGGCACGTTTTGTTGACGTGACAAACCTAACTAATTGGCTGTGTCGGGTGGTGGTGGGTTTAGCGACAACATTTATATTTACGCGATCTAACCCCAACAAATACAATCTTTGTTGGGGTTACTCTTTCTGTTTAGCGTTTGACATATTTAACAGTTTAACACTGATGGTGCCATGCCTCCGCTAAAGACACGCAGACTCCAAATATACAGCAGCAGGCGTCAGGGTCGGGATCGAACCCACGACCTCCTGCATACCAGGCGAGGTAGTTAACATTTCCTAGCCACCGTGATGATGATGAGTGAGAGACACGCAGACTCCAAATATACAGCAGCAGGCGTCAGGGTCGGGATCGAACCCACGACCTCCTGCATACCAGGCGAGGGAGTTAACACCTCGCTACTGAGACACACGTGCAATATTCCGTTTTTTTAATCTTACCACGTGCTACGGAAGAGAACTCGAGGATAATCTGCCCCTGTTCGGTTTTTATAAAACGTGCAGTGCGGCGTAAACGTTGGCCCTCCGTGAGAATGAGAACAGGGCAATTACCGGCGGAGTCCATCACCCCCCTCCCCCTTCGGGAACGATAAATACAGTGCCACTTTGTGGAGATGTCGGTGGTGGTCGTCCACTGTGGAGAGAGGAGACTCGCGCACCCGCAAAGTAGGAATGTGAAATTGACACCCAGTGGCTCGCGGGGCCCATCTGAGCCAGAGATCGCTTTAGCCCGCTCCTGCTCATCACCTGTGCCACGCTCTGGCCCTTGGTCACGTATTCATTGCCCACTTTCACGCGGGGATGCAGAAGCCCTTTGACCAGATCAGCCGAGCTGATCCCCATCAGATAGGCTGCCTTGTCAGTGTCTGTACGGGGCAGGGGGGGGGGGTGAAGGATAATAAGAAGAAACGTGTAAACATTTAATTAAACCGTGATCCGAAACATTCAAGAATTGTGTATTTCTTTTTTCACTCACTCTCCGTGCCGTCCGTCTCGGCCTGCTCCTCGCGGGCCTTCTGCTTGAACTTCATGTTGCCGAAGTGCATTATGGCGCCCGTGAGCTTGTAGGCTCCGTACTTCTCTTCGCTGTTGAAGCCAAGGATGTCGAAGGCTTGCTGCGAACGAAACGGTCCATTGAGATGACTTCGGTTTTTTCTCTCTCTCTTTAAAAAAAATTGCGTAAACAACACTGCAGTGCGGTGACAATACCTGTGCTAGTGAAATAAATATTACCGGTAGGAAACCTAGTGGACTGGAAGCCCAACCGGGATTAATTCACAGGAGGCAGGGGATTAATTGTGTATGTCTGTGGATGTCTGTCCACGTGGGAGGGGTGGGGCTGGGTGGAGAGGGGAGGGTAGGGAGGGGTTGGGTGGGGAGGGGCTGGGTGGGGAGGGGAGGGTGGGGAGGGGCTGGTTACCCCGTGGTGCCCTTATAAAACTCAACGTTTCACCTACTCACGCCGGCTTGTGCCCGCCCTCACAGTCGGGCATATTTGCGGAATACACCACGTGGTGCCGCCGTTGACCCTGGCCATTGACCGAGCAACCCAACGTTCCTACCAGCCCCCTCCTCAGGAATATGTTCAACCTCTTTGCCAATCTGCTGCTGGACCGAGGCCCCCGTCCACACATCCTGCCTAGGACCAAACCCCACCAGCATGTGGTGAAATGTTAACTACATCGCCTGGTATACAGGAGCCCGTGGGTTCGATCCCGACCCTGACGCCTGCTGTATATTTGGAGTTTGCGTGTCTCTCTCCCTGTGGTCGCGTGGATTTTTCTCCGGGTCCTCCGCTTTTTCGATTCCACGTTTAATATTAAAATAGTATTTGACTGCAATACATTTACACACGACGATAAGCCATTTCGTTGACCTATCATTTGTGGCCAGGTCGCTTCTGAAAAAGAGCTTCATAGCAGCTTAGTGGGCCTTACCTGGTAAAGTAAAAAAATAGTTTTAGTTTCATCGTTTGGCCCTGTATAAAACACGGAGGTCAGCGCGGGTCCGTGAAGGAGGGAGCGGTGATCTCACGCGCCGCTGATGTTAGCCGTGGTTGGCAACTGCGCCAGTAGTGAATTTTTGCATTGATATTTTATTTCGATCGGGGGCGAAACGATTGCTTAGGTCCATAAGTAATCATAAAATATGCCTCCGTCATAAAGTTGTCCCTCCACGTAAAAGTAGTTTTACCACGCACTCAGCCCCATGGCCCTTTGAGAGTGTCCAATTTCAGGGCATTAGTGCACTACAGGAAAAACTGTGTGCTCGGTTTCGACATTCAGTGTCTCATCAGCAGAATCAGGCTCACTTGAACCAGTGCTGGTGGAATGCCATCAGATTATAGTCAAGCATCCCCCCTCCCTCTCTGTTGCATATGGGTCCTAAGTTCGATGTTCGACATAAAACGTGCCACTGCGGCTGTCTGGAAAGCTCTTCCTTCTTATATTAGGAAGCCACTTGTGCTATGCACTGTTAAATAATCCACAATGAAAACTAATTTCCTTAAAACTGCTTTCCGTGTTTAGTTTGTTGTTCTTCAACCGCTCCTCCAATTAGCACGGTTGGCTGTGTAAGGTACGAAAGAAGTTCAACACACAAAACTACTGAACACAAAATAACCGCTATTGTCGACTCACGATGCTTGCGATGATTCTGTTCACTTACGTCTGTGGCCATGAGCTCTTCTCCATCGTCCAGGTTATCCACGGTCACTGCCCCTTGGGAGCAGAAGTGGAAGTCGTAGGGGTTGGTGGAGACCAGCAGCATGTCTGTCCGTGGGACCGAGACGGTACAACAACAGGGTCTACGTGAAGGTACAATAAATGAAGGCGCAGCCCTGCAGTTGCCTCGCTCACGCCGCCGCTGGCAGAAGACTCAAGGGCGCTCCGCAGAGCCCCTGTCGAGGGTTACTTGGCCTACTCTTCAGCCCTTTGTCAGTCCACGGGATGGATGTCGGCCTCGCCATGGCGTGCCCGTTGTGGGGGGAGGGGATAATTCACCTTACTTCACACAGGTGTGGGAACATAGATGTATAGCTCAACGACGAATTGCGCAGCGAATGCATTTGCCGCCCACAACATTGCAGCAGAGCCTATTTGGTCGGAGACAGAGTTCCGCACTGCGGTAGGCATTGTAACGGCCTCCACCCGTGGCACACCACGGGAAGGGGAGTGGAGTCAAACGTCAGGACAACAGTCCCCAGGGAGAGACAGGGCAGCACGGCTCGAGATGAGCAGTGGGAAGAACGAAGCAGCAGGAATGGGAGGAGGGGGAGAAGGAATGACCGGGCCAAGATGTGGTTGATGAGAGGGTGCTGATGATGATGATGAGAGAGGAGGGAAGAGAGGGAGAAGAGAGATGGAAGGAGCGAGCTGAAGTGAGCTGCAGGGAGGAGCAGCGTCTGTTTTCGCAGGGGGCGGGGAGAGGGGAGGGACAGAGATTCGGAGTGGAGGTGGCCACACAGACGTCACGTGATGTACGGGAGGCTCTCGAGCTGATTTAGGATGAATGGATGAATTTAAATCGCGGTGAGCTTACCCTGCAGCTCGGGCTTTTTGCCCGAGGTGATCTGGTAGTAAATGTGGTAGCTTCGCTCCCCCGGCTGCTGAAAGATCACCCTGGATTTTTCCAGAAGGTCTGAAAATGGCACAGCACCACCAGCCGTCATCGTGCACAGCGTCTCAGTCACTCCAAGCGCCGTAACATCTCATCTCTCTCCACCATCCCCATGCCCTGCTGCAGTCCCCACCAGGGGCAGCTGTCCCTCTGCGGCAGAGGTTCTTAACCTTCCCTGCAGCCTTGCACCCCTTTGGTTCTAAATCGTAAAAAAAGTATATTATTCATAAATACATAGGGGTTTGATTAAACAAAGTAGTTGTACTTACGTGCTGGTGCTTAATTTGTGTTTCGATGATTTACCTTCTGAACAAATCTGCCCATGTCTCGCACCCCCAGGGGGTGCGGGGCAGCCAGGTTAAGAACCACGGCATTGCGTGTGTGGAGGTGTGTGTGTGGAGGTGTGTGTGTGGAGGTGTGTGTGTGGAGGTGTGTGTGTGTGTGTGGAGGTGTGTGTGTGTGTATGTGTGGAGGTGTGTGTGTGTATGTGTGGAGGTGTGTGTGTGTGTGGAGGTGTGTGTGTGTGTGGAGGTGTGTGTGTGGAGGTGTGTATGTGGAGGTGTGTGTGTGTGGAGGTGTGTGTGTGTGGAGGTGTGTGTGTGTGGAGGTGTGTGTGTGTATGTGTGTGTGGAGCGGTAGTGTAGTGGTTAGCGCGCTGTGCCCCGAACCCAGCAGAGACCCGAGTTCGATTCCCGCTCACGGCGAACACCACGTGACGATTATCTGAACCGGTCCTGGGCCTCCCCTAGGTCGACTCAGCCTCAAACGATTACCTGGTGCGGTGTGAAAGCCATCGCCACTAGGGAGACAAAGGCGGCCGGGCGTGGAGTTGGCCACCCACCCCCTCGTGTGCCGTGTCGACCTTCATAGGTGCTCGTTAACAGCACTTGCCCCAACAGTCTGTTACAGGCTGTACGGGGGATCTTTGTCTTTTTGCAGCACCAGCCAGCGAATGGCTGCGTAGGGCTCCCAATTCCGCCACCGTCAGTGTCATTTTATAATTTGGCAAAATTTGGCCCCTGACGCCGGTACATGATGGCCTACTCCTCCCCGCGAATGACGTCGGCGGTGATCTTTCACGTGCACCGCGAGTGAAGCCGACGGTGCGATTCACGCACGCCACCGTGGTAATAACCGAGGCGGCCGCTGGATTCGAACCGTGAACAATCTGCAACGAGCAGGCGTTAACGCGGTGCCGATGGCCCACGCGGTGCGGGTAGTCGGTGTGTCAGCTACTCACAGATGTCGATATCGGCAGACGACAGCTTTCCCGTGTTCCCGAAATGGATTCGGATAAATTTTCCCTGTTGGGCGGGTAGACGAATGACGGCAGAATAATTGGTGAAATACGGTCACAGGCAAATACGATTTTTTTTTTTTAAATGTGTTCAGTCAACTCTCAATCATGAAAAAAATATTAAAAATAAGAATAGGTTCGACCCTTTCTGGCACTTAAACTGGAGGTGTTAAGATGTTCAAACACCAAATAGAATCCTTTTGCAAGGAATCGAGTCTGCATTAAAAAAGGGTCCCATCATGAATAAATATCCTGATTGTGACGGTCACCCCGCTCCACATAGCAACTCTCCATCTGAATCGAGATAAGCGAGTCTTGACAACAAAGAAGCCCTAGTCTTCCCCCAAAGCAGCCCCCGCTTCTTCACTTCACGTTCAACCGATCGCGAGAGTGGCTGTCCCCCCCCCCCACTCCTGAGTCGGGCGACGTGGCCCCCCACACTCACGAAGCGGGAGGAGTTGTCGTTGCGTAGTGTCTTCGCGTTGCCGAAGGCCTCCAAGGCGGGGTTGGCCTGGATGATTTGATCCTCCAGGGAGCCCTGACGACGTTCGCAGAACGAAAATGCCACCACCGACGCGGACGGACAACCAACACTGCCGCCGCTGCTGCTGCTGCGGCGGTGACTTCGCGAATTCAATAAAACACGACAAAGGCAAAGCCCCCCCCCCCGTGTAGCCTTGACAGACTGTTGGGGCAAGTGCAGTTAGCGAGCACCTATTAAGGCCGGCACGGCATACGAAGGGGTGGGTGGCCAGCAACCACGCCCGGCGGCTGCCTTTGTCTCGCTCGTGGCGATGTTCACACACCGCACTGGGTTCTCATTTGAGGCTGAGTCGACCCAGGGGAGGCCCAGGACTGATTCAGACCATCGTCAATGTTGATGGCGGTGAGCGGGAATGGATCTCGGGTCACCGGGTTAAATGAAACACGCGCACAGACACAGACTCTGTCTCTGCAGTGGCCTTGAGTTCGCCAAATTCCGGATCGTGCAACAGCTTCGTTATCTTGCAAAAAAGTTGCGGTTGCCACCTCTGAGGTCCATAAAATCCAGGACACGCGATGTGGAGAATATCTCACGATCACGGAGGAGGAAAGAACTCTGTGCCAATGCATCGTCGCGAGCGGTGTGTTTGTTATTGTTTAGTATTCGGCAAGACGGACAGGTTTTCCGAGCGGCGTCGGTAAAAAAAAATGATACTGGGAAAACCAGGAAGGGTGGCAAAAGACCTCGCATGAGAGGTCGATACATTTTGTTTGATGTACGTAGAGATGAGACTTCCATACTCTGCTTATGTACGAGTAAACAGTATGTTTCACAATGAATATATTCGATCGTATGCTTACTGCTTGAGAGAATGAATGAACCCGTACTCACCCCAGTCTTGGTTGTTGGTTGTTGCTGTAATCGTCGAAATGAAAGAAATGAAAAAAGCAAACAGAAATGTTAGTAGCCTTATGGGTCACGAGTTTCCCACGCAAGTAAACAAACCAGCCTTACAATAGTCAGGCTGGCACGAAGCGGCGACACTACGGTGTATGTATATATAGCGCACGATATCATGTACACGATACCTACATCGTCCCGTTACACAAAGTCTCTTTGTGCCGTAAAACGTCACGAAGCCGGACTCGGGTGAGCAGGAAAACAGGTTCGCTTAGAGCCCCAGAATGGGCCAACACCACCATCATCACCATCATCACCACCAGCACCATCATCACCACCAGCACCATCATCACCACCAGCACCATCATCACCACCAGCACCATCATCACCATCATCACCAGCACCACCAGCACCATCATCACCATCATCACCAGCATCACCAGCACCACCATCATCATCATCATCAACATCATCACCAGCACCATCATCAACATCATCACCAGCACCACCATCATCACCAGCACCACCAACACCACCGGCACCACTAGGACCATCATCATCACCATCATCCCCACCACCACCAACACCACCACCACCAGCACCATCACCATCATCACCATCATCCCCACCACCACCATCATCACCTTCATCACCCCAGCAGCACCATCATCACCACCAGCACCACCGCGAGCATTGAGAACGCCGAGCGCGTGTGTACATGCGTGCGGTAGCGTTGTTTATTTATCGTTGTGTATTCATTGTTGTGTATTTATTGCCGTGTATTCATTGTTGTGTATTCATTATTGCATATTTATTGTTGTGTATTCATCGTTGTGTATTTGTCGTTGTGTATCCATTTCTGTGTATTCATTTTTGTGTATTTATTGTTATGTATTCATTGTTTGTGTATTCGTTATTGTGTATTTATTGTTGCGTATTCATTATTGTGTATTCATTATTGTGTATGTATTGTTGTGTATTTATTGTTGTGTATTTATTATTGTGTATTTATTGTTGGGTATTCATTATTGTGTCTGTATTGTTGTGTATTTATTATTGTGTATTTATTGTTGTGTATTTATTCACATTCTTCTTGGACGGGTGATCCCCCAGCGCGGCTATGGTCGCGAAGTACTGGATCACTCGCTTGGTGTTCACCGTTTTACCCGCACCGGATTCTCCGCTGTTAAAGAAAAATAGACATTCTCATCATCATCGTTATCATCATCAGCAGCAGCCATGATCAATCCACTGCTGGGTTAAACCAACCCCCCCCCCCCCCCCCCAAGACATTACCATGACTACTATAGCTATCCCTCACGCTCTGTGCAGTGCCAATAGCGTAAGGAGTCAAACAAATTTCATGACCATCGTCCGCAGCACCACCTTCACCATCATCACCAGCACCACCATCGTCACCACCAGCAGCACCACCACCACCATCATCATCACCGAGGCACAGTGAGACATCAGTGGAAGACACCTTGCATGTAAATAATTATTAGTAGTCGTAGTAGTAGTGAACGATGGGACGCAGCGCGACACTCACGTGATGAGCATCGACTGGTTGTCACGGTCTGAAAAGAACAACACACATCAAGTCAGTTTCAGCTCGGTGAGTCGAGGTACCAATCGTGATTCAGGTTCTATTCTCTCGCGTATGATGGCGATTTGTTCAGGAGCTCCAGGTGACAATGTCACACGACAGCAGAAATCACAACAACATTTCCACTCTCGGAGCTGATTTTTTTGTTGTTGTACCAAAATTGAAGTGCCGAACCAAATATAAAAAGTAATTTTTGTTGTTGTTGTGTCGAGCAGTCATCGCTGGCCGGGCTGAGACCGCCGCCAACTGCCTATGCGTGAGAGCGCGGTTTCGTATGCATGTTGTATGTATGTTGTATGCATGTTGTATGTTATACGTATGTATGTTGTATGTATGTTATATGTATGTTGTATGTTATACGTATGTATGTTGTATGTATGTTGGATGCATGTGGTATGTTATACGTATGTATGTTGTATGTATGTTGGATGCATGTTGTATATACGTTGTATGTATGTTGTATGTATGTTGGATGCATGTTGTATGTTATACGTATGCATGTTGTATGTATGTTGTATGAATGTTGTATGTTATACGTATGTATGTTGTATGTATGTTATATGTATGTTGTATGTTATACGTATGTATGTTGTATGTATGTTGGATGCATGTTGTATGTTATACGTATGTATGTTGTATGTATGTTGGATGCATGTTGTATATACGTTGTATGTATGTTTTATGTATGTTGGATGCATGTTGTATGTTATACGTATGCATGTTGTATGTATGTTGTATGAATGTTGTATGTGCGTCGTATGTATGTTGTATGTGTGCTGCACTTCTTTCGCACCGTACGTAGCCAACCGCGCTACTCGGAGTTGCGGGGAAAGGACAACAAACTAAACACAGAGAGCAGTTCTCAAGAAATTCGTTTTCAATAGAGATGACTTAAAAGGCCACAGCTCCCAGTGGCTTCCTAATAGCGTAAGGAAGAGCGTTCCAGACGGCCGCAGAAGCGCACCCGACAGCGCATCGATGCGGGTGACCACCACCGTCTTTGTTCGACGGCCAGCCACAAGCCGCCACCACCCCCGCGAGGATGACCGTACAACACCCGGATCGCAACCCAGGCTCGCGGAGGTCGCCGGCCCTGCCCATCCCTCTGACCCTTTCCTCGTCGCCAAATCGCCCCGGGGTTTGCTCACTGCGCAGCATGTCGTGGTAGGCGTTGTCCGCGATGGAGAAGATGTGCGGCGGAGCCTCGGAGCGCCGCTTGCCCTTGTAGGCTGCCACCACCTCCGTCTTGTACACGGGCAGGTTCTTGTAGGGATTCACCGTCACGCAGAAGAGCCCCGAGTAAGTCTGCGGTGGAGGTGGTGGAAGGACGGGCAAGAGGCTCAAGGCGGGGAAGGAGGTGGAGGGGGGGGGGTAACGCCGCTCGTCGCGAAGAGGGCCCAATGAGTAAGGACCATTGGCCGGAACGTTGCCGATCGCTGGGTACACTCCGAGTGGCTGTGTGTGGAGGTGACGAATGTGATTGAGGTTGTTGTCGTTTGCGATTTGTGCACCGCTTCCAAGGCAGAATCAGCGGGTGCCGTTGTGTTACACGAAGACGGGGATCGTCCGAGCTCCCTCGAGTGGAGGGGCGCCTTCCACCAGCAGTGGCGTGGGCGAGCAATTGCAGGGCCGCGCCTTTATCTTTGACTGGCGGGGTGGTGGTGGGGTGGGGGAGGTAGGTGGGGTGGGGTGGGTGGGGGAGGTAAGTAGGGGATGGGTGGGCGAGGTAGGTGGGGTGGGGTGGGGAAGGTAGGTGGGCTGGGGGTGGGCTGGGGGTGGGCTGGGGGTGGGCTGGGGGTGGGTGGGCGAGGTAGGTGGGGTGGGGAAGGTAGGTGGGGTGGGGGTGGGTGGTGGAGGTAGGTGGGGCAGGCGTGGGTGGAGGACGTGGGTGAGGGTGGGTGGGGAATGAGTGAGTTGCAGCTAAAGGAGGCACTGGTGCACTGCGGAATGTTTGTGCACGGGGCTTGGTCGTAACAGAAGCTGTGCGCTGGGGAAATCCAAGAGGGATAACAACAGGACGCGTTACTTTTTATAGCTCCCCTGTGCTTTGTCTGGCCCAGAGACACCTGCTCGCGTTTGCTATTCATAGCGACACTGTAATTAGAGGCAGGCGGGTGGAGGGGGGGGGAAGAATTTACGCTTTAACTCGGCTCTGCTTTTGTTTAGCTATATTTACCACGTGGCAGGCATGGCCGTGAAGTCTGCCCCGTGACTCATTCACGGGCTCTCCCTTTGATCGCGCCCGAGTTCGAGTCCCCGCTCACGACTCAACAACGGTCGTGGGCTCCCTCCCCTAGGTCGACTCAGCCTCAAATAAGTACCCCGGGTGAGGTGTGCGAAACGTCAGCACTGGCGAGACAACGGCGTTGGCCACCCCCTCGTGTGTCGTGCAGGCTTCCACCTCTGTATGCCCGATGTTTGTTGAACGTCGTGCGCAGCCAACCCGCGCTAATCATCGGCTCTTCTCACTCACGGCACTTGCCCCAACAGCACTTGCCGGCCGAGACGGCCTTGAGAAGAGGAGCTTTGGGGCCGTCCATAAATGACGTCATCGATTTTTTTTACGATTTTTGACTCCCCCCCCCCCCCCCATCGTCACAAAAAGTCAGACCCCCCCTCAAATATGACGTCACAAAGCTCTGCCCCCCCCCTCCCCCCCAAAATATAAATCTTGCTTCAAACCGCTTTAAACTATTGCCATTGTAGTGCGTATTTAATGTGGCGCTGCACTCCGATGTTGTAGGAGAAAACATTTATTAAAAAGTATATTTAATTAAGTAGAACGTGTTGTCTATATTTATTTAAAGTTGCGCATTTTTATGACGTCACATTTCTCAAACCCCCCTCGTCAAACATCGTCACAAATGTCTGACCCTCACCCCCCACCCCCCCCTAGGTGCGTGACGTCATTTATGGACGGCCCCTTTCTCGGGTCGACGGGCTTCACTTTGACAATAAACTTCAGATTTGCGGCTGATGCGTCGGGGGAGACATTTGCGTCTTCCCACTTACGTAGATCATCCAGGCAGCGTAGCGACTCCGCAGGTTGTCCAGCACCGACGCCTCGTTGAGGTGCGTCAGCATGGCCATGTCCTCGATCTTGTCGAACTTGGGAGGGTTCATCAGCTGCATGTCGTCGACCTTGATCACCCTGGTCTGGAGTTGAGTGCGGGAGTCGTGCGGGGAGGGAAGACGTCAAGGGGGGGGGGGTGGGGGGGGAGGGGTCGGTAACCTGCGGCTACCCAGCCGCGTGCGACTCTTTAAGGGTCCGCTTCGTGCCGTAATGTCACGTGCGCAATGCGGCCACGTGCATTGCGCCTATTGAAATATTGAGGTGGGGGGGGGGGTTACAGAATTCAAAACAATGTCTCCATTATTGTTGTTTTAGTTGCCGAGCCCGTGGATACGAGGACAGGTCCCAGCTACTTACTGAGCTTGCTGTGCCTCCGGAATTATTGTTTTCTATCGTGCGTAGAACTCTAACGACCGATATATTTACGAGTCACAGTTTCGTCAGGGTTAGATCATCGTCTAAGGTACATTGCTCATTTTCAGAAAAGTTAGAGGAGGATTCTTGCAAAGGGAGCGAGATTTTGACGATATTTTTCACGTCGGTTTTGCTGGAAGTTAAAAGGTCGCCGTGGTGGTGAGATGTTAACTACCTCGCACGGCATACGGGAGATCGTGCGTTCTATCCAGACTGACGCCTGCTGTATATTTGGAGTTTGCGTGTCTCTCTCTCCCCGTGATCACGTGGCTTTTCCCCCCTCCACATTTAGATCTCAACATGCGTTTACAGTATTTGGCTGAGTTATATATTTATTTTTCAGAAGCGACCTGGCCACAAATTATAGCCCAATTCAGTGGCTTATCACGTGGACATTTCTGACAGCCAGATACTCAATAGGCGTGTTTCCAAATGTGGAGGGACAAACCCGAGGACCTGGAGAAAAATCCACGCGACAGCGGGTGGAGAGAGACGCGCAAACTCCAAATATGCAGCAGCAGCAGCAGGCGTCAGGGTTCGGGGTCGAACCCACGACCTCCTGCACACCAGGCGAGCTCGTGAACAGCTCACCACCGCGGCGCACAATACTTCACGGGCATAATTGAGCGCGGTGCAAGGCGATTGAGGCGGTGCCACCTCTCTTTAAAGTGTCGCTGCAAAGTCGGTGCGCACTCAGTGACGGAACGATGTGGAATGTGCTGCAACAGGAGCAGCTGCTGCAGCAGCGGCGGCGGCGGCGGGATGACGACGATGACAATGGTGGCCGCGTTCCAAGACGGGGGGGGGGTTGCCAGATTACGCTGCCCCATTCACACCGCTGAATGTGCTACGGATGCACAATCCATTTTCGTTGTGCACGCGCGCACGCGACTTTGCGCGCGTGCACGCACGCACGCGCCTCGCGTCACCCGCCCTGCTCTGCCCCGTGCACGCCGCGGGACAATGCAACACAGCGACGATCTGTGGCTCCCTCCGCCGCCTGCGGCGCGAAGACCTTCGCGGTTGACCCGCTACGGTCACCGCATCGCGCGCTTGCAGGTGTGCTTCTGCGGCCGTCTGGAAAGCTTTTCCTACGGATCTTAGGAAGCCACTGAAGCTGTTTACTTTTGCGTCCACAGTGAAAACGAATTCCTTTAGAGCTACTTTTTTGTGTGTGTGTTAAGTTTGTTGTCCTTCCCACGCACCTCCAGTTAGCGCAGTTGGCTACGTACGGTGCGAAAAAAGTTCGACGTACGTACTTATGTCCGAGGCTTCAAAGGTAATTGCAGGCGCAGTCAGCCACCTGCACCACTACCACCACCACCACCACGGATTCACCTACCTCTCCAGCCTTGGTTTCCACGGTAACTTTGTTACCCTGGGTCTCTTTGATTTCCGCCTCCACGTAGGCCTCCTTCTCGTCCGGAATCCAGCATCTCTTCTTGCCTGTGCGGTGTTGTCGCAAGAGACGACGCAGCAACAGGTCGCCCTCTCAGCCAAGTCGCATCTCTGCAAGTTCCTCGCTCAAGAGCCTCTCCGGACATCTACGTAACGGCAGAGGCGCAGCCCTGCAATCGCTCGCTCACGCCACTGCTGGCGGAAGGGCCTCCCCTCCACTCGAGGGAGCTCGAGACGGTGCTTTGGCCTACTCTTCCACGCCGTGCCAGACGTCTCCGAAAAGGTGGGTGTGTACCCGCACTTTTACCCCACCGCATGCGGCCTGCCGGATCAGCTGTGGAGTGCCCACTGATTATGTGGCTACGCAGTACGAGTGCAGGTGGGGTTTGTGAACCAGCCGCGTGGCTCAGCGGTGGAGCCAGGGGCGCGCATTCGGAAGGCTGCGAGGAGCTTACCGGGCATCTGTGAAAAAAAGGGCTTCATAGCTCATCGGATTCCTCCAGTATAAATACACATTCTGATTCTGTTGATCCTGGTTGGTGGTTCATTCGGCCCATCATCTCTCCAGGGTCGATAAATAGGTACCACTTTGTGGTGAAGTCAACAGAGGTTGCCAATTTTGAAGAGATTGCCCCCTCACCCCCACCATAGAAATGAGGAATTCCCACTACAAAAGGAAAACACTTTGACTTTGGACGATTGAAATGAAAGTTACACCCGTGCAAATTGCTGCACTGAAACAAAGTGCAAGTGATGCTCTGCTCAAATGAGCATTGGGGCGGTACTTGTTTCCCCTTTACAGCCCTGAGCCAGTGGTGACAATTCCACGTTCCTATGACGGGCTCGGGTCTCCCCGTAGGACATCCACTGTTAACTTGCTAACGTCCCCATTGTCACCGTATCGACCCTAGAGGGATGGCGGGCTGCGTCGGTGCCCCGCCACGATTTTTTAACTCGGGAGACCTCCTGATCGCGAGCCGCTCACTCTGGTCGCTGCGTCAGCTGTCCGGCACGGGCGGTCAATTGGTGAGAGCGGTGAGCCCGTGCCTGCTTCCCGTGACCGGCCCAAATTCTCACCGTCGAATGGGATGGTCTGGGCCATCATCATCTCCTTCTCGCTCTTGCGGAGGAAGGGAGCCGCCTCTCCAAACTCGCTCATGGTTTGCATCTTCGCTGCCTTGCTCAACACGTCACCTCGACTCCAAGAAGCTGCTGTTGCTGCTGCTGCGACGACACAAAGAGAGAAATTGACAACAACAACAACAACAATCAGAGAACAAAACGAAGATAAGGATGCTGAGAGAAAATAATCAAAATCGCGCGTGGCTGTGATGCGCCATTCTATTTTAATTGTCCCGTATCGATTATCATCACTTGCGAGTGTTAAAATGTATGAAAACAACTTAACGTATTTTTTTTATTAACATGAAAACGGCATCAGAGCATTATTTTCAACGAAAAAGGTTTGAATTTAAAGTCTTAACATTCTTACATATACATTCCTTTCAATGTGGCACAGGCTTTAATATTGCTTGGCTTGAATTTAATAACGTTTAAGATTTAACCAAAATAGTAATTTTTCTCCCGAATAAATAAGCGTGAATTAATCCACACAACAAACACATATGAGCAGTATTCAATTCTTTGTCTCAACATTTTTTAAAAACATTTAGTCCAGTCTGCCTATTGGCTTTCCAAACCAATATAATCCAGCAGCAGCAGCATTTGTTTAACAAGCAAACTCTTGACCGGTTTCGATCATCTGGGTCTCATCGGCAAAAGTCAGGTTCTGGTTAAACAAAACGCTGCTGGTTTGCGACGTGTAATTGGCAAGATCCTGAAATCTCGGTCACGACGCTGACTAAAAAAGCAAGCGCGTTTGCCACCATCAACCGCTTTGCACACCGTGAAGAGTAACCACCGCTCGACCGGCAAACGCAACAAAATAAATTGCCCTCTCGGATTCGGCAGAGCTTGGGTTTTTATAATGGCGGGCCGTGGAAAATATTTGGGCGATGCCGGAATATTATTATCACAATTACTCATTGGCGAAGAGGCCTTTAGGTGGTGTGGGGTGAGCAAACAATGGCACACACTCAGCACAGAGACATCCCAGACACGCCGCAACACTGACAGACACACACCACCCTCTCCCCTGTAGATCATCATCATCATCATCATAAAAAAAAACTACGACCCAATTCGAGAGAGATGGAACATTTCCATGCTCTAATGGCAAAAATTCCCGGTCTATAAATATACAAATATATACATGGGTATGTGTATGGACACGGTGCAGAGGTTAGCGCGCTGTGCTCCAAACCTGGCTTCCCTTAGTTAGATTCCCGCTCACGACCAATAACGGTGACGAATATCTGAACAGGTATTCGGTCTCCCCTAGGTTGACTCAGCCTTAAATGGCTATCTGCATGGTGTGGCGTGTAAAACATCGCCACTGGGGAGACAAAGGCGGCCGGGTAGGGTGTTTGTCCACTTACCCTGTCGTGTGCTGTGCCGGCCTTTATAGGTGTTCGCAAACAGCACTTGCCACCAACAGTCTGTTCAAGGGTATACGGGCAATCTTTGTCTTTATGGATACAGATACAACACAGAGCATTACAAATTTGTCGTAGATGCTGTAAGGTTTGCATGCATGCATGCACGAATTAATGCACAAGCAAAGGTAAAGGCGCCAGAGCTGCAATGTCTTTCCTCCACTAGAGGGAGCTGGAGCTCCTGGTCAGACGTCTTTGGAAGAGGCCGGAGTGCCTCCACACTTTACTCCAACGCAACCGCGACCTGCCCATCAACGAACTGCGGTGGGCGGACGGAGGAAAATCAGCAACTCGCTCCGTTGTTTCCAATACCGCGCCAGGAGATTGACCCGGCGGCCTCTGGCTTGCAAGTCGAGCGACATTGTCACAATAGCGGTGTTCGGGTTTATTGTTCGTTTCATTTTGTTCGTGTTCGTGCCATGTTTAGGGGCCGTCCATAAATGATGTCACGCGATTTTGGACGATAATTGATCCCCCCCCCCTACACCCCCTCATCATACGGCGTCACAAAAAGCCAGACCCCCCAGAAAATATGGTGTCACAAAGCTCTGCCCCCCCCCCTCCAAAAACATGCTTCAAATCGCTTTAAATTATTGTCATTGTAGTGCGTATTTAATGTGGTGCTGCACTCTGATGTTGTAGGAGAAAACATTTATTAAAGAGTCTAATTAAATAGAACGTGTTGTCTATATTTAATTAAAGTTGCGCATTTTGATGTGACGTCACATTTCTCAAACACCCCCCCCCCCCATCGTCACACATCGTCACAAATGTCTGACCTCCCCTCCCCCCTAGGTGCGTGACGTCATTTATGGACGACCCCTTAATCGATGCATGCGCGCGCTTGCAAATATGCATTTGCGCATTTAATGTGCTTTGTTTTTGTGCAGTAAACATTCGCAGTGATTTAGAGCCCTTTGGAATGCAACTGTGGGATGAAAAGGCCTCTCCCATAGCCACGTTGGTTATGGGGGGCTGTTTGACCATACTTCAGCACGCTGGTCAGTGCCACTTTAGTTGCCCTGCACTGCCCTCTCCCACCTCCTCCTCTTCCTCCACCTTCCAGTAGCCGCCACCTCTCTGCCACGTTTCAAACATCGCGTTACCAGCAGATCCACATCCACAATGTCACTACGGGCTGCACGTGTACCGTGCGTGTACAATCCACTGCTGGATGAGTCCCCCATGATGCTGTGTCAGTTGCCACCGTGGCTGCAGGACCTTGGGAGTACAGCAAAGGCTTCTGCTGCCCTGCCCTGTGCTGTTCCTTAAACAGCGCCTGCTCCCTATCACAGTGGGAAGTTTATATATGACTGTGTCATACCGTGGACGGTGTTGTGAGCTGTGCCAGCCCTTGCCCGCTACCGCTCATATATCCCCGCCAGACTCCGGATTGAGCGGTTTGACCAGTGCCGGATTATCCTCGTAGCAAAAGTTGCTACATATGTAGTAGCTCCATGTTTAGTAGCTACCTATGTAGTAGTAGCTACTACTACATAGCTACCTGTGTAGTAGTAGCTACATCATATGTAGTAGCTACATATGTAGTAGCTACGGGCCCCGCACTTTCAAGGGCCCCGCGCTAAATGCTTTCAAGCTATCCATTCCGGCTCAGTGATTCTGCACTTGCTCTATTACTATAGTACTATACTGCCTTCAACTTTTATGAACGACTGGGTGTTTAAGACGGAGCTGGGGGGGGGGGGTGACGGAACCAGGGGGAGGGCCGATGGAGCTGGGGGGGGGGGGCGACGGAGCCGGGGGGGGCCGACGGAGCCGTCGGGGGCCGAAGGAGTCGGGGGGGGCGACGGAGCCGGGGGGGAGGGGGGGGGGCGACGGAGCCGGGGGGGCGACGGCGCAAGCAGAGGGAACTGACACTGACTCACTCACACATCATACACTGACTCACTCACACATCATACACTGACTCACTCACATATCATACACTGACTCACTCACACATCATGCACTGACTTACTCACACATCATACACTGACTCACTCACACATCATACACTGACTCACTCACACATCATACACTGACTCACTCACACATCATACACTGACTCACTCACACATCATACACTGACTCACTCACACACCATACACTGACTCACTCACACATCATACACTGACTCACTCACACATCATACACTGACTCACTCACACATCATACACTGACTCACTCACACATCATACACTGACTCACTCACACATCATACACTGACTCACTCACACATCATACACTGACTCACTCACACACCATGCACTGACTCACACATCATACACTGACTCACTCACACATCATACACTTACTCACTCACACATCATGCACTGACTCCCTCACACATCATACACTGACTCACTCACACACCATGCACTGACTCACACATCATACACTGACTCACTCCCACATCATACACTGACTCATTCACACATCATACACTGACTCACTCACACATCATACACTTACTCACTCACACATCATGCACTGACTCACTCACACATCATACACTGACTCACTCACACATCATGCACTGACTCACTCACACATCATACACTGACTCACTCACACATCATACACTGACTCACTCACACATCATACACTGACTCACTCACATATCATACACTGACTCACTCACACATCATACACTGACTCACTCACACACCATGCACTGACTCACACATCATACACTGTCTCACTCACACATCATACACTGACTCACTCACACATAATGCACTGACTCACTCACACATCATACACTGACTCACTCACACACCATGCACTGACTCACACATCATACACTGACTCACTCACACATCATACACTGACTGACTCACTCACACATCATACACTGACTCACTCACACATCATACACTGACTCACTCACACATCATACACTGACTCACTCACACATCATGCACTGACTCACTCACACATCATACACTGACTCACTCACACACCATGCACTGACTCACACATCATACACTGACTCACTCACACATCATACACTGACTCATTCACACATCATACACTGACTCACTCACACATCATACACTGACTCACTCACACATCATGCACTGACTCACTCACACATCATACACTGACTCACTCACACATCATGCACTGACTCACTCACACATCATGCACTGACTCACTCACACATCATACACTGACTCACTCACACCATGCACTGACTCACTCACACATACACTGACTCACTTACACATCATACACTGACTCACTCACACATCATACACTGACTCACTCACACATCATACACTGACTCACTCACACATCATGCACTGACTCACACATCATACACTGACTCACTCACACATCATACACTGACTCACTCACACATCATACACTGACTCACTCACACACCATGCACTGACTCACTCACACATCATACACTGACTCACTCACACATCATACACTGACTCACTCACACATCATGCACTGACTCACTCACACATCATACACTGACTCACTCACACATCATACACTGACTCACTCACACATCATGCACTGACTCACTCACACATCATGCACTGACTCACTCACACATCATACACTGACTCACTCACACCATGCACTGACTCACTCACACATACACTGACTCACTCACACATCATACACTGACTCACTCACACATCATACACTGACTCACTCACACATCATACACTGGCTCACTCACACATCATACACTGACTTACTCACACATCATACACTGACTCACTCACACATCATACACTGACTCATTCACACATCATACACTGACTCACTCACACATCATACACTTACTCACTCACACATCATGCACTGACTCACTCACACATCATGTACTGACTCACTCACACATCATGCAATGACTCACTCACACATCATAAATTGACTCACTCACACCATGCACTGACTCACTCACACATCATACACTGACTCACTCAAACATCGTACACTGACTCACTCACACATCATACACTGACTCACTCACACATCATACACTGACTCACTCACACATCATACACTGACTCACTCACACATCATACACTGACTTACTCACACATCATACACTGACTCACTCACACATCATACACTGACTCACTCACACATCGTACACTGACTCACTCACACATCATACACTGACTCACTCACACCATGCACTGACTCACTCACACATCATACACTGACTCACTCACACATCATGCACTGACTCACTCACACATCATGCACCGACTCACTCACACATCATGCACTGACTCACTCGCACATCATACACTGACTCACTCACACATCATACACTGACTCACTCACACATCATACACTGACTCACTCACACATCATACACTGACTCACTCATCATGCGCTTACTCACTCACACATCATACACTCGCACAACCACTGACCCATTCACTCATCATACAAAGGTTCACTCATCGTGTGCTGACTCACTCACACATCAAACACTCACTCACGCTGCTGCTGACTCACTCACACATCATACACTGGGAGTGTCGTGCTGCCAGCTATGGCTGCAGTGTTTTGTCGTCAATGTTATATATGTCGTTTATTGTTAAATTTAAAATCACAGTTCCTGTGATTACTGTTGTTACATTGTTTTCTTACCTTTATTTTGGTGATTCGAAAACATATGGTTAATCCAAATTGTCTTATGGTTGTTGTTGTTGGCTTGCTCCACATTGATTTTTGCACACAGCGTTTTAATACGTTTTTTTGTGTGGAATATTTGCTGGTTCATTCCAGAATGTTTCTGTTACGCGTCGTCGCTTTAAGATGTTCTGTGTTCAAATTTTGTTTGTTGCGGTTGCACCCGACTTAAGAGCCGCATGGCTCACAGGGCTATACCTAATTAATGAAACTTGAAACTTAAGGTTAGCGATTTGTCGTATGACCTGGCTGTATATCAAATGAAAAAAAAATACTTTACCGTGCAAGTAAAAAAATGTGTGTGCTTTAATATTTACGTGTCTAAAAAAAAAAACTCGGGCCCCTTTATAACAAGATATGCTAGAGGGCACCGCACCAGCTTCACCCGGCACTGGGCTTGACGCGGCTGGCGCGGGGCTTCAGACCTCGGTCGACGAAGAGAGCCGCGCGGCTTCCAGTCCACGACCGTCGCCGACGAGGACAATCGCTGTTCACTTCATGACGGGCGTGAGCCGTGCTGACGTGCCGTGCCGGGGGGGGGGGGGGGGGGGGAGGAATCCGCACCCCACGCCCCCAGAAATATATCGACCGATGTGACAGGGGGCGGGTGGGGGCATCGGATACGTGCAAGCAGAGCCTCCAACATCTGACCTTCGAATTGCTGCGTGGCCGTGTCAGGCAGACATCGCCTGCACGCCGGTCAAGAGGCAACGACGTTGGACGTGAGGACGCGGAGGGGATTGGAAATTTTAGGATATTTATAGAGGTGCGGATTAACGTTTAATTTGCGAGAAATATCGTGACCATCATCATCATCAGCAGCAGCAACCAGATGTATCTATTGCTGGATGAAGGCCTCGTCGCTACGGGCGCCACTGTGGTGAGACGTTAACTAGCTCGCCTTGTATACAGGAGGTTCATGGGTTCGATCCCGACCCTGACGCGCGTTTACAGCACGTTTACAGCATTTGGCTGCGATACATTTCGACACGATGACGATAGGCCCCTTCGTTGAGCTATCATTCGTCGCCAGGTCGCTTCTGAAAAAAGAGAGCCGTATAGCTCAGTAGGCCTTACCTGGTAACATAAAACAAATTTAACACGTAGGCTTTCGCGACCAATATTATTCATAATAAACGTTTTTGGGTTAGATCGCGTTATTTATAAATGTGTCGTAACCCTGGTCAATCAGTAAAAAAAAAAAGTGTCACGTTGACAAAAGACAAATAGTCCACTACTTTAGCCCACCGGTGTGTTGAAGAGTGAATGCACAACATGTACAATTTTTCAGTACGACGTTTCGCTGGTAATTACATCCAGCATCATCAACACACCGGTGGGCTAAAGTAGTGAACTATTTTGTCTTTTGTCAACGTGACACTTTTTTTTTACTGATTGGCCGTGTCGGGTGGTGGACGGTTACGACACATTTATAAATAACGCGATCTAACCTAAAAAACGTTAATTATCAATAAAACAAATTGTTCATAGTGTGCGTCGCAATGCCTCTTGCACACGATGTGATCCCACCGCTCCAACTCCACGGTGGAAGTCTTCCTCGAGCGAGTTTCCCTCCGTTCGCTGCCACTTCATCTCGACCACCTGCTCGCAATCGTTTCTGGCGACGCGTCCTGCATGCAGAGCCCTACACTTGTGCACGTTATCGTGTCCATGCTTCAAGTGAATCTAACGGGTAAAATATTAGGATGATGAATATTATGAACATGAATTTTGTATAGGCGCCGAGAGGAAAGCAAGATTTGGATTGCCCAAGGAAGGCCAGTGGGCAGAATGGTCGAAGTCTTGCTGAGAATCTGTATTTATACTGGAGGAATCCGATGAGCTATAAAGCGATTTTTCACAAATGTCCAGTAGACATCTTGCTACCTTTTGATTTAAAGCTTTCGTGACTGCAGTAATTCATATTCTTAGTTTTTTCGGTAAAGTCACGTTGAAGAGAAACAACAAAATAACAAAATATATATAAAACAATAAAAAAATTATCACGACGTTTCGACCATAACTCAAACGGTCATCATCAGGTGTGTCGGTTTGCATAAATTTATTTTGAAAACGGCATATTTATTTATATATATAAAAATAACGTTTGCGTCACGCGCAACGATTGGCAGTTTGCCCAGGACTAGTCCATCTATTTTTTGAAAAGAGGAGGGGGGAGACGAAATTTGTTTTTATGTATGCTGTCTGAAAGCCACTGTAAGCGTGAACAATCAATCAAGAACTGAAATGATTTATCAAATCTTTCCAATGATTGCTAAGATATAATCCATCTTCTCGGTTGAAATTGTCTCTGTGCTTGTATATGTGGATAGCCTCATGAACGAATCTCTCATGGAAGCCAGATGGCTTACAAAGAACCTCCGTCTTGGAAAAGTCAATGGCATGTGAGCCTACTGAATTAGAACAATGATCTGCTACGGCCGAGGTGTTGGTCCTACCGTGTTTAAGGTCTGCTTTATGTTCACGAATGCGGTCCGAGATATGGCGTTTGGTTTCTCCATCTCCAATGAGGCTATCCACATATACAAGCACAGAGACAATTTCAACCGAGAAGATGGATTCTATCTTAGCAATCATTGGAAAGATTTGATAAATCATTTCAGTTCTTGATTGATTGTTCACGCTTACAGTGGCTTTCAGACAGCATACATAAAAACAAATTTCGTCTCCCCCCTCCTCTTTTCAAAAAATAGATGGACTAGTCCTGGGCAAACTGCCAATCGTTGCGCGTGACGCAAACGTTATTTTTTATATATAAATAAATAAATATGCCTTTTCAAAATAAATTTATGCAAACCGACACACCTGATGATGACCGTTTGAGTTATGGTCGAAACGTCGTGAGAATTTTTTTATTGTTTTATATATATTTTGTTATTTTGTTGTTTCTCTTCAACGTGACTTTACCGAAAAAACTAAGAATATCTTGCTACCTGTTCAGTGACGTTATAGATCAAACATGTGCGTGGAGGTCAAACGTCAACACAAGGAACTTGAGCTGTTCAACCGACTCACGCACCCACACACTCGCCCACTTACCCAACCACCAACTCACCCACCCACTCACCCACCAACTCACCCACCTACCAACTCACCCACCCACTCACCCACCCACTTACCCGCCCACCAACTCACCCACCCACTCACCCACCTACTTACCCACCCACCAACTCACCCACCCACTCACCCACCCACTTACCCACCCACCAACTCACCCACCCACTCACCCACCTACATACCCACCCACCAACTCACTCACCCACTTACCCACCCACTTACCCACCCACCAACTCACCTACCCACTCACCCACCCACTTACCCACCCACCAACTCACCCACCCACTCACCCACCCACCAACTCACCCACTTACCCACCCACCAACTCACCCACCCACTCACCCACCCACTTACCCACCCACCAACTCACCCACCCACTCACCCACCCACTTACCCACCCACCAACTCACCCACCCACTCACCCACCCACTTACCCACCCACCAACTCACCCACCCACTCACCCACCCACTTGGAGCCGGAGTGAGAAGCTCAAAAGTCAAGGTGTAGAGGAAGTGGGGCTGAGTGACTGCGGCGCGATGCAGACCGTGGATTACCTCGCGGTCTGTGGCTCCTGGAGGAGCCGCGGGCACACGATGGGACCCCGTCAGGGCTAAAGGCCGGGCCACATCATCATTATGATGTGCCATGGTTACATCACCATTATAATGTGTCATGGTGTATCCACAGCTAGGCCCATAATCATTTGCCCGCTACTGGATAAACATGCGACTGTGGTGACAATATTCATTACCTGTAATCCATTGTAGTCCAGTTCACCATGAGAATCCAGTTCACCATGGGAGTCCAGTTTACCATGAGAGTCCAGTTTACCATGAGAGTCCAGTTTACCATGAGAGTCCAGTTTACCATGGAAGTCCAGTTTACCATAGAAGTCCAGTTTACCATGGGAGTCCAGTTTACCATGACAGTCCAGTTCACCATGAGAGTCCAGTTCACCATGAGAGTCCAGGTCACCATGAGAGTCCAGTTTACCATGGAAGTCCAGTTTAACATGAGAGTCCAGTTTACCATGAGAGTCCAGTTCACCATGAGAGTCCAGTTTACCATGGAAGTCCAGTTTACCATGAGAGTCCAGTTTACGATGGAAGTCCAGTTCACCATGGAAGTCCAGTTCACCAAGGAAGTCCAGTTTACCATGAGAGTCCAGTTTACCAGGGAAGTCCAGTTTACCATGAGGGTCCAGTTCACCATGAGAGTCCAGTTTACCATGGAAGTCCAGTTTACCATGGGAGTCCAGTTTACCATGAGAGTCCAGTTTACCATGGAAGTCCAATTAACCATGGGAGTCCAATTTACCATGAGAGTCCAGGTTACCATGGAAGTCCAGTTTACCATGAGAGTCCAGTTTACCATGGAAGTCCAGTTTAACATGAGAGTCCAGTTTACCATGGGAGTCCAGTTTACCATGGAAGTCCAGTTAACCATGAGAGTCCAGTTTACCATCGAAGTCCAGTTTACCATGGAAGTCCAGTTTACCATGGGAGTCCAATTTACCATGAGAGTCCAGTTTACCATGGAAGTCCAGTTTACCATGAGAGTCCAGTTTACCATGGAAATCCAGTTTACCATGGGAGTCCAGTTTACCATGGGAGTCCAGTTTACCATGAGAGTCCAGTTCATCATGAGAGTCCAGTTTACCATGGGAAGTCCAGTTTACCATGGAAGTGCAGTTCACCATGGAAATCCAGTTTACCATTAGAGTCCAGTTAACCGTGAGGGTCCAGTTCACCATGAGAGTCGAGTTTACCATGGAAGACCAGTTTACCATGGAAGTCCAGTTTACCATAGAAGTAAAGTTTACCATGAGAGTCCAGTTTACCATGAAAGTCCAGTTTACCATAGAAGTCCAGTTTACCATGAGAGTCCAGTTTACCATGGGAGTCCAGTTCACCATGGAAGTCCATTTTACCATGGGAGTCCAGTTTACTATGACAGTCCAGTTCCTCATGAGAGTCCAGTTCACCATGAGAGTCCAGTTTACCATGGAAGTCCAGTTCACCATGAGAGTCCAGTTTACCATGGAAGTCCAGTTTACCATGGAAGTCCAGTGCAGCATGGAAGTCCAGTTCAGCATGGGAGTCCAGTTTACCATGGAAGTCCAGTTTACCATGGAAGTCCAGTTTACCATGAGAGTTCAGTTTACCATGGGAGTCCAGTTTACCATGAGGGTCCAGTTCACCATGAGAGTCCAGTTTACCATGGAAGTCCAGTTTACCATTAGAGTCCAGTTAACCGTGAGGGTCCAGTTCACCATGAGAGTCCAGTTTACCATGGAAGTCCAGTTTACCATAGAAGTCCAGTTTACCATGAGAGTCCAGTTTACCATGGGAGTCCAATTCACCATGGAAGTCCATTTTACCATGGGAGTCCAGTTTACTATGAC
The DNA here is from genome assembly GCF_048934315.1 of Petromyzon marinus. Lineage (NCBI taxonomy): Eukaryota > Metazoa > Chordata > Hyperoartia > Petromyzontiformes > Petromyzontidae > Petromyzon > Petromyzon marinus. The sequence goes on along the minus strand of NC_133720.1, from coordinate 2,244,263 downwards.
AGTCCAGTTCCTCATGAGAGTCCAGTTCACCATGAGAGTCCAGTTTACCATGGAAGTCCAGTTCACCATGAGAGTCCAATTTACCATGGAAGTCCAGTTTACCATGGAAGTCCAGTTCAGCATGGAAGTCCAGTTCAGCATGGGAGTCCAGTTTACCATGGAAGTCCAGTTTACCATGGAAGTCCAGTTTACCATGGGAGTCCAGTTTACCATGAGGGTCCAGTTCACCATGAGAGTCCAGTTTACCATGGAAGTCCAGTTTACCATGGAAGTCCAGTTTACCATGAGAGTCCAGTTCACCATCAGAGTCCAGTTCACCATGAGAGTCCAGTTTACCATGGAAGTCCAGTTTACCGTGGGAGTCCAGTTTACCATGAGAGTCCAGTTTACCATGAGAGTCCAGTTCACCATGGGAGTCCAGTTTACCATGGAAGTCCAGTTCACCATGAGAGTCCAGTTCACCATGAGAGTCCAGTTTACCATGGAAGTCCAGTTTACCATGAAAGTCCAGTTTACCATAGAAGTCCAGTTTACCATGGGAGTCCAGTTTAACATGACAGTCCAGTTAACCATGAGAGTCCAGTTTACCATGGAAGTCCAGTTTACCATGAGAGTCCAGTTTACCGTCGAAGTCCAGTTTACCATGGAAGTCCAGTTTACCATGGGAGTCCAGTTCACCATGGAAGTCCAGTTCACCATGAGAGTCCAGTTCACCATGAGAGTCCAGTTTACCATGGAAGTCCAGTTTACCATGGAAGTCCAGTTTACCATGACAGTCCAGTTAACCATTAGAGTCCAGTTTACCATGGAAGTCCAGTTTACCATGGAAGTCCAGTTTACCATGAGAGTCCAGTTTACCATGGAAGTCCAGTTTACCATGAGAGTCCAGTTTACCATGGGAGTCCAGTTTACCATGGAAGTCAAGTTTACCATGAGAGTCCAGTTTACCATCGAAGTCCAGTTTACCATGGATGTCCAGTTTACCATGGGAGTCCATTTTACCATGAGAGTCCAGTTTACCATGGAAGTCCAGTTCACAATGAGAGTCCAGTTTACCATGGAAGTCCAGTTTACCATGGGAGTCCAGTTTACCATGGAAGTCCAGTTTACCATGGGATTCCAGTTGCCATGAGAGTCCAGTTCACCATGAGAGTCCAGTTCACCATGACAGTCCAGTTTAACATTGTAGTCCAGTTTACCATGGAAGTCCAGTTCACCATGGAAGTCCAGTTTACCATGAGAGTCCAGTTAACTATGGAAGTCCAGTTTACTATGAGAGTCCAGTTTACCATGGAAGTTCAGTTCACCATGGAAGTCCAGTTTACCATGGAAGTCCAGTTTACCATAGAAGTCCAGTTTACCATGAGAGTCCAGTTTACCATGGGAGTCCAGTTTATCATGGAAGTCCAGTTTACCATGAGAGTCCAGTTTACCATGGGAGTCCAGTTTACCATGGAAGTCCAGTTTACCATAGAAGTCCAGTTTACCATGGGAGTCCAGTTTACCATGACAGTCCAGTTCACCATGAGAGTCCAGTTCACCATGAGAGTCCAGTTCACCATGAGAGTCCAGTTTACCATGGAAGTCCAGTTTAACATGAGAGTCCAGTGTACCATGAGAGTCCAGTTCACCATGAGAGTCCAGTTTACCATGGAAGTCCAGTTTACCATGAGAGTCCAGTTTACGATGGAAGTCCAGTTCACCATGGAAGTCTAGTTCACCATGGAAGTCCAGTTTACCATGGAAGTCCAGTTTACCATTAGAGTCCAGTTAACCGTGAGGGTCCAGTTAACCATGAGAGTCGAGTTTACCATGGAAGACCAGTTTACCATGGAAGTCCAGTTTACCATAGAAGAAAAGTTTACCATGAGAGTCCAGTTTACCATGGGAGTCCAGTTTATCATGGAAGTCCAGTTTACCATGAGAGTCCAGTTTACCATGAAAGTCCAGTTTACCATGGAAGTCAAGTTTACCATGAGAGTCCAGTTTACCATCGAAGTCCAGTTTACCATGGATGTCCAGTTTACCATGGGAGTCCATTTTACCATGAGAGTCCAGTTTACCATGGAAGTCCAGTTCACAATGAGAGTCCAGTTTACCATGGAAGTCCAGTTTACCATGGGAGTCCAGTTTACCATGGAAGTCCAGTTTACCATGGGATTCCAGTTGCCATGAGAGTCCAGTTCACCATGAGAGTCCAGTTCACCATGACAGTCCAGTTTAACATTGTAGTCCAGTTTACCATGGAAGTCCAGTTCACCATGGAAGTCCAGTTTACCATGAGAGTCCAGTTAACTATGGAAGTCCAGTTTACTATGAGAGTCCAGTTTACCATGGAAGTTCAGTTCACCATGGAAGTCCAGTTTACCATGGAAGTCCAGTTTACCATAGAAGTCCAGTTTACCATGAGAGTCCAGTTTACCATGGGAGTCCAGTTTATCATGGAAGTCCAGTTTACCATGAGAGTCCAGTTTACCATGGGAGTCCAGTTTACCATGGAAGTCCAGTTTACCATAGAAGTCCAGTTTACCATGGGAGTCCAGTTTACCATGACAGTCCAGTTCACCATGAGTGTCCAGTTCACCATGAGAGTCCAGTTCACCATGAGAGTCCAGTTTACCATGGAAGTCCAGTTTAACATGAGAGTCCAGTGTACCATGAGAGTCCAGTTCACCATGAGAGTCCAGTTTACCATGGAAGTCCAGTTTACCATGAGAGTCCAGTTTACGATGGAAGTCCAGTTCACCATGGAAGTCTAGTTCACCATGGAAGTCCAGTTTACCATGGAAGTCCAGTTTACCATTAGAGTCCAGTTAACCGTGAGGGTCCAGTTAACCATGAGAGTCGAGTTTACCATGGAAGACCAGTTTACCATGGAAGTCCAGTTTACCATAGAAGAAAAGTTTACCATGAGAGTCCAGTTTACCATGGAAGTCCAGTTTACCATAGAAGTCCAGTTTACCATGAGAGTCCAGTTTACCATGGGAGTCCAGTTCACCATGGAAGTCCATTTTACCATGGGAGTCCAGTTTACTATGGCAGTCCAGTTCCTCATGAGAGTCCAGTTCACCATGAGAGTCCAGTTTACCATGGAAGTCCAGTTTACCATGGAAGTCCAGTTCAGCATGGAAGTCCAGTTCAGCATGGGAGTCCAGTTTACCATGGAAGTCCAGTTTACCATGGAAGTCCAGTTTACCATGGGAGTCCAGTTTACCATGAGGGTCCAGTTCACCATGAGAGTCCAGTTTACCATGGAAGTCCAGTTTACCATGGGAGTCCAGTTACCATGGAAGTCCAGTTTACCATGGGAGTCCAGTTTACCATGAGAGTCCAGTTCACCATCAGAGTCCAGTTCACCATGAGAGTCCAGTTTACCATGGAAGTCCAGTTTACCATGGGAGTCCAGTTTACCATGACAGTCCAGTTCACCATGAGAGTCCAGTTCACCATGATAGTCCAGTTCAACATGAGAGTCCAGTTTACCATGGAAGTCCAGTTTACCGTGGGAGTCCAGTTTACCATGAGAGTCCAGTTTACCATGAGAGTCCAGTTCACCATGGGAGTCCAGTTTACCATGGAAGTCCAGTTCACCATGAGAGTCCAGTTCACCATGAGAGTCCAGTTTACCATGGAAGTCCAGTTTACCATGGAAGTCCAGTTTACCATAGAAGTCCAGTTTACCATGGGAGTCCAGTTTACCATGACAGTCCAGTTAACCATGAGAGTCCAGTTTACCATGGAAGTCAGGTTTACCATGGGAGTCCAATTTACCATGAGAGTCCAGTTTACCATGGAAGTCCAGTTTACCATGGGAGTCCAGTTTTCCATAGAAGTCCAGTTTACCATGAGAGTCCAGTTTACCATGGAAGTCCAGTTTACCATGAGAGTCCAGTTTACCATGGGAGTCCACTTTACCATAGAAGTCCAGTTTACCATGGGAGTCCAGTTTACCATCGAAGTCCAGTTTACCATGGATGTCCAGTTTACCATGGGAGTCCATTTTACCATGAGAGTCCAGTTTAGCATGGAAGTCCAGTTCACAATGAGAGTCCAGTTTACCATGGAAGTCCAGTTTACCATGGGTGTCCAGTTTACCATGGAAGTCCAGTTTACCATGGGATTCCAGTTCACCATGGAAGTCCAGTTTACCATTAGAGTCCAGTTTACCATGAGGGTCCATTTCACCATGAGAGTCCTGTTTACCATAGAAGTCCAGTTTACCATGAGAGTCCAGTTAACTATGGAAGTCCAGTTTACTATGAGAGTCCAGTTTACCATGGAAGTCCAGTTCACTATGAGAGTCAAGTTTACCATGGAAGTCCAGTTTACCATGGAAGTCCAGTTTACCATCGAAGTCCAGTTTACCATTGAAGTCCAGTTTACCATGAGAGTCCAGTTTATCATGGAAGTCCAGTTTACCATGAGAGCCCAGTTTACCATTGAAGTCCAGTTTACCATGGAAGTCCAGTTTACCATAGAAGTCCAGTTTACCATGAGAGTCCAGTTTACCATGGGAGTCCAGTTTATCATGGAAGTCCAGTTTACCATGAGAGTCCAGTTTACCATGAAAGTCCAGTTTACCATGGAAGTCCAGTTTACCATGAGAGTCCAGTTCACCATGAGAGTCCAGTTTACCATGGAAGTCCAGTTTACCATGGAAGTCCAGTTTACCATGAGAGTCCAGTTTACGATGGAAGTCCAGTTCACCATGGAAGTCCAGTTCACCATGGAAGTCCAGTTTACCAGGGAAGTCCAGTTTACCATGAGGGTCCAGTTCACCATGAGAGTCCAGTTTACCATGGAAGTCCAGTTTACCATGGGAGTCCAGTTTACCACGAGAGTCCAGTTTACCATGGAAGTCCAATTAACCATGGGAGTCCAATTTACCATGAGAGTCCAGGTTACCATGGAAGTTCAGTTTACCATGAGAGTCCAGTTTACCATGGAAATCCAGTTTAACATGAGAGTCCAGTTTACCATGGGAGTCCAGTTTACCATGGAAGTCCAGTTTACCATGGGAGTCCAATTTACCATGAGAGTCCAGTTTACCATGGAAGTCCAGTTTACCATAGAAGTAAAGTTTACCATGAGAGTCCAGTTTACCATGGAAGTCCAGTTTACCATAGAAGTCCAGTTTACCATGAGAGTCCAGTTTACCATGGGAGTCCAGTTCACCATGGAAGTCAATTTTACCATGGGAGTCCAGTTTACTATGACAGTCCAGTTCCTCATGAGAGTCCAGTTCACCATGGGAGTCCAGTTTACCATGGAAGTCCAGTTTACCATGGGAGTCCAATTTACCATGAGAGTCCAGTTTACCATGGAAGTCCAGTTTACCATCGAAGTCCAGTTTACCATGGAAGTCCAGTTTACCATGGGAGTCCAATTTACCATGAGAGTCCAGTTTACCATAGAAGTCCAGTTTACCATGAGAGTCCAGTTTACCATGGGAGTCCAGTTTATCATGGAAGTCCAGTTTACCATGAGAGTCCAGTTTACGATGGAAGTCCAGTTCACCATGGAAGTCCAGTTCACCATGGAAGTCCAGTTTACCATGGAAGTCCAGTTTACCATGAGAGTCCAGTTTACCAGGGAAGTCCAGTTTACCATGAGGGTCCAGTTCACCATGAGAGTCCAGTTTACCATGGAAGTCCAGTTTACCATGGGAGTCCAGTTTACCACGAGAGTCCAGTTTACCATGGAAGTCCAATTAACCATGGGAGTCCAATTTACCATGAGAGTCCAGGTTACCATGGAAGTTCAGTTTACCATGAGAGTCCAGTTTACCATGGAAATCCAGTTTAACATGAGAGTCCAGTTTACCATGGGAGTCCAGTTTACCATGGAAGTCCAGTTTACCATGGGAGTCCAATTTACCATGAGAGTCCAGTTTACTATGGAAGTCCAGTTTACCATAGAAGTAAAGTTTACCATGAGAGTCCAGTTTACCATGGAAGTCCAGTTTACCATAGAAGTCCAGTTTACCATGAGAGTCCAGTTTACCATGGGAGTCCAGTTCACCATGGAAGTCCATTTTACCATGGGAGTCCAGTTTACTATGACAGTCCAGTTCCTCATGAGAGTCCAGTTCACCATGGGAGTCCAGTTTACCATGGAAGTCCAGTTTACCATGGGAGTCCAATTTACCATGAGAGTCCAGTTTACCATGGAAGTCCAGTTTACCATCGAAGTCCAGTTTACCAGGAAGTCCAGTTTACCATGGGAGTCCAATTTACCATGAGAGTCCAGTTTACCATAGAAGTCCAGTTTACCATGAGAGTCTAGTTTACCATGGGAGTCCAGTTTATCATGGAAGTCCAGTTTACCATGAGAGTCCAGTTTACCATGGGAGTCCAGTTTACTATGGAAGTCCAGTTTACCATAGAAGTCCAGTTTACCATGGGAGTCCAGTTTACCATGACAGTCCAGTTCACCATGAGAGTCCAGTTCACCATGAGAGTCCAGTTCACCATGAGAGTCCAGTTTACCATGGAAGTCCAGTTTAACATGAGAGTCCAGTGTTCCATGAGAGTCCAGTTCACCATGAGAGTCCAGTTTACCATGGAAGTCCAGTTTACCATGAGAGTCCAGTTTACGATGGAAGTCCAGTTCACCATGGAAGTCTAGTTCACCATGGAAGTCCAGTTTACCATGGAAGTCCAGTTTACCATTAGAGTCCAGTTAACCGTGAGGGTCCAGTTCACCATGAGAGTCGAGTTTACCATGGAAGACCAGTTTACCATGGAAGTCCAGTTTACCATAGAAGAAAAGTTTACCATGAGAGTCCAGTTTACCATGGAAGTCCAGTTTACCATAGAAGTCCAGTTTACCATGAGAGTCCAGTTTACCATGGGAGTCCAGTTCACCATGGAAGTCCATTTTACCATGGGAGTCCAGTTTACTATGGCAGTCCAGTTCCTCATGAGAGTCCAGTTCACCATGAGAGTCCAGTTTACCATGGAAGTCCAGTTCACCGTGAGAGTCCAGTTTATCATGGAAGTCCAGTTTACCATGGAAGTCCAGTTCAGCATGGAAGTCCAGTTCAGCATGGGAGTCCAGTTTACCATGGAAGTCCAGTTTACCATGGAAGTCCAGTTTACCATGAGAGTCCAGTTTACCATGGGAGTCCAGTTTACCATGAGGGTCCAGTTCACCATGAGAGTCCAGTTTACCATGGAAGTCCAGTTTACCATGGGAGTCCAGTTTACCATGGAAGTCCAGTTTACCATGGGAGTCCAGTTTACCATGAGAGTCCAGTTCACCATCAGAGTCCAGTTCACCATGAGAGTCCAGTTTACCATGGAAGTCCAGTTTACCATGGGAGTCCAGTTTACCATGACAGTCCAGTTCACCATGAGAGTCCAGTTCACCATGATAGTCCAGTTCAACATGAGAGTCCAGTTTACCATGGAAGTCCAGTTTACCGTGGGAGTCCAGTTTACCATGAGAGTCCAGTTTACCATGAGAGTCCAGTTCACCATGGGAGTCCAGTTTACCATGGAAGTCCAGTTCAACATGAGAGTCCAGTTCACCATGAGAGTCCAGTTTACCATGGAAGTCCAGTTTACCATGGAAGTCCAGTTTACCATAGAAGTCCAGTTTACCATGGGAGTCCAGTTTACCATGACAGTCCAGTTAACCATGAGAGTCCAGTTTACCATGGAAGTCAGGTTTACCATGGGAGTCCAATTTACCATGAGAGTCCAGTTTACCATGGAAGTCCAGTTTACCATGGGAGTCCAGTTTTCCATAGAAGTCCAGTTTACCATGAGAGTCCAGTTTACCATGGAAGTCCAGTTTACCATGAGAGTCCAGTTTACCATGGGAGTCCACTTTACAATAGAAGTCCAGTTTACCATGGGAGTCCAGTTTACCATCGAAGTCCAGTTTACCATGGATGTCCAGTTTACCATGGGAGTCCATTTTACCATGAGAGTCCAGTTTAGCATGGAAGTCCAGTTCACAATGAGAGTCCAGTTTACCATGGAAGTCCAGTTTACCATGGGAGTCCAGTTTACCATGGAAGTCCAGTTTACCATGGGATTCCAGTTCACCATGGAAGTCCAGTTTACCATTAGAGTCCAGTTTACCATGAGGGTCCATTTCACCATGAGAGTCCTGTTTACCATAGAAGTCCAGTTTACCATGAGAGTCCAGTTAACTATGGAAGTCCAGTTTACTATGAGAGTCCAGTTTACCATGGAAGTCCAGTTCACTATGAGAGTCAAGTTTACCATGGAAGTCCAGTTTACCATGGAAGTCCAGTTTACCATGAGAGTCCAGTTTATCATGGAAGTCCAGTTTACCATGAGAGCCCAGTTTACCATTGAAGTCCAGTTTACCATGGAAGTCCAGTTTACCATAGAAGTCCAGTTTACCATGAGAGTCCAGTTTACCATGGGAGTCCAGTTTATCATGGAAGTCCAGTTTACCATGAGAGTCCAGTTTACCATGAAAGTCCAGTTTACCATGGAAGTCCAGTTTACCATGGGAGTCCAGTTCACCATGAGAGTCCAGTTCACCATGAGAGTCCAGTTTACCATGGAAGTCCAGTTTAACATGAGAGTCCAGTTTACCATGAGAGTCCAGTTCACCATGAGAGTCCAGTTTACCATGGAAGTCCAGTTTACCATGAGAGTCCAGTTTACGATGGAAGTCCAGTTCACCATGGAAGTCCAGTTCACCATGGAAGTCCAGTTTACCATGGAAGTCCAGTTTACCATGAGAGTCCAGTTTACCAGGGAAGTCCAGTTTACCATGAGGGTCCAGTTCACCATGAGAGTCCAGTTTACCATGGAAGTCCAGTTTACCATGGGAGTCCAGTTTACCACGAGAGTCCAGTTTACCATGGAAGTCCAATTAACCATGGGAGTCCAATTTACCATGAGAGTCCAGGTTACCATGGAAATCCAGTTTAACATGAGAGTCCAGTTTACCATGGGAGTCCAGTTTACCATGGAAGTCCAGTTTACCATGGGAGTCCAATTTACCATGAGAGTCCAGTTTACCATGGAAGTCCAGTTTACCATAGAAGTAAAGTTTACCATGAGAGTCCAGTTTACCATGGAAGTCCAGTTTACCATAGAAGTCCAGTTTACCATGAGAGTCCAGTTTACCATGGGAGTCCAGTTCACCATGGAAGTCCATTTTACCATGGGAGTCCAGTTTACTATGACAGTCCAGTTCCTCATGAGAGTCCAGTTCACCATGGGAGTCCAGTTTACCATGGAAGTCCAGTTTACCATGGGAGTCCAATTTACCATGAGAGTCCAGTTTACCATGGAAGTCCAGTTTACCATCGAAGTCCAGTTTACCATGGAAGTCCAGTTTACCATGGGAGTCCAATTTACCATGAGAGTCCAGTTTACCATGGAAGTCCAGTTTACCATGAGAGTCCAGTTTACCATGGAAATCCAGTTACCATGGGAATCCAGTTTACCATGGGAGTCCAGTTTACCATGAGAGTCCAGTTCATCATGAGAGTCCAGTTTACCATGGGAAGTCCAGTTTACCATGGAAGTGCAGTTCACCATGGAAGTCCAGTTTACCATTAGAGTCCAGTTAACCGTGAGGGTCCAGTTCACCATGAGAGTCGAGTTTACCATGGAAGACCAGTTTACCATGGAAGTCCAGTTTACCATAGAAGTAAAGTTTACCATGAGAGTCCAGTTTACCATGGAAGTCCAGTTTACCATAGAAGTCCAGTTTATCATGAGAGTCCAGTTTACCATGGGAGTCCAGTTCACCATGGAAGTCCATTTTACCATGGGAGTCCAGTTTACTATGACAGTCCAGTTCCTCATGAGAGTCCAGTTCACCATGAGAGTCCAGTTTACCATGGAAGTCCAGTTCACCATGAGAGTCCAGTTTACCATGGAAGTCCAGTTTACCATGGAAGTCCAGTTCAGCATGGGAGTCCAGTTTACCATGGAAGTCCAGTTTACCATGTAAGTCCAGTTTACCATGAGAGTCCAGTTTACCATGGGAGTCCAGTTTACCATGAGGGTCCAGTTCACCATGAGAGTCCAGTTTACCATGGAAGTCCAGTTTACCATGGGAGTCCAGTTTACCATGGAAGTCCAGTTTACCATGACAGTCCAGTTCACCATGAGAGTCCAGTTCACCATGAGAGTCCAGTTCAACATGAGAGTCCAGTTTACCATGGAAGTCCAGTTTACCGTGGGAGTCCAGTTTACCATGAGAGTCCAGTTTACCATGAGAGTCCAGTTCACCATGGGAGTCCAGTTTACCATGGAAGTCCAGTTCACCATGAGAGTCCAGTTCACCATGAGAGTCCAGTTTACCATGGAAGTCCAGTTTACCATGGAAGTCCAGTTTACCATAGAAGTCCAGTTTACCATGGGAGTCCAGTTTACCATGACAGTCCAGTTAACCATGAGAGTCCAGTTTACCATGGAAGTCCAGTTTACCATTAGAGTCCAGTTTACTGTCGAAGTCCAGTTTACCATGGAAGTCCAGTTTACCATGGGAGTCCAATTTACCATGAGAGTCCAGTTTACCATGGAAGTCCAGTTTACCATGGGAGTCCAGTTTTCCATAGAAGTCCAGTTTACCGTGAGAGTCCAGTTTACCACGGAAGTCCAGTTTACCATGAGTGTCCAGTTTACCATGGGAGTCCAGTTTACCATGGACGTCCAGTTTACCATCGAAGTCCAGTTTACCATGGATGTCCAGTTTACCATGGAAGTCCAGTTTTCCATGAGAGTCCAGTTTACCATGGAAGTCCAGTTTACCATGGAAGTCCAGTTTACCATGAGAGTCCAGTTTATCATGGAAGTCCAGTTTACCATGAGAGCCCAGTTTACCATTGAAGTCCAGTTTACCATGGAAGTCCAGTTTACCATAGAAGTCCAGTTTACCATGAGAGTCCAGTTTACCATGGGAGTCCAGTTTATCATGGAAGTCCAGTTTACCATGAGAGTCCAGTTTACCATGAAAGTCCAGTTTACCATGGAAGTCCAGTTTACCATAGAAGTCCAGTTTACCATGGGAGTCCAGTTTACCATGACAGTCCAGTTCACCATGAGAGTCCAGTTCACCATGAGAGTCCAGTTCACCATGAGAGTCCAGTTTACCATGGAAGTCCAGTTTAACATGAGAGTCCAGTTTACCATGAGAGTCCAGTTCACCATGAGAGTCCAGTTTACCATGGAAGTCCAGTTTACCTTGAGAGTTCAGTTTACGATGGAAGTCCAGTTCACCATGGAAGTCCAGTTCACCATGGAAGTCCAGTTTACCATGGAAGTCCAGTTTACATGAGAGTCCAGTTTACCAGGGAAGTCCAGTTTACCATGAGGGTCCAGTTCACCATGAGAGTCCAGTTTACCATGGAAGTCCAGTTTACCATGGGAGTCCAGTTTACCACGAGAGTCCAGTTTACCATGGAAGTCCAATTAACCATGGGAGTCCAATTTACCATGAGAGTCCAGGTTACCATGGAAGTTCAGTTTACCATGAGAGTCCAGTTTACCATGGAAATCCAGTTTAACATGAGAGTCCAGTTTACCATGGGAGTCCAGTTTACCATGGAAGTCCAGTTAACCATGATAGTCCAGTTTACCATCGAAGTCCAGTTTACCATGGAAGTCCAGTTTACCATGGGAGTCCAATTTACCATGAGAGTCCAGTTTACCATGGAAGTCCAGTTTACCATGAGAGTCCAGTTTACCATGGAAATCCAGTTACCATGGGAATCCAGTTTACCATGGGAGTCCAGTTTACCATGAGAGTCCAGTTCATCATGAGAGTCCAGTTTACCATGGGAAGTCCAGTTTACCATGGAAGTGCAGTTCACCATGGAAGTCCAGTTTACCATTAGAGTCCAGTTAACCGTGAGGGTCCAGTTCACCATGAGAGTCGAGTTTACCATGGAAGACCAGTTTACCATGGAAGTCCAGTTTACCATAGAAGTAAAGTTTACCATGAGAGTCCAGTTTACCATGGAAGTCCAGTTTACCATAGAAGTCCAGTTTACCATGAGAGTCCAGTTTACCATGGGAGTCCAGTTCACCATGGAAGTCCATTTTACCATGGGAGTCCAGTTTACTATGACAGTCCAGTTCCTCATGAGAGTCCAGTTCACCATGAGAGTCCAGTTTACCATGGAAGTCCAGTTCACCATGAGAGTCCAGTTTACCATGGAAGTCCAGTTTACCATGGAAGTCCAGTTCAGCATGGGAGTCCAGTTTACCATGGAAGTCCAGTTTACCATGGAAGTCCAGTTTACCATGAGAGTCCAGTTTACCATGGGAGTCCAGTTTACCATGAGGGTCCAGTTCACCATGAGAGTCCAGTTTACCATGGAAGTCCAGTTTACCATGGGAGTCCAGTTTACCATGGAAGTCCAGTTTACCATGGGAGTCCAGTTTACCATGACAGTCCAGTTCACCATGAGAGTCCAGTTCACCATGAGAGTCCAGTTCAACATGAGAGTCCAGTTTACCATGGAAGTCCAGTTTACCGTGGGAGTCCAGTTTACCATGAGAGTCCAGTTTACCATGAGAGTCCAGTTCACCATGGGAGTCCAGTTTACCATGGAAGTCCAGTTCACCATGAGAGTCCAGTTCACCATGAGAGTCCAGTTTACCATGGAAGTCCAGTTTACCATGGAAGTCCAGTATACCATAGAAGTCCAGTTTACCATGGGAGTCCAGTTTACCATGACAGTCCAGTTAACCATGAGAGTCCAGTTTACCATGGAAGTCCAGTTTACCATGAGAGTCCAGTTTACCGTCGAAGTCCAGTTTACCATGGAAGTCCAGTTTACCATGGGAGTCCAATTTACCATGAGAGTCCAGTTTACCATGGAAGTCCAGTTTACCATGGGAGTCCAGTTTTCCATAGAAGTCCAGTTTACCATGAGAGTCCAGTTTACCACGGAAGTCCAGTTTACCATGAGAGTCCAGTTTACCATGGGAGTCCAGTTTACCATGGACGTCCAGTTTACCATCGAAGTCCAGTTTACCATGGATGTCCAGTTTACCATGGGAGTCCATTTTACCATGAGAGTCCAGTTTACCATGGAAGTCCAGTTCACAATGAGAGTCCAGTTTACCATGGAAGTCCAGTTTACCATGGGAGTCCAGTTTACCATGGAAGTCCAGTTTACCATGGGATTCCAGTTGCCATGAGAGTCCAGTTCACCATGAGAGTCCAGTTCACCATGACAGTCCAGTTTACCATGGTAGTCCAGTTTACCATGGAAGTCCAGTTCACCATGGAAGTCCAGTTTACCATTAGAGTCCAGTTTACCATGAGGGTCCATTTCACCATGAGAGTCCAGTTTACCATAGAAGTCCAGTTTACCATGAGAGTCCAGTTTACTATGGAAGTCCAGTTTACCATGAGAGTCCAGTTTACCATGGAAGTCCAGTTCACCATGAGAGTCAAGTTTACCATGGAAGTCCAGTTTACCATGGAAGTCCAGTTTACCATGAGAGTCCAGTTTATCATGGAAGTCCAGTTTACCATGAGAGCCCAGTTTACCATTGAAGTCCAGTTTACCATGGAGGTCCAGTTTACCATAGAAGTCCAGTTTACCATGAGAGTCCAGTTTACCATGGGAAGTCCAGTTTACCGTGGAAGTGCAGTTCACCATGGAAGTCCAGTTTACCGTTAGAGTCCAGTTAACCGTGAGAGTCCAGTTTACCATGGAAGTCCAGTTTACCATGAGAGTCCAGTTTACCGTCGAAGTCCAGTTTACCATGGAAGTCCAGTTTACCATTGAAGTCCAGTTTACCATGGAAGTCCAGTTTACCATAGAAGTCCAGTTTACCATGAGAGTCCAGTTTACCATGGGAAGTCCAGTTTACCATGGAAGTGCAGTTCACCATGGAAGTCCAGTTTACCGTTAAAGTCCAGTTAACCGTGAGGGTCCAGTTCACCATGAGAGTCGAGTTTACCATGGAAGACCAGTTTACCATGGAAGTCCAGTTTACCATAGAAGTAAAGTTTACCATGAGAGTCCAGTTTACCATGGAAGTCCAGTTTACCATAGAAGTCCAGTTTACCATGAGAGTCCAGTTTACCATGGGAGTCCAGTTCACCATGGAAGTCCATTTTACCATGGGAGTCCAGTTTACTATGACAGTCCAGTTCCTCATGAGAGTCCAGTTCACCATGAGAGTCCAGTTTACCATGGAAGTCCAGTTCACCATGAGAGTCCAGTTTACCATGGAAGTCCAGTTTACCATGGAAGTCCAGTTCAGCATGGGAGTCCAATTTACCATGGAAGTCCAGTTTACCATGGAAGTCCAGTTTACCATGAGAGTCCAGTTTACCATGGGAGTCCAGTTTACCATGAGGGTCCAGTTCACCATGAGAGTCCAGTTTACCATGGAAGTCCAGTTTACCATGGGAGTCCAGTTTACCATGGAAGTCCAGTTTACCATGGGAGTCCAGTTTACCATGACAGTCCAGTTCACCATGAGAGTCCAGTTCACCATGAGAGTCCAGTTCAACATGAGAGTCCAGTTTACCATGGAAGTCCAGTTTACCGTGGGAGTCCAGTTTACCATGAGAGTCCAGTTTACCATGAGAGTCCAGTTCACCATGGGAGTCCAGTTTACCATGGAAGTCCAGTTCACCATGAGAGTCCAGTTCACCATGAGAGTCCAGTTTACCATGGAAGTCCAGTTTACCATGGAAGTCCAGTTTACCATAGAAGTCCAGTTTACCATGGGAGTCCAGTTTACCATGACAGTCCAGTTTACCATGAGAGTCCAGTTTACCATGGAAGTCCAGTTTACCATGGAAGTCCAGTTTACCATAGAAGTCCAGTTTACCATGGGAGTCCAGTTTACCATGACAGTCCAGTTAACCATGAGAGTCCAGTTTACCATGGAAGTCCAGTTTACCATGAGAGTCCAGTTTACCGTCGAAGTCCAGTTTACCATGGAAGTCCAGTTTACCATGGGAGTCCAATTTACCATGAGAGTCCAGTTTACCATGGGAGTCCAGTTCACCATGGAAGTCCATTTTACCATGGGAGTCCAGTTTACTATGACAGTCCAGTTCCTCATGAGAGTCCAGTTCACCATGAGAGTCCAGTTTACCATGGAAGTCCAGTTCACCATGAGAGTCCAGTTTACCATGGAAGTCCAGTTTACCATGGAAGTCCAGTTCAGCATGGAAGTCCAGTTCAGCATGGGAGTCCAATTTACCATGGAAGTCCAGTTTACCATGGAAATCCAGTTTACCATGAGAGTCCAGTTTACCATGGGAGTCCAGTTTACCATGAGGGTCCAGTTCACCATGAGAGTCCAGTTTACCATGGAAGTCCAGTTTACCATGGGAGTCCAGTTTACCATGGAAGTCCAGTTTACCATGGGAGTCCAGTTTACCATGACAGTCCAGTTCACCATGAGAGTCCAGTTCACCATGAGAGTCCAGTTCAACATGAGAGTCCAGTTTACCATGGAAGTCCAGTTTACCGTGGGAGTCCAGTTTACCATGAGAGTCCAGTTTACCATGAGAGTCCAGTTCACCATGGGAGTCCAGTTTACCATTTAAGTCCAATTCACCATGAGAGTCCAGTTCACCATGAGAGTCCAGTTTACCATGGAAGTCCAGTTTACCATGGAAGTCCAGTTTACCATAGAAGTCCAGTTTACCATGGGAGTCCAGTTTACCATGACAGTCCAGTTTACCATGAGAGTCCAGTTTACCATGGAAGTCCAGTTTACCATGGAAGTCCAGTTTACCATAGAAGTCCAGTTTACCATGGGAGTCCAGTTTACCATGACAGTCCAGTTAACCATGAGAGTCCAGTTTACCATGGAAGTCCAGTTTACCATGAGAGTCCAGTTTACCGTCGAAGTCCAGTTTACCATGGAAGTCCAGTTTACCATGGGAGTCCAATTTACCATGAGAGTCCAGTTTACCATGGAAGTCCAGTTTACCATGGGAGTCCAGTTTTCCATAGAAGTCCAGTTTACCATGAGAGTCCAGTTTACCATGGAAGTCCAGTTTACCATGAGAGTCCAGTTTACCATGGGAGTCCAGTTTACCATGGACGTCCAGTTTACCATCGAAGTCCAGTTTACCATGGATGTCCAGTTTACCATGGGAGTCCATTTTACCATGAGAGTCCAGTTTACCATGGAAGTCCAGTTTACCATGGGAGTCCAGTTTACCATGGAAGTCCAGTTTACTATGGGATTCCAGTTGCCATGAGAGTCCAGTTCACCATGAGAGTCCAGTTCACCATGACAGTCCAGTTTACCATGGTAGTCCAGTTTACCATGGAAGTCCAGTTCACCATGGAAGTCCAGTTTACCATTAGAGTCCAGTGTACCATGAGGGTCCATTTCACCATGAGAGTCCAGTTTACCATAGAAGTCCAGTTTACCATGAGAGTCCAGTTTACTATGGAAGTCCAGTTTACCATGAGAGTCCAGTTTACCATGGAAGTCCAGTTCACCATGAGAGTCAAGTTTACCATGGAAGTCCAGTTTACCATGGAAGTCCAGATTACCATGAGAGTCCAGTTTATCATGGAAGTCCAGTTTACCATGAGAGCCCAGTTTACCATTGAAGTCCAGTTTACCATGGAAGTCCAGTTTACCATAGAAGTCCAGTTTACCATGAGAGTCCAGTTTACCATGGGAAGTCCAGTTTACCATGGAAGTGCAGTTCACCATGGAAGTCCAGTTTACCATTAGAGTCCAGTTAACCGTGAGGGTCCAGTTCACCATGAGAGTCGAGTTTACCATGGAAGACCAGTTTACCATGGAAGTCCAGTTTACCATAGAAGTAAAGTTTACCATGAGAGTCCAGTTTACCATGGAAGTCCAGTTTACCATAGAAGTCCAGTTTACCATGAGAGTCCAGTTTACCATGGGAGTCCAGTTCACCATGGAAGTCCATTTTACCATGGGAGTCCAGTTTACTATGACAGTCCAGTTCCTCATGAGAGTCCAGTTCACCATGAGAGTCCAGTTTACCATGGAAGTCCAGTTCACCATGAGAGTCCAGTTTACCATGGAAGTCCAGTTTACCATGGAAGTCCAGTTCAGCATGGAAGTCCAGTTCAGCATGGGAGTCCAATTTACCATGGAAGTCCAGTTTACCATGGAAGTCCAGTTTACCATGAGAGTCCAGTTTACCATGGGAGTCCAGTTTACCATGAGGGTCCAGTTCACCATGAGAGTCCAGTTTACCATGAGAGTCCAGTTCACCATGAGAGTCCAGTTCAACATGAGAGTCCAGTTTACCATGGAAGTCCAGTTTACCATAGTAGTCCAGTTTACCATGGGAGTCCAGTTTACCATGACAGTCCAGTTAACCATGAGAGTCCAGTTTACCATGGAAGTCCAGTTTACCATGAGAGTCCAGTTTACCGTCGAAGTCCAGTTTACCATGGAAGTCCAGTTTACCATGGGAGTCCAATTTACCATGAGAGTCCAGTTTACCATGGACGTCCAGTTTACCATCGAAGTCCAGTTTACCATGGATGTCCAGTTTACCATGGGAGTCCATTTTACCATGAGAGTCCAGTTTACCATGGAAGTCCAGTTCACAATGAGAGTCCAGTTTACCATGGAAGTCCAGTTTACCATGGGAGTCCAGTTTACCATGGAAGTTCAGTTTACCATGGGATTCCAGTTGCCATGAGAGTCCAGTTCACCATGAGAGTCCAGTTCACCATGACAGTCCAGTTTACCATGGTAGTCCAGTTTACCATGGAAGTCCAGTTCACCATGGAAGTCCAGTTTACCATTAGAGTCCAGTTTACCATGAGGGTCCATTTCACCATGAGAGTCCAGTTTACCATAGAAGTCCAGTTTACCATGAGAGTCCAGTTTACTATGGAAGTCCAGTTTACCATGAGAGTCCAGTTTACCATGGAAGTCCAGTTCACCATGAGAGTCAAGTTTACCATGGAAGTCCAGTTTACCATGGAAGTCCAGTTTACCATGAGAGTCCAGTTTATCATGGAAGTCCAGTTTACCATGAGAGCCCAGTTTACCATTGAAGTCCAGTTTACCATGGAAGTCCAGTTTACCATAGAAGTCCAGTTTACCATGAGAGTCCAGTTTACCATGGGAGTCCAGTTTATCATGGAAGTCCAGTTTACCATGAGAGTCCAGTTTACCATGGAAGTCCAGTTTACCATAGAAGTCCAGTTTACCATGAGAGTCCAGTTTACTATGGAAGTCCAGTTTACCATAGATGTCCAGTTTACCATGGGAGTCCAGTTTACCATGACAGTCCAGTTCAACATGAGAGTCCAGTTTACCATGGAAGTCCAGTTTACCGTGGGAGTCCAGTTTACCATGAGAGTCCAGTTTACCATGAGAGTCCAGTTCACCATGGGAGTCCAGTTTACCATGGAAGTCCAGTTCACCATGAGAGTCCAGTTCACCATGAGAGTCCAGTTTACCATGGAAGTCCAGTTTACCATGGAAGTCCAGTTTACCATAGTAGTCCAGTTTACCATGGGAGTCCAGTTTACCATGACAGTCCAGTTAACCATGAGAGTCCAGTTTACCATGGAAGTCCAGTTTACCATGAGAGTCCAGTATACCGTCGAAGTCCAGTTTACCATGGAAGTCCAGTTTACCATGGGAGTCCAATTTACCATGAGAGTCCAGTTTACCATGGACGTCCAGTTTACCATCGAAGTCCAGTTTACCATGGATGTCCAGTTTACCATGGGAGTCCATTTTACCATGAGAGTCCAGTTTACCATGGAAGTCCAGTTCACAATGAGAGTCCAGTTTACCATGGAAGTCCAGTTTACCATGGGAGTCCAGTTTACCATGGAAGTCCAGTTTACCATGGGATTCCAGTTGCCATGAGAGTCCAGTTCACCATGAGAGTCCAGTTCACCATGACAGTCCAGTTTACCATGGTAGTCCAGTTTACCATGGAAGTCCAGTTCACCATGGAAGTCCAGTTTACCATTAGAGTCCAGTTTACCATGAGGGTCCATTTCACCATGAGAGTCCAGTTTACCATAGAAGTCCAGTTTACCATGAGAGTCCAGTTTACTATGGAAGTCCAGTTTACCATGAGAGTCCAGTTTACCATGGAAGTCCAGTTCACCATGAGAGTCAAGTTTACCATGGAAATCCAGTTTACCATGGAAGTCCAGTTTACCATGAGAGTCCAGTTTATCATGGAAGTCCAGTTTACCATGAGAGCCCAGTTTACCATTGAAATCCAGTTTACCATGGAAGTCCAGTTTACCATAGAAGTCCAATTTACCATGAGAGTCCAGTTTACCATGGGAGTCCAGTTTATCATGGAAGTCCAGTTTACCATGAGAGTCCAGTTTACAATGGAAGTCCAGTTTACCATAGAAGTCCAGTTTACCATGAGTGTCCAGTTTACTATGGAAGTCCATTTTACCATAGATGTCCAGTTTACCATGGGAGTCCAGTTTACCATGACAGTCCAGTTCACCATGAGAGTCCAGTTTACCATGGAAGTCCAGTTTACCATGGAAGTCCTTTTTACCATGACAGTCCAGTTCACCATGAGAGTCCAGTTTACCATGGACGTCCAGTTTACCATGGAAGTCCAGTTTACCATAGAAGTCCAGTTTACCATGGGAGTCCAGTTTACCATGACAGTCCAGTTTACCGTCGAAGTCCAGTTTACCATGGAAGTTCAGTTTACAATGGGAGTCCAATTGACCATGATAGTCCAGTTTACCATGGAAGTCCAGTTTACCATGGGAGTTCAGTTTACTATGGAATTCCAGTTTACCATGAGAGTCCAGTTCACCATCAGAGTCCAGTTCACCATGAGAGTCCAGTTTACCATGGAAGTCCAGTTTACCATGGGAGTCCAGTTTACCATGACAGTCCAGTTCACCATGAGAGTCCAGTTCACCATGAGAGTCCAGTTCAACATGAGAGTCCAGTTTACCATGGAAGTCCAGTTTACCGTGGGAGTCCAGTTTACCATGAGAGTCCAGTTTACCATGAGAGTCCAGTTCACCATGGGAGTCCAGTTTACCATGGAAGTCCAGTTCACCATGAGAGTCCTGTTCACCATGAGAGTCCAGTTTACCATGGAAGTCCAGTTTACCATAGAAGTCCAGTTTACCATGGGAGTCCAGGTTACCATGACAGTCCAGTTAACCATGAGAGTCCAGTTTACCATGGAAGTCCAATTTACCATGAGAGTCCAGTTTACCATGGAAGTCCAGTTTACCATGGGAGTCCAGTTTTCCATAGAAGTCCCGTTTACCATGAGAGTCCAGTTTACCATGGAAGTCCAGTTTACCATGGGAGTCCAGTTTACCATGGAAGTCCAGTTTGCCATGAGAGTCCAGTTTACCATGGAAGTCCAGTTTACCATGGAAGTCCAGTTTACCATGGGAGTCCAGTTTACCATGAGAGTCCAGTTCACCATCAGAGTCCAGTTCACCATGAGAGTCCAGTTTACCATGGAAGTCCAGTTTACCATGGGAGTCCAGTTTACCATGACAGTCCAGTTCACCATGAGAGTCCAGTTCACCATAAGAGTCCAGTTCAACATGAGAGTCCAGTTTACCATGGAAGTCCAGTTTACCGTGGGAGTCCAGTTTACCATGAGAGTACAGTTTACCATGAGAGTCCAGTTCACCATGGGAGTCCAGTTTACCATGGAAGTCCAGTTCACCATGAGAGTCCAGTTTACCATGGAAGTCCAGTTTACCATGGAAGTCCAGTTTACCATAGAAGTCCAGTTTACCATGGGAGTCCAGTTTACCATGACAGTCCAGTTAACCATGAGAGTCCAGTTTACCATAGAAGTCCAGTTTACCATGAGAGTCCAGTTTACCGTCGAAGTCCAGTTTACCATGGAAGTCCAGTTTACCATGGGAGTCCAATTTACTATGAGAGTCCAGTTTACCATGGAAGTCCAGTTTACCATTAGAGTCCAGTTTACCATGAGGGTCCATTTCACCATGAGAGTCCAGTTTACCATAGAAGTCCAGTTTACCATGAGAGTCCAGTTTACTATGGAAGTCCAGTTTACCATGAGAGTCCAGTTTACCATGGAAGTCCAGTTCACCATGAGAGTCAAGTTTACCATGGAAATCCAGTTTACCATGGAAGTCCAGTTTACCATGAGAGTCCAGTTTATCATGGAAGTCCAGTTTACCATGAGAGCCCAGTTTACCATTGAAATCCAGTTTACCATGGAAGTCCAGTTTACCATAGAAGTCCAATTTACCATGAGAGTCCAGTTTACCATGGGAGTCCAGTTTATCATGGAAGTCCAGTTTACCATGAGAGTCCAGTTTACAATGGAAGTCCAGTTTACCATAGAAGTCCAGTTTACCATGAGTGTCCAGTTTACTATGGAAGTCCATTTTACCATAGATGTCCAGTTTACCATGGGAGTCCAGTTTACCATGACAGTCCAGTTCACCATGAGAGTCCAGTTTACCATGGGAGTCCAGTTTACCATGGAAGTCCTTTTTACCATGACAGTCCAGTTCACCATGAGAGTCCAGTTTACCATGGACGTCCAGTTTACCATGGAAGTCCAGTTTACCATAGAAGTCCAGTTTACCATGGGAGTCCAGTTTACCATGACAGTCCAGTTTACCGTCGAAGTCCAGTTTACCATGGAAGTTCAGTTTACAATGGGAGTCCAATTGACCATGATAGTCCAGTTTACCATGGAAGTCCAGTTTACCATGGGAGTTCAGTTTACTATGGAATTCCAGTTTACCATGAGAGTCCAGTTCACCATCAGAGTCCAGTTCACCATGAGAGTCCAGTTTACCATGGAAGTCCAGTTTACCATGGGAGTCCAGTTTACCATGACAGTCCAGTTCACCATGAGAGTCCAGTTCACCATGAGAGTCCAGTTCAACATGAGAGTCCAGTTTACCATGGAAGTCCAGTTTACCGTGGGAGTCCAGTTTACCATGAGAGTCCAGTTTACCATGAGAGTCCAGTTCACCATGGGAGTCCAGTTTACCATGGAAGTCCAGTTCACCATGAGAGTCCTGTTCACCATGAGAGTCCAGTTTACCATGGAAGTCCAGTTTACCATAGAAGTCCAGTTTACCATGGGAGTCCAGGTTACCATGACAGTCCAGTTAACCATGAGAGTCCAGTTTACCATGGAAGTCCAATTTACCATGAGAGTCCAGTTTACCATGGAAGTCCAGTTTACCATGGGAGTCCAGTTTTCCATAGAAGTCCCGTTTACCATGAGAGTCCAGTTTACCATGGAAGTCCAGTTTACCATGGGAGTCCAGTTTACCATGGAAGTCCAGTTTGCCATGAGAGTCCAGTTTACCATGGAAGTCCAGTTTACCATGGAAGTCCAGTTTACCATGGGAGTCCAGTTTACCATGAGAGTCCAGTTCACCATCAGAGTCCAGTTCACCATGAGAGTCCAGTTTACCATGGAAGTCCAGTTTACCATGGGAGTCCAGTTTACCATGACAGTCCAGTTCACCATGAGAGTCCAGTTCACCATGAGAGTCCAGTTCAACATGAGAGTCCAGTTTACCATGGAAGTCCAGTTTACCGTGGGAGTCCAGTTTACCATGAGAGTACAGTTTACCATGAGAGTCCAGTTCACCATGGGAGTCCAGTTTACCATGGAAGTCCAGTTCACCATGAGAGTCCAGTTTACCATGGAAGTCCAGTTTACCATGGAAGTCCAGTTTACCATAGAAGTCCAGTTTACCATGGGAGTCCAGTTTACCATGACAGTCCAGTTAACCATGAGAGTCCAGTTTACCATAGAAGTCCAGTTTACCATGAGAGTCCAGTTTACCGTCGAAGTCCAGTTTACCATGGAAGTCCAGTTTACCATGGGAGTCCAATTTACTATGAGAGTCCAGTTTACCATGGAAGTCCAGTTTACCATGGGAGTCCAGTTTTCCATAGAAGTCCAGTTTACCATGAGAGTCCAGTTTACCATGGAAGTCCATTTTACCATGAGAGTCCAGTTTACCATGGGAGTCCAGTTTACCATGGACGTCCAGTTTACCATCGAAGTCCAGTTTACCATGGATGTCCAGTTTACCATGGGAGTCCATTTTACCATGAGAGTCCAGTTTACCATGGAAGTCCAGTTCACAATGAGAGTCCAGTTTACCATGGAAGTCCAGTTTACCATGGGAGTCCAGTTTACCATGGAAGTCCAGTTTACCATGGGATTCCATTTGCCATGAGAGTCCAGTTCACCATGACAGTCCAGTTTACCATGGTAGTCCAGTTTACCATGGAAGTCCAGTTCACCATGGAAGTCCAGTTTACCATTAGAGTCCAGTTTACCATGAGGGTCCATTTCACCATGAGAGTCCAGTTTACCATAGAAGTCCAGTTTACCATGAGAGTCCAGTTTACTATGGAAGTCCAGTTTACCATGAGAGTCCAGTTTACCATGGAAGTCCAGTTCATTATGAGAGTCAAGTTTACCATGGAAGTCCAGTTTACCATGGAAGTCCAGTTTACCATGAGAGTCCAGTTTATCATGGAAGTCCAGTTTACCATGAGAGCCCAGTTTACCATTGAAGTCCAGTTTACCATGGAAGTCCAGTTTACCATAGAAGTCCAGTTTACCATGAGAGTCCAGTTTACCATGGGAGTCCAGTTTATCATGGAAGTCCAGTTTACTATGAGAGTCCAGTTTACCATGGAAGTCCAGTTTACCATAGAAGTCCAGTTTACCATGAGAGTCCAGTTTACTATGGAAGTCCAGTTTACCATGGAAGTCCAGTTTTACCGTGGGAGTCCAGTTTACCATGAGAGTCCAGTTCACCATGGGAGTCCAGTTTACCATGGAAGTCCAGTTCACCATGAGAGTCCAGTTCACCATGAGAGTCCAGTTTACCATGGAAGTCCAGTTTACCATGGAAGTCCAGTTTACCATAGAAGTCCAGTTTACCATGGGAGTCCAGTTTACCATGACAGTCCAGTTAACCATGAGAGTCCAGTTTACCATGGAAGTCCAGTTTACCATGAGAGTCCAGTTTACCGTCGAAGTCCAGTTTACCATGGAAGTCCAGTTTACCATGGGAGTCCAATTTACCATGAGAGTCCAGTTTACCATGGAAGTCCAGTTTACCATGGGAGTCCAGTTTTCCATAGAAGTCCAGTTTACCATGAGAGTCCAGTTTACCATGGAAGTCCAGTTTACCATGAGAGTCCAGTTTACCATGGGAGTCCAGTTTACCATGGACGTTCAGTTTACCATCGAAGTCCAGTTTACCATGGATGTCCAGTTTACCATGGGAGTCCATTTTACCATGAGAGTCCAGTTTACCATGGAAGTCCAGTTCACAATGAGAGTCCAGTTTACCATGGGAGTCCAGTTTACCATGGAAGTCCAGTTTACCATGGGATTCCATTTGCCATGAGAGTCCAGTTCACCATGACAGTCCAGTTTACCATGGTAGTCCAGTTTACCATGGAAGTCCAGTTCACCATGGAAGTCCAGTTTACCATTAGAGTCCAGTTTACCATGAGGGTCCATTTCACCATGAGAGTCCAGTTTACCATGGAAGTCCAGTTTACCATGAGAGTCCAGTTTACTATGGAAGTCCAGTTTACCATGAGAGTCCAGTTTACCATGGAAGTCCAGTTCACCATGAGAGTCAAGTTTACCATGGAAGTCCAGTTTACCATGGGAGTCCAGTTTACCATGGAAGTCCAGTTTACCATGGGATTCCAGTTGCCATGAGAGTCCAGTTCACCATGAGAGTCCAGTTCACCATGACAGTCCAGTTTACCATGGTAGTCCAGTTTACCATGGAAGTCCAGTTCACCATGGAAGTCCAGTTTACCATTAGAGTCCAGTTTACCATGAGGGTCCATTTCACCATGAGAGTCCAGTTTACCATAGAAGTCCAGTTTACCATGAGAGTCCAGTTTACTATGGAAGTCCAGTTTACCATGAGAGTACAGTTTACCATGGAAGTCCAGTTCACCATGAGAGTCAAGTTTACCATGGAAGTCCAGTTTACCATGGAAGTCCAGTTTACCATGAGAGTCCAGTTTATCATGGAAGTCCAGTTTACCATGAGAGCCCAGTTTACCATTGAAGTCCAGTTTACCATAGAAGTCCAGTTTACCATGAGAGTCCAGTTTACCATGGGAAGTACAGTTTACCATGGAAGTGCAGTTCACCATGGAAGTCCAGTTTACCATGAGAGTCGAGTTTACCATGGAAGACCAGTTTACCATGGAAGTCCAGTTTACCATAGAAGTAAAGTTTACCATGAGAGTCCAGTTTACCATGGAAGTCCAGTTTACCATAGAAGTCCAGTTTCCCATGAGAGTCCAGTTTACCATGGGAGTCCAGTTCACCATGGAAGTCCATTTTACCCTGGGAGTCCAGTTTACTATGACAGTCCAGTTCCTCATGAGAGTCCAGTTCACCATGAGAGTCCAGTTTACCATGGAAGTCCAGTTCACCATGAGGGTCCAGTTTACCATGGAAGTCCAGTTTACCATAGAAGTCCAGTTCAGCATGGAAGTCCAGTTTACCATGGGAGTCCAGTTTACCATGGAAGTCCAGTTTACCATGGGAGTCCAGTTCACCATGGAAGTCCATTTTACCCTGGGAGTCCAGTTTACTATGACAGTCCAGTTCCTCATGAGAGTCCAGTTCACCATGAGAGTCCAGTTTACCATGGAAGTCCAGTTTACCATGAGAGTACAGTTTACCATGGAAGTCCAGTTCACCATGAGAGTCAAGTTTACCATGGAAGTCCAGTTTACCATGGAAGTCCAGTTTACCATGAGAGTCCAGTTTATCATGGAAGTCCAGTTTACCATGAGAGCCCAGTTTACCATTGAAGTCCAGTTTACCATAGAAGTCCAGTTTACCATGAGAGTCCAGTTTACCATGGGAAGTACAGTTTACCATGGAAGTGCAGTTCACCATGGAAGTCCAGTTTACCATGAGAGTCGAGTTTACCATGGAAGACCAGTTTACCATGGAAGTCCAGTTTACCATAGAAGTAAAGTTTACCATGAGAGTCCAGTTTACCATGGAAGTCCAGTTTACCATAGAAGTCCAGTTTCCCATGAGAGTCCAGTTTACCATGGGAGTCCAGTTCACCATGGAAGTCCATTTTACCCTGGGAGTCCAGTTTACTATGACAGTCCAGTTCCTCATGAGAGTCCAGTTCACCATGAGAGTCCAGTTTACCATGGAAGTCCAGTTCACCATGAGGGTCCAGTTTACCATGGAAGTCCAGTTTACCATAGAAGTCCAGTTCAGCATGGAAGTCCAGTTTACCATGGGAGTCCAGTTTACCATGGAAGTCCAGTTTACCATGGGAGTCCAGTTCACCATGGAAGTCCATTTTACCCTGGGAGTCCAGTTTACTATGACAGTCCAGTTCCTCATGAGAGTCCAGTTCACCATGAGAGTCCAGTTTACCATGGAAGTCCAGTTCACCATGAGGGTCCAGTTTTCCATGGAAGTCCAGTTTACCATAGAAGTCCAGTTCAGCATGGAAGTCCAGTTTACCATGGAAGTCCAGTTCACCATGAGGGTCCAGTTTACCATGAGAGTCCAGTTTACCGTCGAAGTCCAGTTTACCATGGAAGTCCAGTTTACCATGGGAGTCCAATTTACCATGAGAGTCCAGTTTACCATGGAAGTCCAGTTACCATGGGAGTCCAGTTTTCCATAGAAGTCCAGTTTACCATGAGAGTCCAGTTTACCATGGAAGTCCATTTTACCATGAGAGTCCAGTTTACCATGGGAGTCCAGTTTACCATGGACGTCCAGTTTACCATCGAAGTCCAGTTTACCATGGATGTCCAGTTTACCATGGGAGTCCATTTTACCATGAGAGTCCAGTTTACCATGGAAGTCCAGTTCACAATGAGAGTCCAGTTTACCATGGAAGTCCAGTTTACCATGGGAGTCCAGTTTACCATGGAAGTCCAGTTTACCATGGGATTCCATTTGCCATGAGAGTCCAGTTCACCATGACAGTCCAGTTTACCATGGTAGTCCAGTTTACCATGGAAGTCCAGTTCACCATGGAAGTCCAGTTTACCATTAGAGTCCAGTTTACCATGAGGGTCCATTTCACCATGAGAGTCCAGTTTACCATAGAAGTCCAGTTTACCATGAGAGTCCAGTTTACTATGGAAGTCCAGTTTACCATGAGAGTCCAGTTTACCATGGAAGTCCAGTTCACCATGAGAGTCAAGTTTACCATGGAAGTCCAGTTTACCATGGAAGTCCAGTTTACCATGAGAGTCCAGTTTATCATGGAAGTCCAGTTTACCATGAGAGCCCAGTTTACCATTGAAGTCCAGTTTACCATGGAAGTCCAGTTTACCATAGAAGTCCAGTTTACCATGAGAGTCCAGTTTACCATGGGAGTCCAGTTTATCATGGAAGTCCAGTTTACTATGAGAGTCCAGTTTACCATGGAAGTCCAGTTTACCATAGAAGTCCAGTTTACCATGAGAGTCCAGTTTACTATGGAAGTCCAGTTTACCATGGAAGTCCAGTTTTACCGTGGGAGTCCAGTTTACCATGAGAGTCCAGTTCACCATGGGAGTCCAGTTTACCATGGAAGTCCAGTTCACCATGAGAGTCCAGTTCACCATGAGAGTCCAGTTTACCATGGAAGTCCAGTTTACCATGGAAGTCCAGTTTACCATGGGAGTCCAGTTTACCATGACAGTCCAGTTAACCATGAGAGTCCAGTTTACCATGGAAGTCCAGTTTACCATGAGAGTCCAGTTTACCGTCGAAGTCCAGTTTACCATGGAAGTCCAGTTTACCATGGGAGTCCAATTTACCATGAGAGTCCAGTTTACCATGGAAGTCCAGTTTACCATGGGAGTCCAGTTTTCCATAGAAGTCCAGTTTACCATGAGAGTCCAGTTTACCATGGAAGTCCAGTTTACCATGAGAGTCCAGTTTACCATGGGAGTCCAGTTTACCATGGACGTCCAGTTTACCATCGAAGTCCAGTTTACCATGGATGTCCAGTTTACCATGGGAGTCCATTTTACCATGAGAGTCCAGTTTACCATGGAAGTCCAGTTCACAATGAGAGTCCAGTTTACCATGGAAGTCCAGTTTACCATGGGAGTCCAGTTTACCATGGAAGTCCAGTTTACCATGGGATTCCATTTGCCATGAGAGTCCAGTTCACCATGACAGTCCAGTTTACCATGGTAGTCCATGGAAGTCCAGTTCACCATGGAAGTCCAGTTTACCATTAGAGTCCAGTTTACCATGAGGGTCCATTTCACCATGAGAGTCCAGTTTACCATAGAAGTCCAGTTTACCATGAGAGTCCAGTTTACTATGGAAGTCCAGTTTACCATGAGAGTCCAGTTTACCATGGACGTCCAGTTCACCATGAGAGTCAAGTTTACCATGGAAGTCCAGTTTACCATGGAAGTCCAGTTTACCATGAGAGTCCAGTTTATCATGGAAGTCCAGTTTACCATGAGAGCCCAGTTTACCATTGAAGTCCAGTTTACCATGGAAGTCCAGTTTACCATAGAAGTCCAGTTTACCATGAGAGTCCAGTTTACCATGGGAGTCCAGTTTATCATGGAAGTCCAGTTTACTATGAGAGTCCAGTTTACCATGGAAGTCCAGTTTACCATAGAAGTCCAGTTTACCATGAGAGTCCAGTTTACTATGGAAGTCCAGTTTACCATAGATGTCCAGTTTACCATGGGAGTCCAGTTTACCATGACAGTCCAGTTCACCATGAGAGTCCAGTTTACCATGGAAGTCCAGTTTACCATGGAAGTCCAGTTTACCATAGAAGTCCAGTTTACCATGGGAGCCCAGTTTACTATGACAGTCCAGTTCACCATGAGAGTCCAGTTTACCATGGAAGTCCAGTTTACCATGGAAGTCCAGTTTACCATAGAAGTCCAGTTTACCATGACAGTCCAGTTTACCGTCGAAGTCCAGTTTACCATGGAAGTTCAGTTTACAATGGGAGTCCAATTGACCATGATAGTCCAGTTTACCATGGAAGTCCAGTTTACCATGGGAGTTCAGTTTACCATGGAATTCCAGTTTACCATGAGAGTCCAGTTCACCATCAGAGTCCAGTTCACCATGAGAGTCCAGTTTACCATGGAAGTCCAGTTTACCATGGGAGTCCAGTTTACCATGACAGTCCAGTTCACCATGAGAGTCCAGTTCACCATGAGAGTCCAGTTCAACATGAGAGTCCAGTTTACCATGGAAGTCCAGTTTACCGTGGGAGTCCAGTTTACCATGAGAGTCCAGTTTACCATGAGAGTCCAGTTCACCATGGGAGTCCACTTTACCATGGAAGTCCAGTTCACCATGAGAGTCCTGTTCACCATGAGAGTCCAGTTTACCATAGAAGTCCAGTTTACCATGAGAGTCCAGTTTACTATGGAAGTCCAGTTTACCATGAGAGTCCAGTTTACCATGGAAGTCCAGTTCACCATGAGAGTCAAGTTTACCATGGAAGTCCAGTTTACTATGGAAGTCCAGTTTACCATGACAGTCCAGTTCACCATGAGAGTCCAGTTCACCATGAGAGTCCAGTTTACCATGGAAGTCCAGTTTACCATGGAAGTCCAGTTTACCATGACAGTCCAGTTCACCATGAGAGTCCAGTTTACCATGGAAGTCCAGTTTACCATGGAAGTCCAGTTTACCATAGAAGTCCAGTTTACCGTCGAAGTCCAGTTTACCATGGAAGTTCAGTTTACAATGGGAGTCCAATTGACCATGATAGTCCAGTTTACCATGGAAGTCCAGTTTACCATGGGATTTCAGTTTACCATGGAATTCCAGTTTACCATGAGAGTCCAGTTTACCATGGAAGTCCAGTTTACCATGGGAGTCCAGTTTACCATGAGAGTCCAGTTCACCATGAGAGTCCAGTTTACCATGGAAGTCCAGTTTACCATGGAAGTCCAGTTTACCATAGAAGTCCAGTTTACCATGGGAGTCCAGTTTACCATGACAGTCCAGTTAACCATGAGAGTCCAGTTTACCATGGAAGTCCAGTTTACCATGAGAGTCCAGTTTACCGTCGAAGTCCAGTTTACCATGGAAGTCCAGTTTACCATGGGAGTCCAATTTACCATGAGAGTCCAGTTTACCATGGAAGTCCAGTTTACCATGGGAGTCCAGTTTTCCATAGAAGTCCAGTTTACCATGAGAGTCCAGTTTACCATGGAAGTCCAGTTTACCATGAGAGTCCAGTTTACCATGGGAGTCCAGTTTACCATGGACGTCCAGTTTACCATCGAAGTCCAGTTTACCATGGATGTCCAGTTTACCATGGGAGTCCATTTTACCATGAGAGTCCAGTTTACCATGGAAGTCCAGTTCACAATGAGAGTCCAGTTTACCATGGAAGTCCAGTTTACCATGGGAGTCCAGTTTACCATGGAAGTCCAGTTTACCATGGGATTCCATTTGCCATGAGAGTCCAGTTCACCATGACAGTCCAGTTTACCATGGTAGTCCAGTTTACCATGGAAGTCCAGTTCACCATGGAAGTCCAGTTTACCATTAGAGTCCAGTTTACCATGAGGGTCCATTTCACCATGAGAGTCCAGTTTACCATAGAAGTCCAGTTTACCATGAGAGTCCAGTTTACTATGGAAGTCCAGTTTACCATGAGAGTCCAGTTTACCATGGAAGTCCAGTTCACCATGAGAGTCAAGTTTACCATGGAAGTCCAGTTTACCATGGTAGTCCAGTTTACCATGAGAGTCCAGTTTATCATGGAAGTCCAGTTTACCATGAGAGCCCAGTTTACCATTGAAGTCCAGTTTACCATGGAAGTCCAGTTTACCATAGAAGTCCAGTTTACCATGAGAGTCCAGTTTACCATGGGAGTCCAGTTTATCATGGAAGTCCAGTTTACTATGAGAGTCCAGTTTACCATGGAAGTCCAGTTTACCATAGAAGTCCAGTTTACCATGAGAGTCCAGTTTACTATGGAAGTCCAGTTTACCATAGATGTCCAGTTTACCATGGGAGTCCAGTTTACCATGACAGTCCAGTTCACCATGAGAGTCCAGTTTACCATGGAAGTCCAGTTTACCATGGAAGTCCAGTTTACCATAGAAGTCCAGTTTACCATGGGAGCCCAGTTTACTATGACAGTCCAGTTCACCATGAGAGTCCAGTTTACCATGGAAGTCCAGTTTACCATGGAAGTCCAGTTTACCATAGAAGTCCAGTTTACCATGACAGTCCAGTTTACCGTCGAAGTCCAGTTTACCATGGAAGTTCAGTTTACAATGGGAGTCCAATTGACCATGATAGTCCAGTTTACCATGGAAGTCCAGTTTACCATGGGAGTTCAGTTTACCATGGAATTCCAGTTTACCATGAGAGTCCAGTTCACCATCAGAGTCCAGTTCACCATGAGAGTCCAGTTTACCATGGAAGTCCAGTTTACCATGGGAGTCCAGTTTACCATGACAGTCCAGTTCACCATGAGAGTCCAGTTCACCATGAGAGTCCAGTTCAACATGAGAGTCCAGTTTACCATGGAAGTCCAGTTTACCGTGGGAGTCCAGTTTACCATGAGAGTCCAGTTTACCATGAGAGTCCAGTTCACCATGGGAGTCCAGTTTACCATGGAAGTCCAGTTCACCATGAGAGTCCTGTTCACCATGAGAGTCCAGTTTACCATAGAAGTCCAGTTTACCATGAGAGTCCAGTTTACTATGGAAGTCCAGTTTACCATGAGAGTCCAGTTTACCATGGAAGTCCAGTTCACCATGAGAGTCAAGTTTACCATGGAAGTCCAGTTTACTATGGAAGTCCAGTTTACCATGACAGTCCAGTTCACCATGAGAGTCCAGTTCACCATGAGAGTCCAGTTTACCATGGAAGTCCAGTTTACCATGGAAGTCCAGTTTACCATGGAAGTCCAGTTTACCATGGAAGTCCAGTTTACCATGAGAGTCCAGTTTACCATGGAAGTCCAGTTTACCATGGAAGTCCAGTTTACCATAGAAGTCCAGTTTACCGTCGAAGTCCAGTTTACCATGGAAGTTCAGTTTACAATGGGAGTCCAAGTGACCATGATAGTCCAGTTTACCATGGAAGTCCAGTTTACCATGGGAGTTCAGTTTACCATGGAATTCCAGTTTACCATGAGAGTCCAGTTTACCATGGAAGTCCAGTTTACCATGGGAGTCCAGTTTACCATGACAGTCCAGTTCACCATGAGAGTCCAGTTCACCATGAGAGTCCATTTCAACATGAGAGTCCAGTTTACCATGGAAGTCCAGTTTACCGTGGGAGTCCAGTTTACCATGAGAGTCCAGTTTACCATGAGAGTCCAGTTCACCATGGGAGTCCAGTTTACCATCGAAGTCCAGTTCACCATGAGAGTCCTGTTCACCATGAGAGTCCAGTTTACCATAGAAGTCCAGTTTACCATGAGAGTCCAGTTTACTATGGAAGTCCAGTTTACCATGAGAGTCCAGTTTACCATGGAAGTCCAGTTCACCATGAGAGTCAAGTTTACCATGGAAGTCCAGTTTACCATGGAAGTCCAGTTTACCATGAGAGTCCAGTTTATCATGGAAGTCCAGTTTACCATGAGAGCCCAGTTTACCATTGAAGTCCAGTTTACCATGGAAGTCCAGTTTACCATGGAAGTCCAGTTTACCATAGAAGTCCAGTTTACCATGACAGTCCAGTTTACCGTCGAAGTCCAGTTTACCATGGAAGTTAAGTTTACAATGGGAGTCCAATTGACCATGATAGTCCAGTTTACCATGGAAGTCCAGTTTACCATGGGAGTTCAGTTTACCATGGAATTCCAGTTTACCATGAGAGTCCAGTTCACCATCAGAGTCCAGTTCACCATGAGAGTCCAGTTTACCATGGAAGTCCAGTTTACCATGGGAGTCCAGTTTACCATGACAGTCCAGTTCACCATGAGAGTCCAGTTCACCATGAGAGTCCAGTTCAACATGAGAGTCCAGTTTACCATGGAAGTCCAGTTTACCGTGGGAGTCCAGTTTACCATGAGAGTCCAGTTTACCATGAGAGTCCAGTTCACCATGGGAGTCCAGTTTACCATGGAAGTCCAGTTCACCATGAGAGTCCTGTTCACCATGAGAGTCCAGTTTACCATAGAAGTCCAGTTTACCATGAGAGTCCAGTTTACTATGGAAGTCCAGTTTACCATGAGAGTCCAGTTTACCATGGAAGTCCAGTTCACCATGAGAGTCAAGTTTACCATGGAAGTCCAGTTTACTATGGAAGTCCAGTTTACCATGACAGTCCAGTTCACCATGAGAGTCCAGTTCACCATGGAAGTCCAGTTTACCATGGAAGTCCAGTTTACCATGGAAGTCCAGTTTACCATAGAAGTCCAGTTTACCATGGAAGTCCAGTTTACCATGACAGTCCAGTTCACCATGAGAGTCCAGTTTACCATGGAAGTCCAGTTTACCATGGAAGTCCAGTTTACCATAGAAGTCCAGTTTACCGTCGAAGTCCAGTTTACCATGGAAGTTCAGTTTACAATGGGAGTCCAATTGACCATGATAGTCCAGTTTACCATGGAAGTCCAGTTTACCATGGGAGTTCAGTTTACCATGGAATTCCAGTTTACCATGAGAGTCCAGTTTACCATGGAAGTCCAGTTTACCATGGGAGTCCAGTTTACCATGACAGTCCAGTTCACCATGAGAGTCCAGTTCACCATGAGAGTCCATTTCAACATGAGAGTCCAGTTTACCATGGAAGTCCAGTTTACCGTGGGAGTCCAGTTTACCATGAGAGTCCAGTTTACCATGAGAGTCCAGTTCACCATGGGAGTCCAGTTTACCATCGAAGTCCAGTTCACCATGAGAGTCCTGTTCACCATGAGAGTCCAGTTTACCATCGAAGTCCAGTTCACCATGAGAGTCCTGTTCACCATGAGAGTCCAGTTTACCATAGAAGTCCAGTTTACCATGAGAGTCCAGTTTACTATGGAAGTCCAGTTTACCATGAGAGTCCAGTTTACCATGGAAGTCCAGTTCACCATGAGAGTCAAGTTTACCATGGAAGTCCAGTTTACCATGGAAGTCCAGTTTACCATGAGAGTCCAGTTTATCATGGAAGTCCAGTTTACCATGAGAGCCCAGTTTACCATTGAAGTCCAGTTTACCATGGAAGTCCAGTTTACCATGGAAGTCCAGTTTACCATGACAGTCCAGTTTACCGTCGAAGTCCAGTTTACCATGGAAGTTCAGTTTACAATGGGAGTCCAATTGACCATGATAGTCCAGTTTACCATGGAAGTCCAGTTTACCATGGGAGTTCAGTTTACCATGGAATTCCAGTTTACCATGAGAGTCCAGTTCACCATCAGAGTCCAGTTCACCATGAGAGTCCAGTTTACCATGGAAGTCCAGTTTACCATGGGAGTCCAGTTTACCATGACAGTCCAGTTCACCATGAGAGTCCAGTTCACCATGAGAGTCCAGTTCAACATGAGAGTCCAGTTTACCATGGAAGTCCAGTTTACCGTGGGAGTCCAGTTTACCATGAGAGTCCAGTTTACCATGAGAGTCCAGTTCACCATGGGAGTCCAGTTTACCATGGAAGTCCAGTTCACCATGAGAGTCCTGTTCACCATGAGAGTCCAGTTTACCATAGAAGTCCAGTTTACCATGAGAGTCCAGTTTACTATGGAAGTCCAGTTTACCATGAGAGTCCAGTTTACCATGGAAGTCCAGTTCACCATGAGAGTCAAGTTTACCATGGAAGTCCAGTTTACTATGGAAGTCCAGTTTACCATGACAGTCCAGTTCACCATGAGAGTCCAGTTCACCATGAGAGTCCAGTTTACCATGGAAGTCCAGTTTACCATGGAAGTCCAGTTTACCATAGAAGTCCAGTTTACCATGGAAGTCCAGTTTACCATGACAGTCCAGTTCACCATGAGAGTCCAGTTTACCATGGAAGTACAGTTTACCATGGAAGTCCAGTTTACCATAGAAGTCCAGTTTACCGTCGAAGTCCAGTTTACCATGGAAGTTCAGTTTACAATGGGAGTCCAATTGACCATGATAGTCCAGTTTACCATGGAAGTCCAGTTTACCATGGGAGTTCAGTTTACCATGGAATTCCAGTTTACCATGAGAGTCCAGTTTACCATGGAAGTCCAGTTTACCATGGGAGTCCAGTTTACCATGACAGTCCAGTTCACCATGAGAGTCCAGTTCACCATGAGAGTCCATTTCAACATGAGAGTCCAGTTTACCATGGAAGTCCAGTTTACCGTGGGAGTCCAGTTTACCATGAGAGTCCAGTTTACCATGAGAGTCCAGTTCACCATGGGAGTCCAGTTTACCATCGAAGTCCAGTTCACCATGAGAGTCCTGTTCACCATGAGAGTCCAGTTTACCATAGAAGTCCAGTTTACCATGAGAGTCCAGTTTACTATGGAAGTCCAGTTTACCATGAGAGTCCAGTTTACCATGGAAGTCCAGTTCACCATGAGAGTCAAGTTTACCATGGAAGTCCAGTTTACCATGGAAGTCCAGTTTACCATGAGAGTCCAGTTTATCATGGAAGTCCAGTTTACCATGAGAGCCCAGTTTACCATTGAAGTCCAGTTTACCATGGAAGTCCAGTTTGCCATAGAAGTCCAGTTTACCATGAGAGTCCAGTTTACCATGGGAGTCCAGTTTATCATGGAAGTCCAGTTTACCATGAGAGTCCAGTTTACCATGGAAGTCCAGTTTACCATAGAAGTCCAGTTTACCATGGAAGTCCAGTTTACCATTGAAGTCCAGTTTACCATAGAAGTCCAGTTTACCATGGGAGTCCAGTTTACCATGACAGTCCAGTTCACCATGAGAGTCCAGTTTACCATGGAAGTCCAGTTTACCATGGAAGTCCAGTTTACCAAAGAGGTCCAGTTTACCATGGGAGTCCAGTTTACCATGACAGTCCAGTTTACCGTCGAAGTCCAGTTTACCATGGAAGTTCAGTTTACAATGGGAGTCCAATTGACCATGATAGTCCAGTTTACCATGGAAGTCCAGTTTACCATGGGAGTTCAGTTTACCATGGAATTCCAGTTTACCATGAGAGTCCAGTTCACCATCAGAGTCCAGTTCACCATGAGAGTCCAGTTTACCATGGAAGTCCAGTTTACCATGGGAGTCCAGTTTACCATGACAGTCCAGTTCACCATGAGAGTCCAGTTCACCATGAGAGTCCAGTTCAACATGAGAGTCCAGTTTCCCATGGAAGTCCAGTTTACCGTGGGAGTCCAGTTTACCATGAGAGTCCAGTTTACCATGAGAGTCCAGTTCACCATGGGAGTCCAGTTTACCATGGAAGTCCAGTTCACCATGAGAGTCCTGTTCACCATGAGAGTCCAGTTTACCATGGAAGTCCAGTTTACCATAGAAGTCCAGTTTACCATGGGAGTCCAGTTTACCATGACAGTCCAGTTAACCATGAGAGTCCAGTTTACCATGGAAGTCCAATTTACCATGAGAGTCCAGTTTACCATGGAAGTCCAGTTTACCATGGGAGTTCAGTTTACCATGGAATTCCAGTTTACCATGAGAGTCCAGTTCACCATCAGAGTCCAGTTCACCATGAGAGTCCAGTTTACCATGGAAGTCCAGTTTACCATGGGAGTCCAGTTTACCATGACAGTCCAGTTCACCATGAGAGTCCAGTTCACCATGAGAGTCCAGTTCAACATGAGAGTCAAGTTTACCATGGAAGTCCAGTTTACCATAGAAGTCCAGTTTACCATGGAAGTTCAGTTTACAATGGGAGTTCAGTTTACCATGAGAGTCCAGTTTACCATGGAAGTCCAGTTTACCATGGGAGTTCAGTTTACCATGGAATTCCAGTTTACCATGAGAGTCCAGTTTACCATGGAAGTCCAGTTTACCATGGGAGTCCAGTTTACCATGACAGTCCAGTTCACCATGAGAGTCCAGTTCACCATGAGAGTCCATTTCAACATGAGAGTCCAGTTTACCATGGAAGTCCAGTTTACCGTGGGAGTCCAGTTTACCATGAGAGTCCAGTTTACCATGAGAGTCCAGTTCAACATGGGAGTCCAGTTTACCATCGAAGTCCAGTTCACCATGAGAGTCCTGTTCACCATGAGAGTCCAGTTTACCATAGAAGTCCAGTTTACCATGAGAGTCCAGTTTACTATGGAAGTCCAGTTTACCATGAGAGTCCAGTTTACCATGGAAGTCCAGTTCACCATGAGAGTCAAGTTTACCATGGAAGTCCAGTTTACCATGGAAGTCCAGTTTACCATGAGAGTCCAGTTTATCATGGAAGTCCAGTTTACCATGAGAGCCCAGTTTACCATTGAAGTCCAGTTTACCATGGAAGTCCAGTTTACCATAGAAGTCCAGTTTACCATGAGAGTCCAGTTTACCATGGGAGTCCAGTTTATCATGGAAGTCCAGTTTACCATGAGAGTCCAGTTTACCATGGAAGTCCAGTTTACCATAGAAGTCCAGTTTACCATGGAAGTCCAGTTTACCATTGAAGTCCAGTTTACCATAGAAGTCCAGTTTACCATGGGAGTCCAGTTTACCATGACAGTCCAGTTCACCATGAGAGTCCAGTTTACCATGGAAGTCCAGTTTACCATGGAAGTCCAGTTTACCAAAGAGGTCCAGTTTACCATGGGAGTCCAGTTTACCATGACAGTCCAGTTTACCGTCGAAGTCCAGGTTACCATGGAAGTTCAGTTTACAATGGGAGTCCAATTGACCATGATAGTCCAGTTTACCATGGAAGTCCAGTTTACCATGGGAGTTCAGTTTACCATGGAATTCCAGTTTACCATGAGAGTCCAGTTCACCATCAGAGTCCAGTTCACCATGAGAGTCCAGTTTACCATGGAAGTCCAGTTTACCATGGGAGTCCAGTTTACCATGACAGTCCAGTTCACCATGAGAGTCCAGTTCACCATGAGAGTCCAGTTCAACATGAGAGTCCAGTTTCCCATGGAAGTCCAGTTTACCGTGGGAGTCCAGTTTACCATGAGAGTCCAGTTTACCATGAGAGTCCAGTTCACCATGGGAGTCCAGTTTACCATGGAAGTCCAGTTGACCATGAGAGTCCTGTTCACCATGAGAGTCCAGTTTACCATGGAAGTCCAGTTTACCATAGAAGTCCAGTTTACCATGGTAGTCCAGTTTACCATGACAGTCCAGTTAACCATGAGAGTCCAGTTTACCATGGAAGTCCAATTTACCATGAGAGTCCAGTTTACCATGGAAGTCCAGTTTACCATGGGAGTCCAGTTTTCCATAGAAGTCCCGTTTACCATGAGAGTCCAGTTTACCATGGAAGTCCAGTTTACCATGGGAGTCCAGTTTACCATGGAAGTCCAGTTTGCCATGAGAGTCCAGTTTACCATGGAATTCCAGTTTACCATGGAAGTCCAGTTTACCATGGAAGTCCAGTTTACCATGAGAGTCCAGTTCACCATCAGAGTCCAGTTCACCATGAGAGTCTAGTTTACCATGGAAGTCCAGTTTACCATGGGAGTCCAGTTTACCATGACAGTCCAGTTCACCATGAGAGTCCAGTTCACCATGAGAGTCCAGTTCAACATGAGAGTCCAGTTTACCATGGAAGTCCAGTTTACCGTGGGAGTCCAGTTTACCATGAGAGTCCAGTTTACCATGAGAGTCCAGTTCACCATGGGAGTCCAGTTTACCATGGAAGTCCAGTTCACCATGAGAGTCCTGTTCACCATGAGAGTCCAGTTTACCATGGAAGTCCAGTTTACCATAGAAGTCCAGTTTACCATGGGAGTCCAGTTTACCATGACAGTCCAGTTAACCATGAGAGTCCAGTTTACCATGGAAGTCCAATTTACCATGAGAGTCCAGTTTACCATGGAAGTCCAGTTCACAATGAGAGTCCAGTTTACCATGGAAGTCCAGTTTACCATGGGAGTCCAGTTTACCATGGAAGTCCAGTTTACCATGGGATTCCAGTTGCCATGAGAGTCCAGTTCACCATGAGAGTCCAGTTCACCATGACAGTCCAGTTTACCATGGTAGTCCAGTTTACCATAGAAGTCCAGTTTACCATGGGAGTCCAGTTTACCATGACAGTCCAGTTAACCATGAGAGTCCAGTTTACCATGGAAGTCCAATTTACCATGAGAGTCCAGTTTACCATGGAAGTCCAGTTTACCATGGGAGTCCAGTTTTCCATAGAAGTCCCGTTTACCATGAGAGTCCAGTTTACCATGGAAGTCCAGTTTACCATGGGAGTCCAGTTTACCATGGAAGTCCAGTTTGCCATGAGAGTCCAGTTTACCATGGAATTCCAGTTTACCATGGAAGTCCAGTTTACCATGGAAGTCCAGTTTACCATGAGAGTCCAGTTCACCATCAGAGTCCAGTTCACCATGAGAGTCTAGTTTACCATGGAAGTCCAGTTTACCATGGGAGTCCAGTTTACCATGACAGTCCAGTTCACCATGAGAGTCCAGTTCACCATGAGAGTCCAGTTCAACATGAGAGTCCAGTTTACCATGGAAGTCCAGTTTACCGTGGGAGTCCAGTTTACCATGAGAGTCCAGTTTACCATGAGAGTCCAGTTCACCATGGGAGTCCAGTTTACCATAGAAGTCCAGTTCACCATGAGAGTCCTGTTCACCATGAGAGTCCAGTTTACCATGGAAGTCCAGTTTACCATAGAAGTCCAGTTTACCATGGGAGTCCAGTTTACCATGACAGTCCAGTTAACCATGAGAGTCCAGTTTACCATGGAAGTCCAATTTACCATGAGAGTCCAGTTTACCATGGAAGTCCAGTTCACAATGAGAGTCCAGTTTACCATGGAAGTCCCGTTTACCATGGGAGTCCAGTTTACCATGGAAGTCCAGTTTACCATGGGATTCCAGTTGCCATGAGAGTCCAGTTCACCATGAGAGTCCAGTTCACCATGACAGTCCAGTTTACCATGGTAGTCCAGTTTACCATGGAAGTCCAGTTCACCATGGAAGTCCAGTTTACCATTAGAGTCTAGTTTACCATGAGGGTCCATTTCACCATGAGAGTCCAGTTTACCATAGAAGTCCAGTTTACCATGAGAGTCCAGTTTACTATGGAAGTCCAGTTTACCATGAGAGTACAGTTTACCATGGAAGTTCAGTTCACCATGAGAGTCAAGTTTACCATGGAAGTCCAGTTTACCATGGAAGTCCAGTTTACCATGAGAGTCCAGTTTATCATGGAAGTCCAGTTTACCATGAGAGCCCAGTTTACCATTGAAGTCCAGTTTACCATAGAAGTCCAGTTTACCATGAGAGTCCAGTTTACCATGGGAAGTACAGTTTACCATGGAAGTGCAGTTCACCATGGAAGTCCAGTTTACCATTAGAGTCCAGTTAACCGTGAGGGTCCAGTTCACCATGAGAGTCGAGTTTACCATGGAAGACCAGTTTACCATGGAAGTCCAGTTTACCATAGAAGTAAAGTTTTCCATGAGAGTCCAGTTTACCATGGAAGTCCAGTTTACCATAGAAGTCCAGTTTCCCATGAGAGTCCAGTTTACCATGGGAGTCCAGTTCACCATGGAAGTCCATTTTACCCTGGGAGTCCAGTTTACTATGACAGTCCAGTTCCTCATGAGAGTCCAGTTCACCATGAGAGTCCAGTTTACCATGGAAGTCCAGTTCACCATGAGGGTCCAGTTTACCATGGAAGTCCAGTTTACCATAGAAGTCCAGTTCAGCATGGAAGTCCAGTTCAGCATGGGAGTCCAGTTTACCATGAGAGTCCAGTTTACCATGGAAGTCCAGTTCACCATGAGAGTCAAGTTTACCATGGAAGTCCAGTTTACCATGGAAGTCCAGTTTACCATGAGAGTCCAGTTTATCATGGAAGTCCAGTTTACCATGAGAGCCCAGTTTACCATTGAAGTCCAGTTTACCATGGAAGTCCAGTTTACCATAGAAGTCCAGTTTACCATGAGAGTCCAGTTTACCATGGGAGTCCAGTTTATCATGGAAGTCCAGTTTACCATGAGAGTCCAGTTTACCATGGAAGTCCAGTTTACCATAGAAGTCCAGTTTACCATGAGAGTCCATTTTACTATGGAAGTCCAGTTTACCATAGATGTCCAGTTTACCATGGGAGTCCAGTTTAGCATGACAGTCCAGTTCACCATGAGAGTCCAGTTCACCATGAGAGTCCAGTTTACCATGGAAGTCCAGTTTACCATTGAAGTCGAGTTTACCATAGAAGTCCAGTTTACCATGGGAGTCCAGTTTACCATGACAGTCCAGTTCACCATGAGAGTCCAGTTTACCATGGAAGTCCAGTTTACCATAGAAGTCCAGTTTACCATGGGAGTCCAGTTTACCATGACAGTCCAGTTTACCGTCGAAGTCCAGTTTACCATGGAAGTTCAGTTTACAATGGGAGTCCAATTGACCATGATAGTCCAGTTTACCATGGACGTGCAGTTTACCATGGGATTTCAGTTTACCATGGAATTCCAGTTTACCATGAGAGTCCAGTTCACCATCAGAGTCCAGTTCACCATGAGAGTCCAGTTTACCATGGAAGTCCAGTTTACCATGGGAGTTCAGTTTACCATGACAGTCCAGTTTACCATGAGAGTCCAGTTTACCATGAGAGTCCAGTTCACCATGGGAGTCCAGTTTACCATGGAAGTCCAGTTCACCATGAGAGTCCTGTTCACCATGAGAGTGCAGTTTACCATGAAAGTCCAGTTTACCATAGAAGTCCAGTTTACCATGGGAGTCCAGTTTACCATGACAGTCCAGTTAACCATGAGAGTCCAGTTTACCATGGAAGTCCAATTTACCATGAGAGTCCAGTTTACCATGGAAGTCCAGTTTACCATGGGAGTCCAGTTTTCCATAGAAGTCCCGTTTACCATGAGAGTCCAGTTTACCATGGAAGTCCAGTTTACCATGGGAGTCCAGTTTACCATGGAAGTCCAGTTTGCCATGAGAGTCCAGTTTACC
The DNA here is from genome assembly GCF_048934315.1 of Petromyzon marinus. Classification (NCBI taxonomy): domain Eukaryota; kingdom Metazoa; phylum Chordata; class Hyperoartia; order Petromyzontiformes; family Petromyzontidae; genus Petromyzon; species Petromyzon marinus. Next base: position 2,202,310 of record NC_133720.1, on the reverse strand, counting down.
ATGGAATACCAGTTTACCATGGAAGTCCAGTTTACCATGGAAGTCCAGTTTACCATGAGAGTCCAGTTCACCATCAGAGTCCAGTTCACCATGAGAGTCCAGTTTACCATGGAAGTCCAGTTTACCATGGGAGTCCAGTTTACCATGACAGTCCAGTTCACCATGAGAGTCCAGTTCACCATGAGAGTCCAGTTCAACATGAGAGTCCAGTTTACCATGGAAGTCCAGTTTACCGTGGGAGTCCAGTTTACCATGAGAGTCCAGTTTACCATGAGAGTCCAGTTCACCATGGGAGTCCAGTTTACCATGGAAGTCCAGTTCACCATGAGAGTCCTGTTCACCATGAGAGTCCAGTTTACCATGGAAGTCCAGTTTACCATAGAAGTCCAGTTTACCATGGGAGTCCAGTTTACCATGGAAGTCCAGTTTACCATGGGATTCCAGTTGCCATGAGAGTCCAGTTCACCATGAGAGTCCAGTTCACCATGACAGTCCAGTTTACCATGGTAGTCCAGTTTACCATGGAAGTCCAGTTCACCATGGAAGTCCAGTTTACCATTAGAGTCCAGTTTACCATGAGGGTCCATTTCACCATGAGAGTCCAGTTTACCATAGAAGTCCAGTTTACCATGAGAGTCCAGTTTACTATGGAAGTCCAGTTTACCATGAGAGTCCAGTTTACCATGGAAGTCCAGTTCACCATGAGAGTCAAGTTTACCATGGAAGTCCAGTTTACCATGGAAGTCCAGTTTACCATGAGAGTCCAGTTTATCATGGAAGTCCAGTTTACCATGAGAGCCCAGTTTACCATTGAAGTCCAGTTTACCATAGAAGTCCAATTTACCATGAGAGTCCAGTTTACCATGGGAAGTACAGTTTACCATGGAAGTGCAGTTCACCATGGAAGTCCAGTTTACCATTAGAGTCCAGTTAACCGTGGGGGTCCAGTTCACCATGAGAGTCGAGTTTACCATGGAAGACCAGTTTACCATAGAAGTCCAGTTTCCCATGAGAGTCCAGTTTACCATGGGAGTCCAGTTCACCATGGAAGTCCATTTTACCCTGGGAGTCCAGTTTACTATGACAGTCCAGTTCCTCATGAGAGTCCAGTTCACCATGAGAGTCCAGTTTACCATGGAAGTCCAGTTCACCATGAGAGTCCAGTTTACCATGGAAGTCCAGTTTACCATGGAAGTCCAGTTCAGCATGGAAGTCCAGTTCAGCATGGGAGTCCAGTTTACCATGGAAGTCCAGTTTACCATGGAAGTCCAGTTTACCATGAGAGTCCAGTTTACCATGGGAGTCCAGTTTACCATGAGGGTCCAGTTCACCATGAGAGTCCAGTTTACCATGGAAGTCCAGTTTACCATGGGAGTCCAGTTTACCATGGAAGTCCAGTTTACCATGACAGTCCAGTTCACCATGAGAGTCCAGTTCACCATGAGAGTCCAGTTCAACATGAGAGTCCAGTTTACCATGGAAGTCCAGGTTACCGTGGGAGTCCAGTTTACCATGAGAGTCCAGTTCACCATGGGAGTCCAGTTTACCATGGAAGTCCAGTTCACCATGAGAGTCCAGTTTACCATGGAAGTCCAGTTTACCATGGAAGTCCAGTTTACCATAGAAGTCCAGTTTACCTTTGGAGTCCAGTTTACCATGACAGTCCAGTTAACCATGAGAGTCCAGGTTACCATGGAAGTCCAGTTTACCATGAGAGTCCAGTTTACCGTCGAAGTCCAGTTTACCATGGAAGTCCAGTTTACCATGGGAGTCCAATTTACCATGAGAGTCCAGTTTACCATGGAAGTCCAGTTTACCATGGGAGTCCAGTTTTCCATAGAAGTCCAGTTTACCATGAGAGTCCAGTTTACCATGGAAGTCCAGTTTACCATGAGAGTCCAGTTTACCATGGGAGTCCAGTTTACCATGGACGTCCAGTTTACCATCGAAGTCCAGTTTACCATGGATGTCCAGTTTACCATGGGAGTCCATTTTACCATGAGAGTCCAGTTTACCATGGAAGTCCAGTTCACAATGAGAGTCCAGTTTACCATGGAAGTCCAGTTTACCATGGGAGTCCAGTTTACCATGGAAGTCCAGTTTACCATGGGATTCCAGTTGCCATGAGAGTCCAGTTCACCATGAGAGTCCAGTTCACCATGACAGTCCAGTTTACCATGGTAGTCCAGTTTACCATTGAAGTCCAGTTCACCATGGAAGTCCAGTTTACCATTAGAGTCCAGTTTACCATGAGGGTCCATTTCACCATGAGAGTCCAGTTTACCATAGAAGTCCAGTTTACCATGAGAGTCCAGTTTACTATGGAAGTCCAGTTTACCATGAGAGTCCAGTTTACCATGGAAGTCCAGTTCACCATGAGAGTCAAGTTTACCATGGAAGTCCAGTTTACCATGGAAGTTCAGTTTACCATGAGAGTCCAGTTTATCATGGAAGTCCAGTTTACCATGAGAGCCCAGTTTACCATTGAAGTCCAGTTTACCATGGAAGTCCAGTTTACCATAGAAGTCCAGTTTACCATGAGAGTCCAGTTTACCATGGGAGTCCAGTTTATCATGGAAGTCCAGTTTACCATGAGAGTCCAGTTTACCATGGAAGTCCAGTTTACCATGGGAGTCCAGTTTACCATGGAAGTCCAGTTTGCCATGAGAGTCCAGTTTACCATGGAATTCCAGTTTACCATGGAAGTCCAGTTTACCATGGAAGTCCAGTTTACCATGAGAGTCCAGTTCACCATCAGAGTCCAGTTCACCATGAGAGTCCAGTTTACCATGGAAGTCCAGTTTACCATGGGAGTCCAGTTTACCATGACAGTCCAGTTCACCATGAGAGTCCAGTTCACCATGAGAGTCCAGTTCAACATGAGAGTCCAGTTTACCATGGAAGTCCAGTTTACCGTGGGAGTCCAGTTTACCATGAGAGTCCAGTTTACCATGAGAGTCCAGTTCACCATGGGAGTCCAGTTTACCATGGAAGTCCAGTTCACCATGAGAGTCCTGTTCACCATGAGAGTCCAGTTTACCATGGAAGTCCAGTTTACCATAGAAGTCCAGTTTACCATGGGAGTCCAGTTTACCATGACAGTCCAGTTAACCATGAGAGTCCAGTTTACCATGGAAGTCCAATTTACCATGAGAGTCCAGTTTACCATGGAAGTCCAGTTCACAATGTGAGTCCAGTTTACCATGGAAGTCCAGTTTACCATGGGAGTCCAGTTTACCATGGAAGTCCAGTTTACCATGGGATTCCAGTTGCCATGAGAGTCCAGTTCACCATGAGAGTCCAGTTCACCATGACAGTCCAGTTTACCATGGTAGTCCAGTTTACCATGGAAGTCCAGTTCACCATGGAAGTCCAGTTTACCATTAGAGTCCAGTTTACCATGAGGGTCCATTTCACCATGAGAGTCCAGTTTACCATAGAAGTCCAGTTTACCATGAGAGTCCAGTTTACTATGGAAGTCCAGTTTACCATGAGAGTCCAGTTTACCATGGAAGTCCAGTTCACCATGAGAGTCAAGTTTACCATGGAAGTCCAGTTTACCATGGAAGTCCAGTTTACCATGAGAGTCCAGTTTATCATGGAAGTCCAGTTTACCATGAGAGCCCAGTTTACCATTGAAGTCCAGTTTACCATAGAAGTCCAATTTACCATGAGAGTCCAGTTTACCATGGGAAGTACAGTTTACCATGGAAGTGCAGTTCACCATGGAAGTCCAGTTTACCATTAGAGTCCAGTTAACCGTGAGGGTCCAGTTCACCATGAGAGTCGAGTTTACCATGGAAGACCAGTTTACCATGGAAGTCCAGTTTACCATAGAAGTCCAGTTTACCATGAGAGTCCAGTTTACCATGGAAGTCCAGTTTACCATAGAAGTCCAGTTTCCCATGAGAGTCCAGTTTACCATGGGAGTCCAGTTCACCATGGAAGTCCATTTTACCCTGGGAGTCCAGTTTACTATGACAGTCCAGTTCCTCATGAGAGTCCAGTTCACCATGAGAGTCCAGTTTACCATGGAAGTCCAGTTCACCATGAGAGTCCAGTTTACCATGGAAGTCCAGTTTACCATGGAAGTCCAGTTCAGCATGGAAGTCCAGTTCAGCATGGGAGTCCAGTTTACCATGGAAGTCCAGTTTACCATGGAAGTCCAGTTTACCATGAGAGTCCAGTTTACCATGGGAGTCCAGTTTACCATGAGGGTCCAGTTCACCATGAGAGTCCAGTTCAACATGAGAGTCCAGTTTACCATGGAAGTCCAGTTTACCGTGGGAGTCCAGTTTACCATGAGAGTCCAGTTCACCATGGGAGTCCAGTTTACCATGGAAGTCCAGTTCACCATGAGAGTCCAGTTTACCATGGAAGTCCAGTTTACCATGGAAGTCCAGTTTACCATAGAAGTCCAGTTTACCATGGGAGTCCAGTTTACCATGACAGTCCAGTTAACCATGAGAGTCCAGTTTACCATGGAAGTCCAGTTTACCATGAGAGTCCAGTTTACCGTCGAAGTCCAGTTTACCATGGAAGTCCAGTTTACCATGGGAGTCCAATTTACCATGAGAGTCCAGTTTACCATGGAAGTCCAGTTTACCATGGGAGTCCAGTTTTCCATAGAAGTCCAGTTTACCATGAGAGTCCAGTTTACCATGGAAGTCCAGTTTACCATGAGAGTCCAGTTTACCATGGGAGTCCAGTTTACCATGGACGTCCAGTTTACCATCGAAGTCCAGTTTACCATGGATGTCCAGTTTACCATGGGAGTCCATTTTACCATGAGAGTCCAGTTTACCATGGAAGTCCAGTTCACAATGAGAGTCCAGTTTACCATGGAAGTCCAGTTTACCATGGGAGTCCAGTTTACCATGGAAGTCCAGTTTACCATGGGATTCCAGTTGCCATGAGAGTCCAGTTCACCATGAGAGTCCAGTTCACCATGACAGTCCAGTTTACCATGGTAGTCCAGTTTACCATTGAAGTCCAGTTCACCATGGAAGTCCAGTTTACCATTAGAGTCCAGTTTACCATGAGGGTCCATTTCACCATGAGAGTCCAGTTTACCATAGAAGTCCAGTTTACCATGAGAGTCCAGTTTACTATGGAAGTCCAGTTTACCATGAGAGTCCAGTTTACCATGGAAGTCCAGTTCACCATGAGAGTCAAGTTTACCATGGAAGTCCAGTTTACCATGGAAGTTCAGTTTACCATGAGAGTCCAGTTTATCATGGAAGTCCAGTTTACCATGAGAGCCCAGTTTACCATTGAAGTCCAGTTTACCATGGAAGTCCAGTTTACCATAGAAGTCCATTTTACCATGAGAGTCCAGTTTACCATGGGAGTCCAGTTTATCATGGAAGTCCAGTTTACCATGAGAGTCCAGTTTACCATGGAAGTCCAGTTTACCATAGAAGTCCAGTTTACCATGAGAGTCCAGTTTACTATGGAAGTCCAGTTTACCATAGATGTCCAGTTTACCATGGGAGTCCAGTTTACCATGACAGTCCAGTTCACCATGAGAGTCCAGTTTACCATGGAAGTCCAGTTTACCATGGAAGTCCAGTTTACCATGGAAGTCCAGTTTACCATAGAAATCCAGTTTACCATGGGAGTCCAGTTTACCATGACAGTCCAGTTCACCATGAGAGTCCAGTTTACCATGGAAGTCCAGTTTACCATGGAAGTCCAGTTTACCATGACAGTCCAGTTTACCGTCGAAGTCCAGTTTACCATGGAAGTTCAGTTTACAATGGGAGTCCAATTGACCATGATAGTCCAGTTTACCATGGAAGTCCAGTTTACCATGGGAGTTCAGTTTACCATGGAATTCCAGTTTACCATGAGAGTCCAGTTCACCATCAGAGTCCAGTTCACCATGAGAGTCCAGTTTACCATGGAAGTCCAGTTCAACATGAGAGTCCAGTTTACCATGGAATCCAGTTTACCGTGGGAGTCCAGTTTACCATGAGAGTCCAGTTTACCATGAGAGTCCAGTTCACCATGGGAGTCCAGTTTACCATGGAAGTCCAGTTCACCATGAGAGTCCTGTTCACCATGAGAGTCCAGTTTACCATGGAAGTCCAGTTTACCATAGAAGTCCAGTTTACCATGGGAGTCCAGTTTACCATGACAGTCCAGTTAACCATGAGAGTCCAGTTTACCATGGAAGTCCAATTTACCATGAGAGTCCAGTTTACCATGGAAGTCCAGTTTACCATGGGAGTCCAGTTTTCCATAGAAGTCCCGTTTACCATGAGAGTCCAGTTTACCATGGAAGTCCAGTTTACCATGAGAGTCCAGTTTACCATGGGAGTCCAGTTTACCATGGAAGTCCAGTTTGCCATGAGAGTCCAGTTTACCATGGAATTCCAGTTTACCATGGAAGTCCAGTTTACCATGGAAGTCCAGTTTACCATGAGAGTCCAGTTCACCATCAGAGTCCAGTTCACCATGAGAGTCCAGTTTACCATGGAAGTCCAGTTTACCATGGGAGTCCAGTTTACCATGACAGTCCAGTTCACCATGAGAGTCCAGTTCACCATGAGAGTCCAGTTCAACATGAGAGTCCAGTTTACCATGGAAGTCCAGTTTACCGTGGGAGTCCAGTTTACCATGAGAGTCCAGTTTACCATGAGAGTCCAGTTCACCATGGGAGTCCAGTTTACCATGGAAGTCCAGTTCACCATGAGAGTCCTGTTCACCATGAGAGTCCAGTTTACCATGGAAGTCCAGTTTACCATAGAAGTCCAGTTTACCATGGGAGTCCAGTTTACCATGACAGTCCAGTTAACCATGAGAGTCCAGTTTACCATGGAAGTCCAATTTACCATGAGAGTCCAGTTTACCATGGAAGTCCAGTTTACCATGGGAGTCCAGTTTTCCATAGAAGTCCAGTTTACCGTGAGAGTCCAGTTTACCATGGAAGTCCAGTTCACCATGAGAGTCCAGTTTACCATGAGAGTCCAGTTTACCATGGAAGTCCAGTTTACCATCGAAGTCCAGTTTACCATGGATGTCCAGTTTACCATGGGAGTCCATTTTACCATGAGAGTCCAGTTTACCATGGAAGTCCAGTTCACAATGAGAGTCCAGTTTACCATGGAAGTCCCGTTTACCATGGGAGTCCAGTTTACCATGGAAGTCCAGTTTACCATGGGAGTCCAGTTTACCATGACAGTCCAGTTTACCATGAGAGTCCAGTTCACCATGGGAGTCCAGTTTAATATGGAAGTCCAGTTCACCATGAGAGTCCAGTTCACCATGAGATTCCAGTTTACCATGGAAGTCCAGTTTACCATGGAAGTCCAGTTTACCATAGGAGTCCAGTTTACCATGGGAGTCCAGTTTACCATGACAGTCCAGTTAACCATGAGAGTCCAGTTTACCATGGAAGTCCAGTTTACCATGTGAGTCCAGTTTACCATCGAAGTCCAGTTTACCATGGAAGTCCAGTTTACCATGGGAGTCCAATTTACCATGAGAGTCCAGTTTTCCATGGAAGTCCAGTTTACCATGGGAGTCCAGTTTTCCATAGAAGTCCAGTTTACCATGAGAGTCCAGTTTACCATGGAAGTCCAGTTTACCATGAGAGTCCAGTTTACCATGGGAGTCCAGTTTACCATGGAAGTCCAGTTTACCATGGGATTCCAGTTGCCATGAGAGTCCAGTTCACCATGAGAGTCCAGTTCACCATGACAGTCCAGATGACCATGGTAGTCCAGTTTACCATTGAAGTCCAGTTCACCATGGAAGTCCAGTTTACCATTAGAGTCCAGTTTACCATGAGGGTCCATTTCACCATGAGAGTCCAGTTTACCATAGAAGTCCAGTTTACCATGAGAGTCCAGTTTACTATGGAAGTCCAGTTTACCATGAGAGTCCAGTTTTCCATGGAAGTCCAGTTCACCATGAGAGTCAAGTTTACCATGGAAGTCCAGTTTACCATGGAAGTCCAGTTTACCATGAGAGTCCAGTTTATCATGGAAGTCCAGTTTACCATGAGAGCCCAGTTTACCATTGAAGTCCAGTTTAACATGGAAGTCCAGTTTACCATAGAAGTCCAGTTTACCATGAGAGTCCAGTTTACCATGGGAGTCCAGTTTATCATGGAAATCCAGTTTACCATGAGAGTCCAGTTTACCATGGAAGTTCAGTTTACCATAGAAGTCCAGTTTACCATGAGAGTCCAGTTTACTATGGAAGTCCAGTTTACCATAGATGTCCAGTTTACCATGGGAGTCCAGTTTACCATGACAGTCCAGTTCACCATGAGAGTCCAGTTCACCGTCAGAGTCCAGTTTACCATGGAAGTCCAGTTTACCATGGAAGTCCAGTTTACCATGACAGTCCAGTTCACCATGAGAGTCCAGTTTACCATGGAAGTCCAGTTTACCATAGAAGTCCAGTTTACCATGGGAGTCCAGTTTACCATGACAGTCCAGTTAACCATGAGAGTCCAGTTTACCATGGAAGTCCAGTTTACCATGAGAGTCCAGTTTACCGTCGAAGTCCAGTTTACCATGGAAGTCCAGTTTACCATGGGAGTCCAATTTACCATGAGAGTCCAGTTTACCATGGAAGTCCAGTTTACCATGGGAGTCCAGTTTTCCATAGAAGTCCAGTTTACCATGAGAGTCCAGTTTACCATGGAAGTCCAGTTTACCATGGGAGTCCAGTTTACCATGGAAGTCCAGTTTACCATCGAAGTCCAGTTTACCATGGATGTCCAGTTTACCATGGGAGTCCATTTTACCATGAGAGTCCAGTTTACCATGGAAGTCCAGTTCACAATGAGAGTCCAGTTTACCATGGAAGTCCAGTTTACCATGGGAGTCCAGTTTACCATGGAAGTCCAGTTTACCATGGGATTCCAGTTGCCATGAGAGTCCAGTTCACCATGAGAGTCCAGTTCACCATGACAGTCCAGTTTACCATGGTAGTCCAGTTTACCATGAAAGTCCAGTTCACCATGGAAGTCCAGTTTACCATTAGAGTCCCGTTTACCATGAGGGTCCATTTCACCATGAGAGTCCAGTTTACCATAGAAGTCCAGTTTACCATGAGAGTCCAGTTTACTATGGAAGTCCAGTTTACCATGAGAGTCCAGTTTACCATGGAAGTCCAGTTTACCATGGAAGTCCAGTTTACCATGAGAGTCCAGTTTATCATGGAAGTCCATTTTACCATAGAAGTCCAGTTTACCATGAGAGTCCAGTTTACCATGGGAGTCCATTTTACCATAGAAGTCCAGTTTACCATGAGAGTCCAGTTTACCATGAGAGTCCAGTTCACCATGGGAGTCCAGTTTAATATGGAAGTCCAGTTCACCATGAGAGTCCAGTTCACCATGAGATTCCAGTTTACCATGGAAGTCCAGTTTACCATGGAAGTCCAGTTTACCATAGGAGTCCAGTTTACCATGGGAGTCCAGTTTACCATGACAGTCCAGTTAACCATGAGAGTCCAGTTTACCATGGAAGTCCAGTTTACCATGTGAGTCCAGTTTACCATCGAAGTCCAGTTTACCATGGAAGTCCAGTTTACCATGGGAGTCCAATTTACCATGAGAGTCCAGTTTTCCATGGAAGTCCAGTTTACCATGGGAGTCCAGTTTTCCATAGAAGTCCAGTTTACCATGAGAGTCCAGTTTACCATGGAAGTCCAGTTTACCATGAGAGTCCAGTTTACCATGGGAGTCCAGTTTACCATGGAAGTCCAGTTTACCATGGGATTCCAGTTGCCATGAGAGTCCAGTTCACCATGAGAGTCCAGTTCACCATGACAGTCCAGATGACCATGGTAGTCCAGTTTACCATTGAAGTCCAGTTCACCATGGAAGTCCAGTTTACCATTAGAGTCCAGTTTACCATGAGGGTCCATTTCACCATGAGAGTCCAGTTTACCATAGAAGTCCAGTTTACCATGAGAGTCCAGTTTACTATGGAAGTCCAGTTTACCATGAGAGTCCAGTTTTCCATGGAAGTCCAGTTCACCATGAGAGTCAAGTTTACCATGGAAGTCCAGTTTACCATGGAAGTCCAGTTTACCATGAGAGTCCAGTTTATCATGGAAGTCCAGTTTACCATGAGAGCCCAGTTTACCATTGAAGTCCAGTTTAACATGGAAGTCCAGTTTACCATAGAAGTCCAGTTTACCATGAGAGTCCAGTTTACCATGGGAGTCCAGTTTATCATGGAAGTCCAGTTTACCATGAGAGTCCAGTTTACCATGGAAGTTCAGTTTACCATAGAAGTCCAGTTTACCATGAGAGTCCAGTTTACTATGGAAGTCCAGTTTACCATAGATGTCCAGTTTACCATGGGAGTCCAGTTTACCATGACAGTCCAGTTCACCATGAGAGTCCAGTTCACCGTCAGAGTCCAGTTTACCATGGAAGTCCAGTTTACCATGGAAGTCCAGTTTACCATGACAGTCCAGTTCACCATGAGAGTCCAGTTTACCATGGAAGTCCAGTTTACCATAGAAGTCCAGTTTACCATGGGAGTCCAGTTTACCATGACAGTCCAGTTAACCATGAGAGTCCAGTTTACCATGGAAGTCCAGTTTACCATGAGAGTCCAGTTTACCGTCGAAGTCCAGTTTACCATGGAAGTCCAGTTTACCATGGGAGTCCAATTTACCATGAGAGTCCAGTTTACCATGGAAGTCCAGTTTACCATGGGAGTCCAGTTTTCCATAGAAGTCCAGTTTACCATGAGAGTCCAGTTTACCATGGAAGTCCAGTTTACCATGGGAGTCCAGTTTACCATGGAAGTCCAGTTTACCATCGAAGTCCAGTTTACCATGGATGTCCAGTTTACCATGGGAGTCCATTTTACCATGAGAGTCCAGTTTACCATGGAAGTCCAGTTCACAATGAGAGTCCAGTTTACCATGGAAGTCCAGTTTACCATGGGAGTCCAGTTTACCATGGAAGTCCAGTTTACCATGGGATTCCAGTTGCCATGAGAGTCCAGTTCACCATGAGAGTCCAGTTCACCATGACAGTCCAGTTTACCATGGTAGTCCAGTTTACCATGAAAGTCTAGTTCACCATGGAAGTCCAGTTTACCATTAGAGTCCCGTTTACCATGAGGGTCCATTTCACCATGAGAGTCCAGTTTACCATAGAAGTCCAGTTTACCATGAGAGTCCAGTTTACTATGGAAGTCCAGTTTACCATGAGAGTCCAGTTTACCATGGAAGTCCAGTTCACCATGAGAGTCAAGTTTACCATGGAAGTCCAGTTTACCATGGAAGTCCAGTTTACCATGAGAGTCCAGTTTATCATGGAAGTCCATTTTACCATAGAAGTCCAGTTTACCATGAGAGTCCAGTTTACCATGGGAGTCCATTTTACCATAGAAGTCCAGTTTACCATGAGAGTCCAGTTTACCATGGGAGTCCAGTTTATCATGGAAGTCCAGTTTACCATGAGAGTCCAGTTTACCATGGAAGTCCAGTTTACCATAGAAGTCCAGTTTACCATGAGAGTCCAGTTTACTATGGAAGTCCAGTTTTCCATAGATGTCCAGTTTACCATGGGAGTCCAGTTTACCATGACAGTCCAGTTCACCATGAGAGTCCAGTTCACCATGGAAGTCCAGTTTACCATGGAAGTCCAGTTTACCATGGAAGTCCAGTTTACCATAGAAGTCCAGTTTACCATGGGAGTCCAGTTTACCATGACAGTCCAGTTCACCATGAAAGTCCAGTTTACCATGGAAGTCCAGTTTACCATAGAAGTCCAGTTTACAATGGGAGTCCAATTGACCATGATAGTCCAGTTTACCATGGAAGTCCAGTTTACCATGGGAGTTCAGTTTACCATGGAATTCCAGTTTACCATGAGAGTCCAGTTTACCATGGAAGTCCAGTTTGCCATGAGAGTCCAGTTTACCATGGAAGTCCAGTTCACCATGAGAGTCCAGTTTACCATGGAAGTCCAGTTTACCATGGAAGTCCAGTTTACCATGAGAGTCCAGTTTATCATGGAAGTCCAGTTTACCATGAGAGCCCAGTTTACCATTGAAGTTCAGTTTACCATGGAAGTCCAGTTTACCATAGAAGTCCAGTTTACCATGAGAGTCCAGTTTACCATGGGAGTCCAGTTTACCATAGAAGTCCAGTTTACCATGAGAGTCCAATTTACCATGGGAGTCCAGTTTATCATGGAAGTCCAGTTTACCATGAGAGTCCAGTTTACCATGGAAGTTCAGTTTACCATAGAAGTCCAGTTTACCATGAGAGTCCAGTTTACTATGGAAGTCCAGTTTACCATAGATGTCCAGTTTACCATGGGAGTCCAGTTTACCATGACAGTCCAGTTCACCATGAGAGTCCAGTTCACCATGAGAGTCCAGTTTACCATGGAAGTCCAGTTTACCATGGAAGTCTAGTTTACCATGGGAGTCCAGTTTACCATGACAGTCCAGTTTACCATGGAAGTCCAGTTTACCATGGAAGTCCAGTTTACCATGGGAGTCCAGTTTACCATGACAATCCAGTTTACCGTCGAAGTCCAGTTTACCATGGAAGTTCAGTTTACAATGGGAGTCCAATTGACCATGATAGTCCAGTTTACCATGACAGTCCAGTTCACCATGAGAGTCCAGTTTACCATGGAAGTCCAGTTTACCATGAGAGTCCAGTTTACCATGGAAGTCCAGTTTACCATGGGAGTTCAGTTTACCATGGAATTCCAGTTTACCATGAGAGTCCAGTTTACCATGGAAGTCCAGTTTGCCATGAGAGTCCAGTTTACCATGGAAGTCCAGTTTACTATGGAAGTCCAGTTTACCATAGATGTCCAGTTTACCATGGGAGTCCAGTTTACCATGGAAGTTCAGTTTACCATAGAAGTCCAGTTTACCATGAGAGTCCAGTTTACTATGGAAGTCCAGTTTACCATAGATGTCCAGTTTACCATGGGAGTCCAGTTTACCATGACAGTCCAGTTCACCATGAGAGTCCAGTTCACCGTCAGAGTCCAGTTTACCATGGAAGTCCAGTTTACCATGGAAGTCCAGTTTACCATGACAGTCCAGTTCACCATGAGAGTCCAGTTTACCATGGAAGTCCAGTTTACCATAGAAGTCCAGTTTACCATGGGAGTCCAGTTTACCATGACAGTCCAGTTAACCATGAGAGTCCAGTTTACCATGGAAGTCCAGTTTACCATGAGAGTCCAGTTTACCGTCGAAGTCCAGTTTACCATGGAAGTCCAGTTTACCATGGGAGTCCAATTTACCATGAGAGTCCAGTTTACCATGGAAGTCCAGTTTACCATGGGAGTCCAGTTTTCCATAGAAGTCCAGTTTACCATGAGAGTCCAGTTTACCATGGAAGTCCAGTTTACCATGGGAGTCCAGTTTACCATGGAAGTCCAGTTTACCATCGAAGTCCAGTTTACCATGGATGTCCAGTTTACCATGGGAGTCCATTTTACCATGAGAGTCCAGTTTACCATGGAAGTCCAGTTCACAATGAGAGTCCAGTTTACCATGGAAGTCCAGTTTACCATGGGAGTCCAGTTTACCATGGAAGTCCAGTTTACCATGGGATTCCAGTTGCCATGAGAGTCCAGTTCACCATGAGAGTCCAGTTCACCATGACAGTCCAGTTTACCATGGTAGTCCAGTTTACCATGAAAGTCCAGTTCACCATGGAAGTCCAGTTTACCATTAGAGTCCCGTTTACCATGAGGGTCCATTTCACCATGAGAGTCCAGTTTACCATAGAAGTCCAGTTTACCATGAGAGTCCAGTTTACTATGGAAGTCCAGTTTACCATGAGAGTCCAGTTTACCATGGAAGTCCAGTTCACCATGAGAGTCAAGTTTACCATGGAAGTCCAGTTTACCATGGAAGTCCAGTTTACCATGAGAGTCCAGTTTATCATGGAAGTCCAGTTTACCATGAGAGCCCAGTTTACCATTGAAGTCCAGTTTACCATGGAAGTCCAGTTTTCCATAGAAGTCCAGTTTACCATGAGAGTCCAGTTTACCATGGGAGTCCATTTTACCATAGAAGTCCAGTTTACCATGAGAGTCCAGTTTACCATGGGAGTCCAGTTTATCATGGAAGTCCAGTTTACCATGAGAGTCCAGTTTACCATGGAAGTCCAGTTTACCATAGAAGTCCAGTTTACCATGAGAGTCCAGTTTACTATGGAAGTCCAGTTTTCCATAGATGTCCAGTTTACCATGGGAGTCCAGTTTACCATGACAGTCCAGTTCACCATGAGAGTCCAGTTCACCATGGAAGTCCAGTTTACCATGGAAGTCCAGTTTACCATGGAAGTCCAGTTTACCATAGAAGTCCAGTTTACCATGGGAGTCCAGTTTACCATGACAGTCCAGTTCACCATGAAAGTCCAGTTTACCATGGAAGTCCAGTTTACCATAGAAGTCCAGTTTACCATGGGAGTCCAGTTTGCCATGACAGTCCAGTTTACCGTCGAAGTCCAGTTTACCATGGAAGTTCAGTTTACAATGGGAGTCCAATTGACCATGATAGTCCAGTTTACCATGGAAGTCCAGTTTACCATGGGAGTTCAGTTTACCATGGAATTCCAGTTTACCATGAGAGTCCAGTTTACCATGGAAGTCCAGTTTGCCATGAGAGTCCAGTTTACCATGGAAGTCCAGTTCACCATGAGAGTCCAGTTTACCATGGAAGTCCAGTTTACCATGGAAGTCCAGTTTACCATGAGAGTCCAGTTTATCATGGAAGTCCAGTTTACCATGAGAGCCCAGTTTACCATTGAAGTTCAGTTTACCATGGAAGTCCAGTTTACCATAGAAGTCCAGTTTACCATGAGAGTCCAGTTTACCATGGGAGTCCAGTTTACCATAGAAGTCCAGTTTACCATGAGAGTCCAATTTACCATGGGAGTCCAGTTTATCATGGAAGTCCAGTTTACCATGAGAGTCCAGTTTACCATGGAAGTTCAGTTTACCATAGAAGTCCAGTTTACCATGAGAGTCCAGTTTACTATGGAAGTCCAGTTTACCATAGATGTCCAGTTTACCATGGGAGTCCAGTTTACCATGACAGTCCAGTTCACCATGAGAGTCCAGTTCACCATGAGAGTCCAGTTTACCATGGAAGTCCAGTTTACCATGGAAGTCTAGTTTACCATGGGAGTCCAGTTTACCATGACAGTCCAGTTCACCATGAGAGTCCAGTTTACCATGGAAGTCCAGTTTACCATGGAAGTCCAGTTTACCATGGGAGTCCAGTTTACCATGACAATCCAGTTTACCGTCGAAGTCCAGTTTACCATGGAAGTTCAGTTTACAATGGGAGTCCAATTGACCATGATAGTCCAGTTTACCATGACAGTCCAGTTCACCATGAGAGTCCAGTTTACCATGGAAGTCCAGTTTACCATGAGAGTCCAGTTTACCATGGAAGTCCAGTTTACCATGGGAGTTCAGTTTACCATGGAATTCCAGTTTACCATGAGAGTCCAGTTTACCATGGAAGTCCAGTTTGCCATGAGAGTCCAGTTTACCATGGAAGTCCAGTTTAAGATGGAAGTCCAGTTTACCATCAGAGTCCAGTTCACCATGAGAGTCCAGTTTACCATGGAAGTCCAGTTTACCATGGGAGTCCAGTTTACCATGAAAGTCCAGTTCACCATGAGAGTCCAGTTCACCATGAGAGTCCAGTTCAACATGAGAGTCCAGTTTACCATGGAAGTCCAGTTTACCGTGGGAGTCCAGTTTACCATGAGAGTTCAGTTTACCATGAGAGTCCAGTTCACCATGGGAGTCCAGTTTACCATGGAAGTCCAGTTCACCATGAGAGTCCTGTTCACCATGAGAGTCCAGTTTACCATGGAAGTCCAGTTTACCATAGAAGTCCAGTTTACCATGGGAGTCCAGTTTACCATGACAGTCCAGTTAACCATGAGAGTCCAGTTTACCATGGAAGTCCAGTTTACCATGGGAGTCCAGTTTTCCATAGAAGTCCAGTTTACCATGAGAGTCCAGTTTACCATGGAAGTCCAGTTTACCATGAGAGTCCAGTTTACCATGGGAGTCCAGTTTACCATGGAAGTCCAGTTTACCATCGAAGTCCAGTTTACCATGGATGTCCAGTTTACCATGGGAGTCCATTTTACCATGAGAGTCCAGTTTACCATGGAAGTCCAGTTCACAATGAGAGTCCAGTTTACCATGGAAGTCCAGTTTACCATGGGAGTCCAGTTTACCATGGAAGTCCAGTTTACCATGGAAGTCCAGTTTACCATAGAAGTCCAGTTTACCGTGGGAGTCCAGTTTACCATGACAGTCCAGTACACCATGAGAGTCCAGTTTACCATGGAAGTCCAGTTTACCATGGAAGTCCAGTTTACCATGGGAGTCCAGTTTACCATGACAGTCCAGTTTACCGTCGAAGTCCAGTTTACCATGGAAGTTCAGTTTACAATGGGAGTCCAATTGACCATGATAGTCCAGTTTACCATGGAAGTACAGTTTACCATGGGAGTTCAGTTTACCATGGAAGTCCAGTTTACCATGGGAGTCCAGTTTACCATAAGAGTCCAGTTCACCATCAGAGTCCAGTTCACCATGAGAGTCCAGTTTACCATGGAAGTCCAGTTTACCATGGGAGTCCAGTTTACCATGACAGTCCAGTTTACCATGAGAGTTCAGTTTACCATGAGAGTCCAGTTCACCATGGGAGTCCAGTTTACCATGGAAGTCCAGTTCACCATGAGAGTCCTGTTCACCATGAGAGTCCAGTTTACCATGGAAGTCCAGTTTACCATAGAAGTCCAGTTTACCATGGGAGTCCAGTTTACCATGACAGTCCAGTTAACCATGAGAGTCCAGTTTACCATGGAAGTCCAATTTACCATGACAGTCCAGTTTACCATGGAAGTCCAGTTTACCATGGGAGTCCAGTTTTCCATAGAAGTCCAGTTTACCATGAGAGTCCAGTTTACCATGGAAGTCCAGTTTACCATGAGAGTCCAGTTTACCATGGGAGTCCAGTTTACCATGGAAGTCCAGTTTACCATCGAAGTCCAGTTTACCATGGATGTCCAGTTTACCATGGGAGTCCATTTTACCATGAGAGTCCAGTTTACCATGGAAGTCCAGTTCACAATGAGAGTCCAGTTTACCATGGAAGTCCAGTTTACCATGGAAGTCCAGTTTACCATGGGAGTCCAGTTTACCATGACAGTCCAGTTCACCATGAGAGTCCAGTTCACCATGAGAGTCCAGTTCAACATGAGAGTCCAGTTTACCATGGAAGTCCAGTTTACCGTGGGAGTCCAGTTTACCATGAGAGTCCAGTTTACTATGAGAGTCCAGTTCACCATGGGAGTCCAGTTTAATATTGAAGTCCAGTTCACCATGAGAGTCCAGTTCACCATGAGATTCCAGTTTATCATGGAAGTCCAGTTTACCATGGAAGTCCAGTTTACCATAGAAGTCCAGTTTACCATGGGAGTCCAGTTTACCATGACAGTCCAATTAACCATGAGAGTTCAATTTACCATGGAAGTCCAGTTTACCATGAGAGTCCAGTTTACCGTCGAAGTCCAGTTTACCATGGAAGTCCAGTTTACCATGGGAGTCCAATTTACCATGAGAGTCCAGTTTACCATGGAAGTCCAGTTTACCATGGGAGTCCAGTTTTCCATAGAAGTCCAGTTTACCATGAGAGTCCAGTTTACCATGGAAGTTCAGTTTACCATGAGAGTCCAGTTTACCATGGGAGTCCAGTTTACCATGGAAGTCCAGTTTACCATCGAAGTCCAGTTTACCATGGATGTCCAGTTTACCATGGGAGTCCATTTTACCATGAGAGTCCAGTTTACCATGGAAGTCCAGTTCACAATGAGAGTCCAGTTTACCATGGAAGTCCAGTTTACCATGGGAGTCCAGTTTACCATGGAAGTCCAGTTTACCATGGGATTCCAGTTGCCATGAGAGTCCAGTTCACCATGAGAGTCCAGTTCACCATGACAGTCCAGTTTACCATGGTAGTCCAGTTTACCATGGAAGTTCAGTTCACCATGGAAGTCCAGTTTACCATTAGAGTCCAGTTTACCATGAGGGTCCATTTCACCATGAGAGTCCAGTTTACCATAGAAGTCCAGTTTACCATGAGAGTCCAGTTTACTATGGAAGTCCAGTTACCATGAGAGTCCAGTTTACCATGGAAGTCAAGTTCACCATGAGAGTCAAGTTTACCATGGAAGTCCAGTTTACCATGGAAGTCCAGTTTACCATGAGAGTCCAGTTTATCATGGAAGTCCAGTTTACCATGAGAGCCCAGTTTACCATTGAAGTCCAGTTTACCATGGAAGTCCAGTTTACCATAGAAGTCCAGTTTACCATGAGAGTCCAGTTTACCATGGGAGTCCAGTTTATCATGGAAGTCCAGTTTACCAGGGGAGTCCAGTTTACCATGACAGTCCAGTTCACCATGAGAGTCCAGTTTACCATGGAAGTCTAGTTTACCATGGAAGTCCAGTTTACCAGAGAAGTCCAGTTTACCATGGGAGTCCAATTGACCATGATAGTCCAGTTTATCATGGAAGTCCAGTTTACCATGGGACTTCAGTTTACCATGGAATTCCAGTTTACCATGAGAGTCCAGTTTATCATGGAAGTCCAGTTCACCATGAGAGTCCAGTTCACCATGAGAGTCCAGTTTACCATGGGAGTCCAGTTTACCATGGGAGTCCAGTTTACCATAGAAGTCCAGTTTACCATGAGAGTCCAGTTTACCATGGAAGTCCAGTTTACCATGAGAGTCCATTTTACCATGGGAGAACAGTTTACCATGGAAGTCAAGTTTACCATGGAAGTCCAGTTTACCATGGAAGTCCAGTTTACCATGGAAGTCCAGTTTACCATGGAAGTCTAGTTTACCATGGGAGTCCAGTTTACCATGACAGTCCAGTTCACCATGAGAGTCCAGTTTACCATGGAAGTCCAGTTTACCATGGAAGTCCAGTTTACCATGGGAGTCCAATTTACCATGACAATCCAGTTTACCGTCGAAGTCCAGTTTACCATGGAAGTTCAGTTTACAATGGGAGTCCAATTGACCATGATAGTCCAGTTTACCATGACAGTCCAGTTCACCATGAGAGTCCAGTTTACCATGGAAGTCCAGTTTACCATGAGAGTCCAGTTTACCATGGAAGTCCAGTTTACCATGGGAGTTCAGTTTACCATGGAATTCCAGTTTACCATGAGAGTCCAGTTTACCATGGAAGTCCAGTTTGCCATGAGAGTCCAGTTTACCATGGAAGTCCAGTTTAAGATGGAAGTCCAGTTTACCATCAGAGTCCAGTTCACCATGAGAGTCCAGTTTACCATGGAAGTCCAGTTTACCATGGGAGTCCAGTTTACCATGAAAGTCCAGTTCACCATGAGAGTCCAGTTCACCATGAGAGTCCAGTTCAACATGAGAGTCCAGTTTACCATGGAAGTCCAGTTTACCGTGGGAGTCCAGTTTACCATGAGAGTTCAGTTTACCATGAGAGTCCAGTTCACCATGGGAGTCCAGTTTACCATGGAAGTCCAGTTCACCATGAGAGTCCTGTTCACCATGAGAGTCCAGTTTACCATGGAAGTCCAGTTTACCATAGAAGTCCAGTTTACCATGGGAGTCCAGTTTACCATGACAGTCCAGTTAACCATGAGAGTCCAGTTTACCATGAAAGTCCAGTTTACCATGGGAGTCCAGTTTTCCATAGAAGTCCAGTTTACCATGAGAGTCCAGTTTACCATGGAAGTCCAGTTTACCATGAGAGTCCAGTTTACCATGGGAGTCCAGTTTACCATGGAAGTCCAGTTTACCATGGAAGTCCAGTTTACCATGGAAGTCCAGTTTACCATAGAAGTCCAGTTTACCGTGGGAGTCCAGTTTACCATGACAGTCCAGTACACCATGAGAGTCCAGTTTACCATGGAAGTCCAGTTTACCATGGAAGTCCAGTTTACCATGGGAGTCCAGTTTACCATGACAGTCCAGTTTACCGTCGAAGTCCAGTTTACCATGGAAGTTCAGTTTACAATGGGAGTCCAATTGACCATGATAGTCCAGTTTACCATGGAAGTACAGTTTACCATGGGAGTTCAGTTTACCATGGAAGTCCAGTTTACCATGGGAGTCCAGTTTACCATAAGAGTCCAGTTCACCATCAGAGTCCAGTTCACCATGAGAGTCCAGTTTACCATGGAAGTCCAGTTTACCATGGGAGTCCAGTTTACCATGACAGTCCAGTTTACCATGAGAGTTCAGTTTACCATGAGAGTCCAGTTCACCATGGGAGTCCAGTTTACCATGGAAGTCCAGTTCACCATGAGAGTCCTGTTCACCATGAGAGTCCAGTTTACCATGGAAGTCCAGTTTACCATAGAAGTCCAGTTTACCATGGGAGTCCAATTTACCATGACAGTCCAGTTAACCATGAGAGTCCAGTTTACCATGGAAGTCCAATTTACCATGACAGTCCAGTTTACCATGGAAGTCCAGTTTACCATGGGAGTCCAGTTTTCCATAGAAGTCCAGTTTACCATGAGAGTCCAGTTTACCATGGAAGTCCAGTTTACCATGAGAGTCCAGTTTACCATGGGAGTCCAGTTTACCATGGAAGTCCAGTTTACCATCGAAGTCCAGTTTACCATGGATGTCCAGTTTACCATGGGAGTCCATTTTACCATGAGAGTCCAGTTTACCATGGAAGTCCAGTTCACAATGAGAGTCCAGTTTACCATGGAAGTCCAGTTTACCATGGAAGTCCAGTTTACCATGGGAGTCCAGTTTACCATGACAGTCCAGTTCACCATGAGAGTCCAGTTCACCATGAGAGTCCAGTTCAACATGAGAGTCCAGTTTACCATGGAAGTCCAGTTTACCGTGGGAGTCCAGTTTACCATGAGAGTCCAGTTTACTATGAGAGTCCAGTTCACCATGGGAGTCCAGTTTAATATTGAAGTCCAGTTCACCATGAGAGTCCAGTTCACCATGAGATTCCAGTTTATCATGGAAGTCCAGTTTACCATGGAAGTCCAGTTTACCATAGAAGTCCAGTTTACCATGGGAGTCCAGTTTACCATGACAGTCCAATTAACCATGAGAGTTCAATTTACCATGGAAGTCCAGTTTACCATGAGAGTCCAGTTTACCGTCGAAGTCCAGTTTACCATGGAAGTCCAGTTTACCATGGGAGTCCAATTTACCATGAGAGTCCAGTTTACCATGGAAGTCCAGTTTACCATGGGAGTCCAGTTTTCCATAGAAGTCCAGTTTACCATGAGAGTCCAGTTTACCATGGAAGTTCAGTTTACCATGAGAGTCCAGTTTACCATGGGAGTCCAGTTTACCATGGAAGTCCAGTTTACCATCGAAGTCCAGTTTACCATGGATGTCCAGTTTACCATGGGAGTCCATTTTACCATGAGAGTCCAGTTTACCATGGAAGTCCAGTTCACAATGAGAGTCCAGTTTACCATGGAAGTCCAGTTTACCATGGGAGTCCAGTTTACCATGGAAGTCCAGTTTACCATGGGATTCCAGTTGCCATGAGAGTCCAGTTCACCATGAGAGTCCAGTTCACCATGACAGTCCAGTTTACCATGGTAGTCCAGTTTACCATGGAAGTTCAGTTCACCATGGAAGTCCAGTTTACCATTAGAGTCCAGTTTACCATGAGGGTCCATTTCACCATGAGAGTCCAGTTTACCATAGAAGTCCAGTTTACCATGAGAGTCCAGTTTACTATGGAAGTCCAGTTACCATGAGAGTCCAGTTTACCATGGAAGTCAAGTTCACCATGAGAGTCAAGTTTACCATGGAAGTCCAGTTTACCATGGAAGTCCAGTTTACCATGAGAGTCCAGTTTATCATGGAAGTCCAGTTTACCATGAGAGCCCAGTTTACCATTGAAGTCCAGTTTACCATGGAAGTCCAGTTTACCATAGAAGTCCAGTTTACCATGAGAGTCCAGTTTACCATGGGAGTCCAGTTTATCATGGAAGTCCAGTTTACCAGGGGAGTCCAGTTTACCATGACAGTCCAGTTCACCATGAGAGTCCAGTTTACCATGGAAGTCTAGTTTACCATGGAAGTCCAGTTTACCAGAGAAGTCCAGTTTACCATGGGAGTCCAATTGACCATGATAGTCCAGTTTATCATGGAAGTCCAGTTTACCATGGGACTTCAGTTTACCATGGAATTCCAGTTTACCATGAGAGTCCAGTTTATCATGGAAGTCCAGTTCACCATGAGAGTCCAGTTCACCATGAGAGTCCAGTTTACCATGGGAGTCCAGTTTACCATGGGAGTCCAGTTTACCATAGAAGTCCAGTTTACCATGAGAGTCCAGTTTACCATGGAAGTCCAGTTTACCATGAGAGTCCATTTTACCATGGGAGAACAGTTTACCATGGAAGTCAAGTTTACCATGGAAGTCCAGTTTACCATGGAAGTCCAGTTTACCATGGAAGTCCAGTTTACCATGGAAGTCTAGTTTACCATGGGAGTCCAGTTTACCATGACAGTCCAGTTCACCATGAGAGTCCAGTTTACCATGGAAGTCCAGTTTACCATGGAAGTCCAGTTTACCATGGGAGTCCAATTTACCATGACAATCCAGTTTACCGTCGAAGTCCAGTTTACCATGGAAGTTCAGTTTACAATGGGAGTCCAATTGACCATGATAGTCCAGTTTACCATGACAGTCCAGTTCACCATGAGAGTCCAGTTTACCATGGAAGTCCAGTTTACCATGAGAGTCCAGTTTACCATGGAAGTCCAGTTTACCATGGGAGTTCAGTTTACCATGGAATTCCAGTTTACCATGAGAGTCCAGTTTACCATGGAAGTCCAGTTTGCCATGAGAGTCCAGTTTACCATGGAAGTCCAGTTTAAGATGGAAGTCCAGTTTACCATCAGAGTCCAGTTCACCATGAGAGTCCAGTTTACCATGGAAGTCCAGTTTACCATGGGAGTCCAGTTTACCATGAAAGTCCAGTTCACCATGAGAGTCCAGTTCACCATGAGAGTCCAGTTCAACATGAGAGTCCAGTTTACCATGGAAGTCCAGTTTACCGTGGGAGTCCAGTTTACCATGAGAGTTCAGTTTACCATGAGAGTCCAGTTCACCATGGGAGTCCAGTTTACCATGGAAGTCCAGTTCACCATGAGAGTCCTGTTCACCATGAGAGTCCAGTTTACCATGGAAGTCCAGTTTACCATAGAAGTCCAGTTTACCATGGGAGTCCAGTTTACCATGACAGTCCAGTTAACCATGAGAGTCCAGTTTACCATGAAAGTCCAGTTTACCATGGGAGTCCAGTTTTCCATAGAAGTCCAGTTTACCATGAGAGTCCAGTTTACCATGGAAGTCCAGTTTACCATGAGAGTCCAGTTTACCATGGGAGTCCAGTTTACCATGGAAGTCCAGTGTACCATCGAAGTCCAGTTTACCATGGATGTCCAGTTTACCATGGAAGTCCAGTTCACAATGAGAGTCCAGTTTACCATGGAAGTCCAGTTTACCATGGAGTCCAGTTTACCATGGAAGTCCAGTTTACCATGGAAGACCAGTTTACCATGACAGTCCAGTACACCATGAGAGTCCAGTTTACCAAGGAAGTCCAGTTTACCATGGAAGTCCAGTTTACCATGGGAGTCCAGTTTACCATGACAGTCCAGTTTACCGTCAAAGTCCAGTTTACCATGGAAGTTCAGTTTACAATGGGAGTCCAATTGACCATGATAGTCCAGTTTACCATGGAAGTCCAGTTTACCATGGGAGTTCAGTTTACCATGGAAGTCCAGTTTACCATGGGAGTCCAGTTTACCATAAGAGTCCAGTTCACCATGGATGTCCAGTTTACCATGGGAGTCCATTTTACCATGAGAGTCCAGTTTACCATGGAAGTCCAGTTCACAATGAGAGTCCAGTTTACCATGGAAGTCCAGTTTACCATGGAAGTCCAGTTTACCATGGGAGTCCAGTTTACCATGACAGTCCAGTTCACCATGAGAGTCCAGTTCACCATGAGAGTCCAGTTCAACATGAGAGTCCAGTTTACCATGGAAGTCCAGTTTACCGTGGGAGTCCAGTTTACCATGAGAGTCCAGTTTACTATGAGAGTCCAGTTCACCATGGGAGTCCAGTTTAATATTGAAGTCCAGTTCACCATGAGAGTCCAGTTCACCATGAGATTCCAGTTTATCATGGAAGTCCAGTTTACCATGGAAGTCCAGTTTACCATAGAAGTCCAGTTTACCATGGGAGTCCAGTTTACCATGACAGTCCAATTAACCATGAGAGTTCAATTTACCATGGAAGTCCAGTTTACCATGAGAGTCCAGTTTACCGTCGAAGTCCAGTTTACCATGGAAGTCCAGTTTACCATGGGAGTCCAATTTACCATGAGAGTCCAGTTTACCATGGAAGTCCAGTTTACCATGGGAGTCCAGTTTTCCATAGAAGTCCAGTTTACCATGAGAGTCCAGTTTACCATGGAAGTTCAGTTTACCATGAGAGTCCAGTTTACCATGGGAGTCCAGTTTACCATGGAAGTCCAGTTTACCATCGAAGTCCAGTTTACCATGGATGTCCAGTTTACCATGGGAGTCCATTTTACCATGAGAGTCCAGTTTACCATGGAAGTCCAGTTCACAATGAGAGTCCAGTTTACCATGGAAGTCCAGTTTACCATGGGAGTCCAGTTTACCATGGAAGTCCAGTTTACCATGGGATTCCAGTTGCCATGAGAGTCCAGTTCACCATGAGAGTCCAGTTCACCATGACAGTCCAGTTTACCATGGTAGTCCAGTTTACCATGGAAGTTCAGTTCACCATGGAAGTCCAGTTTACCATTAGAGTCCAGTTTACCATGAGGGTCCATTTCACCATGAGAGTCCAGTTTACCATAGAAGTCCAGTTTACCATGAGAGTCCAGTTTACTATGGAAGTCCAGTTACCATGAGAGTCCAGTTTACCATGGAAGTCAAGTTCACCATGAGAGTCAAGTTTACCATGGAAGTCCAGTTTACCATGGAAGTCCAGTTTACCATGAGAGTCCAGTTTATCATGGAAGTCCAGTTTACCATGAGAGCCCAGTTTACCATTGAAGTCCAGTTTACCATGGAAGTCCAGTTTACCATAGAAGTCCAGTTTACCATGAGAGTCCAGTTTACCATGGGAGTCCAGTTTATCATGGAAGTCCAGTTTACCAGGGGAGTCCAGTTTACCATGACAGTCCAGTTCACCATGAGAGTCCAGTTTACCATGGAAGTCTAGTTTACCATGGAAGTCCAGTTTACCAGAGAAGTCCAGTTTACCATGGGAGTCCAATTGACCATGATAGTCCAGTTTATCATGGAAGTCCAGTTTACCATGGGACTTCAGTTTACCATGGAATTCCAGTTTACCATGAGAGTCCAGTTTATCATGGAAGTCCAGTTCACCATGAGAGTCCAGTTCACCATGAGAGTCCAGTTTACCATGGGAGTCCAGTTTACCATGGGAGTCCAGTTTACCATAGAAGTCCAGTTTACCATGAGAGTCCAGTTTACCATGGAAGTCCAGTTTACCATGAGAGTCCATTTTACCATGGGAGAACAGTTTACCATGGAAGTCAAGTTTACCATGGAAGTCCAGTTTACCATGGAAGTCCAGTTTACCATGGAAGTCCAGTTTACCATGGAAGTCTAGTTTACCATGGGAGTCCAGTTTACCATGACAGTCCAGTTCACCATGAGAGTCCAGTTTACCATGGAAGTCCAGTTTACCATGGAAGTCCAGTTTACCATGGGAGTCCAATTTACCATGACAATCCAGTTTACCGTCGAAGTCCAGTTTACCATGGAAGTTCAGTTTACAATGGGAGTCCAATTGACCATGATAGTCCAGTTTACCATGACAGTCCAGTTCACCATGAGAGTCCAGTTTACCATGGAAGTCCAGTTTACCATGAGAGTCCAGTTTACCATGGAAGTCCAGTTTACCATGGGAGTTCAGTTTACCATGGAATTCCAGTTTACCATGAGAGTCCAGTTTACCATGGAAGTCCAGTTTGCCATGAGAGTCCAGTTTACCATGGAAGTCCAGTTTAAGATGGAAGTCCAGTTTACCATCAGAGTCCAGTTCACCATGAGAGTCCAGTTTACCATGGAAGTCCAGTTTACCATGGGAGTCCAGTTTACCATGAAAGTCCAGTTCACCATGAGAGTCCAGTTCACCATGAGAGTCCAGTTCAACATGAGAGTCCAGTTTACCATGGAAGTCCAGTTTACCGTGGGAGTCCAGTTTACCATGAGAGTTCAGTTTACCATGAGAGTCCAGTTCACCATGGGAGTCCAGTTTACCATGGAAGTCCAGTTCACCATGAGAGTCCTGTTCACCATGAGAGTCCAGTTTACCATGGAAGTCCAGTTTACCATAGAAGTCCAGTTTACCATGGGAGTCCAGTTTACCATGACAGTCCAGTTAACCATGAGAGTCCAGTTTACCATGAAAGTCCAGTTTACCATGGGAGTCCAGTTTTCCATAGAAGTCCAGTTTACCATGAGAGTCCAGTTTACCATGGAAGTCCAGTTTACCATGAGAGTCCAGTTTACCATGGGAGTCCAGTTTACCATGGAAGTCCAGTGTACCATCGAAGTCCAGTTTACCATGGATGTCCAGTTTACCATGGAAGTCCAGTTCACAATGAGAGTCCAGTTTACCATGGAAGTCCAGTTTACCATGGAGTCCAGTTTACCATGGAAGTCCAGTTTACCATGGAAGACCAGTTTACCATGACAGTCCAGTACACCATGAGAGTCCAGTTTACCAAGGAAGTCCAGTTTACCATGGAAGTCCAGTTTACCATGGGAGTCCAGTTTACCATGACAGTCCAGTTTACCGTCAAAGTCCAGTTTACCATGGAAGTTCAGTTTACAATGGGAGTCCAATTGACCATGATAGTCCAGTTTACCATGGAAGTCCAGTTTACCATGGGAGTTCAGTTTACCATGGAAGTCCAGTTTACCATGGGAGTCCAGTTTACCATAAGAGTCCAGTTCACCATGGATGTCCAGTTTACCATGGGAGTCCATTTTACCATGAGAGTCCAGTTTACCATGGAAGTCCAGTTCACAATGAGAGTCCAGTTTACCATGGAAGTCCAGTTTACCATGGAAGTCCAGTTTACCATGGGAGTCCAGTTTACCATGACAGTCCAGTTCACCATGAGAGTCCAGTTCACCATGAGAGTCCAGTTCAACATGAGAGTCCAGTTTACCATGGAAGTCCAGTTTACCGTGGGAGTCCAGTTTACCATGAGAGTCCAGTTTACTATGAGAGTCCAGTTCACCATGGGAGTCCAGTTTAATATTGAAGTCCAGTTCACCATGAGAGTCCAGTTCACCATGAGATTCCAGTTTATCATGGAAGTCCAGTTTACCATGGAAGTCCAGTTTACCATAGAAGTCCAGTTTACCATGGGAGTCCAGTTTACCATGACAGTCCAATTAACCATGAGAGTTCAATTTACCATGGAAGTCCAGTTTACCATGAGAGTCCAGTTTACCGTCGAAGTCCAGTTTACCATGGAAGTCCAGTTTACCATGGGAGTCCAATTTACCATGAGAGTCCAGTTTACCATGGAAGTCCAGTTTACCATGGGAGTCCAGTTTTCCATAGAAGTCCAGTTTACCATGAGAGTCCAGTTTACCATGGAAGTTCAGTTTACCATGAGAGTCCAGTTTACCATGGGAGTCCAGTTTACCATGGAAGTCCAGTTTACCATCGAAGTCCAGTTTACCATGGATGTCCAGTTTACCATGGGAGTCCATTTTACCATGAGAGTCCAGTTTACCATGGAAGTCCAGTTCACAATGAGAGTCCAGTTTACCATGGAAGTCCAGTTTACCATGGGAGTCCAGTTTACCATGGAAGTCCAGTTTACCATGGGATTCCAGTTGCCATGAGAGTCCAGTTCACCATGAGAGTCCAGTTCACCATGACAGTCCAGTTTACCATGGTAGTCCAGTTTACCATGGAAGTTCAGTTCACCATGGAAGTCCAGTTTACCATTAGAGTCCAGTTTACCATGAGGGTCCATTTCACCATGAGAGTCCAGTTTACCATAGAAGTCCAGTTTACCATGAGAGTCCAGTTTACTATGGAAGTCCAGTTACCATGAGAGTCCAGTTTACCATGGAAGTCAAGTTCACCATGAGAGTCAAGTTTACCATGGAAGTCCAGTTTACCATGGAAGTCCAGTTTACCATGAGAGTCCAGTTTATCATGGAAGTCCAGTTTACCATGAGAGCCCAGTTTACCATTGAAGTCCAGTTTACCATGGAAGTCCAGTTTACCATAGAAGTCCAGTTTACCATGAGAGTCCAGTTTACCATGGGAGTCCAGTTTATCATGGAAGTCCAGTTTACCAGGGGAGTCCAGTTTACCATGACAGTCCAGTTCACCATGAGAGTCCAGTTTACCATGGAAGTCTAGTTTACCATGGAAGTCCAGTTTACCAGAGAAGTCCAGTTTACCATGGGAGTCCAATTGACCATGATAGTCCAGTTTATCATGGAAGTCCAGTTTACCATGGGACTTCAGTTTACCATGGAATTCCAGTTTACCATGAGAGTCCAGTTTATCATGGAAGTCCAGTTCACCATGAGAGTCCAGTTCACCATGAGAGTCCAGTTTACCATGGGAGTCCAGTTTACCATGGGAGTCCAGTTTACCATAGAAGTCCAGTTTACCATGAGAGTCCAGTTTACCATGGAAGTCCAGTTTACCATGAGAGTCCATTTTACCATGGGAGAACAGTTTACCATGGAAGTCAAGTTTACCATGGAAGTCCAGTTTACCATGGAAGTCTAGTTTACCATGGGAGTCCAGTTTACCATGACAGTCCAGTTCACCATGAGAGTCCAGTTTACCATGGAAGTCCAGTTTACCATGGAAGTCCAGTTTACCATGGGAGTCCAATTTACCATGACAATCCAGTTTACCGTCGAAGTCCAGTTTACCATGGAAGTTCAGTTTACAATGGGAGTCCAATTGACCATGATAGTCCAGTTTACCATGACAGTCCAGTTCACCATGAGAGTCCAGTTTACCATGGAAGTCCAGTTTACCATGAGAGTCCAGTTTACCATGGAAGTCCAGTTTACCATGGGAGTTCAGTTTACCATGGAATTCCAGTTTACCATGAGAGTCCAGTTTACCATGGAAGTCCAGTTTGCCATGAGAGTCCAGTTTACCATGGAAGTCCAGTTTAAGATGGAAGTCCAGTTTACCATCAGAGTCCAGTTCACCATGAGAGTCCAGTTTACCATGGAAGTCCAGTTTACCATGGGAGTCCAGTTTACCATGAAAGTCCAGTTCACCATGAGAGTCCAGTTCACCATGAGAGTCCAGTTCAACATGAGAGTCCAGTTTACCATGGAAGTCCAGTTTACCGTGGGAGTCCAGTTTACCATGAGAGTTCAGTTTACCATGAGAGTCCAGTTCACCATGGGAGTCCAGTTTACCATGGAAGTCCAGTTCACCATGAGAGTCCTGTTCACCATGAGAGTCCAGTTTACCATGGAAGTCCAGTTTACCATAGAAGTCCAGTTTACCATGGGAGTCCAGTTTACCATGACAGTCCAGTTAACCATGAGAGTCCAGTTTACCATGGAAGTCCAATTTACCATGACAGTCCAGTTTACCATGGAAGTCCAGTTTACCATGGGAGTCCAGTTTTCCATAGAAGTCCAGTTTACCATGAGAGTCCAGTTTACCATGGAAGTCCAGTTTACCATGAGAGTCCAGTTTACCATGGGAGTCCAGTTTACCATGGAAGTCCAGTTTACCATCGAAGTCCAGTTTACCATGGATGTCCAGTTTACCATGGGAGTCCATTTTACCATGAGAGTCCAGTTTACCATGGAAGTCCAGTTCACAATGAGAGTCCAGTTTACCATGGAAGTCCAGTTTACCATGGAAGTCCAGTTTACCATGGGAGTCCAGTTTACCATGACAGTCCAGTTCACCATGAGAGTCCAGTTCACCATGAGAGTCCAGTTCAACATGAGAGTCCAGTTTACCATGGAAGTCCAGTTTACCGTGGGAGTCCAGTTTACCATGAGAGTCCAGTTTACTATGAGAGTCCAGTTCACCATGGGAGTCCAGTTTAATATTGAAGTCCAGTTCACCATGAGAGTCCAGTTCACCATGAGATTCCAGTTTATCATGGAAGTCCAGTTTACCATGGAAGTCCAGTTTACCATAGAAGTCCAGTTTACCATGGGAGTCCAGTTTACCATGACAGTCCAATTAACCATGAGAGTTCAATTTACCATGGAAGTCCAGTTTACCATGAGAGTCCAGTTTACCGTCGAAGTCCAGTTTACCATGGAAGTCCAGTTTACCATGGGAGTCCAATTTACCATGAGAGTCCAGTTTACCATGGAAGTCCAGTTTACCATGGGAGTCCAGTTTTCCATAGAAGTCCAGTTTACCATGAGAGTCCAGTTTACCATGGAAGTTCAGTTTACCATGAGAGTCCAGTTTACCATGGGAGTCCAGTTTACCATGGAAGTCCAGTTTACCATCGAAGTCCAGTTTACCATGGATGTCCAGTTTACCATGGGAGTCCATTTTACCATGAGAGTCCAGTTTACCATGGAAGTCCAGTTCACAATGAGAGTCCAGTTTACCATGGAAGTCCAGTTTACCATGGGAGTCCAGTTTACCATGGAAGTCCAGTTTACCATGGGATTCCAGTTGCCATGAGAGTCCAGTTCACCATGAGAGTCCAGTTCACCATGACAGTCCAGTTTACCATGGTAGTCCAGTTTACCATGGAAGTTCAGTTCACCATGGAAGTCCAGTTTACCATTAGAGTCCAGTTTACCATGAGGGTCCATTTCACCATGAGAGTCCAGTTTACCATAGAAGTCCAGTTTACCATGAGAGTCCAGTTTACTATGGAAGTCCAGTTACCATGAGAGTCCAGTTTACCATGGAAGTCAAGTTCACCATGAGAGTCAAGTTTACCATGGAAGTCCAGTTTACCATGGAAGTCCAGTTTACCATGAGAGTCCAGTTTATCATGGAAGTCCAGTTTACCATGAGAGCCCAGTTTACCATTGAAGTCCAGTTTACCATGGAAGTCCAGTTTACCATAGAAGTCCAGTTTACCATGAGAGTCCAGTTTACCATGGGAGTCCAGTTTATCATGGAAGTCCAGTTTACCAGGGGAGTCCAGTTTACCATGACAGTCCAGTTCACCATGAGAGTCCAGTTTACCATGGAAGTCTAGTTTACCATGGAAGTCCAGTTTACCAGAGAAGTCCAGTTTACCATGGGAGTCCAATTGACCATGATAGTCCAGTTTATCATGGAAGTCCAGTTTACCATGGGACTTCAGTTTACCATGGAATTCCAGTTTACCATGAGAGTCCAGTTTATCATGGAAGTCCAGTTCACCATGAGAGTCCAGTTCACCATGAGAGTCCAGTTTACCATGGGAGTCCAGTTTACCATGGGAGTCCAGTTTACCATAGAAGTCCAGTTTACCATGAGAGTCCAGTTTACCATGGAAGTCCAGTTTACCATGAGAGTCCATTTTACCATGGGAGAACAGTTTACCATGGAAGTCAAGTTTACCATGGAAGTCCAGTTTACCATGGAAGTCCAGTTTACCATGGAAGTCCAGTTTACCATGGGAGTCCAGTTTACCATGACAGTCCAGTTCACCATGAGAGTCCAGTTTACCATGGAAGTCCAGTTTACCATGGAAGTCCAGTTTACCATGGGAGTCCAATTTACCATGACAATCCAGTTTACCGTCGAAGTCCAGTTTACCATGGAAGTTCAGTTTACCATGGAATTCCAGTTTACCATGAGAGTCCAGTTTACCATGGAAGTCCAGTTTGCCATGAGAGTCCAGTTTACCATGGAAGTCCAGTTTAAGATGGAAGTCCAGTTTACCATCAGAGTCCAGTTCACCATGAGAGTCCAGTTTACCATGGAAGTCCAGTTTACCATGGGAGTCCAGTTTACCATGAAAGTCCAGTTCACCATGAGAGTCCAGTTCACCATGAGAGTCCAGTTCAACATGAGAGTCCAGTTTACCATGGAAGTCCAGTTTACCGTGGGAGTCCAGTTTACCATGAGAGTTCAGTTTACCATGAGAGTCCAGTTCACCATGGGAGTCCAGTTTACCATGGAAGTCCAGTTCACCATGAGAGTCCTGTTCACCATGAGAGTCCAGTTTACCATGGAAGTCCAGTTTACCATAGAAGTCCAGTTTACCATGGGAGTCCAGTTTACCATGACAGTCCAGTTAACCATGAGAGTCCAGTTTACCATGAAAGTCCAGTTTACCATGGGAGTCCAGTTTTCCATAGAAGTCCAGTTTACCATGAGAGTCCAGTTTACCATGGAAGTCCAGTTTACCATGAGAGTCCAGTTTACCATGGGAGTCCAGTTTACCATGGAAGTCCAGTGTACCATCGAAGTCCAGTTTACCATGGATGTCCAGTTTACCATGGAAGTCCAGTTCACAATGAGAGTCCAGTTTACCATGGAAGTCCAGTTTACCATGGAGTCCAGTTTACCATGGAAGTCCAGTTTACCATGGAAGACCAGTTTACCATGACAGTCCAGTACACCATGAGAGTCCAGTTTACCAAGGAAGTCCAGTTTACCATGGAAGTCCAGTTTACCATGGGAGTCCAGTTTACCATGACAGTCCAGTTTACCGTCAAAGTCCAGTTTACCATGGAAGTTCAGTTTACAATGGGAGTCCAATTGACCATGATAGTCCAGTTTACCATGGAAGTCCAGTTTACCATGGGAGTTCAGTTTACCATGGAAGTCCAGTTTACCATGGGAGTCCAGTTTACCATAAGAGTCCAGTTCACCATGGATGTCCAGTTTACCATGGGAGTCCATTTTACCATGAGAGTCCAGTTTACCATGGAAGTCCAGTTCACAATGAGAGTCCAGTTTACCATGGAAGTCCAGTTTACCATGGAAGTCCAGTTTACCATGGGAGTCCAGTTTACCATGACAGTCCAGTTCACCATGAGAGTCCAGTTCACCATGAGAGTCCAGTTCAACATGAGAGTCCAGTTTACCATGGAAGTCCAGTTTACCGTGGGAGTCCAGTTTACCATGAGAGTCCAGTTTACTATGAGATTCCAGTTTATCATGGAAGTCCAGTTTACCATGGAAGTCCAGTTTACCATGAGATTCCAGTTTATCATGGAAGTCCAGTTCACCATGGGAGTCCAGTTTAATATTGAAGTCCAGTTCACCATGAGAGTCCAGTTCACCATGAGATTCCAGTTTATCATGGAAGTCCAGTTCACCATGGGAGTCCAGTTTAATATTGAAGTCCAGTTCACCATGAGAGTCCAGTTCACCATGAGATTCCAGTTTATCATGGAAGTCCAGTTTACCATGGAAGTCCAGTTTACCATAGAAGTCCAGTTTACCATGGGAGTCCAGTTTACCATGACAGTCCAATTAACCATGAGAGTTCAATTTACCATGGAAGTCCAGTTTACCATGAGAGTCCAGTTTACCGTCGAAGTCCAGTTTACCATGGAAGTCCAGTTTACCATGGGAGTCCAATTTACCATGAGAGTCCAGTTTACCATGGAAGTCCAGTTTACCATGGGAGTCCAGTTTTCCATAGAAGTCCAGTTTACCATGAGAGTCCAGTTTACCATGGAAGTTCAGTTTACCATGAGAGTCCAGTTTACCATGGGAGTCCAGTTTACCATGGAAGTCCAGTTTACCATCGAAGTCCAGTTTACCATGGATGTCCAGTTTACCATGGGAGTCCATTTTACCATGAGAGTCCAGTTTACCATGGAAGTCCAGTTCACAATGAGAGTCCAGTTTACCATGGAAGTCCAGTTTACCATGGGAGTCCAGTTTACCATGGAAGTCCAGTTTACCATGGGATTCCAGTTGCCATGAGAGTCCAGTTCACCATGAGAGTCCAGTTCACCATGACAGTCCAGTTTACCATGGTAGTCCAGTTTACCATGGAAGTTCAGTTCACCATGGAAGTCCAGTTTACCATTAGAGTCCAGTTTACCATGAGGGTCCATTTCACCATGAGAGTCCAGTTTACCATAGAAGTCCAGTTTACCATGAGAGTCCAGTTTACTATGGAAGTCCAGTTACCATGAGAGTCCAGTTTACCATGGAAGTCAAGTTCACCATGAGAGTCAAGTTTACCATGGAAGTCCAGTTTACCATGGAAGTCCAGTTTACCATGAGAGTCCAGTTTATCATGGAAGTCCAGTTTACCATGAGAGCCCAGTTTACCATTGAAGTCCAGTTTACCATGGAAGTCCAGTTTACCATAGAAGTCCAGTTTACCATGAGAGTCCAGTTTACCATGGGAGTCCAGTTTATCATGGAAGTCCAGTTTACCAGGGGAGTCCAGTTTACCATGACAGTCCAGTTCACCATGAGAGTCCAGTTTACCATGGAAGTCTAGTTTACCATGGAAGTCCAGTTTACCAGAGAAGTCCAGTTTACCATGGGAGTCCAATTGACCATGATAGTCCAGTTTATCATGGAAGTCCAGTTTACCATGGGACTTCAGTTTACCATGGAATTCCAGTTTACCATGAGAGTCCAGTTTATCATGGAAGTCCAGTTCACCATGAGAGTCCAGTTCACCATGAGAGTCCAGTTTACCATGGGAGTCCAGTTTACCATGGGAGTCCAGTTTACCATAGAAGTCCAGTTTACCATGAGAGTCCAGTTTACCATGGAAGTCCAGTTTACCATGAGAGTCCATTTTACCATGGGAGAACAGTTTACCATGGAAGTCAAGTTTACCATGGAAGTCCAGTTTACCATGGAAGTCTAGTTTACCATGGGAGTCCAGTTTACCATGACAGTCCAGTTCACCATGAGAGTCCAGTTTACCATGGAAGTCCAGTTTACCATGGAAGTCCAGTTTACCATGGGAGTCCAATTTACCATGACAATCCAGTTTACCGTCGAAGTCCAGTTTACCATGGAAGTTCAGTTTACAATGGGAGTCCAATTGACCATGATAGTCCAGTTTACCATGACAGTCCAGTTCACCATGAGAGTCCAGTTTACCATGGAAGTCCAGTTTACCATGAGAGTCCAGTTTACCATGGAAGTCCAGTTTACCATGGGAGTTCAGTTTACCATGGAATTCCAGTTTACCATGAGAGTCCAGTTTACCATGGAAGTCCAGTTTGCCATGAGAGTCCAGTTTACCATGGAAGTCCAGTTTAAGATGGAAGTCCAGTTTACCATCAGAGTCCAGTTCACCATGAGAGTCCAGTTTACCATGGAAGTCCAGTTTACCATGGGAGTCCAGTTTACCATGAAAGTCCAGTTCACCATGAGAGTCCAGTTCACCATGAGAGTCCAGTTCAACATGAGAGTCCAGTTTACCATGGAAGTCCAGTTTACCGTGGGAGTCCAGTTTACCATGAGAGTTCAGTTTACCATGAGAGTCCAGTTCACCATGGGAGTCCAGTTTACCATGGAAGTCCAGTTCACCATGAGAGTCCTGTTCACCATGAGAGTCCAGTTTACCATGGAAGTCCAGTTTACCATAGAAGTCCAGTTTACCATGGGAGTCCAGTTTACCATGACAGTCCAGTTAACCATGAGAGTCCAGTTTACCATGAAAGTCCAGTTTACCATGGGAGTCCAGTTTTCCATAGAAGTCCAGTTTACCATGAGAGTCCAGTTTACCATGGAAGTCCAGTTTACCATGAGAGTCCAGTTTACCATGGGAGTCCAGTTTACCATGGAAGTCCAGTGTACCATCGAAGTCCAGTTTACCATGGATGTCCAGTTTACCATGGAAGTCCAGTTCACAATGAGAGTCCAGTTTACCATGGAAGTCCAGTTTACCATGGAGTCCAGTTTACCATGGAAGTCCAGTTTACCATGGAAGACCAGTTTACCATGACAGTCCAGTACACCATGAGAGTCCAGTTTACCAAGGAAGTCCAGTTTACCATGGAAGTCCAGTTTACCATGGGAGTCCAGTTTACCATGACAGTCCAGTTTACCGTCAAAGTCCAGTTTACCATGGAAGTTCAGTTTACAATGGGAGTCCAATTGACCATGATAGTCCAGTTTACCATGGAAGTCCAGTTTACCATGGGAGTTCAGTTTACCATGGAAGTCCAGTTTACCATGGGAGTCCAGTTTACCATAAGAGTCCAGTTCACCATTAGAGTCCAGTTCACCATGAGAGTCCAGTTTACCATGGAAGTCCAGTTTACCATGGGAGTCCAGTTTACCATGGAAGTCCAGTTTACCATGGAAGTCCAGTTTACCATGACAGTCCAGTACACCATGAGAGTCCAGTTTACCATGGAAGTCCAGTTTACCATGGAAGTTCAGTTTACCATAGAAGTCCAGTTTACCATGAGAGTCCAGTTTACTATGGAAGTCCAGTTTACCATAGAAGTCCAGTTTACCATGAGAGTCCAGTTTACCATGGAAGTCCAGTTTACCATGGAAGTCCAGTTCACCATGAGAATCCAGTTTTCCATGGAAGTCCAGTTTACCATGAGAGTCCAGTTTACCATGGGAGTCCAGTTTACCATGGAAGTCCAGTTTACCATGAGAGTCCAGTTTATCATGGAAGTCCAGTTTACCATGAGAGCCCAGTTTACCATTGAAGTCCAGTTTACCATGGAAGTCCAGTTTACCATAGAAGTCCAGTTTACCATGAGAGTCCAGTTTACCATGGGAGTCCAGTTTATCATGGAAGTCCAGTTTACCAGGGGAGTCCAGTTTACCATGACAGTCCAGTTCACCATGAGAGTCCAGTTTACCATGGAAGTCTAGTTTACCATGGAAGTCCAGTTTACCAGAGAAGTCCAGTTTACCATGGGAGTCCAATTGACCATGATAGTCCAGTTTATCATGGAAGTCCAGTTTACCATGGGACTTCAGTTTACCATGGAATTCCAGTTTACCATGAGAGTCCAGTTTATCATGGAAGTCCAGTTCACCATGAGAGTCCAGTTCACCATGAGAGTCCAGTTTACCATGGGAGTCCAGTTTACCATGGGAGTCCAGTTTACCATAGAAGTCCAGTTTACCATGAGAGTCCAGTTTACCATGGAAGTCCAGTTTACCATGAGAGTCCATTTTACCATGGGAGAACAGTTTACCATGGAAGTCAAGTTTACCATGGAAGTCCAGTTTACCATGGAAGTCCAGTTTACCATGGAAGTCCAGTTTACCATGGAAGTCTAGTTTACCATGGGAGTCCAGTTTACCATGACAGTCCAGTTTACCATGGAAGTCCAGTTTACCATGGAAGTCCAGTTTACCATGGGAGTCCAATTTACCATGACAATCCAGTTTACCGTCGAAGTCCAGTTTACCATGGAAGTTCAGTTTATAATGGGAGTCCAATTGACCATGATAGTCCAGTTTACCATGACAGTCCAGTTCACCATGAGAGTCCAGTTTACCATGGAAGTCCAGTTTACCATGAGAGTCCAGTTTACCATGGAAGTCCAGTTTACCATGGGAGTTCAGTTTACCATGGAATTCCAGTTTACCATGAGAGTCCAGTTTACCATGGAAGTCCAGTTTGCCATGAGAGTCCAGTTTACCATGGAAGTCCAGTTTAAGATGGAAGTCCAGTTTACCATCAGAGTCCAGTTCACCATGAGAGTCCAGTTTACCATGGAAGTCCAGTTTACCATGGGAGTCCAGTTTACCATGAAAGTCCAGTTCACCATGAGAGTCCAGTTCAACATGAGAGTCCAGTTTACCATGGAAGTCCAGTTTACCGTGGGAGTCCAGTTTACCATGAGAGTTCAGTTTACCATGAGAGTCCAGTTCACCATGGGAGTCCAGTTTACCATGGAAGTCCAGTTCACCATGAGAGTCCTGTTCACCATGAGAGTCCAGTTTACCATGGAAGTCCAGTTTACCATAGAAGTCCAGTTTACCATGGGAGTCCAGTTTACCATGACAGTCCAGTTAACCATGAGAGTCCAGTTTACCATGAAAGTCCAGTTTACCATGGGAGTCCAGTTTTCCATAGAAGTCCAGTTTACCATGAGAGTCCAGTTTACCATGGAAGTCCAGTTTACCATGAGAGTCCAGTTTACCATGGGAGTCCAGTTTACCATGGAAGTCCAGTGTACCATCGAAGTCCAGTTTACCATGGATGTCCAGTTTACCATGGAAGTCCAGTTCACAATGAGAGTCCAGTTTACCATGGAAGTCCAGTTTACCATGGAGTCCAGTTTACCATGGAAGTCCAGTTTACCATGGAAGACCAGTTTACCATGACAGTCCAGTACACCATGAGAGTCCAGTTTACCAAGGAAGTCCAGTTTACCATGGAAGTCCAGTTTACCATGGGAGTCCAGTTTACCATGACAGTCCAGTTTACCGTCAAAGTCCAGTTTACCATGGAAGTTCAGTTTACAATGGGAGTCCAATTGACCATGATAGTCCAGTTTACCATGGAAGTCCAGTTTACCATGGGAGTTCAGTTTACCATGGAAGTCCAGTTTACCATGGGAGTCCAGTTTACCATAAGAGTCCAGTTCACCATTAGAGTCCAGTTCACCATGAGAGTCCAGTTTACCATGGAAGTCCAGTTTACCATGGGAGTCCAGTTTACCATGGAAGTCCAGTTTACCATGGAAGTCCAGTTTACCATGACAGTCCAGTACACCATGAGAGTCCAGTTTACCATGGAAGTCCAGTTTACCATGGAAGTTCAGTTTACCATAGAAGTCCAGTTTACCATGAGAGTCCAGTTTACTATGGAAGTCCAGTTTACCATAGAAGTCCAGTTTACCATGAGAGTCCAGTTTACCATGGAAGTCCAGTTTACCATGGAAGTCCAGTTCACCATGAGAATCCAGTTTTCCATGGAAGTCCAGTTTACCATGAGAGTCCAGTTTACCATGGGAGTCCAGTTTACCATGGAAGTCCAGTTTACCATGAGATTCCAGTTTACCATGGAAGTCCAGTTTACCATGGAAGTCCAGTTTACCATGGGAGTCCAGTTTACCATGACAGTCCAGTTTACCGTCGAAGTCCAGTTTACCATGGAAGTTCAGTTTACAATGGGAGTCCAATTGGCCATGAGAGTCCACTTTACCATGGAAGTCCAGTTTACCATGTGAGTTCAGTTTACCATGGAATTCCAGTTTACCATGAGAGTCCAGTTTACCATGGAAGTCCAGTTTGCCATGAAAGTCCAGTTCACCATGAGAGTCCAGTTCACCATGAGAGTCCAGTTCAACATGAGAGTCCAGTTTACCATGGAAGTCCAGTTTACCGTGGGAGTCCAGTTTACCATGAGAGTTCAGTTTACCATGAGAGTCCAGTTCACCATGGGAGTCCAGTTTACCATGGAAGTCCAGTTCACCATGAGAGTCCTGTTCACCATGAGAGTCCAGTTTACCATGGAAGTCCAGTTTACCATAGA
The DNA here is from genome assembly GCF_048934315.1 of Petromyzon marinus. Lineage (NCBI taxonomy): Eukaryota > Metazoa > Chordata > Hyperoartia > Petromyzontiformes > Petromyzontidae > Petromyzon > Petromyzon marinus. Next base: position 2,162,820 of record NC_133720.1, on the reverse strand, counting down.
AGTCCAGTTTACCATGGGAGTCCAGTTTACCATGACAGTCCAGTTAACCATGAGAGTCCAGTTTACCATGGAAGTCCAGTTTACCATGGGAGTCCAGTTTTCCATAGAAGTCCAGTTTACCATGAGAGTCCAGTTTACCATGGAAGTCCAGTTTACCATGAGAGTCCAGTTTACCATGGGAGTCCAGTTTACCATGGAAGTCCAGTTTACCATCGAAGTCCAGTTTACCATGGATGTCCAGTTTACCATGGGAGTCCATTTTACCATGAGAGTCCAGTTTACCATGGAAGTCCAGTTCACAATGAGAGTCCAGTTTACCATGGGAGTCCAGTTTACCATGGAAGTCCAGTTTACCATGGAAGTCCAGTTTACCATGACAGTCCAGTACACCATGAGAGTCCAGTTTACCATGGAAGTCCAGTTTACTATGGAAGTCCAGTTTACCATGGGAGTCCAGTTTACCATGACAGTCCAGTTTACCGTCGAAGTCCAGTTTACCATGGAAGTTCAGTTTACAATGGGAGTCCAATTGACCATGATAGTCCAGTTTACCATGGAAGTCCAGTTTACCATGGGAGTTCAGTTTACCATGGAAGTCCAGTTTACCATGGGAGTCCAGTTTACTATGGAAGTCCAGTTTACCATAGAAGTCCAGTTTACCATGAGAGTCCAGTTTACCATGGACGTCCAGTTCACCATGAGAGTCCAGTTTACCATGGAAGTCCAGTTTACCATGAGAGTCCAGTTTACCATGGAAGTTCAGTTTACCATAGAAGTCCAGTTTACCATGAGAGTCCAGTTTACTATGGAAGTCCAGTTTACCATAGAAGTCCAGTTTACCATGAGAGTCCAGTTTACCATGGAAGTCCAGTTTACCATGGAAGTCCAGTTCACCATGAGACTCCAGTTTTCCATGGAAGTCCAGTTTACCATGAGAGTCCAGTTTACCATGGGAGTCCAGTTTACCATGGAAGTCCAGTTTACCATGAGAGTCCAGTTTACCATGGAAGTCCAGTTTACCATGGAAGTCCAGTTTACCATGGGAGTCCAGTTTACCATGACAGTCCAGTTTACCGTCGAAGTCCAGTTTACCATGGAAGTTCACTTTACAATGGGAGTCCAATTGGCCATGAGAGTCCACTTTACCATGGAAGTCCAGTTTACCATGTGAGTTCAGTTTACCATGGAATTCCAGTTTACCATGAGAGTCCAGTTTACCATGGAAGTCCAGTTTGCCATGAAAGTCCAGTTCACCATTAGAGTTCAGTTTACCATGAGAGTCCAGTTCACCATGGGAGTCCAGTTTACCATGGAAGTCCAGTTCACCATGAGAGTCCTGTTCACCATGAGAGTCCAGTTTACCATGGAAGTCCAGTTTACCATAGAAGTCCAGTTTACCATGGGAGTCCAGTTTACCATGACAGTCCAGTTAACCATGAGAGTCCAGTTTACCATGGAAGTCCAGTTTACCATGGGAGTCCAGTTTTCCATAGAAGTCCAGTTTACCATGAGAGTCCAGTTTACCATGGAAGTCCAGTTTACCATGAGAGTCCAGTTTACCATGGAAGTCCAGTTTACAATGGGAGTCCAATTGACCATGATAGTCCAGTTTACCATGGAAGTCCAGTTTACCATGGGAGTTCAGTTTACCATGGAAGTCCAGTTTACCATGGGAGTCCAGTTTACTATGGAAGTCCAGTTTACCATAGAAGTCCAGTTTACCATGAGAGTCCAGTTTACCATGGACGTCCAGTTCACCATGAGAGTCCAGTTTACCATGGAAGTCCAGTTTACCATGAGAGTCCAGTTTACCATGGAAGTTCAGTTTACCATAGAAGTCCAGTTTACCATGAGAGTCCAGTTTACTATGGAAGTCCAGTTTACCATAGAAGTCCAGTTTACCATGAGAGTCCAGTTTACCATGGAAGTCCAGTTTACCATGGAAGTCCAGTTCACCATGAGACTCCAGTTTTCCATGGAAGTCCAGTTTACCATGAGAGTCCAGTTTACCATGGGAGTCCAGTTTACCATGGAAGTCCAGTTTACCATGAGAGTCCAGTTTACCATGGAAGTCCAGTTTACCATGGAAGTCCAGTTTACCATGGGAGTCCAGTTTACCATGACAGTCCAGTTTACCGTCGAAGTCCAGTTTACCATGGAAGTTCACTTTACAATGGGAGTCCAATTGGCCATGAGAGTCCACTTTACCATGGAAGTCCAGTTTACCATGTGAGTTCAGTTTACCATGGAATTCCAGTTTACCATGAGAGTCCAGTTTACCATGGAAGTCCAGTTTGCCATGAAAGTCCAGTTCACCATTAGAGTTCAGTTTACCATGAGAGTCCAGTTCACCATGGGAGTCCAGTTTACCATGGAAGTCCAGTTCACCATGAGAGTCCTGTTCACCATGAGAGTCCAGTTTACCATGGAAGTCCAGTTTACCATAGAAGTCCAGTTTACCATGGGAGTCCAGTTTACCATGACAGTCCAGTTAACCATGAGAGTCCAGTTTACCATGGAAGTCCAGTTTACCATGGGAGTCCAGTTTTCCATAGAAGTCCAGTTTACCATGAGAGTCCAGTTTACCATGGAAGTCCAGTTTACCATGAGAGTCCAGTTTACCATGGGAGTCCAGTTTACCGTGGAAGTCCAGTTTACCATCGAAGTCCAGTTTACCATGGATGTCCAGTTTACCATGGGAGTCCATTTTACCATGAGAGTCCAGTTTACCATGGTAGTCCAGTTCACAATGAGAGTCCAGTTTACCATGGAAGTCCAGTTTACCATGGGAGTCCAGTTTACCATGGAAGTCCAGTTTACCATGGAAGTCCAGTTTACCATGGGAGTCCAGTTTACCATGACAGTCCAGTAAACCATGAGAGTCCAGTTTACTATGGAAGTCCAGTTTACCATGGAAGTCCAGTTTACCATGGGAGTCCAGTTTACCATGACAGTCCAGTTTACCGTCGAAGTCCAGTTTACCATGGAAGTTCAGTTTTCAATGGGAGTCCAATTGACCATGAGAGTCCAGTTTACCATGGAAGTCCAGTTTACCATGGGAGTTCAGTTTACCATGGAATTCCAGTTTACAATGAGAGTCCAGTTTAACATGGAAGCCCAGTTTGCCATGAGAGTCCAGTTTACCATGGAAGTCCAGTTTACCATGACAGTCCAGTTCACCATGAGAGTCCAGTTCACCATGAGAGTCCAGTTTACCATGGAAGTCCAGTTTACCATAGAAGTCCAGTTTACCATGGAAGTCCAGTTTACCATGGAAGTCCATTTTACCAGAGAATTCCAGTTTACCATGGGAGTCCAGTTTACCATGACAGTCCAGTTCACCATGAGAGTCCAGTTTACCATGGGAGTCCAGTTTACCATGGGAGTCCAGTTTACCATGGAAGTCCAGTTTACCATAGAAGTCCAGTTTACCATGAGAGTCCAGTTTACCATGGAAGTCCAGTTTACCATGAGAGTCCATTTTACAATGGGAGAACAGTTTACCATGGAAGTCCAGTTTACCATGGAAGTCCAGTTTACCATAGAAGTCCAGTTTACCATGGAAGTCCAGTTTACCGTGGGAGTCCAATTTACCATGAGAGTCCAGTTTACCATGAGAGTCCATTTTACCATGGGAGAACAGTTTACCATGGAAGTCAAGTTTACCATGGAAGTCCAGTTTACCATGGAAGTCCAGTGTACCATAGAAGTCCAGTTTACCATGGAAGTCCAGTTTACCATGGGAGTCCAATTTACCATGACAGTCCAGTTTACCGTCGAAGTCCAGTTTACCATGGAAGTTCAGTTTACAATGGGAGTCCAATTGACCATGAGAGTCCAGTTTACCATGGAAGTCCAGTTTACCATGGGAGTTCAGTTTACCATGGAATTCCAGTTTACCATGAGAGTCCAGTTTACCATGGAAGTCCAGTTTACCATGGAAGTCCAGTTTACCATGGAAGTCCAGTTTACCATGACAGTCCAGTTCACCATGAGAGTCCAGTTTACCATGGAAGTCCAGTTTACCATAGAAGTCCAGTTTACCATGGAAGTCCAGTTTACCATGGAAGTCCATTTTACCAGAGAAGTCCAGTTTACCATGGGAGTCCAGTTTACCATGACAGTCCAGTTCACCATGAGAGTCCAGTTTACCATGGGAGTCCAGTTTACCATGGGAGTCCAGTTTACCATGGAAGTCCAGTTTACCATAGAAGTCCAGTTTACCATGAGAGTCCAGTTTACCATGGAAGTCCAGTTTACCATGAGAGTCCATTTTACAATGGGAGAACAGTTTCCCATGGAAGTCAAGTTTACCATCGAAGTCCAGTTTACCATGGAATTCCAGTTTACCATGGAAGTCCATTTTACCAGAGAAGTCCAGTTTACCATTGGAGTCCAGTTTACCATAACAGTCCAGTTCACCATGAGAGTCCAGCTTACCATGAGAGTCCAGTTTACCATGGAAGTCCAGTTTACCATGAGAGTCCATTTTACCATGGGAGAACAGTTTACCATGGAAGTCCAGTTTACCATGGAAGTCCAGTTTACCATAGAAGTCCAGTTTACCATGGAAGTCCAGTTTACCATGGAAGTCCAGTTTACCATAGAAGTCCAGTTTACCATGGAAGTCCAGTTTACCATAGAAGTCCAGTTTACCATGGGAGTCCAGTTTACCATGACAGTCCAGTTCACCATGAGAGTCCAGTTTACCATGGAAGTCCAGTTTACCATGGAAGTCCAGTTTACCATAGAAGTCCAGTTTACCATGGGAGTCCAGTTTACCATGACAGTCCAGTTTACCATCGAAGTCCAGTTTACCATGGAAGTTCAGTTTACAATGGGAGTCCAATTGACCATGAGAGTCCAGTTTACCATGGAAGTCCAGTTTACCATGGGAGTTCAGTTTACCATGGAATTCCAGTTTACCATGAGAGTCCAGTTTACCATGGAAGCCCAGTTTGCCATGAGAGTCCATTTTACCAAGGAAGTCCAGTTTACCATGGAAGTCCAGTTTACCATGACAGTCCAGTTCACCATGGAAGTCCAGTTTACCATGGAAGTCCAGTTTACCATGGGAGTCCAGTTTACCATGACAGTCCAGTTTACCGTCGAAGTCCAGTTTACCATGGAAGTTCACTTTACAATGGGAGTCCAATTGGCCATGAGAGTCCACTTTACCATGGAAGTCCAGTTTACCATGTGAGTTCAGTTTACCATGGAATTCCAGTTTACCATGAGAGTCCAGTTTACCATGGAAGTCCAGTTTGCCATGAAAGTCCAGTTCACCATTAGAGTTCAGTTTACCATGAGAGTCCAGTTCACCATGGGAGTCCAGTTTACCATGGAAGTCCAGTTCACCATGAGAGTCCTGTTCACCATGAGAGTCCAGTTTACCATGGAAGTCCAGTTTACCATAGAAGTCCAGTTTACCATGGGAGTCCAGTTTACCATGACAGTCCAGTTAACCATGAGAGTCCAGTTTACCATGGAAGTCCAGTTTACCATGGGAGTCCAGTTTTCCATAGAAGTCCAGTTTACCATGAGAGTCCAGTTTACCATGGAAGTCCAGTTTACCATGAGAGTCCAGTTTACCATGGAAGTCCAGTTTACAATGGGAGTCCAATTGACCATGATAGTCCAGTTTACCATGGAAGTCCAGTTTACCATGGGAGTTCAGTTTACCATGGAAGTCCAGTTTACCATGGGAGTCCAGTTTACTATGGAAGTCCAGTTTACCATAGAAGTCCAGTTTACCATGAGAGTCCAGTTTACCATGGACGTCCAGTTCACCATGAGAGTCCAGTTTACCATGGAAGTCCAGTTTACCATGAGAGTCCAGTTTACCATGGAAGTTCAGTTTACCATAGAAGTCCAGTTTACCATGAGAGTCCAGTTTACTATGGAAGTCCAGTTTACCATAGAAGTCCAGTTTACCATGAGAGTCCAGTTTACCATGGAAGTCCAGTTTACCATGGAAGTCCAGTTCACCATGAGACTCCAGTTTTCCATGGAAGTCCAGTTTACCATGAGAGTCCAGTTTACCATGGGAGTCCAGTTTACCATGGAAGTCCAGTTTACCATGAGAGTCCAGTTTACCATGGAAGTCCAGTTTACCATGGAAGTCCAGTTTACCATGGGAGTCCAGTTTACCATGACAGTCCAGTTTACCATCGAAGTCCAGTTTACCATGGAAGTTCACTTTACAATGGGAGTCCAATTGGCCATGAGAGTCCACTTTACCATGGAAGTCCAGTTTACCATGTGAGTTCAGTTTACCATGGAATTCCAGTTTACCATGAGAGTCCAGTTTACCATGGAAGTCCAGTTTGCCATGAAAGTCCAGTTCACCATTAGAGTTCAGTTTACCATGAGAGTCCAGTTCACCATGGGAGTCCAGTTTACCATGGAAGTCCAGTTCACCATGAGAGTCCTGTTCACCATGAGAGTCCAGTTTACCATGGAAGTCCAGTTTACCATAGAAGTCCAGTTTACCATGGGAGTCCAGTTTACCATGACAGTCCAGTTAACCATGAGAGTCCAGTTTACCATGGAAGTCCAGTTTACCATGGGAGTCCAGTTTTCCATAGAAGTCCAGTTTACCATGAGAGTCCAGTTTACCATGGAAGTCCAGTTTACCATGAGAGTCCAGTTTACCATGGGAGTCCAGTTTACCGTGGAAGTCCAGTTTACCATCGAAGTCCAGTTTACCATGGATGTCCAGTTTACCATGGGAGTCCATTTTACCATGAGAGTCCAGTTTACCATGGTAGTCCAGTTCACAATGAGAGTCCAGTTTACCATGGAAGTCCAGTTTACCATGGGAGTCCAGTTTACCATGGAAGTCCAGTTTACCATGGAAGTCCAGTTTACCATGGGAGTCCAGTTTACCATGACAGTCCAGTAAACCATGAGAGTCCAGTTTACTATGGAAGTCCAGTTTACCATGGAAGTCCAGTTTACCATGGGAGTCCAGTTTACCATGACAGTCCAGTTTACCGTCGAAGTCCAGTTTACCATGGAAGTTCAGTTTACAATGGGAGTCCAATTGACCATGAGAGTCCAGTTTACCATGGAAGTCCAGTTTACCATGGGAGTTCAGTTTACCATGGAATTCCAGTTTACAATGAGAGTCCAGTTTAACATGGAAGCCCAGTTTGCCATGAGAGTCCAGTTTACCATGGAAGTCCAGTTTACCATGACAGTCCAGTTCACCATGAGAGTCCAGTTCACCATGAGAGTCCAGTTTACCATGGAAGTCCAGTTTACCATAGAAGTCCAGTTTACCATGGAAGTCCAGTTTACCATGGAAGTCCATTTTACCAGAGAATTCCAGTTTACCATGGGAGTCCAGTTTACCATGACAGTCCAGTTCACCATGAGAGTCCAGTTTACCATGGGAGTCCAGTTTACCATGGGAGTCCAGTTTACCATGGAAGTCCAGTTTACCATAGAAGTCCAGTTTACCATGAGAGTCCAGTTTACCATGGAAGTCCAGTTTACCATGAGAGTCCATTTTACAATGGGAGAACAGTTTACCATGGAAGTCAAGTTTACCATGGAAGTCCAGTTTACCATGGAAGTCCAGTTTACCATAGAAGTCCAGTTTACCATGGAAGTCCAGTTTACCGTGGGAGTCCAATTTACCATGAGAGTCCAGTTTACCATGAGAGTCCATTTTACCATGGGAGAACAGTTTACCATGGAAGTCAAGTTTACCATGGAAGTCCAGTTTACCATGGAAGTCCAGTGTACCATAGAAGTCCAGTTTACCATGGAAGTCCAGTTTACCATGGGAGTCCAATTTACCATGACAGTCCAGTTTACCGTCGAAGTCCAGTTTACCATGGAAGTTCAGTTTACAATGGGAGTCCAATTGACCATGAGAGTCCAGTTTACCATGGAAGTCCAGTTTACCATGGGAGTTCAGTTTACCATGGAATTCCAGTTTACCATGAGAGTCCAGTTTACCATGGAAGTCCAGTTTGCCATGAGAGTCCAGTTTACCATGGAAGTCCAGTTTACCATGGAAGTCCAGTTTACCATGACAGTCCAGTTCACCATGAGAGTCCAGTTCACCATGAGAGTCCAGTTTACCATGGAAGTCCAGTTTACCATAGAAGTCCAGTTTACCATGGAAGTCCAGTTTACCATGGAAGTCCATTTTACCAGAGAAGTCCAGTTTACCATGGGAGTCCAGTTTACCATGACAGTCCAGTTCACCATGAGAGTCCAGTTTACCATGGGAGTCCAGTTTACCATGGGAGTCCAGTTTACCATGGAAGTCCAGTTTACCATAGAAGTCCAGTTTACCATGAGAGTCCAGTTTACCATGGAAGTCCAGTTTACCATGAGAGTCCATTTTACAATGGGAGAACAGTTTACCATGGAAGTCAAGTTTACCATCGAAGTCCAGTTTACCATGGAATTCCAGTTTACCATGGAAGTCCATTTTACCAGAGAAGTCCAGTTTACCATTGGAGTCCAGTTTACCATAACAGTCCAGTTCACCATGAGAGTCCAGCTTACCATGAGAGTCCAGTTTACCATGGAAGTCCAGTTTACCATGAGAGTCCATTTTACCATGGGAGAACAGTTTACCATGGAAGTCCAGTTTACCATGGAAGTCCAGTTTACCATAGAAGTCCAGTTTACCATGGAAGTCCAGTTTACCATGACAGTCCAGTTCACCATGAGAGTCCAGTTCACCATGAGAGTCCAGTTTACCATGGAAGTCCAGTTTACCATGGAAGTCCAGTTTACCATAGAAGTCCAGTTTACCATGGAAGTCCAGTTTACCATAGAAGTCCAGTTTACCATGGGAGTCCAGTTTACCATGACAGTCCAGTTCACCATGAGAGTCCAGTTTACCATGGAAGTCCAGTTTACCATGGAAGTCCAGTTTACCATAGAAGTCCAGTTTACCATGGGAGTCCAGTTTACCATGACAGTCCAGTTTACCATCGAAGTCCAGTTTACCATGGAAGTTCAGTTTACAATGGGAGTCCAATTGACCATGAGAGTCCAGTTTACCATGGAAGTCCAGTTTACCATGGGAGTTCAGTTTACCATGGAATTCCAGTTTACCATGAGAGTCCAGTTTACCATGGAAGCCCAGTTTGCCATGAGAGTCCATTTTACCAAGGAAGTCCAGTTTACCATGGAAGTCCAGTTTACCATGACAGTCCAGTTCACCATGAGAGTCCAGTTCACCATGAGAGTCCAGTTTACCATGGAAGTCCAGTTTACCATGGAAGTCCATTTTACCAGAGAATTCCAGTTTACCATGGGAGTCCAGTTTACCATGGGAGTCCAGTTTACCATGGAAGTCCAGTTTACCATAGAAGTCCAGTTTACCATGAGAGTCCAGTTTACCATGGAAGTCCAGTTTACCATGAGAGTCCATTTTACAATGGGAGAACAGTTTACCATGGAAGTCAAGTTTACCATGGAAGTCCAGTTCACCATGAGAGTCCAGTTTACCATGGAAGTCCAGTTTACCATAGAAGTCCAGTTTACCATGGGAGTCCAGTTTACCATGACAGTCCAGTTCACCATGAGAGTCCAGTTCACCATGAGAGTCCATTTTACCATGGGAGAACAGTTTACCATGGAAGTCCAGTTCACAATGAGAGTCCAGTTTACCATGGGAGTCCAGTTTACCATGGAAGTCCAGTTTACCATGGAAGTCCAGTTTACCATGACAGTCCAGTACACCATGAGAGTCCAGTTTACCATGGAAGTCCAGTTTACCATGGAAGTCCAGTTTACCATGGGAGTCCAGTTTACCATGACAGTCCAGTTTACCGTCGAAGTCCAGTTTACCATGGAAGTTCAGTTTACAATGGGAGTCCAATTGACCATGATAGTCCAGTTTACCATGGAAGTCCAGTTTACCATGGGAGTTCAGTTTACCATGGAAGTCCAGTTTACCATGGGAGTCCAGTTTACTATGGAAGTCCAGTTTACCATAGAAGTCCAGTTTACCATGAGAGTCCAGTTTACCATGGACGTCCAGTTCACCATGAGAGTCCAGTTTACCATGGAAGTCCAGTTTACCATGAGAGTCCAGTTTACCATGGAAGTTCAGTTTACCATAGAAGTCCAGTTTACCATGAGAGTCCAGTTTACTATGGAAGTCCAGTTTACCATAGAAGTCCAGTTTACCATGAGAGTCCAGTTTACCATGGAAGTCCAGTTCACAATGAGAGTCCAGTTTACCATGGGAGTCCAGTTTACCATGGAAGTCCAGTTTACCATGACAGTCCAGTACACCATGAGAGTCCAGTTTACCATGGAAGTCCAGTTTACCATGGAAGTCCAGTTTACCATGGGAGTCCAGTTTACCATGACAGTCCAGTTTACCGTCGAAGTCCAGTTTACCATGGAAGTTCAGTTTACAATGGGAGTCCAATTGACCATGATAGTCCAGTTTACCATGGAAGTCCAGTTTACCATGGGAGTTCAGTTTACCATGGAAGTCCAGTTTACCATGGGAGTACAGTTTACTATGGAAGTCCAGTTTACCATAGAAGTCCAGTTTACCATGAGAGTCCAGTTTACCATGGACGTCCAGTTCACCATGAGAGTCCAGTTTACCATGGAAGTCCAGTTTACCATGAGAGTCCAGTTTACTATGGAAGTCCAGTTTACCATAGAAGTCCAGTTTACCATGAGAGTCCAGTTTACCATGGAAGTCCAGTTTACCATGGAAGTCCAGTTCACCATGAGACTCCAGTTTTCCATGGAAGTCCAGTTTACCATGAGAGTCCAGTTTACCATGGGAGTCCAGTTTACCATGGAAGTCCAGTTTACCATGAGAGTCCAGTTTACCATGGAAGTCCAGTTTACCATGGAAGTCCAGTTTACCATGGGAGTCCAGTTTACCATGACAGTCCAGTTTACCGTCGAAGTCCAGTTTACCATGGAAGTTCACTTTACAATGGGAGTCCAATTGGCCATGAGAGTCCACTTTACCATGGAAGTCCAGTTTACCATGTGAGTTCAGTTTCCCATGGAATTCCAGTTTACCATGAGAGTCCAGTTTACCATGGAAGTCCAGTTTGCCATGAAAGTCCAGTTCACCATTAGAGTTCAGTTTACCATGAGAGTCCAGTTCACCATGGGAGTCCAGTTTACCATGGAAGTCCAGTTCACCATGAGAGTCCTGTTCACCATGAGAGTCCAGTTTACCATGGAAGTCCAGTTTACCATAGAAGTCCAGTTTACCATGGGAGTCCAGTTTACCATGACAGTCCAGTTAACCATGAGAGTCCAGTTTACCATGGAAGTCCAGTTTACCATGGGAGTCCAGTTTTCCATAGAAGTCCAGTTTACCATGAGAGTCCAGTTTACCATGGAAGTCCAGTTTACCATGAGAGTCCAGTTTACCATGGAAGTCCAGTTTACAATGGGAGTCCAATTGACCATGATAGTCCAGTTTACCATGGAAGTCCAGTTTACCATGGGAGTTCAGTTTACCATGGAAGTCCAGTTTACCATGGGAGTCCAGTATACTATGGAAGTCCAGTTTACCATAGAAGTCCAGTTTACCATGAGAGTCCAGTTTACCATGGACGTCCAGTTCACCATGAGAGTCCAGTTTACCATGGAAGTCCAGTTTACCATGAGAGTCCAGTTTACCATGGAAGTTCAGTTTACCATAGAAGTCCAGTTTACCATGAGAGTCCAGTTTACTATGGAAGTCCAGTTTACCATAGAAGTCCAGTTTACCATGAGAGTCCAGTTTACCATGGAAGTCCAGTTTACCATGGAAGTCCAGTTCACCATGAGACTCCAGTTTTCCATGGAAGTCCAGTTTACCATGAGAGTCCAGTTTACCATGGGAGTCCAGTTTACCATGGAAGTCCAGTTTACCATGGAAGTCCAGTTTACCATGGAAGTCCAGTTTACCATGGGAGTCCAGTTTACCATGACAGTCCAGTTTACCGTCGAAGTCCAGTTTACCATGGAAGTTCACTTTACAATGGGAGTCCAATTGGCCATGAGAGTCCACTTTACCATGGAAGTCCAGTTTACCATGTGAGTTCAGTTTACCATGGAATTCCAGTTTACCATGAGAGTCCAGTTTACCATGGAAGTCCAGTTTGCCATGAAAGTCCAGTTCACCATTAGAGTTCAGTTTACCATGAGAGTCCAATTCACCATGGGAGTCCAGTTTACCATGGAAGTCCAGTTCACCATGAGAGTCCTGTTCACCATGAGAGTCCAGTTTACCATGGAAGTCCAGTTTACCATAGAAGTCCAGTTTACCATGGGAGTCCAGTTTACCATGACAGTCCAGTTAACCATGAGAGTCCAGTTTACCATGGAAGTCCAGTTTACCATGGGAGTCCAGTTTTCCATAGAAGTCCAGTTTACCATGAGAGTCCAGTTTACCATGGAAGTCCAGTTTACCATGAGAGTCCAGTTTACCATGGGAGTCCAGTTTACCGTGGAAGTCCAGTTTACCATCGAAGTCCAGTTTACCATGGATGTCCAGTTTACCATGGGAGTCCATTTTACCATGAGAGTCCAGTTTACCATGGTAGTCCAGTTCACAATGAGAGTCCAGTTTACCATGGAAGTCCAGTTTACCATGGGAGTCCAGTTTACCATGGAAGTCCAGTTTACCATGGAAGTCCAGTTTACCATGGGAGTCCAGTTTACCATGACAGTCCAGTAAACCATGAGAGTCCAGTTTACTATGGAAGTCCAGTTTACCATGGAAGTCCAGTTTACCATGGGAGTCCAGTTTACCATGACAGTCCAGTTTACCGTCGAAGTCCAGTTTACCATGGAAGTTCAGTTTACAATGGGAGTCCAATTGACCATGAGAGTCCAGTTTACCATGGAAGTCCAGTTTACCATGGGAGTTCAGTTTACCATGGAATTCCAGTTTACAATGAGAGTCCAGTTTAACATGGAAGCCCAGTTTGCCATGAGAGTCCAGTTTACCATGGAAGTCCAGTTTACCATGACAGTCCAGTTCACCATGAGAGTCCAGTTCACCATGAGAGTCCAGTTTACCATGGAAGTCCAGTTTACCATAGAAGTCCAGTTTACCATGGAAGTCCAGTTTACCATGGAAGTCCATTTTACCAGAGAATTCCAGTTTACCATGGGAGTCCAGTTTACCATGACAGTCCAGTTCACCATGAGAGTCCAGTTTACCATGGGAGTCCAGTTTACCATGGGAGTCCAGTTTACCATGGAAGTCCAGTTTACCATAGAAGTCCAGTTTACCATGAGAGTCCAGTTTACCATGGAAGTCCAGTTTACCATGAGAGTCCATTTTACAATGGGAGAACAGTTTACCATGGAAGTCAAGTTTACCATGGAAGTCCAGTTTACCATGGAAGTCCAGTTTACCATAGAAGTCCAGTTTACCATGGAAGTCCAGTTTACCGTGGGAGTCCAATTTACCATGAGAGTCCAGTTTACCATGAGAGTCCATTTTACCATGGGAGAACAGTTTACCATGGAAGTCAAGTTTACCATGGAAGTCCAGTTTACCATGGAAGTCCAGTGTACCATAGAAGTCCAGTTTACCATGGAAGTCCAGTTTACCATGGGAGTCCAATTTACCATGACAGTCCAGTTTACCGTCGAAGTCCAGTTTACCATGGAAGTTCAGTTTACAATGGGAGTCCAATTGACCATGAGAGTCCAGTTTACCATGGAAGTCCAGTTTACCATGGGAGTTCAGTTTACCATGGAATTCCAGTTTACCATGAGAGTCCAGTTTACCATGGAAGTCCAGTTTGCCATGAGAGTCCAGTTTACCATGGAAGTCCAGTTTACCATGGAAGTCCAGTTTACCATGACAGTCCAGTTCACCATGAGAGTCCAGTTCACCATGAGAGTCCAGTTTACCATGGAAGTCCAGTTTACCATAGAAGTCCAGTTTACCATGGAAGTCCAGTTTACCATGGAAGTCCATTTTACCAGAGAAGTCCAGTTTACCATGGGAGTCCAGTTTACCATGACAGTCCAGTTCACCATGAGAGTCCAGTTTACCATGGGAGTCCAGTTTACCATGGGAGTCCAGTTTACCATGGAAGTCCAGTTTACCATAGAAGTCCAGTTTACCATGAGAGTCCAGTTTACCATGGAAGTCCAGTTTACCATGAGAGTCCATTTTACAATGGGAGAACAGTTTACCATGGAAGTCAAGTTTACCATCGAAGTCCAGTTTACCATGGAATTCCAGTTTACCATGGAAGTCCATTTTACCAGAGAAGTCCAGTTTACCATTGGAGTCCAGTTTACCATAACAGTCCAGTTCACCATGAGAGTCCAGCTTACCATGAGAGTCCAGTTTACCATGGAAGTCCAGTTTACCATGAGAGTCCATTTTACCATGGGAGAACAGTTTACCATGGAAGTCCAGTTTACCATGGAAGTCCAGTTTACCATAGAAGTCCAGTTTACCATGGAAGTCCAGTTTACCATGACAGTCCAGTTCACCATGAGAGTCCAGTTCACCATGAGAGTCCAGTTTACCATGGAAGTCCAGTTTACCATGGAAGTCCAGTTTACCATAGAAGTCCAGTTTACCATGGAAGTCCAGTTTACCATAGAAGTCCAGTTTACCATGGGAGTCCAGTTTACCATGACAGTCCAGTTCACCATGAGAGTCCAGTTTACCATGGAAGTCCAGTTTACCATGGAAGTCCAGTTTACCATAGAAGTCCAGTTTACCATGGGAGTCCAGTTTACCATGACAGTCCAGTTTACCATCGAAGTCCAGTTTACCATGGAAGTTCAGTTTACAATGGGAGTCCAATTGACCATGAGAGTCCAGTTTACCATGGAAGTCCAGTTTACCATGGGAGTTCAGTTTACCATGGAATTCCAGTTTACCATGAGAGTCCAGTTTACCATGGAAGCCCAGTTTGCCATGAGAGTCCATTTTACCAAGGAAGTCCAGTTTACCATGGAAGTCCAGTTTACCATGACAGTCCAGTTCACCATGAGAGTCCAGTTCACCATGAGAGTCCAGTTTACCATGGAAGTCCAGTTTACCATGGAAGTCCATTTTACCAGAGAATTCCAGTTTACCATGGGAGTCCAGTTTACCATGGGAGTCCAGTTTACCATGGAAGTCCAGTTTACCATAGAAGTCCAGTTTACCATGAGAGTCCAGTTTACCATGGAAGTCCAGTTTACCATGAGAGTCCATTTTACAATGGGAGAACAGTTTACCATGGAAGTCAAGTTTACCATGGAAGTCCAGTTCACCATGAGAGTCCAGTTTACCATGGAAGTCCAGTTTACCATAGAAGTCCAGTTTACCATGGGAGTCCAGTTTACCATGACAGTCCAGTTCACCATGAGAGTCCAGTTCACCATGAGAGTCCATTTTACCATGGGAGAACAGTTTACCATGGAAGTCAAGTTTACCATGGAAGTCCAGTTTACCATGGAAGTCCAGTGTACCATAGAAGTCCAGTTTACCATGGAAGTCCAGTTTACCGTGGGAGTCCAATTTACCATGAGAGTCCAGTTAACCATGGAAGTTTAGATTACCATGAGAGTCCAGTTTACCATGGAAGTCCAGTTTACCATAGAAGTCCAGTTTACCATGGGAGTCCAGTTTACCATGACAGTCCAGTTCACCATGAGAGTCCAGTTCACCATGAGAGTCCAGTTTACCATGGAAGTCCAGTTTACCATGGAAGTCCAGTTTACCATAGAAGTCCAGTTTACCATGGAAGTCCAGTTTACCATAGAAGTCCAGTTTACCATGGGAGTCCAGTTTACCATGACAGTCCAGTTCACCATGAGAGTCCAGTTTACCATGGAAGTCCAGTTTACCATGGAAGTCCAGTTTACCATAGAAGTCCAGTTTACCATGGGAGTCCAGTTTACCATGACAGTCCAGTTTACCATCGAAGTCCAGTTTACCATGGAAGTTCAGTTTACAATGGGAGTCCAATTGACCATGAGAGTCCAGTTTACCATGGAAGTCCAGTTTACCATGGGAGTTCAGTTTACCATGGAATTCCAGTTTACCATGAGAGTCCAGTTTACCATGGAAGCCCAGTTTGCCATGAGAGTCCATTTTACCAAGGAAGTCCAGTTTACCATGGAAGTCCAGTTTACCATGACAGTCCAGTTCACCATGAGAGTCCAGTTCACCATGAGAGTCCAGTTTACCATGGAAGTCCAGTTTACCATGGAAGTCCATTTTACCAGAGAATTCCAGTTTACCATGGGAGTCCAGTTTACCATGACAGTCCAGTTTACCATGGGAGTCCAGTTTACCATGGGAGTCCAGTTTACCATGGAAGTCCAGTTTACCATAGAAGTCCAGTTTACCATGAGAGTCCAGTTTACCATGGAAGTCCAGTTTACCATGAGAGTCCATTTTACAATGGGAGAACAGTTTACCATGGAAGTCAAGTTTACCATGGAAGTCCAGTTCACCATGAGAGTCCAGTTTACCATGGAAGTCCAGTTTACCATAGAAGTCCAGTTTACCATGGGAGTCCAGTTTACCATGACAGTCCAGTTCACCATGAGAGTCCAGTTCACCATGAGAGTCCAGTTTACCATGGAAGTCCAGTTTACCATGGAAGTCCAGTTTACCATGGAAGTCCACTTTACCATAGAAGTCCAGTTTACCATGGGAGTCCAGTTTACCATGACAGTCCAGTTCACCATGAGAGTCCAGTTTACCATGGAAGTCCAGTTTACCGTGGGAGTCCAATTTACCATGAGAGTCCAGTTCACCATGAGAGTCCAGTTCACCATGAGAGTCCAGTTTACCATGGAAGTTTAGTTTACCATGAGAGTCCAGTTTACCATGGAAGTCCAGTTCACCATGAGAGTCCAGTTTACCATGGAAGTCCAGTTTACCATAGAAGTCCAGTTTACCATGGGAGTCCAGTTTACCATGACAGTCCAGTTCACCATGAGAGTCCAGTTCACCATGGAAGTCCAGTTTACCATGGAAGTCCAGTTTACCATGGAAGTCCAGTTTACCATAGAAGTCCAGTTTACCATGGGAGTCCAGTTTACCATGACAGTCCAGTTTACCATGGAAGTCCAGTTTACCATGGAAGTCCAGTTTACCATGGGAGTCCAGTTTACCATGACAGTCCAGTTTACCGTCGAAGTCCAGTTTACCATGGAAGTTCAGTTTACAATGGGAGTCCAATTGACCATGAGAGTCCAGTTTACCATGGAAGTCCAGTTTACCATGGAAGTCCAGTTTACCATAGAAGTCCAGTTCACCATGAGAGTCCAGTTCACCATGAGAGTCCAGTTTACCATGGAAGTCCAGTTTACCATGGAAGTCCATTTTACCAGAGAATTCCAGTTTACCATGGGAGTCCAGTTTACCATGACAGTCCAGTTTACCATGGGAGTCCAGTTTACCATGGGAGTCCAGTTTACCATGGAAGTCCAGTTTACCATAGAAGTCCAGTTTACCATGAGAGTCCAGTTTACCATGGAAGTCCAGTTTACCATGAGAGTCCATTTTACAATGGGAGAACAGTTTACCATGGAAGTCAAGTTTACCATGGAAGTCCAGTTCACCATGAGAGTCCAGTTTACCATGGAAGTCCAGTTTACCATAGAAGTCCAGTTTACCATGGGAGTCCAGTTTACCATGACAGTCCAGTTCACCATGAGAGTCCAGTTCACCATGAGAGTCCAGTTTACCATGGAAGTCCAGTTTACCATGGAAGTCCAGTTTACCATGGAAGTCCAGTTTACCATGGGAGTCCAGTTTACCATGACAGTCCAGTTCACCATGAGAGTCCAGTTTACCATGGAAGTCCAGTTTACCATGGAAGTCCAGTTTACCGTGGGAGTCCAATTTACCATGAGAGTCCAGTTCACCATGAGAGTCCAGTTCACCATGAGAGTCCAGTTTACCATGGAAGTTTAGTTTACCATGAGAGTCCAGTTTACCATGGAAGTCCAGTTCACCATGAGAGTCCAGTTTACCATGGAAGTCCAGTTTACCATAGAAGTCCAGTTTACCATGGGAGTCCAGTTTACCATGACAGTCCAGTTCACCATGAGAGTCCAGTTCACCATGAGAGTCCAGTTTACCATGGAAGTCCAGTTTACCATGGATGTCCAGTTTACCATAGAAGTCCAGTTTACCATGGGAGTCCAGTTTACCATGACAGTCCAGTTTACCACGGAAGTCCAGTTTACCATGGAAGTCCAGTTTACCATGGGAGTCCAGTTTACCATGACAGTCCAGTTTACCGTCGAAGTCCAGTTTACCATGGAAGTTCAGTTTACAATGGGAGTCCAATTGACCATGAGAGTCCAGTTTACCATGGAAGTCCAGTTTACCATGGAAGTCCAGTTTACCATGGAAGTCCAGTTTACCATGGGAGTCCAGTTTACCATGACAGTCCAGTTCACCATGAGAGTCCAGTTCACCATGAGAGTCCAGTTTACCATGGAAGTCCAGTTTACCATAGAAGTCCAGTTTACCATGGAAGTCCAGTTTACCATGGAAGTCCATTTTACCAGAGAAGTCCAGTTTACCATGGGAGTCCAGTTTACCATGGAAGTCCAGTTTACCATAGAAGTCCAGTTTACCATGGAAGTCCAGTTTACCGTGGGAGTCCAATTTACCATGAGAGTCCAGTTCACCATGAGAGTCCAGTTCACCATGAGAGTCCAGTTTACCATGGAAGTCCAGTTTACCATGGAAGTCCAGTTTACCATAGAAGTCCAGTTTACCATGGGAGTCCAGTTTACCATGACAGTCCAGTTCACCATGAGAGTCCAGTTTACCATGGAAGTCCAGTTTACCATGGAAGTCCAGTTTACCATGGGAGTCCAGTTTACCATGACAGTCCAGTTTACCGTCGAAGTCCAGTTTACCATGGAAGTTCAGTTTACAATGGGAGTCCAATTGACCATGAGAGTCCAGTTTACCATGGAAGTCCAGTTTACCATGGAAGTCCAGTTTACCATGGAAGTCCAGTTTACCATGGGAGTCCAGTTTACCATGACAGTCCAGTTCACCATGAGAGTCCAGTTCACCATGAGAGTCCAGTTTACCATGGAAGTCCAGTTTACCATAGAAGTCCAGTTTACCATGGAAGTCCAGTTTACCATGGAAGTCCATTTTACCAGAGAAGTCCAGTTTACCATGGAAGTCCAGTTTACCATGGAAGTCCAGTTTACCATGGAAGTCCAATTTACCATGAGAGTCCAGTTCACCATGAGAGTCCAGTTCACCATGAGAGTCCAGTTTACCATGGAAGTTTAGTTTACCATGAGAGTCCAGTTTACCATGGAAGTCCAGTTCACCATGAGAGTCCAGTTTACCATGGAAGTCCAGTTTACCATAGAAGTCCAGTTTACCATGGGAGTCCAGTTTACCATGACAGTCCAGTTCACCATGAGAGTCCAGTTCACCATGAGAGTCCAGTTTACCATGGAAGTCCAGTTTACCATGGAAGTCCAGTTTACCATGGAAGTCCAGTTTACCATAGAAGTCCAGTTTACCATGGGAGTCCAGTTTACCATGACAGTCCAGTTCACCATGGAAGTCCAGTTTACCATGGAAGTCCAGTTTACCATGGGAGTCCAGTTTACCATGACAGTCCAGTTTACCGTCGAAGTCCAGTTTACCATGGAAGTTCAGTTTACAATGGGAGTCCAATTGACCATGAGAGTCCAGTTTACCATGGAAGTCCAGTTTACCATGGAAGTCCAGTTTACCATGGAAGTCCAGTTTACCATGGGAGTCCAGTTTACCATGACAGTCCAGTTCACCATGAGCGTCCAGTTCACCATGAGAGTCCAGTTTACCATGGAAGTCCAGTTTACCATAGAAGTCCAGTTTACCATGGAAGTCCAGTTTACCATGGAAGTCCATTTTACCAGAGAAGTCCAGTTTACCATGGGAGTCCAGTTTACCATGGAAGTCCAGTTTACCATGGAAGTCCAGTTTACCATAGAAGTCCAGTTTACCATGGAAGTCCAGTTTACCGTGGGAGTCCAATTTACCATGAGAGTCCAGTTCACCATGAGAGTCCAGTTCACCATGAGAGTCCAGTTTACCATGGAAGTTTAGTTTACCATGAGAGTCCAGTTTACCATGGAAGTCCAGTTCACCATGAGAGTCCAGTTTACCATGGAAGTCCAGTTTACCATAGAAGTCCAGTTTACCATGGGAGTCCAGTTTACCATGACAGTCCAGTTCACCATGAGAGTCCAGTTCACCATGAGAGTCCAGTTTACCATGGAAGTCCAGTTTACCATGGAAGTCCAGTTTACCATGGAAGTCCAGTTTACCATGGGAGTCCAGTTTACCATGACAGTCCAGTTCACCATGAGAGTCCAGTTTACCATGGAAGTCCAGTTTACCATGGAAGTCCAGTTTACCATGGGAGTCCAGTTTACCATGACAGTCCAGTTTACCGTCGAAGTCCAGTTTACCATGGAAGTTCAGTTTACAATGGGAGTCCAATTGACCATGGAAGTCCAGTTTACCATGGAAGTCCAGTTTACCATGGAAGTCCAGTTCACCATGAGAGTCCAGTTTACCATGGAAGTTTAGTTTACCATGAGAGTCCAGTTTACCATGGAAGTCCAGTTCACCATGAGAGTCCAGTTTACCATGGAAGTCCAGTTTACCATAGAAGTCCAGTTTACCATGGGAGTCCAGTTTACCATGACAGTCCAGTTCACCATGAGAGTCCAGTTCACCATGAGAGTCCAGTTTACCATGGAAGTCCAGTTTACCATGGAAGTCCAGTTTACCATGGAAGTCCAGTTTACCATAGAAGTCCAGTTTACCATGGGAGTCCAGTTTACCATGACAGTCCAGTTCACCATGAGAGTCCAGTTTACCATGGAAGTCCAGTTTACCATGGAAGTCCAGTTTACCATGGGAGTCCAGTTTACCATGACAGTCCAGTTTACCGTCGAAGTCCAGTTTACCATGGAAGTTCAGTTTACAATGGGAGTCCAATTGACCATGAGAGTCCAGTTTACCATGGAAGTCCAGTTTACCATGGAAGTCCAGTTTACCATGGGAGTCCAGTTTACCATGACAGTCCAGTTCACCATGAGAGTCCAGTTCACCATGAGAGTCCAGTTTACCATGGAAGTCCAGTTTACCATGGAAGTCCAGTTTACCATGGAAGTCCATTTTACCAGAGAAGTCCAGTTTACCATGGGAGTCCAGTTTACCATGGAAGTCCAGTTTACCATGGAAGTCCAGTTTACCATAGAAGTCCAGTTTACCATGGAAGTCCAGTTTACCGTGGGAGTCCAATTTACCATGAGAGTCCAGTTCACCATGAGAGTCCAGTTCACCATGAGAGTCCAGTTTACCATGGAAGTTTAGTTTACCATGAGAGTCCAGTTTACCATGGAAGTCCAGTTCACCATGAGAGTCCAGTTTACCATGGAAGTCCAGTTTACCATAGAAGTCCAGTTTACCATGGGAGTCCAGTTTACCATGACAGTCCAGTTCACCATGAGAGTCCATTTCACCATGAGAGTCCAGTTTACCATGGAAGTCCAGTTTACCATGGAAGTCCAGTTTACCATGGGAGTCCAGTTTACCATGACAGTCCAGTTCACCATGAGAGTCCAGTTTACCATGGAAGTCCAGTTTACCATGGAAGTCCAGTTTACCATGGGATTCCAGTTTACCATGACAGTCCAGTTTACCGTCGAAGTCCAGTTTACCATGGAAGTTCAGTTTACAATGGGAGTCCAATTGACCATGGAAGTCCAGTTTACCATGGAAGTCCAGTTTACCATGGAAGTCCAGTTTACCATGACAGTCCAGTTCACCATGAGAGTCCAGTTCACCATGAGAGTCCAGTTTACCATGGAAGTCCAGTTTACCATAGAAGTCCAGTTTACCATGGAAGTCCAGTTTACCATGGAAGTCCATTTTACCAGAGAAGTCCAGTTTACCATGGGAGTCCAGTTTACCATGACAGTCCAGTTCACCATGAGAGTCCAGTTTACCATGGGAGTCCAGTTTACCATGGGAGTCCAGTTTACCATGGAAGTCCAGTTTACCATAGAAGTCCAGTTTACCATGAGAGTCCAGTTTACCATGGAAGTCCAGTTTACCATGAGAGTCCATTTTACAATGGGAGAACAGTTTACCATGGAAGTCAAGTTTACCATCGAAGTCCAGTTTACCATGGAAGTCCAGTTTACCATGGAAGTCCAGTTTACCATGGAAGTCCATTTTACCAGAGAAGTCCAGTTTACCATTGGAGTCCAGTTTACCATAACAGTCCAGTTCACCATGAGAGTCCAGCTTACCATGAGAGTCCAGTTTACCATGGAAGTCCAGTTTACCATGACAGTCCATTTTACCATGGGAGAACAGTTTACCATGGAAGTCCAGTTTACCATGGAAGTCCAGTTTACCATAGAAGTCCAGTTTACCATGGAAGTCCAGTTTACCGTGGGAGTCCAATTTACCATGAGAGTCCAGTTCACCATGAGAGTCCAGTTCACCATGAGAGTCCAGTTTACCATGGAAGTTTAGTTTACCTTGAGAGTCCAGTTTACCATGGAAGTCCAGTTCACCATGAGAGTCCAGTTTACCATGGAAGTCCAGTTTACCATAGAAGTCCATTTTACCATGGGAGTCCAGTTTACCATGACAGTCCAGTTCACCATGAGAGTCCAGTTCACCATGAGAGTCCAGTTTACCATGGAAGTCCAGTTTACCATGGAAGTCCAGTTTACCATGGGAGTCCAGTTTACCATGACAGTCCAGTTCACCATGAGAGTCCAGTTTACCATGGAATTCCAGTTTACCATGGAAGTCCAGTTTACCATGGGAGTCCAGTTTACCATGACAGTCCAGTTTACCGTCGAAGTCCAGTTTACCATGGAAGTTCAGTTTACAATGGGAGTCCAATTGACCATGAGAGTCCAGTTTACCATGGAAGTCCAGTTTACCATGGGAGTTCAGTTTACCATGGAATTCCAGTTTACAATGAGAGTCCAGTTTAACATGGAAGCCCAGTTTGCCATGAGAGTCCAGTTTACCATGGAAGTCCAGTTTACCATGGAAGTCCAGTTTACCATGACAGTCCAGTTCACCATGAGAGTCCAGTTCACCATGAGAGTCCAGTTTACCATGGAAGTCCAGTTTACCATAGAAGTCCAGTTTACCATGGAAGTCCAGTTTACCATGGAAGTCCATTTTACCAGAGAATTCCAGTTTACCATGGGAGTCCAGTTTACCATGACAGTCCAGTTCACCATGAGAGTCCAGTTTACCATGGGAGTCCAGTTTACCATGGAAGTCCAGTTTACCATAGAAGTCCAGTTTACCATGAGAGTCCAGTTTACCATGGAAGTCCAGTTTACCATGAGAGTCCATTTTACAATGGGAGAACAGTTTACCATGGAAGTCAAGTTTACCATGGAAGTCCAGTTTACCATGGAAGTCCAGTTTACCATAGAAGTCCAGTTTACCATGGAAGTCCAGTTTACCGTGGGAGTCCAATTTACCATGAGAGTCCAGTTTACCATGAGAGTCCATTTTACCATGGGAGAACAGTTTACCATGGAAGTCAAGTTTACCATGGAAGTCCAGTTTACCATGGAAGTCCAGTGTACCATAGAAGTCCAGTTTACCATGGAAGTCCAGTTTACCATGGGAGTCCAATTTACCATGACAGTCCAGTTTACCGTCGAAGTCCAGTTTACCATGGAAGTTCAGTTTACAATGGGAGTCCAATTGACCATGAGAGTCGAGTTTACCATGGAAGTCCAGTTTACCATGGGAGTTCAGTTTACCATGGAATTCCAGTTTACCATGAGAGTCCAGTTTACCATGGAAGTCCAGTTTGCCATGAGAGTCCAGTTTACCATGGAAGTCCAGTTTACCATGGAAGTCCAGTTTACCATGACAGTCCAGTTCACCATGAGAGTCCAGTTCACCATGAGAGTCCAGTTTACCATGGAAGTCCAGTTTACCATAGAAGTCCAGTTTACCATGGAAGTCCAGTTTACCATGGAAGTCCATTTTACCAGAGAAGTCCAGTTTACCATGGGAGTCCAGTTTACCATGACAGTCCAGTTCACCATGAGAGTCCAGTTTACCATGGGAGTCCAGTTTACCATGGGAGTCCAGTTTACCATGGAAGTCCAGTTTACCATAGAAGTCCAGTTTACCATGAGAGTCCAGTTTACCATGGAAGTCCAGTTTACCATGAGAGTCCATTTTACAATGGGAGAACAGTTTACCATGGAAGTCAAGTTTACCATCGAAGTCCAGTTTACCATGGAATTCCAGTTTACCATGGAAGTCCATTTTACCAGAGAAGTCCAGTTTACCATTGGAGTCCAGTTTACCATAACAGTCCAGTTCACCATGAGAGTCCAGCTTACCATGAGAGTCCAGTTTACCATGGAAGTCCAGTTTACCATGAGAGTCCATTTTACCATGGGAGAACAGTTTACCATGGAAGTCCAGTTTACCATGGAAGTCCAGTTTACCATAGAAGTCCAGTTTACCATGAAAGTCCAGTTTACCGTGGGAGTCCAATTTACCATGAGAGTCCAGTTTACCATGGAAGTTTAGTTTACCATGAGAGTCCAGTTTACCATGGAAGTCCAGTTCACCATGAGAGTCCAGTTTACCATGAGAGTCCAGTTTACCATGGAAGTCCAGTTTACCATGGGAGTCCAGTTTACCATGACAGTCCAGTTTACCGTCGAAGTCCAGTTTACCATGGAAGTTCAGTTTACAATGGGAGTCCAATTGACCATGAGAGTCCAGTTTACCATGGAAGTCCAGTTTACCATGGGAGTTCAGTTTACCATGGAATTCCAGTTTACCATGAGAGTCCAGTTTACCATGGAAGTCCAGTTTGCCATGAGAGTCCAGTTTACCATGGAAGTCCAGTTTACCATGGAAGTCCAGTTTACCATGACAGTCCAGTTCACCATGAGAGTCCAGTTCACCATGAGAGTCCAGTTTACCATGGAAGTCCAGTTTACCATAGAAGTCCAGTTTACCATGGAAGTCCAGTTTACCATGGAAGTCCATTTTACCAGAGAAGTCCAGTTTACCATGGGAGTCCAGTTTACCATGACAGTCCAGTTCACCATGAGAGTCCAGTTTACCATGGGAGTCCAGTTTACCATGGGAGTCCAGTTTACCATGGAAGTCCAGTTTACCATAGAAGTCCAGTTTACCATGAGAGTCCAGTTTACCATGGAAGTCCAGTTTACCATGAGAGTCCATTTTACAATGGGAGAACAGTTTACCATGGAAGTCAAGTTTACCATCGAAGTCCAGTTTACCATGGAAGTCCAGTTTACCATGGAAGTCCAGTTTACCATGGAAGTCCATTTTACCAGAGAAGTCCAGTTTACCATTGGAGTGCAGTTTACCATAACAGTCCAGTTCACCATGAGAGTCCAGCTTACCATGAGAGTCCAGTTTACCATGGAAGTCCAGTTTACCATGGAAGTCCAGTTTACCATGACAGTCCAGTTCACCATGAGAGTCCAGTTCACCATGAGAGTCCAGTTTACCATGGAAGTCCAGTTTACCATAGAAGTCCAGTTTACCATGGAAGTCCAGTTTACCATGGAAGTCCATTTTACCAGAGAATTCCAGTTTACCATGGGAGTCCAGTTTACCATGACAGTCCAGTTCACCATGAGAGTCCAGTTTACCATGGGAGTCCAGTTTACCATGGAAGTCCAGTTTACCATAGAAGTCCAGTTTACCATGAGAGTCCAGTTTACCATGGAAGTCCAGTTTACCGTGGGAGTCCAATTTACCATGAGAGTCCAGTTCACCATGAGAGTCCAGTTCACCATGAGAGTCCAGTTTACCATGGAAGTTTAGTTTACCATGAGAGTCCAGTTTACCATGGAAGTCCAGTTCACCATGAGAGTCCAGTTTACCATGGAAGTCCAGTTTACCATAGAAGTCCAGTTTACCATGGGAGTCCAGTTTACCATGACAGTCCAGTTCACCATGAGAGTCCAGTTCACCATGGAAGTCCAGTTTACCATGGAAGTCCAGTTTACCATGGAAGTCCAGTTTACCATAGAAGTCCAGTTTACCATGGGAGTCCAGTTTACCATGACAGTCCAGTTTACCATGGAAGTCCAGTTTACCATGGAAGTCCAGTTTACCATGGGAGTCCAGTTTACCATGACAGTCCAGTTTACCGTCGAAGTCCAGTTTACCATGGAAGTTCAGTTTACAATGGGAGTCCAATTGACCATGAGAGTCCAGTTTACCATGGAAGTCCAGTTTACCATGGAAGTCCAGTTTACCATAGAAGTCCAGTTCACCATGAGAGTCCAGTTCACCATGAGAGTCCAGTTTACCATGGAAGTCCAGTTTACCATGGAAGTCCATTTTACCAGAGAATTCCAGTTTACCATGGGAGTCCAGTTTACCATGACAGTCCAGTTTACCATGGGAGTCCAGTTTACCATGGGAGTCCAGTTTACCATGGAAGTCCAGTTTACCATAGAAGTCCAGTTTACCATGAGAGTCCAGTTTACCATGGAAGTCCAGTTTACCATGAGAGTCCATTTTACAATGGGAGAACAGTTTACCATGGAAGTCAAGTTTACCATGGAAGTCCAGTTCACCATGAGAGTCCAGTTTACCATGGAAGTCCAGTTTACCATAGAAGTCCAGTTTACCATGGGAGTCCAGTTTACCATGACAGTCCAGTTCACCATGAGAGTCCAGTTCACCATGAGAGTCCAGTTTACCATGGAAGTCCAGTTTACCATGGAAGTCCAGTTTACCATGGAAGTCCAGTTTACCATGGGAGTCCAGTTTACCATGACAGTCCAGTTCACCATGAGAGTCCAGTTTACCATGGAAGTCCAGTTTACCATGGAAGTCCAGTTTACCGTGGGAGTCCAATTTACCATGAGAGTCCAGTTCACCATGAGAGTCCAGTTCACCATGAGAGTCCAGTTTACCATGGAAGTTTAGTTTACCATGAGAGTCCAGTTTACCATGGAAGTCCAGTTCACCATGAGAGTCCAGTTTACCATGGAAGTCCAGTTTACCATAGAAGTCCAGTTTACCATGGGAGTCCAGTTTACCATGACAGTCCAGTTCACCATGAGAGTCCAGTTCACCATGAGAGTCCAGTTTACCATGGAAGTCCAGTTTACCATGGATGTCCAGTTTACCATAGAAGTCCAGTTTACCATGGGAGTCCAGTTTACCATGACAGTCCAGTTTACCACGGAAGTCCAGTTTACCATGGAAGTCCAGTTTACCATGGGAGTCCAGTTTACCATGACAGTCCAGTTTACCGTCGAAGTCCAGTTTACCATGGAAGTTCAGTTTACAATGGGAGTCCAATTGACCATGAGAGTCCAGTTTACCATGGAAGTCCAGTTTACCATGGAAGTCCAGTTTACCATGGAAGTCCAGTTTACCATGGGAGTCCAGTTTACCATGACAGTCCAGTTCACCATGAGAGTCCAGTTCACCATGAGAGTCCAGTTTACCATGGAAGTCCAGTTTACCATAGAAGTCCAGTTTACCATGGAAGTCCAGTTTACCATGGAAGTCCATTTTACCAGAGAAGTCCAGTTTACCATGGGAGTCCAGTTTACCATGGAAGTCCAGTTTACCATAGAAGTCCAGTTTACCATGGAAGTCCAGTTTACCGTGGGAGTCCAATTTACCATGAGAGTCCAGTTCACCATGAGAGTCCAGTTCACCATGAGAGTCCAGTTTACCATGGAAGTCCAGTTTACCATGGAAGTCCAGTTTACCATAGAAGTCCAGTTTACCATGGGAGTCCAGTTTACCATGACAGTCCAGTTCACCATGAGAGTCCAGTTTACCATGGAAGTCCAGTTTACCATGGAAGTCCAGTTTACCATGGGAGTCCAGTTTACCATGACAGTCCAGTTTACCGTCGAAGTCCAGTTTACCATGGAAGTTCAGTTTACAATGGGAGTCCAATTGACCATGAGAGTCCAGTTTACCATGGAAGTCCAGTTTACCATGGAAGTCCAGTTTACCATGGAAGTCCAGTTTACCATGGGAGTCCAGTTTACCATGACAGTCCAGTTCACCATGAGAGTCCAGTTCACCATGAGAGTCCAGTTTACCATGGAAGTCCAGTTTACCATAGAAGTCCAGTTTACCATGGAAGTCCAGTTTACCATGGAAGTCCATTTTACCAGAGAAGTCCAGTTTACCATGGAAGTCCAGTTTACCATGGAAGTCCAGTTTACCATGGAAGTCCAATTTACCATGAGAGTCCAGTTCACCATGAGAGTCCAGTTCACCATGAGAGTCCAGTTTACCATGGAAGTTTAGTTTACCATGAGAGTCCAGTTTACCATGGAAGTCCAGTTCACCATGAGAGTCCAGTTTACCATGGAAGTCCAGTTTACCATAGAAGTCCAGTTTACCATGGGAGTCCAGTTTACCATGACAGTCCAGTTCACCATGAGAGTCCAGTTCACCATGAGAGTCCAGTTTACCATGGAAGTCCAGTTTACCATGGAAGTCCAGTTTACCATGGAAGTCCAGTTTACCATAGAAGTCCAGTTTACCATGGGAGTCCAGTTTACCATGACAGTCCAGTTCACCATGGAAGTCCAGTTTACCATGGAAGTCCAGTTTACCATGGGAGTCCAGTTTACCATGACAGTCCAGTTTACCGTCGAAGTCCAGTTTACCATGGAAGTTCAGTTTACAATGGGAGTCCAATTGACCATGAGAGTCCAGTTTACCATGGAAGTCCAGTTTACCATGGAAGTCCAGTTTACCATGGAAGTCCAGTTTACCATGGGAGTCCAGTTTACCATGACAGTCCAGTTCACCATGAGCGTCCAGTTCACCATGAGAGTCCAGTTTACCATGGAAGTCCAGTTTACCATAGAAGTCCAGTTTACCATGGAAGTCCAGTTTACCATGGAAGTCCATTTTACCAGAGAAGTCCAGTTTACCATGGGAGTCCAGTTTACCATGGAAGTCCAGTTTACCATGGAAGTCCAGTTTACCATAGAAGTCCAGTTTACCATGGAAGTCCAGTTTACCGTGGGAGTCCAATTTACCATGAGAGTCCAGTTCACCATGAGAGTCCAGTTCACCATGAGAGTCCAGTTTACCATGGAAGTTTAGTTTACCATGAGAGTCCAGTTTACCATGGAAGTCCAGTTCACCATGAGAGTCCAGTTTACCATGGAAGTCCAGTTTACCATAGAAGTCCAGTTTACCATGGGAGTCCAGTTTACCATGACAGTCCAGTTCACCATGAGAGTCCAGTTCACCATGAGAGTCCAGTTTACCATGGAAGTCCAGTTTACCATGGAAGTCCAGTTTACCATGGAAGTCCAGTTTACCATGGGAGTCCAGTTTACCATGACAGTCCAGTTCACCATGAGAGTCCAGTTTACCATGGAAGTCCAGTTTACCATGGAAGTCCAGTTTACCATGGGAGTCCAGTTTACCATGACAGTCCAGTTTACCGTCGAAGACCAGTTTACCATGGAAGTTCAGTTTACAATGGGAGTCCAATTGACCATGGAAGTCCAGTTTACCATGGAAGTCCAGTTTACCATGGAAGTCCAGTTCACCATGAGAGTCCAGTTTACCATGGAAGTTTAGTTTACCATGAGAGTCCAGTTTACCATGGAAGTCCAGTTCACCATGAGAGTCCAGTTTACCATGGAAGTCCAGTTTACCATAGAAGTCCAGTTTACCATGGGAGTCCAGTTTACCATGACAGTCCAGTTCACCATGAGAGTCCAGTTCACCATGAGAGTCCAGTTTACCATGGAAGTCCAGTTTACCATGGAAGTCCAGTTTACCATGGAAGTCCAGTTTACCATAGAAGTCCAGTTTACCATGGGAGTCCAGTTTACCATGACAGTCCAGTTCACCATGAGAGTCCAGTTTACCATGGAAGTCCAGTTTACCATGGAAGTCCAGTTTACCATGGGAGTCCAGTTTACCATGACAGTCCAGTTTACCGTCGAAGTCCAGTTTACCATGGAAGTTCAGTTTACAATGGGAGTCCAATTGACCATGAGAGTCCAGTTTACCATGGAAGTCCAGTTTACCATGGAAGTCCAGTTTACCATGGGAGTCCAGTTTACCATGACAGTCCAGTTCACCATGAGAGTCCAGTTCACCATGAGAGTCCAGTTTACCATGGAAGTCCAGTTTACCATGGAAGTCCAGTTTACCATGGAAGTCCATTTTACCAGAGAAGTCCAGTTTACCATGGGAGTCCAGTTTACCATGGAAGTCCAGTTTACCATGGAAGTCCAGTTTACCATAGAAGTCCAGTTTACCATGGAAGTCCAGTTTACCGTGGGAGTCCAATTTACCATGAGAGTCCAGTTCACCATGAGAGTCCAGTTCACCATGAGAGTCCAGTTTACCATGGAAGTTTAGTTTACCATGAGAGTCCAGTTTACCATGGAAGTCCAGTTCACCATGAGAGTCCAGTTTACCATGGAAGTCCAGTTTACCATAGAAGTCCAGTTTACCATGGGAGTCCAGTTTACCATGACAGTCCAGTTCACCATGAGAGTCCATTTCACCATGAGAGTCCAGTTTACCATGGAAGTCCAGTTTACCATGGAAGTCCAGTTTACCATGGAAGTCCAGTTTACCATGGGAGTCCAGTTTACCATGACAGTCCAGTTCACCATGAGAGTCCAGTTTACCATGGAAGTCCAGTTTACCATGGAAGTCCAGTTTACCATGGGATTCCAGTTTACCATGACAGTCCAGTTTACCGTCGAAGTCCAGTTTACCATGGAAGTTCAGTTTACAATGGGAGTCCAATTGACCATGGAAGTCCAGTTTACCATGGAAGTCCAGTTTACCATGGAAGTCCAGTTTACCATGACAGTCCAGTTCACCATGAGAGTCCAGTTCACCATGAGAGTCCAGTTTACCATGGAAGTCCAGTTTACCATAGAAGTCCAGTTTACCATGGAAGTCCAGTTTACCATGGAAGTCCATTTTACCAGAGAAGTCCAGTTTACCATGGGAGTCCAGTTTACCATGACAGTCCAGTTCACCATGAGAGTCCAGTTTACCATGGGAGTCCAGTTTACCATGGGAGTCCAGTTTACCATGGAAGTCCAGTTTACCATAGAAGTCCAGTTTACCATGAGAGTCCAGTTTACCATGGAAGTCCAGTTTACCATGAGAGTCCATTTTACAATGGGAGAACAGTTTACCATGGAAGTCAAGTTTACCATCGAAGTCCAGTTTACCATGGAAGTCCAGTTTACCATGGAAGTCCAGTTTACCATGGAAGTCCATTTTACCAGAGAAGTCCAGTTTACCATTGGAGTCCAGTTTACCATAACAGTCCAGTTCACCATGAGAGTCCAGCTTACCATGAGAGTCCAGTTTACCATGGAAGTCCAGTTTACCATGACAGTCCATTTTACCATGGGAGAACAGTTTACCATGGAAGTCCAGTTTACCATGGAAGTCCAGTTTACCATAGAAGTCCAGTTTACCATGGAAGTCCAGTTTACCGTGGGAGTCCAATTTACCATGAGAGTCCAGTTCACCATGAGAGTCCAGTTCACCATGAGAGTCCAGTTTACCATGGAAGTTTAGTTTACCTTGAGAGTCCAGTTTACCATGGAAGTCCAGTTCACCATGAGAGTCCAGTTTACCATGGAAGTCCAGTTTACCATAGAAGTCCATTTTACCATGGGAGTCCAGTTTACCATGACAGTCCAGTTCACCATGAGAGTCCAGTTCACCATGAGAGTCCAGTTTACCATGGAAGTCCAGTTTACCATGGAAGTCCAGTTTACCATGGGAGTCCAGTTTACCATGACAGTCCAGTTCACCATGAGAGTCCAGTTTACCATGGAATTCCAGTTTACCATGGAAGTCCAGTTTACCATGGGAGTCCAGTTTACCATGACAGTCCAGTTTACCGTCGAAGTCCAGTTTACCATGGAAGTTCAGTTTACAATGGGAGTCCAATTGACCATGAGAGTCCAGTTTACCATGGAAGTCCAGTTTACCATGGGAGTTCAGTTTACCATGGAATTCCAGTTTACAATGAGAGTCCAGTTTAACATGGAAGCCCAGTTTGCCATGAGAGTCCAGTTTACCATGGAAGTCCAGTTTACCATGGAAGTCCAGTTTACCATGACAGTCCAGTTCACCATGAGAGTCCAGTTCACCATGAGAGTCCAGTTTACCATGGAAGTCCAGTTTACCATAGAAGTCCAGTTTACCATGGAAGTCCAGTTTACCATGGAAGTCCATTTTACCAGAGAATTCCAGTTTACCATGGGAGTCCAGTTTACCATGACAGTCCAGTTCACCATGAGAGTCCAGTTTACCATGGGAGTCCAGTTTACCATGGAAGTCCAGTTTACCATAGAAGTCCAGTTTACCATGAGAGTCCAGTTTACCATGGAAGTCCAGTTTACCATGAGAGTCCATTTTACAATGGGAGAACAGTTTACCATGGAAGTCAAGTTTACCATGGAAGTCCAGTTTACCATGGAAGTCCAGTTTACCATAGAAGTCCAGTTTACCATGGAAGTCCAGTTTACCGTGGGAGTCCAATTTACCATGAGAGTCCAGTTTACCATGAGAGTCCATTTTACCATGGGAGAACAGTTTACCATGGAAGTCAAGTTTACCATGGAAGTCCAGTTTACCATGGAAGTCCAGTGTACCATAGAAGTCCAGTTTACCATGGAAGTCCAGTTTACCATGGGAGTCCAATTTACCATGACAGTCCAGTTTACCGTCGAAGTCCAGTTTACCATGGAAGTTCAGTTTACAATGGGAGTCCAATTGACCATGAGAGTCGAGTTTACCATGGAAGTCCAGTTTACCATGGGAGTTCAGTTTACCATGGAATTCCAGTTTACCATGAGAGTCCAGTTTACCATGGAAGTCCAGTTTGCCATGAGAGTCCAGTTTACCATGGAAGTCCAGTTTACCATGGAAGTCCAGTTTACCATGACAGTCCAGTTCACCATGAGAGTCCAGTTCACCATGAGAGTCCAGTTTACCATGGAAGTCCAGTTTACCATAGAAGTCCAGTTTACCATGGAAGTCCAGTTTACCATGGAAGTCCATTTTACCAGAGAAGTCCAGTTTACCATGGGAGTCCAGTTTACCATGACAGTCCAGTTCACCATGAGAGTCCAGTTTACCATGGGAGTCCAGTTTACCATGGGAGTCCAGTTTACCATGGAAGTCCAGTTTACCATAGAAGTCCAGTTTACCATGAGAGTCCAGTTTACCATGGAAGTCCAGTTTACCATGAGAGTCCATTTTACAATGGGAGAACAGTTTACCATGGAAGTCAAGTTTACCATCGAAGTCCAGTTTACCATGGAATTCCAGTTTACCATGGAAGTCCATTTTACCAGAGAAGTCCAGTTTACCATTGGAGTCCAGTTTACCATAACAGTCCAGTTCACCATGAGAGTCCAGCTTACCATGAGAGTCCAGTTTACCATGGAAGTCCAGTTTACCATGAGAGTCCATTTTACCATGGGAGAACAGTTTACCATGGAAGTCCAGTTTACCATGGAAGTCCAGTTTACCATAGAAGTCCAGTTTACCATGAAAGTCCAGTTTACCGTGGGAGTCCAATTTACCATGAGAGTCCAGTTTACCATGGAAGTTTAGTTTACCATGAGAGTCCAGTTTACCATGGAAGTCCAGTTCACCATGAGAGTCCAGTTTACCATGAGAGTCCAGTTTACCATGGAAGTCCAGTTTACCATGGGAGTCCAGTTTACCATGACAGTCCAGTTTACCGTCGAAGTCCAGTTTACCATGGAAGTTCAGTTTACAATGGGAGTCCAATTGACCATGAGAGTCCAGTTTACCATGGAAGTCCAGTTTACCATGGGAGTTCAGTTTACCATGGAATTCCAGTTTACCATGAGAGTCCAGTTTACCATGGAAGTCCAGTTTGCCATGAGAGTCCAGTTTACCATGGAAGTCCAGTTTACCATGGAAGTCCAGTTTACCATGACAGTCCAGTTCACCATGAGAGTCCAGTTCACCATGAGAGTCCAGTTTACCATGGAAGTCCAGTTTACCATAGAAGTCCAGTTTACCATGGAAGTCCAGTTTACCATGGAAGTCCATTTTACCAGAGAAGTCCAGTTTACCATGGGAGTCCAGTTTACCATGACAGTCCAGTTCACCATGAGAGTCCAGTTTACCATGGGAGTCCAGTTTACCATGGGAGTCCAGTTTACCATGGAAGTCCAGTTTACCATAGAAGTCCAGTTTACCATGAGAGTCCAGTTTACCATGGAAGTCCAGTTTACCATGAGAGTCCATTTTACAATGGGAGAACAGTTTACCATGGAAGTCAAGTTTACCATCGAAGTCCAGTTTACCATGGAAGTCCAGTTTACCATGGAAGTCCAGTTTACCATGGAAGTCCATTTTACCAGAGAAGTCCAGTTTACCATTGGAGTGCAGTTTACCATAACAGTCCAGTTCACCATGAGAGTCCAGCTTACCATGAGAGTCCAGTTTACCATGGAAGTCCAGTTTACCATGAGAGTCCATTTTACCATGGGAGAACAGTTTACCATGGAAGTCCAGTTTACCATGGAAGTCCAGTTTACCATAGAAGTCCAGTTTACCATGGAAGTCCAGTTTACCGTGGGAGTCCAATTTACCATGAGAGTCCAGTTTACCATGGAAGTTTAGTTTACCATGAGAGTCCAGTTTACCATGGAAGTCCAGTTCACCATGAGAGTCCAGTTTACCATGGAAGTCCAGTTTACCATAGAAGTCCAGTTTACCATGGGAGTCCAGTTTACCATGACAGTCCAGTTCACCATGAGAGTCCAGTTCACCATGAGAGTCCAGTTTACCATGGAAGTCCAGTTTACCATGGAAGTCCAGTTTACCACGGAAGTCCAGTTTACCATGAGAGTCCAGTTTACCATGGAAGCCCAGTTTGCCATGAGAGTCCAGTTTACCATGGAAGTCCAGTTTACCATGGAAGTCCAGTTTACCATGACAGTCCAGTTCACCATGTGAGTCCAGTTCACCATGAGAGTCCAGTTTACCATGGAAGTCCAGTTTACCATAGAAGTCCAGTTTACCATGGAAGTCCAGTTTACCATGGAAGTCCATTTTACCAGAGAATTCCATTTTACATGGGAGTCCAGTTTACCATGACAGTCCAGTTCACCATGAGAGTCCAGTTTACCATGGGAGTCCAGTTTACCATGGGAGTCCAGTTTACCATGGAAGTCCAGTTTACCATAGAAGTCCAGTTTACCATGAGAGTCCAGTTTACCATGGAAGTCCAGTTTACCATGAGAGTCCATTTTACAATGGGAGAACAGTTTACCATGGAAGTCAAGTTTACCATGGAAGTCCAGTTTACCATGGAAGTCCAGTTTACCATAGAAGTCCAGTTTACCATGGAAGTCCAGTTTACCGTGGGAGTCCAATTTACCATGAGAGTCCAGTTTACCATGAGAGTCCATTTTACCATGGGAGAACAGTTTACCATGGAAGTCAAGTTTACCATGGAAGTCCAGTTTACCATGGAAGTCCAGTGTACCATAGAAGTCCAGTTTACCATGGAAGTCCAGTTTACCGTGGGAGTCCAATTTACAATGAGAGTCCAGTTAACCATGGAAGTTTAGATTACCATGAGAGTCCAGTTTACCATGGAAGTCCAGTTCACCATGAGAGTCCAGTTTACCATGGAAGTCCAGTTTACCATAGAAGTCCAGTTTACCATGGGAGTCCAGTTTACCATGACAGTC
Organism: Petromyzon marinus; assembly: GCF_048934315.1. NCBI lineage: Eukaryota > Metazoa > Chordata > Hyperoartia > Petromyzontiformes > Petromyzontidae > Petromyzon > Petromyzon marinus. The sequence goes on along the minus strand of NC_133720.1, from coordinate 2,127,069 downwards.
CAGTTCACCATGAGAGTCCAGTTCACCATGAGAGTCCAGTTTACCATGGAAGTCCAGTTTACCATGGAAGTCCAGTTTACCATAGAAGTCCAGTTTACCATGGAAGTCCAGTTTACCATAGAAGTCCAGTTTACCATGGGAGTCCAGTTTACCATGACAGTCCAGTTCACAATGAGAGTCCAGTTTACCATGGACGTCCAGTTTACCATGGAAGTCCAGTTTACCATAGAAGTCCAGTTTACCATGGGAGTCCAGTTTACCATGACAGTCCAGTTTACCATCGAAGTCCAGTTTACCATGGAAGTTCAGTTTACAATGGGAGTCCAATTGACCATGAGAGTCCAGTTTACCATGGAAGTCCAGTTTACCATGGGAGTTCAGTTTACCATGGAATTCCAGTTTACCATGAGAGTCCAGTTTACCATGGAAGCCCAGTTTGCCATGAGAGTCCAGTTTACCATGGAAGTCCAGTTTACCATGGAAGTCCAGTTTACCATGACAGTCCAGTTCACCATGAGAGTCCAGTTCACCATGAGAGTCCAGTTTACCATGGAAGTCCAGTTTACCATGGAAGTCCATTTTACCAGAGAATTCCAGTTTACCATGGGAGTCCAGTTTACCATGACAGTCCAGTTTACCATGGGAGTCCAGTTTACCATGGAAGTCCAGTTTACCATGAGAGTCCAGTTTACCATGGAAGTCCAGTTTACCATGAGAGTCCATTTTACAATGGGAGAACAGTTTACCATGGAAGTCAAGTTTACCATGGAAGTCCAGTTTACCATGGAAGTCCAGTTTACCATGGAAGTCCAGTTTACCGTGGGAGTCCAATTTACCATGAGAGTCCAGTTTACCATGAGAGTCCATTTTACCATGGGAGAACAGTTTACCATGGAAGTCCAGTTTACCATGGAAGTCCAGTGTACCATAGAAGTCCAGTTTACCATGGAAGTCCAGTTTACCGTGGGAGTCCAATTTACCATGAGAGTCCAGTTTACCATGGAAGTTTAGTTTACCATGAGAGTCCAGTTTACCATGGAAGTCCAGTTCACCATGAGAGTCCAGTTTACCATGGAAGTCCAGTTTACCATAGAAGTCCAGTTTACCATGGGAGTCCAGTTTACCATGACAGTCCAGTTCACCATGAGAGTCCAGTTCACCATGAGAGTCCAGTTTACCATGGAAGTCCAGTTTACCATGGAAGTCCAGTTTACCATAGAAGTCCAGTTTACCATGACAGTCCAGTTCACCATGAGAGTCCAGTTTACCATGGAAGTCCAGTTTACCATGGAAGTCCAGTTTACCATAGAAGTCCAGTTTACCATGGGAGTCCAGTTTACCATGGGAGTCCAGTTTACCATGACAGTCCAGTTTACCGTCGAAGTCCAGTTTACCATGGAAGTTCAGTTTACAAAGGGAGTCCAATTGACCATGAGAGTCCAGTTTACCATGGAAGTCCAGTTTACCATGGGAGTTCAGTTTACCATGGAATTCCAGTTTACCATGAGAGTCCAGTTTACCATGGAAGTCCAGTTTGCCATGAGAGTCCAGTTTACCATGGAAGTCCAGTTTACCATGGAAGTCCAGTTTACCATGACAGTCCAGTTCACCATGAGAGTCCAGTTCACCATGAGAGTCCAGTTTACCATGGGAGTCCAGTTTACCATGACAGTCCAGTTCACTATGAGAGTCCAGTTTACCATGGGAGTCCAGTTTACCATGGAAGTCCAGTTTACCATAGAAGTCCACTTTACCATGAGAGTCCAGTTTACCATGGAAGTCCAGTTTACCATGAGAGTCCATTTTACAATGGGAGAACAGTTTACCATGGAAGTCAAGTTTACAATGGAAGTCCAGTTTACCATGGAAGTCCAGTTTACCATGGAAGTCCAGTTTACCGTGGGAGTCCAATTTACCAGGAGAGTCCAGTTTACCATGGAAGTTTAGTTTACCATGAGAGTCCAGTTTACCATGGAAGTCCAGTTCACCATGAGAGTCCAGTTTACCATGGAAGTCCAGTTTACCATAGAAGTCCAGTTTACCATGGGAGTCCAGTTTACCATGACAGTCCAGTTCACCATGAGAGTCCAGATCACCATGAGAGTCCAGTTTACCATGGAAGTCCAGTTTACCATGGAAGTCCAGTTTACCATGACAGTCCAGTTCACCATGAGAGTCCAGTTTACCATGGAAGTCCAGTTTACCATGGAAGTCCAGTTTACCATGACAGTCCAGTTTACCGTTGAAGTCCAGTTGACCATGGAAGTTCAGTTTACAATGGGAGTCCAATTGGCCATGAGAGTCCAGTTTACCATGGAAGTCCAGTTTACCATGCGAGTTCAGTTTACCATGGAATTCCAGTTTACCATGAGTGTCCAGTTTACCATGGAAGTCCAGTTTGCCATGAGAGTCCAGTTTACCATGGAAGTTCAGTTTACCATGGAAGTCCATTTTACCAGAGAAGTCCAGTTTACCATGGGAGTCCAGTTTACCATGACAGTCCAGTTCACCATGAGAGTCCAGTTTACCATGGAAGTCCAGTTTACCATGAGAGTGCAGTTTTCCATGGAAGTCCAGTTTAACATGGAAGTCCAGTTTACCATGAGAATCCAGTTTACCATGGGAGTCCAGTTTACCATGGAAGTCCAGTATACCATGATAGTCCAGTTTACCGTGAGAGTCCAGTTCACCATGAGAGTCCAGTTTACCATGGAAGTCCAGTTTACCATGGAAGTCCAGTTTACCGTGGGAGTCCAGTTTACCATGGAAGTCCAGTTTACCATGGAAGTCCAGTTTACCATGACAGTCCAGTTTACCGTTGAAGTCCAGTTGACCATGGAAGTTCAGTTTACAATGGGAGTCCAATTGGCCATGAGAGTCCAGTTTACCATGGAAGTCCAGTTTACCATGCGAGTTCAGTTTACCATGGAATTCCAGTTTACCATGAGTGTCCAGTTTACCATGGAAGTCCAGTTTGCCATGAGAGTCCAGTTTACCATGGAAGTTCAGTTTACCATGGAAGTCCATTTTACCAGAGAAGTCCAGTTTACCATGGGAGTCCAGTTTACCATGACAGTCCAGTTCACCATGAGAGTCCAGTTTACCATGGAAGTCCAGTTTACCATGAGAGTGCAGTTTTCCATGGAAGTCCAGTTTAACATGGAAGTCAAGTTTACCATGGAAGTCCAGTTTACCATGGAAGTCCAGTTTACCATAGAAGTCCAGTTTACCATGGAAGTCCATTTTACCGTGGGAGTCCAGTTTACCATGAGAGTTCAGTTTAACATGGGAGTCCAGGTTACCATGGGAGTCCAGTTTACCATGGAAGTCCAGTTTACCATGGGAGTCCAACTTACCATGAGAGTCCAGTTTACCATGGAAGTTTAGTTTACCATGAGAGTCCAGTTTACCATGGAAGTCCAGTTCACCATGAGAGTCCAGTTTACCATGGAAGTCCAGTTACCATGGAAGTCCAGTTTACCATAGAAGTCCACTTTACCATGAGAGTCCAGTTTACCATGGAAGTCCAGTTTACCATGAGAGTCCATTTTACAATGGGAGAACAGTTTACCATGGAAGTCAAGTTTACAATGGAAGTCCAGTTTACCATGGAAGTCCAGTTTACCATGGAAGTCCAGTTTACCGTGGGAGTCCAATTTACCAGGAGAGTCCAGTTTACCATGGAAGTTTAGTTTACCATGAGAGTCCAGTTTACCATGGAAGTCCAGTTCACCATGAGAGTCCAGTTTACCATGGAAGTCCAGTTTACCATAGAAGTCCAGTTTACCATGGGAGTCCAGTTTACCATGACAGTCCAGTTCACCATGAGAGTCCAGATCACCATGAGAGTCCAGTTTACCATGGAAGTCCAGTTTACCATGGAAGTCCAGTTTACCATGACAGTCCAGTTCACCATGAGAGTCCAGTTTACCATGGAAGTCCAGTTTACCATGGAAGTCCAGTTTACCATGACAGTCCAGTTTACCGTTGAAGTCCAGTTGACCATGGAAGTTCAGTTTACAATGGGAGTCCAATTGGCCATGAAAGTCCAGTTTACCATGGAAGTCCAGTTTACCATGCGAGTTCAGTTTACCATGGAATTCCAGTTTACCATGAGTGTCCAGTTTACCATGGAAGTCCAGTTTGCCATGAGAGTCCAGTTTACCATGGAAGTTCAGTTTACCATGGAAGTCCATTTTACCAGAGAAGTCCAGTTTACCATGGGAGTCCAGTTTACCATGACAGTCCAGTTCACCATGAGAGTCCAGTTTACCATGGAAGTCCAGTTTACCATGAGAGTGCAGTTTTCCATGGAAGTCCAGTTTAACATGGAAGTCCAGTTTACCATGAGAATCCAGTTTACCATGGGAGTCCAGTTTACCATGGAAGTCCAGTATACCATGATAGTCCAGTTTACCGTGAGAGTCCAGTTCACCATGAGAGTCCAGTTTACCATGGAAGTCCAGTTTACCATGGAAGTCCAGTTTACCGTGGGAGTCGAGTTGACCATGGAAGTCCAGTTTACCATGGAAGTCCAGTTTACCATGACAGTCCAGTTCACCATGAGAGTCCAGTTTACCATGGAAGTCCAGTTTACCATGGAAGTCCAGTTTACCATGACAGTCCAGTTTACCGTTGAAGTCCAGTTGACCATGGAAGTTCAGTTTACAATGGGAGTCCAATTGGCCATGAGAGTCCAGTTTACCATGGAAGTCCAGTTTACCATGCGAGTTCAGTTTACCATGGAATTCCAGTTTACCATGAGTGTCCAGTTTACCATGGAAGTCCAGTTTGCCATGAGAGTCCAGTTTACCATGGAAGTTCAGTTTACCATGGAAGTCCATTTTACCAGAGAAGTCCAGTTTACCATGGGAGTCCAGTTTACCATGACAGTCCAGTTCACCATGAGAGTCCAGTTTACCATGGAAGTCCAGTTTACCATGAGAGTGCAGTTTTCCATGGAAGTCCAGTTTAACATGGAAGTCAAGTTTACCATGGAAGTCCAGTTTACCATGGAAGTCCAGTTTACCATAGAAGTCCAGTTTACCATGGAAGTCCATTTTACCGTGGGAGTCCAGTTTACCATGAGAGTTCAGTTTAACATGGGAGTCCAGGTTACCATGGGAGTCCAGTTTACCATGGAAGTCCAGTTTACCATGGGAGTCCAACTTACCATGAGAGTCCAGTTTACCATGGAAGTTTAGTTTACCATGAGAGTCCAGTTTACCATGGAAGTCCAGTTCACCATGAGAGTCCAGTTTACCATGGAAGTCCAGTTACCATGGAAGTCCAGTTTACCATAGAAGTCCAGTTTACCATGACAGTCCAGTTCACCATGAGAGTCCAGTTTACCATGGAAGTCCAGTTTACCATGGAAGTCCAGTTTACCATAGAAGTTCAGTTTACCATGGGAGTCCAGTTTACCATGACAGTCCAGTTTACCGTCGAAGTCCAGTTTACCATGGAAGTTCAGTTTACAATGGGAGTCCAATTGACCATGAGAGTTCAGTTTACCATGGAAGTCCAGTTTACCATGGGAGTTCAGTTTACCATGGAATTCCAGTTTACCGTGAGAGTCCAGTTTACCATGGAAGTCCAGTTTGCCATGAGAGTCCAGTTTACCATGGAAGTCCAGTTTACCATGGAAGTCCAGTTTACCATGGGAGTCCAGTTCACCATGAGAGTCCAGTTCACCATGAGAGTCCAGTTTACCATGGAAGTCCAGTTTACCATGGAAGTCCAGTTTACCATTGGAGTCCAGTTTACCATGACAGTCCAGTTCACCATGAGAGTCCAGTTTACAATGGGAGTCCAGTTTACCATGGGAGTCCAGTTTACCATGGAAGTCCAGTTCACCATAGAAGTCCAGTTTACCATGAGAGTCCAGTTTACCATGGAAGTCCAGTTTACCATGAGAGTCCATTTTACCATGGGAGAACAGTTTACCATGGAAGTCCAGTTTACCATAGAAGTTTAGTTTACAATGGGAGTCCAGTTTACCATGACAGTCCAGTTCACCATGAGAGTCCAGTTTACCATGGAAGTCCAGTTTACCATGGAAGTCCAGTTTACCATGACAGTCCAGTTTACCGTCGAAGTCCAGTTTACCATGGAAGTTCAGTTTACAATGGGAGTCCAATTGGCCATGAGAGTCCAGTTTACCATGGAAGTCCAGTTTACCATGGGAGTTCAGTTTACCATGGAATTCCAGTTTACCATGAGAGTCCAGTTTACCATGGAAGTCCAGTTTGCCATGAGAGTCCAGTTTACCATGGAAGTCCAGTTTACCATGGAAGTCCATTTTACCAGAGAAGTCCAGTTTACCATGGGAGTCCAGTTTACCATGACAGTCCAGTTCACCATGAGAGTCCAGTTTACCATGAGAATCCAGTTTACCATGGGAGTCCAGTTTACCATGGAAGTCCAGTATACCATGATAGTCCAGTTTACCGTGAGAGTCCAGTTCACCATGAGAGTCCAGTTTACCATGGAAGTCCAGTTTACCATGGAAGTCCAGTTTACCGTGGGAGTCGAGTTGACCATGGAAGTCCAGTTTACCATGGAAGTCCAGTTTACCATGACAGTCCAGTTCACCATGAGAGTCCAGTTTACCATGGAAGTCCAGTTTACCATGGAAGTCCAGTTTACCATGACTGTCCAGTTTAGCGTTGAAGTCCAGTTGACCATGGAAGTTCAGTTTACAATGGGAGTCCAATTGGCCATGAGAGTCCAGTTTACCATGGAAGTCCAGTTTACCATGCGAGTTCAGTTTACCATGGAATTCCAGTTTACCATGAGTGTCCAGTTTACCATGGAAGTCCAGTTTGCCATGAGAGTCCAGTTTACCATGGAAGTTCAGTTTACCATGGAAGTCCATTTTACCAGAGAAGTCCAGTTTACCATGGGAGTCCAGTTTACCATGACAGTCCAGTTCACCATGAGAGTCCAGTTTACCATGGAAGTCCAGTTTACCATGAGAGTGCAGTTTTCCATGGAAGTCCAGTTTAACATGAAAGTCCAGTTTACCATGAGAATCCAGTTTACCATGGGAGTCCAGTTTACCATGGAAGTCCAGTATACCATGATAGTCCAGTTTACCGTGAGAGTCCAGTTCACCATGAGAGTCCAGTTTACCATGGAAGTCCAGTTTACCATGGAAGTCCAGTTTACCGTGGGAGTCGAGTTGACCATGGGAGTCCAGTTTACCATGGGAGTCCAGTTTACCATGGAAGTCCAGTTTACCATAGAAGTCCAGTTTACCATGAGAGTCCAGTTTACCATGGAAGTCCAGTTTACCATGAGAGTCCAGTTTACCATGGGAGAACAGTTTACCATGGAAGTCAAGTTTACCATGGAAGTCCAGTTTACCATGGAAGTCCAGTTTACCATAGAAGTCCAGTTTACCATGGAAGTCCAGTTTACCGTGGGAGTCCAGTTTACCATGAGAGTTCAGTTTAACATGGGAGTCCAGGTTACCATGGGAGTCCAGTTTACCATGGAAGTCCAGTTTACCATGGGAGTCCAACTTACCATGAGAGTCCAGTTTACCATGGAAGTTTAGTTTACCATGAGAGTCCAGTTTACCATGGAAGTCCAGTTCACCATGAGAGTCCAGTTTACCATGGAAGTCCAGTTACCATGGAAGTCCAGTTTACCATAGAAGTCCAGTTTACCATGACAGTCCAGTTCACCATGAGAGTCCAGTTTACCATGGAAGTCCAGTTTACCATGGAAGTCCAGTTTACCATAGAAGTTCAGTTTACCATGGGAGTCCAGTTTACCATGACAGTCCAGTTTACCGTCGAAGTCCAGTTTACCATGGAAGTTCAGTTTACAATGGGAGTCCAATTGACCATGAGAGTTCAGTTTACCATGGAAGTCCAGTTTACCATGGGAGTTCAGTTTACCATGGAATTCCAGTTTACCGTGAGAGTCCAGTTTACCATGGAAGTCCAGTTTGCCATGAGAGTCCAGTTTACCATGGAAGTCCAGTTTACCATGGAAGTCCAGTTTACCATGGGAGTCCAGTTCACCATGAGAGTCCAGTTCACCATGAGAGTCCAGTTTACCATGGAAGTCCAGTTTACCATGGAAGTCCAGTTTACCATTGGAGTCCAGTTTACCATGACAGTCCAGTTCACCATGAGAGTCCAGTTTACAATGGGAGTCCAGTTTACCATGGGAGTCCAGTTTACCATGGAAGTCCAGTTCACCATAGAAGTCCAGTTTACCATGAGAGTCCAGTTTACCATGGAAGTCCAGTTTACCATGAGAGTCCATTTTACCATGGGAGAACAGTTTACCATGGAAGTCCAGTTTACCATAGAAGTTTAGTTTACAATGGGAGTCCAGTTTACCATGACAGTCCAGTTCACCATGAGAGTCCAGTTTACCATGGAAGTCCAGTTTACCATGGAAGTCCAGTTTACCATGACAGTCCAGTTTACCGTCGAAGTCCAGTTTACCATGGAAGTTCAGTTTACAATGGGAGTCCAATTGGCCATGAGAGTCCAGTTTACCATGGAAGTCCAGTTTACCATGGGAGTTCAGTTTACCATGGAATTCCAGTTTACCATGAGAGTCCAGTTTACCATGGAAGTCCAGTTTGCCATGAGAGTCCAGTTTACCATGGAAGTCCAGTTTACCATGGAAGTCCATTTTACCAGAGAAGTCCAGTTTACCATGGGAGTCCAGTTTACCATGACAGTCCAGTTCACCATGAGAGTCCAGTTTACCATGGAAGTCCAGTTTACCATGGAAGTCCAGTTTAACATGGAAGTCCAGTTTACCATGAGAGTCCAGTTTACCATGGGAGTCCAGTTTACCATGGAAGACCAGTTTACCATGGAAGTCCAGTTTACCGTGGGAGTCCAGTTTACCATGAGAGTTCAGTTTAACATGGGAGTCCAGGTTACCATGGTAGTCCAGTTTACCATGGAAGTCCAGTTTACCATGGGAGTCCAATTTACCATGAGAGTCCAGTTTACCATGGAAGTTTAGTTTACCATGAGAGTCCAGTTTACCATGGAAGTCCAGTTCACCATGAGAGTCCAGTTTACCATGGAAGTCCAGTTTACCATGGAAGTCCAGTTTACCATAGAAGTCCAGTTTACCATGGAAGTCCAGTTTACCATAGAAGTCCAGTTTACCATGGGAGTCCAGTTTACCATGACAGTCCAGTTTACCATGGAAGTCCAGTTTACCATGGAAGTCCAGTTTACCATAGAAGTCCAGTTTGCCATGGGAGTCCAATTTACCATGAGAGTCCAGTTTACCATGGAAGTTTAGTTTACAATGAGAGTCCAGTTTACCATGGAAGTCCAGTTCACCATGAGAGTCCAGTTTACCATGGAAGTCCAGTTTACCATGGAAGTCCAGTTTACCATGGGAGTCCAGTTTACCATGACAGTCCAGTTCACCATGAGAGTCCAGTTTACCATGGAAGTCCAGTTTACCATAGAAGTCCAGTTTACCATGGGAGTCCAGTTTACCATGACAGTCCAGTTTACCGTCGAAGTCCAGTTTACCATGGAAGTTCAGTTTACAATGGGAGTCCAATTGACCATGAGAGTCCAGTTTACCATGGAAGTCCAGTTTACCATGGGAGTTCAGTTTACCATGGAATTCCAGTTTACCATGAGAGTCCAGTTTACTATGGAAGTCCAGTTTGCCATGAGAGTCCAGTTTACCATGGAAGTCCAGTTTACCATGGAAGTCCAGTTTACCAAGGGAGTCCAGTTCACCATGAGAGTCCAGTTCACCATGAGAGTCCAGTTTACCATGGAAGTCCAGTTTACCATGGAAGTCCAGTTTACCATATAAGTCCAGTTTACCATTGGAGTCCAGTTTACCATGACAGTCCAGTTCACCATGAGAGTCCAGTTTGCAAAGGGAGTCCAGTTTACCATGGGAGTCCAGTTTACCATGGAAGTCCAGTTCACCATAGAAGTCCAGTTTACCATGAGAGTCCAGTTTAACATGGAAGTCCAGTTTACCATGAGAGTCCATTTTACCATGGGAGAACAGTTTACCATGGAAGTCCAGTTTACCATAGAAGTCCAGTTTACAATGGGAGTCCAGTTTACCATGACAGTCCAGTTCACCATGAGAGTCCAGTTTACCATGGAAGTCCAGTTTACCATGGAAGTCCAGTTTACCATGACAGTCCAGTTTACCATCGAAGTCCAGTTTACCATGGAAGTTCAGTTTACAATGGGAGTCCAATTGGCCATGAGAGTCCAGTTTACCATGGAAGTCCAGTTTACCATGGGAGTTCAGTTTACCATGGAATTCCAGTTTACCATGAGAGTCCAGTTTACCATGGAATTCCAGTTTGCCATGAGAGTCCAGTTTACCATGGATGTCCAGTTTACCATGGAAGTCCATTTTACCAGAGAAGTCCAGTTTACCATGGGAGTCCAGTTTACCATGACAGTCCAGTTCACCATGAGAGTCCAGTTTACCATGGAAGTCCAGTTTACCATGAGAGTGCAGTTTACCATGGAAGTCCAGTTTAACATGGAAGTCCAGTTTACCATGAGAGTCCAGTTTACCATGGGAGTCCAGTTTACCATGGAAGTCCAGTTTACCATGGAAGTCCAGTTTACCGTCGGAGTCCAGTTTACCATGAGAGTTCAGTTTAACATGGGAGTCCAGGTTACCATGGGAGTCCAGTTTACCATGAAAGTCCAGTTTACCATGGGAGTCCAATTTACCATGAGAGTCCAGTTTACCATGGAAGTTTAGTTTACCATGAGAGTCCAGTTTACCATGGAAGTCCAGTTCACCATGAGAGTCCAGTTTACCATGGAAGTCCAGTTTACCATGGAAGTCCAGTTTACCATAGAAGTCCAGTTTACCATGGAAGTCCAGTTTACCATAGAAGTCCAGTTTACCATGGGAGTCCAGTTTACCATGACAGTCCAGTTCACCATGAGAGTCCAGTTTACCATGGAAGTCCAGTTTACCATGGAAGTCCAGTTTACCATAGAAGTCCAGTTTACCATGGGAGTCCAGTTTACCATGACAGTCCAGTTTACCGTCGAAGTCCAGTTTACCATGGAAGTTCAGTTTACAATGGGAGTCCAATTGACCATGAGAGTCCAGTTTACCATGGGAGTCCAGTTTACCATGGGAGTTCAGTTTACCATGGAATTCCAGTTTACCATGAGAGTCCAGTTTACCATGGAAGTCCAGTTTGCCAAGAGATTCCAGTTTACCATGGAAGTCCAGTTTACCATGGAAGTCCAGTTTACCATGAGAGTCCAGTTCACCATGAGAGTCCAGTTTACCATGGAAGTCCAGTTTACCATGGAAGTCCAGTTTACCATAGAAGTCCAGTTTACCATGGAAGTCCAGTTTACCATGGAAGTCCATTTTACCAGAGAAGTCCAGTTCACCATGAGAGTCCAGTTTACAATGGGAGTCCAGTTTACCATGAGAGTCCAATTTACCATGGAAGTCCAGTTCACCATAGAAGTCCAGTTTACCATGAGAGTCCAGTTTACCATGGAAGTCCAGTTTACCATGAGAGTCAATTTTACCATGGGAGAACAGTTTACCATGGAAGTCCAGTTTACCATAGAAGTCAAGTTTACAATGGAGTCCAGTTTACCATGACAGTCTAGTTCACCATGAGAGTCCAGTTTACCATGGAAGTCCAGTTTACCATGGAAGTCCAGTTTACCATGACAGTCCAGTTTACCGTCGAAGTCCAGTTTACCATGGAAGTTCAGTTTACAATGGGAGTCCAATTGGCCATGAGAGTCCAGTTTACCATGGAAGTCCAGTTTACCATGGGAGTTCAGTTTACCATGGAATTCCAGTTTACCATGAGAGTCCAGTTTACCATGGAAGTCCAGTTTGCCATGAGAGTCCAGTTTACCATGGAAGTCCAGTTTACCATGGAAGTCCATTTTACCAGAGAAGTCCAGTTTACCATGGGAGTCCAGTTTACCATGAAAGTCCAGTTCACCATGAGAGTCCAGTTTACCATGGAAGTCCAGTTTACCATGAGAGTGCAGTTTACCATGGAAGTCCAGTTTAACATGGAAGTCCAGTTTACCATGAGAGTCCAGTTTACCATGGGAGTCCAGTTTACCATGGAAGTCCAGTATACCATGATAGTCCAGTTTACCGTGAGAGTCCAGTTCACCATGAGAGTCCAGTTTACCATGGAAGTCCAGTTTACCATGGAAGTCCAGTTTACCATAGAAGTCCAGTTTACCATGGAAGTCTAGTTTACCGTGGGAGTCCAGTTTACCATGAGAGTTCAGTTTAACATGGGAGTCTAGGTTACCATGAGAGTCCAGTTTACCATGGAAGTCCAGTTTACCATGAGAGTGCAGTTTACCATGGAAGTCCAGTTTAACATGGAAGTCCAGTTTACCATGAGAGTCCAGTTTACCATGGGAGTCCAGTTTACCATGGAAGTCCAGTATACCATGATAGTCCAGTTTACCGTGAGAGTCCAGTTCACCATGAGAGTCCAGTTTACCATGGAAGTCCAGTTTACCATGGAAGTCCAGTTTACCATAGAAGTCCAGTTTACCATGGAAGTCTAGTTTACCGTGGGAGTCCAGTTTCCCATGAGAGTTCAGTTTAACATGGGAGTCTAGGTTACCATGGGAGTCCAGTTTACCATGGAAGTCCAGTTTACCATGGGAGTCCAATTTACCATGAGAGTCCAGTTTACCATGGAAGTTTAGTTTACCATGAGAGTCCAGTTTACCATGGAAGTCCAGTTCACCATGAGAGTCCAGTTTACAATGGAAGTCCAGTTTACCATAGAAGTCCAGTTTACCATGGGAGTCCAGTTTACCATGACAGTCCAGTTCACCATGAGAGTCCAATTCACCATGAGAGTCCAGTTTACCATGGAAGTCCAGTTTACCATGGAAGTCCAGTTTACCATAGAAGTCCAGTTTACCATGGGAGTCCAGTTTACCATGACAGTCCAGTTCACCGTGAGAGTCCAGTTTACCATGGAAGTCCAGTTTACCATGGAAGTCCAGTTTACCATGACAGTCCAGTTCACCATGAGAGTTCAGTTTACCATGGAAGTCCAGTTTACCATGAGAGTCAAGTTTACCATGGAAGTCCAGTTTACCATGGAAGTCCATTTTACCAGAGAAGTCCAGTTTACCATGGGAGTCCAGTTTACCATGAAAGTCCAGTTCACCATGAGAGTCCAGTTTACCATGGAAGTCCAGTTTACCATGAGAGTGCAGTTTACCATGGAAGTCCAGTTTAACATGGAAGTCCAGTTTACCATGAGAGTCCAGTTTACCATGGGAGTCCAGTTTACCATGGAAGTCCAGTATACCATGATAGTCCAGTTTACCGTGAGAGTCCAGTTCACCATGAGAGTCCAGTTTACCATGGAAGTCCAGTTTACCATGGAAGTCCAGTTTACCATAGAAGTCCAGTTTACCATGGTAGTCTAGTTTACCGTGGGAGTCCAGTTTACCATGAGAGTTCAGTTTAACATGGGAGTCTAGGTTACCATGAGAGTCCAGTTTACCATGGAAGTCCAGTTTACCATGAGAGTGCAGTTTACCATGGAAGTCCAGTTTAACATGGAAGTCCAGTTTACCATGAGAGTCCAGTTTACCATGGGAGTCCAGTTTACCATGGAAGTCCAGTATACCATGATAGTCCAGTTTACCGTGAGAGTCCAGTTCACCATGAGAGTCCAGTTTACCATGGAAGTCCAGTTTACCATGGAAGTCCAGTTTACCATAGAAGTCCAGTTTACCATGGAAGTCTAGTTTACCGTGGGAGTCCAGTTTCCCATGAGAGTTCAGTTTAACATGGGAGTCTAGGTTACCATGGGAGTCCAGTTTACCATGGAAGTCCAGTTTACCATGGGAGTCCAATTTACCATGAGAGTCCAGTTTACCATGGAAGTTTAGTTTACCATGAGAGTCCAGTTTACCATGGAAGTCCAGTTCACCATGAGAGTCCAGTTTACAATGGAAGTCCAGTTTACCATAGAAGTCCAGTTTACCATGGGAGTCCAGTTTACCATGACAGTCCAGTTCACCATGAGAGTCCAATTCACCATGAGAGTCCAGTTTACCATGGAAGTCCAGTTTACCATGGAAGTCCAGTTTACCATAGAAGTCCAGTTTACCATGGGAGTCCAGTTTACCATGACAGTCCAGTTCACCGTGAGAGTCCAGTTTACCATGGAAGTCCAGTTTACCATGGAAGTCCAGTTTACCATGACAGTCCAGTTCACCATGAGAGTTCAGTTTACCATGGAAGTCCAGTTTACCATGAGAGTCAAGTTTACCATGGAAGTCCAGTTTACCATGGAAGTCCAGTTTACCATGGAAGTCCAGTTTACCATGACAGTCCAGTTTACCGTCGAAGTCCAGTTTACCATGGAAGTTCAGTTTACAATGGGAGTCCAATTGGCCATGAGAGTCCAGTTTACCATGGAAGTCCAGTTTACCATGGGAGTTCAGTTTACCATGGAATTCCAGTTTACCATGAGAGTCCAGTTTACCATGGAAGTCCAGTTTGCCATGAGAGTCCAGTTTACCATGGAAGTCCAGTTTACCATGGAAGTCCATTTTACCAGAGAAGTCTAGTTTACCATGGGAGTCCAGTTTACCATGACAGTCCAGTTCACCATGAGAGTCCAGTTTACCATGGAAGTCCAGTTTACCATGAGAGTCCAGTTTACCATGGAAGTCCAGTTTACCATGGAAGTCCATTTTACCAGAGAAGTCTAGTTTACCATGGGAGTCCAGTTTACCATGACAGTCCAGTTCACCATGAGAGTCCAGTTTACCATGGAAGTCCAGTTTACCATGAGAGTGCAATTTACCATGGAAGTCCAGTTTAACATGGAAGTCCAGTTCACCATGAGAGTCCAGTTTACCATGGAAGTCCAGTTTACCATGAGAGTCAAGTTTACCATGAGAGTCCAGTTTACCATGGAAGTCCAGTTTACCATGGAAGTCCAGTTTACCATGACAGTCCAGTTTACCGTCGAAGTCCAGTTTACCATGGAAGTCCAGTTTACCATAGAAGTCCAGTTTACCATGGGAGTCCAGTTTACCATGACATTCCAGTTTACCGTCGAAGTCCAGTTTACCATGGAAGTTCAGTTTACAATGGGAGTCCAATTGACCATGAGAGTCCAGTTTACCACGGGAGTCCAGTTTACCATGGGAGTTCAGTTTACCATGGAATTCCAGTTTACCATGAGAGTCCAGTTTACCATGGAAGTCCAGTTTGCCAAGAGAGTCCAGTTTACCATGGAAGTCCAGTTTACCATGGGAGTCCAACTTACCATGAGAGTCCAGTTTACCATGGAAGTTTAGTTTACCATGAGAGTCCAGTTTACCATGGAAGTCCAGTTCACCATGAGAGTCCAGTTTACCATGGAAGTCCAGTTACCATGGAAGTCCAGTTTACCATAGAAGTCCAGTTTACCATGACAGTCCAGTTCACCATGAGAGTCCAGTTTACCATGGAAGTCCAGTTTACCATGGAAGTCCAGTTTACCATAGAAGTTCAGTTTACCATGGGAGTCCAGTTTACCATGACAGTCCAGTTTACCGTCGAAGTCCAGTTTACCATGGAAGTTCAGTTTACAATGGGAGTCCAATTGACCATGAGAGTTCAGTTTACCATGGAAGTCCAGTTTACCATGGGAGTTCAGTTTACCATGGAATTCCAGTTTACCGTGAGAGTCCAGTTTACCATGGAAGTCCAGTTTGCCATGAGAGTCCAGTTTACCATGGAAGTCCAGTTTACCATGGAAGTCCAGTTTACCATGGGAGTCCAGTTCACCATGAGAGTCCAGTTCACCATGAGAGTCCAGTTTACCATGGAAGTCCAGTTTACCATAGAAGTCCAGTTTACCATGGGAGTCCAGTTTACCATGACAGTCCAGTTTACCGTCGAAGTCCAGTTTACCATGGAAGTTCAGTTTACAATGGGAGTCCAATTGACCATGAGAGTCCAGTTTACCATGGGAGTCCAGTTTACCATGGGAGTTCAGTTTACCATGCAATTCCAGTTTACCATGAGAGTCCAGTTTACCATGGAAGTCCAGTTTGCCAAGAGATTCCAGTTTACCATGGAAGTCCAGTTTACCATGGAAGTCCAGTTTACCATGAGAGTCCAGTTCACCATGAGAGTCCAGTTTACCATGGAAGTCCAGTTTACCATGGAAGTCCAGTTTACCATAGAAGTCCAGTTTACCATGGAAGTCCAGTTTACCATGGAAGTCCATTTTACCAGAGAAGTCCAGTTTACCATTGGAGTCCAGTTTACCATGACAGTCCAGTTCACCATGAGAGTCCAGTTTACAATGGGAGTCCAGTTTACCATGAGAGTCCAGTTTACCATGGAAGTCCAGTTCACCATAGAAGTCCAGTTTACCATGAGAGTCCAGTTTACCATGGAAGTCCAGTTTACCATGAGAGTCAATTTTACCATGGGAGAACAGTTTACCATGGAAGTCCAGTTTACCATAGAAGTCAAGTTTACAATGGAGTCCAGTTTACCATGACAGTCTAGTTCACCATGAGAGTCCAGTTTACCATGGAAGTCCAGTTTACCATGGAAGTCCAGTTTACCATGACAGTCCAGTTTACCGTCGAAGTCCAGTTTACCATGGAAGTTCAGTTTACAATGGGAGTCCAATTGGCCATGAGAGTCCAGTTTACCATGGAAGTCCAGTTTACCATGGGAGTTCAGTTTACCATGGAATTCCAGTTTACCATGAGAGTCCAGTTTACCATGGAAGTCCAGTTTGCCATGAGAGTCCAGTTTACCATGGAAGTCCAGTTTACCATGGAAGTCCATTTTACCAGAGAAGTCCAGTTTACCATGGGAGTCCAGTTTACCATGAAAGTCCAGTTCACCATGAGAGTCCAGTTTACCATGGAAGTCCAGTTTACCATGAGAGTGCAGTTTACCATGGAAGTCCAGTTTAACATGGAAGTCCAGTTTACCATGAGAGTCCAGTTTACCATGGGAGTCCAGTTTACCATGGAAGTCCAGTATACCATGATAGTCCAGTTTACCGTGAGAGTCCAGTTCACCATGAGAGTCCAGTTTACCATGGAAGTCCAGTTTACCATGGAAGTCCAGTTTACCATAGAAGTCCAGTTTACCATGGAAGTCTAGTTTACCGTGGGAGTCCAGTTTACCATGAGAGTTCAGTTTAACATGGGAGTCTAGGTTACCATGAGAGTCCAGTTTACCATGAGAGTGCAGTTTACCATGGAAGTCCAGTTTAACATGGAAGTCCAGTTTACCATGAGAGTCCAGTTTACCATGGGAGTCCAGTTTACCATGGAAGTCCAGTATACCATGATAGTCCAGTTTACCGTGAGAGTCCAGTTCACCATGAGAGTCCAGTTTACCATGGAAGTCCAGTTTACCATGGAAGTCCAGTTTACCATAGAAGTCCAGTTTACCATGGAAGTCTAGTTTACCGTGGGAGTCCAGTTTCCCATGAGAGTTCAGTTTAACATGGGAGTCTAGGTTACCATGGGAGTCCAGTTTACCATGGAAGTCCAGTTTACCATGGGAGTCCAATTTACCATGAGAGTCCAGTTTACCATGGAAGTTTAGTTTACCATGAGAGTCCAGTTTACCATGGAAGTCCAGTTCACCATGAGAGTCCAGTTTACAATGGAAGTCCAGTTTACCATAGAAGTCCAGTTTACCATGGGAGTCCAGTTTACCATGACAGTCCAGTTCACCATGAGAGTCCAATTCACCATGAGAGTCCAGTTTACCATGGAAGTCCAGTTTACCATGGAAGTCCAGTTTACCATAGAAGTCCAGTTTACCATGGGAGTCCAGTTTACCATGACAGTCCAGTTCACCGTGAGAGTCCAGTTTACCATGGAAGTCCAGTTTACCATAGAAGTCCAGTTTACCATGACAGTCCAGTTCACCATGAGAGTTCAGTTTACCATGGAAGTCCAGTTTACCATGAGAGTCAAGTTTACCATGGAAGTCCAGTTTACCATGGAAGTCCAGTTTACCATGGAAGTCCAGTTTACCATGACAGTCCAGTTTACCGTCGAAGTCCAGTTTACCATGGAAGTTCAGTTTACAATGGGAGTCCAATTGGCCATGAGAGTCCAGTTTACCATGGAAGTCCAGTTTACCATGGGAGTTCAGTTTACCATGGAATTCCAGTTTACCATGAGAGTCCAGTTTACCATGGAAGTCCAGTTTGCCATGAGAGTCCAGTTTACCATGGAAGTCCAGTTTACCATGGAAGTCCATTTTACCAGAGAAGTCTAGTTTACCATGGGAGTCCAGTTTACCATGACAGTCCAGTTCACCATGAGAGTCCAGTTTACCATGGAAGTCCAGTTTACCATGAGAGTCCAGTTTACCATGGAAGTCCAGTTTACCATGGAAGTCCATTTTACCAGAGAAGTCTAGTTTACCATGGGAGTCCAGTTTACCATGACAGTCCAGTTCACCATGAGAGTCCAGTTTACCATGGAAGTCCAGTTTACCATGAGAGTGCAATTTACCATGGAAGTCCAGTTTAACATGGAAGTCCAGTTCACCATGAGAGTCCAGTTTACCATGGAAGTCCAGTTTACCATGAGAGTCAAGTTTACCATGAGAGTCCAGTTTACCATGGAAGTCCAGTTTACCATGGAAGTCCAGTTTACCATGACAGTCCAGTTTACCGTCGAAGTCCAGTTTACCATGGAAGTCCAGTTTACCATAGAAGTCCAGTTTACCATGGGAGTCCAGTTTACCATGACATTCCAGTTTACCGTCGAAGTCCAGTTTACCATGGAAGTTCAGTTTACAATGGGAGTCCAATTGACCATGAGAGTCCAGTTTACCACGGGAGTCCAGTTTACCATGGGAGTTCAGTTTACCATGGAATTCCAGTTTACCATGAGAGTCCAGTTTACCATGGAAGTCCAGTTTGCCAAGAGAGTCCAGTTTACCATGGAAGTCCAGTTTACCATGGGAGTCCAACTTACCATGAGAGTCCAGTTTACCATGGAAGTTTAGTTTACCATGAGAGTCCAGTTTACCATGGAAGTCCAGTTCACCATGAGAGTCCAGTTTACCATGGAAGTCCAGTTACCATGGAAGTCCAGTTTACCATAGAAGTCCAGTTTACCATGACAGTCCAGTTCACCATGAGAGTCCAGTTTACCATGGAAGTCCAGTTTACCATGGAAGTCCAGTTTACCATAGAAGTTCAGTTTACCATGGGAGTCCAGTTTACCATGACAGTCCAGTTTACCATGGGAGTCCAGTTTACCATGGAAGTCCAGTTTACCATGAGAGTCCAGTTCACCATGAGAGTTCAGTTTACCATGGAAGTCCAGTTTACCATGGGAGTTCAGTTTACCATGGAATTCCAGTTTACCGTGAGAGTCCAGTTTACCATGGAAGTCCAGTTTGCCATGAGAGTCCAGTTTACCATGGAAGTCCAGTTTACCATGGAAGTCCAGTTTACCATGGGAGTCCAGTTTACCATGACAGTCCAGTTCACCATGAGAGTCCAGTTTACCATGGAAGTCCAGTTTACCATGAGAGTGCAGTTTTCCATGGAAGTCCAGTTTAACATGGAAGTCCAGTTTACCATGAGAATCCAGTTTACCATGGGAGTCCAGTTTACCATGGAAGTCCAGTATACCATGATAGTCCAGTTTACCGTGAGAGTCCAGTTCACCATGAGAGTCCAGTTTACCATGGAAGTCCAGTTTACCATGGAAGTCCAGTTTACCGTGGGAGTCGAGTTGACCATGGGAGTCCAGTTTACCATGGGAGTCCAGTTTACCATGGAAGTCCAGTTTACCATAGAAGTCCAGTTTACCATGAGAGTCCAGTTTACCATGGAAGTCCAGTTTACCATGAGAGTCCAGTTTACCATGGGAGAACAGTTTACCATGGAAGTCCAGTTTACCATGGAAGTCCAGTTTACCATAGAAGTCCAGTTTACCATGGAAGTCCAGTTTGCCATGAGAGTCCAGTTTACCATGGAAGTCCAGTTTACCATGGAAGTCCAGTTTACCATGGGAGTCCAGTTTACCATGACAGTCCAGTTCACCATGAGAGTCCAGTTTACCATGGAAGTCCAGTTTACCATGAGAGTGCAGTTTTCCATGGAAGTCCAGTTTAACATGGAAGTCCAGTTTACCATGAGAATCCAGTTTACCATGGGAGTCCAGTTTACCATGGAAGTCCAGTATACCATGATAGTCCAGTTTACCGTGAGAGTCCAGTTCACCATGAGAGTCCAGTTTACCATGGAAGTCCAGTTTACCATGGAAGTCCAGTTTACCGTGGGAGTCGAGTTGACCATGGGAGTCCAGTTTACCATGGGAGTCCAGTTTACCATGGAAGTCCAGTTTACCATAGAAGTCCAGTTTACCATGAGAGTCCAGTTTACCATGGAAGTCCAGTTTACCATGAGAGTCCAGTTTACCATGGGAGAACAGTTTACCATGGAAGTCCAGTTTACCATGGAAGTCCAGTTTACCATAGAAGTCCAGTTTACCATGGAAGTCCAGTTTACCGTGGGAGTCCAGTTTACCATGAGAGTTCAGTTTAACATGGGAGTCCAGATTACCATGGGAGTCCAGTTTACCATGGAAGTCCAGTTTACCATGGGAGTCCAACTTACCATGAGAGTCCAGTTTACCATGGAAGTTTAGTTTACCATGAGAGTCCAGTTTACCATGGAAGTCCAGTTCACCATGAGAGTCCAGTTTACCATGGAAGTCCAGTTACCATGGAAGTCCAGTTTACCATAGAAGTCCAGTTTACCATGACAGTCCAGTTCACCATGAGAGTCCAGTTTACCATGGAAGTCCAGTTTACCATGGAAGTCCAGTTTACCATAGAAGTTCAGTTTACCATGGGAGTCCAGTTTACCATGACAGTCCAGTTTACCGTCGAAGTCCAGTTTACCATGGAAGTTCAGTTTACAATGGGAGTCCAATTGACCATGAGAGTTCAGTTTACCATGGAAGTCCAGTTTACCATGGGAGTTCAGTTTACCATGGAATTCCAGTTTACCGTGAGAGTCCAGTTTACCATGGAAGTCCAGTTTGCCATGAGAGTCCAGTTTACCATGGAAGTCCAGTCTACCATGGAAGTCCAGTTTACCATGGGAGTCCAGTTCACCATGAGAGTCCAGTTCACCATGAGAGTCCAGTTTACCATGGAAGTCCAGTTTACCATGGAAGTCCAGTTTACCATTGGAGTCCAGTTTACCATGACAGTCCAGTTCACCATGAGAGTCCAGTTTACAATGGGAGTCCAGTTTACCATGGGAGTCCAGTTTACCATGGAAGTCCAGTTCACCATAGAAGTCCAGTTTACCATGAGAGTCCAGTTTACCATGGAAGTCCAGTTTACCATGAGAGTCCATTTTACCATGGGAGAACAGTTTACCATGGAAGTCCAGTTTACCATAGAAGTTTAGTTTACAATGGGAGTCCAGTTTACCATGACAGTCCAGTTCACCATGAGAGTCCAGTTTACCATGGAAGTCCAGTTTATCATGGAAGTCCAGTTTACCATGACAGTCCAGTTTACCGTCGAAGTCCAGTTTACCATGGAAGTTCAGTTTACAATGGGAGTCCAATTGGCCATGAGAGTCCAGTTTACCATGGAAGTCCAGTTTACCATGGGAGTTCAGTTTACCATGGAATTCCAGTTTACCATGAGAGTCCAGTTTACCATGGAAGTCCAGTTTGCCATGAGAGTCCAGTTTACCATGGAAGTCCAGTTTACCATGGAAGTCCATTTTACCAGAGAAGTCCAGTTTACCATGGGAGTCCAGTTTACCATGACAGTCCAGTTCACCATGAGAGTCCAGTTTACCATGGAAGTCCAGTTTACCATGGAAGTCCAGTTTAACATGGAAGTCCAGTTTACCATGAGAGTCCAGTTTACCATGGGAGTCCAGTTTACCATGGAAGACCAGTTTACCATGGAAGTCCAGTTTACCGTGGGAGTCCAGTTTACCATGAGAGTTCAGTTTAACATGGGAGTCCAGGTTACCATGGTAGTCCAGTTTACCATGGAAGTCCAGTTTACCATGGGAGTCCAATTTACCATGAGAGTCCAGTTTACCATGGAAGTTTAGTTTACCATGAGAGTCCAGTTTACCATGGAAGTCCAGTTCACCATGAGAGTCCAGTTTACCATGGAAGTCCAGTTTACCATGGAAGTCCAGTTTACCATAGAAGTCCAGTTTACCATGGAAGTCCAGTTTACCATAGAAGTCCAGTTTACCATGGGAGTCCAGTTTACCATGACAGTCCAGTTTACCATGGAAGTCCAGTTTACCATGGAAGTCCAGTTTACCATAGAAGTCCAGTTTGCCATGGGAGTCCAATTTACCATGAGAGTCCAGTTTACCATGGAAGTTTAGTTTACAATGAGAGTCCAGTTTACCATGGAAGTCCAGTTCACCATGAGAGTCCAGTTTACCATGGAAGTCCAGTTTACCATGGAAGTCCAGTTTACCATGGAAGTCCAGTTTACCATGACAGTCCAGTTCACCATGAGAGTCCAGTTTACCATGGAAGTCCAGTTTACCATAGAAGTCCAGTTTACCATGGGAGTCCAGTTTACCATGACAGTCCAGTTTACCGTCGAAGTCCAGTTTACCATGGAAGTTCAGTTTACAATGGGAGTCCAATTGACCATGAGAGTCCAGTTTACCATGGAAGTCCAGTTTACCATGGGAGTTCAGTTTACCATGGAATTCCAGTTTACCATGAGAGTCCAGTTTACTATGGAAGTCCAGTTTGCCATGAGAGTCCAGTTTACCATGGAAGTCCAGTTTACCATGGAAGTCCAGTTTACCAAGGGAGTCCAGTTCACCATGAGAGTCCAGTTCACCATGAGAGTCCAGTTTACCATGGAAGTCCAGTTTACCATGGAAGTCCAGTTTACCATATAAGTCCAGTTTACCATTGGAGTCCAGTTTACCATGACAGTCCAGTTCACCATGAGAGTCCAGTTTGCAATGGGAGTCCAGTTTACCATGGGAGTCCAGTTTACCATGGAAGTCCAGTTCACCATAGAAGTCCAGTTTACCATGAGAGTCCAGTTTACCATGGAAGTCCACTTTACCATGAGAGTCCATTTTACCATGGGAGAACAGTTTACCATGGAAGTCCAGTTTACCATAGAAGTCCAGTTTACAATGGGAGTCCAGTTTACCATGACAGTCCAGTTCACCATGAGAGTCCAGTTTACCATGGAAGTCCAGTTTACCATGGAAGTCCAGTTTACCATGACAGTCCAGTTTACCGTCGAAGTCCAGTTTACCATGGGAGTTCAGTTTACCATGGAATTCCAGTTTACCATGAGAGTCCAGTTTACCATGGAATTCCAGTTTGCCATGAGAGTCCAGTTTACCATGGAAGTCCAGTTTACCATGGAAGTCCATTTTACCAGAGAAGTCCAGTTTACCATGGGAGTCCAGTTTACCATGACAGTCCAGTTCACCATGAGAGTCCAGTTTACCATGGAAGTCCAGTTTACCATGAGAGTGCAGTTTACCATGGAAGTCCAATTTAACATGGAAGTCCAGTTTACCATGAGAGTCCAGTTTACCATGGGAGTCCAGTTTACCATGGAAGTCCAGTTTACCATGGAAGTCCAGTTTACCAAGGGAGTCCAGTTCACCATGAGAGTCCAGTTCACCATGAGAGTCCAGTTTACCATGGAAGTCCAGTTTACCATGGAAGTCCAGTTTACCATATAAGTCCAGTTTACCATTGGAGTCCAGTTTACCATGACAGTCCAGTTCACCATGAGAGTCCAGTTTGCAATGGGAGTCCAGTTTACCATGGGAGTCCAGTTTACCATGGAAGTCCAGTTCACCATAGAAGTCCAGTTTACCATGGAAGTTCAGTTTACAATGGGAGTCCAATTGGCCATGAGAGTCCAGTTTACCATGGAAGTCCAGTTTACCATGGGAGTTCAGTTTACCATGGAATTCCAGTTTACCATGAGAGTCCAGTTTACCATGGAAGTCCAGTTTGCCATGAGAGTCCAGTTTACCATGGAAGTCCAGTTTACCATGGAAGTCCATTTTACCAGAGAAGTCCAGTTTACCATGGGAGTCCAGTTTACCATGACAGTCCAGTTCACCATGAGAGTCCAGTTTACCATGGAAGTCCAGTTTACCATGGAAGTCCAGTTTAACATGGAAGTCCAGTTTACCATGAGAGTCCAGTTTACCATGGGAGTCCAGTTTACCATGGAAGACCAGTTTACCATGGAAGTCCAGTTTACCGTGGGAGTCCAGTTTACCATGAGAGTTCAGTTTAACATGGGAGTCCAGGTTACCATGGTAGTCCAGTTTACCATGGAAGTCCAGTTTACCATGGGAGTCCAATTTACCATGAGAGTCCAGTTTACCATGGAAGTTTAGTTTACCATGAGAGTCCAGTTTACCATGGAAGTCCAGTTCACCATGAGAGTCCAGTTTACCATGGAAGTCCAGTTTACCATGGAAGTCCAGTTTACCATAGAAGTCCAGTTTACCATGGAAGTCCAGTTTACCATAGAAGTCCAGTTTACCATGGGAGTCCAGTTTACCATGACAGTCCAGTTTACCATGGAAGTCCAGTTTACCATGGAAGTCCAGTTTACCATAGAAGTCCAGTTTGCCATGGGAGTCCAATTTACCATGAGAGTCCAGTTTACCATGGAAGTTTAGTTTACAATGAGAGTCCAGTTTACCATGGAAGTCCAGTTCACCATGAGAGTCCAGTTTACCATGGAAGTCCAGTTTACCATGGAAGTCCAGTTTACCATGGGAGTCCAGTTTACCATGACAGTCCAGTTCACCATGAGAGTCCAGTTTACCATGGAAGTCCAGTTTACCATAGAAGTCCAGTTTACCATGGGAGTCCAGTTTACCATGACAGTCCAGTTTACCGTCGAAGTCCAGTTTACCATGGAAGTTCAGTTTACAATGGGAGTCCAATTGACCATGAGAGTCCAGTTTACCATGGAAGTCCAGTTTACCATGGGAGTTCAGTTTACCATGGAATTCCAGTTTACCATGAGAGTCCAGTTTACTATGGAAGTCCAGTTTGCCATGAGAGTCCAGTTTACCATGGAAGTCCAGTTTACCATGGAAGTCCAGTTTACCAAGGGAGTCCAGTTCACCATGAGAGTCCAGTTCACCATGAGAGTCCAGTTTACCATGGAAGTCCAGTTTACCATGGAAGTCCAGTTTACCATATAAGTGCAGTTTACCATTGGAGTCCAGTTTACCATGACAGTCCAGTTCACCATGAGAGTCCAGTTTGCAATGGGAGTCCAGTTTACCATGGGAGTCCAGTTTACCATGGAAGTCCAGTTCACCATAGAAGTCCAGTTTACCATGAGAGTCCAGTTTACCATGGAAGTCCACTTTACCATGAGAGTCCATTTTACCATGGGAGAACAGTTTACCATGGAAGTCCAGTTTACCATAGAAGTCCAGTTTACAATGGGAGTCCAGTTTACCATGACAGTCCAGTTCACCATGAGAGTCCAGTTTGCCATGGAAGTCCAGTTTACCATGGAAGTCCAGTTTACCATGACAGTCCAGTTTACCGTCGAAGTCCAGTTTACCATGGAAGTTCAGTTTACAATGGGAGTCCAATTGGCCATGAGAGTCCAGTTTACCATGGAAGTCCAGTTTACCATGGGAGTTCAGTTTACCATGGAATTCCAGTTTACCATGAGAGTCCAGTTTACCATGGAATTCCAGTTTGCCATGAGAGTCCAGTTTACCATGGAAGTCCAGTTTACCATGGAAGTCCATTTTACCAGAGAAGTCCAGTTTACCATGGGAGTCCAGTTTACCATGACAGTCCAGTTCACCATGAGAGTCCAGTTTACCATGGAAGTCCAGTTTACCATGAGAGTGCAGTTTACCATGGAAGTCCAATTTAACATGGAAGTCCAGTTTACCATGAGAGTCCAGTTTACCATGGGAGTCCAGTTTACCATGGAAGTCCAGTTTACCATGGAAGTCCAGTTTACCAAGGGAGTCCAGTTCACCATGAGAGTCCAGTTCACCATGAGAGTCCAGTTTACCATGGAAGTCCAGTTTACCATGGAAGTCCAGTTTACCATATAAGTCCAGTTTACCATTGGAGTCCAGTTTACCATGACAGTCCAGTTCACCATGAGAGTCCAGTTTGCAATGGGAGTCCAGTTTACCATGGGAGTCCAGTTTACCATGGAAGTCCAGTTCACCATAGAAGTCCAGTTTACCATGAGAGTCCAGTTTACCATGGAAGTCCACTTTACCATGAGAGTCCATTTTACCATGGGAGAACAGTTTACCATGGAAGTCCAGTTTACCATAGAAGTCCAGTTTACAATGGGAGTCCAGTTTACCATGACAGTCCAGTTCACCATGAGAGTCCAGTTTACCATGGAAGTCCAGTTTACCATGGAAGTCCAGTTTACCATGACAGTCCAGTTTACCGTCGAAGTCCAGTTTACCATGGAAGTTCAGTTTACAATGGGAGTCCAATTGGCCATGAGAGTCCAGTTTACCATGGAAGTCCAGTTTACCATGGGAGTTCAGTTTACCATGGAATTCCAGTTTATCATGAGAGTCCAGTTTACCATGGAATTCCAGTTTGCCATGAGAGTCCAGTTTACCATGGAAGTCCAGTTTACCATGGAAGTCCATTTTACCAGAGAAGTCCAGTTTACCATGGGAGTCCAGTTTACCATGACAGTCCAGTTCACCATGAGAGTCCAGTTTACCATGGAAGTCCAGTTTACCATGAGAGTGCAGTTTACCATGGAATTCCAATTTAACATGGAAGTCCAGTTTACCATGAGAGTCCAGTTTACCATGGGAGTCCAGTTTACCATGGAAGTCCAGTTTACCATGGAAGTCCAGTTTACCGTCGGAGTCCAGTTTACCATGAGAGTTCAGTTTAACATGGGAGTCCAGGTTACCATGGGAGTCCAGTTTACCATGAAAGTCCAGTTTACCATGGGAGTCCAATTTACCATGAGAGTCCAGTTTACCATGGAAGTTTAGTTTACCATGAGAGTCCAGTTTACCATGGAAGTCCAGTTCACCATGAGAGTCCAGTTTACCATGGAAGTCCAGTTTACCATGGAAGTCCAGTTTACCATAGAAGTCCAGTTTACCATGGAAGTCCAGTTTACCATAGAAGTCCAGTTTACCATGGGAGTCCAGTTTACCATGACAGTCCAGTTCACCATGAGAGTCCAGTTTACCATGGAAGTCCAGTTTACCATGGAAGTCCAGTTTACCATAGAAGTCCAGTTTACCATGGGAGTCCAGTTTACCATGAGAGTCCAGTTTACCATGGAAGTCCAGTTTGCCAAGAGATTCCAGTTTACCATGGAAGTCCAGTTTACCATGGAAGTCCAGTTTACCATGAGAGTCCAGTTCACCATGAGAGTCCAGTTTACCATGGAAGTCCAGTTTACCATGGAAGTCCAGTTTACCATAGAAGTCCAGTTTACCATGGAAGTCCAGTTTACCATGGAAGTCCATTTTACCAGAGAAGTCCAGTTTACCATTGGAGTCCAGTTTACCATGACAGTCCAGTTCACCATGAGAGTCCAGTTTACAATGGGAGTCCAGTTTACCATGAGAGTCCAGTTTACCATGGAAGTCCAGTTCACCATAGAAGTCCAGTTTACCATGAGAGTCCAGTTTACCATGGAAGTCCAGTTTACCATGAGAGTCAATTTTACCATGGGAGAACAGTTTACCATGGAAGTCCAGTTTACCATAGAAGTCAAGTTTACAATGGAGTCCAGTTTACCATGACAGTATAGTTCACCATGAGAGTCCAGTTTACCATGGAAGTCCAGATTACCATGGAAGTCCAGTTTACCATGACAGTCCAGTTTACCGTCGAAGTCCAGTTTACCATGGAAGTTCAGTTTACAATGGGAGTCCAATTGGCCATGAGAGTCCAGTTTACCATGGAAGTCCAGTTTACCATGGGAGTTCAGTTTACCATGGAATTCCAGTTTACCATGAGAGTCCAGTTTACCATGGAAGTCCAGTTTGCCATGAGAGTCCAGTTTACCATGGAAGTCCAGTTTACCATGGAAGTCCATTTTACCAGAGAAGTCCAGTTTACCATGGGAGTCCAGTTTACCATGAAAGTCCAGTTCACCATGAGAGTCCAGTTTACCATGGAAGTCCAGTTTACCATGAGAGTGCAGTTTACCATGGAAGTCCAGTTTAACATGGAAGTCCAGTTTACCATGAGAGTCCAGTTTACCATGGGAGTCCAGTTTACCATGGAAGTCCAGTATACCATGATAGTCCAGTTTACCATGAGAGTCCAGTTCACCATGAGAGTCCAGTTTACCATGGAAGTCCAGTTTACCATGGAAGTCCAGTTTACCATAGAAGTCCAGTTTACCATGGAAGTCTAGTTTACCGTGGGAGTCCAGTTTACCATGAGAGTTCAGTTTAACATGGGAGTCTAGGTTACCATGAGAGTCCAGTTTACCATGGAAGTCCAGTTTACCATGAGAGTGCAGTTTACCATGGAAGTCCAGTTTAACATGGAAGTCCAGTTTACCATGAGAGTCCAGTTTACCATGGGAGTCCAGTTTACCATGGAAGTCCAGTATACCATGATAGTCCAGTTTACCGTGAGAGTCCAGTTCACCATGAGAGTCCAGTTTACCATGGAAGTCCAGTTTACCATGGAAGTCCAGTTTACCATAGAAGTCCAGTTTACCATGGAAGTCTAGTTTACCGTGGGAGTCCAGTTTCCCATGAGAGTTCAGTTTAACATGGGAGTCTAGGTTACCATGGGAGTCCAGTTTACCATGGAAGTCCAGTTTACCATGGGAGTCCAATTTACCATGAGAGTCCAGTTTACCATGGAAGTTTAGTTTACCATGAGAGTCCAGTTTACCATGGAAGTCCAGTTCACCATGAGAGTCCAGTTTACAATGGAAGTCCAGTTTACCATAGAAGTCCAGTTTACCATGGGAGTCCAGTTTACCATGACAGTCCAGTTCACCATGAGAGTCCAATTCACCATGAGAGTCCAGTTTACCATGGAAGTCCAGTTTACCATGGAAGTCCAGTTTACCATAGAAGTCCAGTTTACCATGGGAGTCCAGTTTACCATGACAGTCCAGTTCACCGTGAGAGTCCAGTTTACCATGGAAGTCCAGTTTACCATGGAAGTCCAGTTTACCATGACAGTCCAGTTCACCATGAGAGTTCAGTTTACCATGGAAGTCCAGTTTACCATGAGAGTCAAGTTTACCATGGAAGTCCAGTTTACCATGGAAGTCCAGTTTACCATGGAAGTCCAGTTTACCATGACAGTCCAGTTTACCGTCGAAGTCCAGTTTACCATGGAAGTTCAGTTTACAATGGGAGTCCAATTGGCCATGAGAGTCCAGTTTACCATGGAAGTCCAGTTTACCATGGGAGTTCAGTTTACCATGGAATTCCAGTTTACCATGAGAGTCCAGTTTACCATGGAAGTCCAGTTTGCCATGAGAGTCCAGTTTACCATGGAAGTCCAGTTTACCATGGAAGTCCATTTTACCAGAGAAGTCTAGTTTACCATGGGAGTCCAGTTTACCATGACAGTCCAGTTCACCATGAGAGTCCAGTTTACCATGGAAGTCCAGTTTACCATGAGAGTCCAGTTTACCATGGAAGTCCAGTTTACCATGGAAGTCCATTTTACCAGAGAAGTCTAGTTTATCATGGGAGTCCAGTTTACCATGACAGTCCAGTTCACCATGAGAGTCCAGTTTACCATGGAAGTCCAGTTTACCATGAGAGTGCAATTTACCATGGAAGTCCAGTTTAACATGGAAGTCCAGTTCACCATGAGAGTCCAGTTTACCATGGAAGTCCAGTTTACCATGAGAGTCAAGTTTACCATGAGAGTCCAGTTTACCATGGAAGTCCAGTTTACCATGGAAGTCCAGTTTACCATGACAGTCCAGTTTACCGTCGAAGTCCAGTTTACCATGGAAGTCCAGTTTACCATAGAAGTCCGGTTTACCATGGGAGTCCAGTTTACCATGACATTCCAGTTTACCGTCGAAGTCCAGTTTCCCATGGAAGTTCAGTTTACAATGGGAGTCCAATTGACCATGAGAGTCCAGTTTACCATGGGAGTCCAGTTTACCATGGGAGTTCAGTTTACCATGGAATTCCAGTTTACCATGAGAGTCCAGTTTACCATGGAAGTCCAGTTTGCCAAGAGAGTCCAGTTTACCATGGAAGTCCAGTTTACCATGGAAGTCCAGTTTACCATGGAAGTGCAGTTTACCATGGACGTCCATTTTACCAGAGAAGTCCAGTTTACCATTGGAGTCCAGTTTACCATGACAGTCCAGTTCACCATGAGAGTCCAGTTTACAATGGGAGTTCAGTTTACCATGAGAGTCCAGTTTACCATGGAAGTCCAGTTCACCATAGAAGTCCAGTTTACCATGAGAGTCCAGTTTACCATGGAAGTCCAGTTTACCATGAGAGTCAATTTTACCATGGGAGAACAGTTTACCATGGAAGTCCAGTTTACAATAGAAGTCCAGTTTACAATGGAGTCCAGTTTACCATGACAGTCCAGTTCACCATGAGAGTCCAGTTTACCATGGAAGTCCAGTTTACCATGGAAGTCCAGTTTACCATGACAGTCCAGTTTACCATCGAAGTCCAGTTTACCATGGAAGTTCAGTTTACAATGGGAGTCCAATTGGCCATGAGAGTCCAGTTTACCATGGAAGTCCAGTTTACCATGGGAGTTCAGTTTACCATGGAATTCCAGTTTACCATGAGAGTCCAGTTTACCATGGAAGTCCAGTTTGCCATGAGAGTCCAGTTTACCATGGAAGTCCAGTTTACCATGGAAGTCCATTTTACCAGAGAAGTCCAGTTTACCATGGGAGTCCAGTTTACCATGACAGTCCAGTTCACCATGAGAGTCCAGTTTACCATGGAAGTCCAGTTTACCATGAGAGTGCAGTTTACCATGGAAGTCCAGTTTAACATGGAAGTCCAGTTTACCATGAGAGTCCAGTTTACCATGGGAGTCCAGTTTACCATGGAAGTCCAGTATACCATGATAGTCCAGTTTACCGTGAGAGTCCAGTTCACCATGAGAGTCCAGTTTACCATGGAAGTCCAGTTTACCATGGAAGTCCAGTTTACCATGGAAGTCCAGTTTACCTTCGAAGTCCAGATTACCATGGAAGTCTAGTTTACCGTGGGAGTCCAGTTTACCATGAGAGTTCAGTTTAACATGGGAGTCTAGGTTACCATGGGAGTCCAGTTTACCATGGAAGTCCAGTTTACCATGGGAGTCCAATTTACCATGAGAGTCCAGTTTACCATGGAAGTTTAGTTTACCATGAGAGTCCAGTTTACCATGGAAGTCCAGTTCACCATGAGAGTCCAGTTTACAATGGAAGTCCAGTTTACCATAGAAGTCCAGTTTACCATGGGAGTCCAGTTTACCATGACAGTCCAGTTCACCATGAGAGTCCAATTCACCATGAGAGTCCAGTTTACCATGGAAGTCCAGTTTACCATGGAAGTCCAGTTTACCATGGGAGTCCAGTTTACCATGACAGTCCAGTTCAAAGTGAGAGTCCAGTTTACCATGGAAGTCCAGTTTACCATGGAAGTCCAGTTTTACCATGACAGTCCAGTTCACCATGAGAGTTCAGTTTACCATGGAAGTCCAGTTTACCATGAGAGTCAAGTTTACCATGACAGTCCAGTTTACCGTCGAAGTCCAGTTTACCATGGAAGTTCAGTTTACAATGGGAGTCCAATTGGCCATGAGAGTCCAGTTTACCATGGAAGTCCAGTTTACCATGGGAGTTCAGTTTACCATGGAATTCCAGTTTACCATGAGAGTCCAGTTTACCATGGAAGTCCAGTTTGCCATGAGAGTCCAGTTTACCTTTGAAGTCCAGTTTACCATGGAAGTCCATTTTACCAGAGAAGTCTAGTTTACCATGGGAGTCCAGTTTACCATGACAGTCCAGTTCACCATGAGAGTCCAGTTTACCATGGAAGTCCAGTTTACCATGAGAGTGCAGTTTACCATGGAAGTCCAGTTTAACATGGAAGTCCAGTTCACCATGAGAGTCCAGTTTACCATGGAAGTCCAGTTTACCATGAGAGTCAAGTTTACCATGAGAGTCCAGTTTACCATGGAAGTCCAGTTTACCATGGAAGTCCAGTTTACCATGACAGTCCAGTTTACCGTCGAAGTCCAGTTTACCATGGAAGTTCAGTTTACAATGGGAGTCCAATTGGCCATGAGAGTCCAGTTTACCATGGAACTCCAGTTTACCATGGGAGTTCAGTTTACCATGGAATTCCAGTTTACCATGAGAGTCCAGTTTACCATGGAAGTCCAGTTTGCCATGAGAGTCCAGTTTACCATGGAAGTCCAGTTTACCATGGAAGTCCATTTTACCAGAGAAGTCCAGTTTACCATGGGAGTCCAGTTTACCATGACAGTCCAGTTCACCATGAGAGTCCAGTTTACCATGGAAGTCCAGTTTACCATGAGAGTGCAGTTTACCATGGAAGTCCAGTTTAACATGGAAGTCCAGTTTACCATGAGAGTCCAGTTTACCATGGGAGTCCAGTTTACCATGGAAGTCCAGTATACCATGATAGTCCAGTTTACCGTGAGAGTCCAGTTCACCATGAGAGTCCAGTTTACCATGGAAGTCCAGTTTACCATGGAAGTCCAGTTTACCGTGGGAGTCCAGTTTACCATGGGAGTCCAGTTTACCATGGGAGTCCAGTTTACCATGAGAGTCCAGTTTACCATGGAAGTCCAGTTTACCATGAGAGTCCAGTTTACCATGGGAGAACAGTTTACCATGGAAGTCAAGTTTACCATGGAAGTCCAGTTTACCATGGAAGTCCAGTTTACCGTGGGAGTCCAGTTTACCATGAGAGTTCAGTTTAACATGGGAGTCCAGTTTACCATGGGAGTCCAGTTTACCATGGAAGTCCAGTTTACCATGGGAGTCCAATTTACCATGAAAGTCCAGTTTACCATGGAAGTCCAGTTCACCATGAGAGTCCAGTTTACCATGTAAGTCCAGTTTACCATAGAAGTCCAGTTTACCATGGGAGTCCAGTTTACCATGGAAGTCCAGTTCACCATGAGAGTCCAGTTCACCATGAGAGTCCAGTTTACCATGGAAGTCCAGTTTACCATGGAAGTCCAGTTTACCATAGAAGTCCAGTTTACCATGGGTGTCCAGTTTACCATGACAGTCCAGTTCACCGTGAGAGTCCAGTTTACCATGGAAGTCCAGTTTACCATGGAAGTCCAGTTTACCATAGAAGTCCAGTTTACCATGGGAGTCCAGTTTACCATGACAGTCCAGTTCACCATGAGAGTCCAGTTTACGATGGAAGTCCAGTTTACCGTGAGAGTCAAGTTTACCATGGAAGTCCAGTTTACCATGGAAGTCCAGTTTACCATGGGAGTCCAGTTTACCATGGAAGTCCAGTTTACCATGAGAGTCCAGTTTACCGTCGAAGTCCAGTTTACCATGGGAGTTCAGTTTACCATGGAATTCCAGTTTACCATGAGAGTCCAGTTTACCATGGAAGTCCAGTTTGCCATGAGAGTCCAGTTTACCATGGAAGTCCAGTTTACCATGGAAGTCCATTTTACCAGAGAAGTCCAGTTTACCATGGGAGTCCAGTTTACCATGACAGTCCAGTTCACCATGAGAGTCCAGTTTACCATGGAAGTCCAGTTTACCATGAGAGTGCAGTTTACCATGGAAGTCCAGTTTAACATGTAAGTCCAGTTTACCATGAGAGTCCAGTTTACCATGGGAGTCCAGTTTACCATGGAAGTCCAGTATTCCATGGGAGAACAGTTTACCATGGAAGTCAAGTTTACCATGGAAGTCCAGTTTACCATGGAAGTCCAGTTTACCATAGAAGTCCAGTTCACCATGAGAGTCCAGTTTACCATGGAAGTCCAGTTTACCATGGAAATCCAGTTTACCATGGAAGTCCAGTTTACCATAGAAGTCCAGTTTACCATGGAAGTCCAGTTTACCATAGAAGTCCAGTTTACCATGGAAGTCCAGTTTACCATGGAAGTCCAGTATACCATAGAAGTCCAGTTTACCATGGGAGTCCAGTTTACCATGACAGTCCAGTTTACCGTCGAAGTCCAGTTTACCATGGAAGTTCAGTTTACAATGGGAGTCCAATTGACCATGAGAGTCCAGTTTACCATGGAAGTCCAGTTTACCATGGGAGTTCAGTTTACCATGGAATTCCAGTTTACCATGAGAGTCCAGTTTACCATGGAACACTAGTTTGCCATGAGAGTCCAGTTTACCATGGAAGTCCAGTTTACCATGGAAGTCCAGTTTACCATGACAGTCCAGTTCACCATGAGAGTCCAGTTCACCATGAGAGTCCAGTTTACCATGGAAGTCCAGTTTACCATAGAAGTCCAGTTTACCATGGAAGTCCAGTTTACCATGGAAGTCCATTTTACCAGAGAAGTCCAGTTTACCATGGTTGTCCAGTTTACCATGACAGTCCAGTTTACCATGGGAGTCCAGTTTACCATGGGAGTCCAGTTTACCATAGAAATCCAGTTTACCATGAGAGTCCAGTTTACCATGGAAGTCCAGTTTACCATGAGAGTCCATTTTACAATGGGAGAACAGTTTACCATAGAAGTCCAGTTTACCATGGGAGTCCAGTTTACCATGACAGTCCAGTTCACCATGAGAGTCCAATTGACCATGAGAGTCCAGTTTACCATGGAAGTCCAGTTTACCATGGGAGTTCAGTTTACCATGGAATTCCAGTTTAACATGAGAGTCCAGTTTACCATGGAACACTAGTTTGCCATGAGAGTCCAGTTTACCATGGAAGTCCAGTTTACCATGGAAGTCCAGTTTACCATGACAGTCCAGTTCACCATGAGAGTCCAGTTCACCATGAGAGTCCAGTTTACCATGGAAGTCCAGTTTACCATAGAAGTCCAGTTTACCATGGAAGTCCAGTTTACCATGGAAGTCCATTTTACCAGAGAAGTCCAGTTTACCATGGGAGTCCAGTTTACCATGACAGTCCAGTTTACCATGGGAGTCCAGTTTACCATGGGAGTCCAGTTTACCATAGAAGTCCAGTTTACCATGAGAGTCCAGTTTACCATGGAAGTCCAGTTTACCATGAGAGTCCATTTTACAATGGGAGAACAGTTTACCATAGAAGTCCAGTTTACCATGGGAGTCCAGTTTACCATGACAGTCCAGTTCACCATGAGAGTCCAGTTTACCATGGAAGTCCAGTTTACCATGGAAGTCCAGTTTACCATGACAGTCCAGTTTACCGTCGAAGTCCAGTTTACCATGGAAGTTCAGTTTACAATGGGAGTTCAGTTTACCATGGAATTCCAGTTTACCATGAGTGTCCAGTTTACCATGGAAGTCAAGTTTGCCATGAGAGTCCAGTTTACCATGGAAGTCCAGTTTACCATGGAAGTCCATTTTACCAGAGAAGTCCAGTTTACCATGGGAGTCCAGTTTACCATGACAGTCCAGTTCACCATGAGAGTCCAGTTTACCATGGAAGTCCAGTTTACCATGAGAGTGCAGTTTGCCATGGGAGTCCAGTTTACCATGGAAGTCCAGTATACCATGATAGGCCAGTTTACCGTGAGAGTCCAGTTCACCATGAGAGTCCAGTTTACCATGGAAGTCCAGTTTACCATGGGATTCCAGTTTACCATGGGAGTCCAGTTTACCATGGAAGTCCAGTTTACCATAGAAGTCCAGTTTACCATGAGAGTCCAGTTTACCATGGAAGTCCAGTTTACCATGAGAGTCCAGTTTACCATGGGAGAACAGTTTACCATGGAAGTCAAGTTTACCATGGAAGTCCAGTTTACCATGGAAGTCCAGTTTACCATAGAAGTCCAGTATACCATGGGAGAACAGGTTACCATGGAAGTCAAGTTTACCATGGAAGTCCAGTTTACCATCGAAGTCCAGGTTACCATGGGAGTTCAGTTTACCATGGAATTCCAGTTTACCATGAGAGTCCAGTTTACCATGGAAGTCCAGTTTGCCATGAGAGTCCAGTTTACCATGGAAGTCCAGTTTACCATGGAAGTCCATTTTACCAGAGAAGTCCAGTTTACCATGGGAGTCCAGTTTACCATGAAAGTCCAGTTCACCATGAGAGTCCAGTTTACCATGGAAGTCCAGTTTACCATGAGAGTGCAGTTTACCATGGAAGTCCAGTTTAACATGGAAGTCCAGTTTACCATGAGAGTCCAGTTTACCATGGGAGTCCAGTTTACCATGGAAGTCCAGTATACCATGGAAGTCCAGTTTACCGTGGGAGTCCAGTTTACCATGGGAGTCCAGTTTACCATGGGAGTCCAGTTTACCATAGAAGTCCAGTTTACCATGAGAGTCCAGTTTACCATGGAAGTCCAGTTTACCATGAGAGTCCAGTTTACCATGGGAGAACAGTTTACCATGGAAGTCAAGTTTACCATGGAAGTCCAGTTTACCATGACAGTCCAGTTCACCATGAGAGTCCAGTTTACGATGGAAGTCCAGTTTACCGTGAGAGTCAAGTTTACCATGGAAGTCCAGTTTACCATGGAAGTCCAGTTTACCATGGGAGTCCAGTTTACCATGGAAGTCCAGTTTACCATGAGAGTCCAGTTTACCGTCGAAGTCCAGTTTACCATGGGAGTTCAGTTTACCATGGAATTCCAGTTTACCATGAGAGTCCAGTTTACCATGGAAGTCCAGTTTGCCATGAGAGTCCAGTTTACCATGGAAGTCCAGTTTACCATGGAAGTCCATTTTACCAGAGAAGTCCAGTTTACCATGGGAGTCCAGTTTACCATGACAGTCCAGTTCACCATGAGAGTCCAGTTTACCATGGAAGTCCAGTTTACCATGAGAGTGCAGTTTACCATGGAAGTCCAGTTTAACATGTAAGTCCAGTTTACCATGAGAGTCCAGTTTACCATGGGAGTCCAGTTTACCATGGAAGTCCAGTATTCCATGGGAGAACAGTTTACCATGGAAGTCAAGTTTACCATGGAAGTCCAGTTTACCATGGAAGTCCAGTTTACCATAGAAGTCCAGTTCACCATGAGAGTCCAGTTTACCATGGAAGTCCAGTTTACCATGGAAATCCAGTTTACCATGGAAGTCCAGTTTACCATAGAAGTCCAGTTTACCATGGAAGTCCAGTTTACCATAGAAGTCCAGTTTACCATGGAAGTCCAGTTTACCATGGAAGTCCAGTATACCATAGAAGTCCAGTTTACCATGGGAGTCCAGTTTACCATGACAGTCCAGTTTACCGTCGAAGTCCAGTTTACCATGGAAGTTCAGTTTACAATGGGAGTCCAATTGACCATGAGAGTCCAGTTTACCATGGAAGTCCAGTTTACCATGGGAGTTCAGTTTACCATGGAATTCCAGTTTACCATGAGAGTCCAGTTTACCATGGAACACTAGTTTGCCATGAGAGTCCAGTTTACCATGGAAGTCCAGTTTACCATGGAAGTCCAGTTTACCATGACAGTCCAGTTCACCATGAGAGTCCAGTTCACCATGAGAGTCCAGTTTACCATGGAAGTCCAGTTTACCATAGAAGTCCAGTTTACCATGGAAGTCCAGTTTACCATGGAAGTCCATTTTACCAGAGAAGTCCAGTTTACCATGGTTGTCCAGTTTACCATGACAGTCCAGTTTACCATGGGAGTCCAGTTTACCATGGGAGTCCAGTTTACCATAGAAATCCAGTTTACCATGAGAGTCCAGTTTACCATGGAAGTCCAGTTTACCATGAGAGTCCATTTTACAATGGGAGAACAGTTTACCATAGAAGTCCAGTTTACCATGGGAGTCCAGTTTACCATGACAGTCCAGTTCACCATGAGAGTCCAATTGACCATGAGAGTCCAGTTTACCATGGAAGTCCAGTTTACCATGGGAGTTCAGTTTACCATGGAATTCCAGTTTAACATGAGAGTCCAGTTTACCATGGAACACTAGTTTGCCATGAGAGTCCAGTTTACCATGGAAGTCCAGTTTACCATGGAAGTCCAGTTTACCATGACAGTCCAGTTCACCATGAGAGTCCAGTTCACCATGAGAGTCCAGTTTACCATGGAAGTCCAGTTTACCATAGAAGTCCAGTTTACCATGGAAGTCCAGTTTACCATGGAAGTCCATTTTACCAGAGAAGTCCAGTTTACCATGGGAGTCCAGTTTACCATGACAGTCCAGTTTACCATGGGAGTCCAGTTTACCATGGGAGTCCAGTTTACCATAGAAGTCCAGTTTACCATGAGAGTCCAGTTTACCATGGAAGTCCAGTTTACCATGAGAGTCCATTTTACAATGGGAGAACAGTTTACCATAGAAGTCCAGTTTACCATGGGAGTCCAGTTTACCATGACAGTCCAGTTCACCATGAGAGTCCAGTTTACCATGGAAGTCCAGTTTACCATGGAAGTCCAGTTTACCATGACAGTCCAGTTTACCGTCGAAGTCCAGTTTACCATGGAAGTTCAGTTTACAATGGGAGTTCAGTTTACCATGGAATTCCAGTTTACCATGAGTGTCCAGTTTACCATGGAAGTCAAGTTTGCCATGAGAGTCCAGTTTACCATGGAAGTCCAGTTTACCATGGAAGTCCATTTTACCAGAGAAGTCCAGTTTACCATGGGAGTCCAGTTTACCATGACAGTCCAGTTCACCATGAGAGTCCAGTTTACCATGGAAGTCCAGTTTACCATGAGAGTGCAGTTTGCCATGGGAGTCCAGTTTACCATGGAAGTCCAGTATACCATGATAGGCCAGTTTACCGTGAGAGTCCAGTTCACCATGAGAGTCCAGTTTACCATGGAAGTCCAGTTTACCATGGGATTCCAGTTTACCATGGGAGTCCAGTTTACCATGGAAGTCCAGTTTACCATAGAAGTCCAGTTTACCATGAGAGTCCAGTTTACCATGGAAGTCCAGTTTACCATGAGAGTCCAGTTTACCATGGGAGAACAGTTTACCATGGAAGTCAAGTTTACCATGGAAGTCCAGTTTACCATGGAAGTCCAGTTTACCATAGAAGTCCAGTATACCATGGGAGAACAGGTTACCATGGAAGTCAAGTTTACCATGGAAGTCCAGTTTACCATCGAAGTCCAGGTTACCATGGGAGTTCAGTTTACCATGGAATTCCAGTTTACCATGAGAGTCCAGTTTACCATGGAAGTCCAGTTTGCCATGAGAGTCCAGTTTACCATGGAAGTCCAGTTTACCATGGAAGTCCATTTTACCAGAGAAGTCCAGTTTACCATGGGAGTCCAGTTTACCATGAAAGTCCAGTTCACCATGAGAGTCCAGTTTACCATGGAAGTCCAGTTTACCATGAGAGTGCAGTTTACCATGGAAGTCCAGTTTAACATGGAAGTCCAGTTTACCATGAGAGTCCAGTTTACCATGGGAGTCCAGTTTACCATGGAAGTCCAGTATACCATGGAAGTCCAGTTTACCGTGGGAGTCCAGTTTACCATGGGAGTCCAGTTTACCATGGGAGTCCAGTTTACCATAGAAGTCCAGTTTACCATGAGAGTCCAGTTTACCATGGAAGTCCAGTTTACCATGAGAGTCCAGTTTACCATGGGAGAACAGTTTACCATGGAAGTCAAGTTTACCATGGAAGTCCAGTTTACCATGGAAGTCCAGTTTACCGTGGGAGTCCAGTTTACCATGAGAGTTCAGTTTAACATGGGAGTCCAGTTTACCATGGGAGTCCAGTTTACCATGGAAGTCCAGTTTACCATGGGAGTCCAATTTACCATGAAAGTCCAGTTTACCATGGAAGTCCAGTTCACCATGAGAGTCCAGTTTACCATGGAAGTCCAGTTTACCATAGAAGTCCAGTTTACCATGGGAGTCCAGTTTACCATGGAAGTCCAGTTCACCATGAGAGTCCAGTTCACCATGAGAGTCCAGTTTACCATGGAAGTCCAGTTTACCATGGAAGTCCAGTTTACCATAGAAGTCCAGTTTACCATGGGTGTCCAGTTTACCATGACAGTCCAGTTCACCGTGAGAGTCCAGTTTACCATGGAAGTCCAGTTTACCATGGAAGTCCAGTTTACCATAGAAGTCCAGTTTACCATGGGAGTCCAGTTTACCATGACAGTCCAGTTCACCATGAGAGTCCAGTTTACGATGGAAGTCCAGTTTACCATGAGAGTCAAGTTTACCATGGAAGTCCAGTTTACCATGGAAGTCCAGTTTACCATGGGAGTCCAGTTTACCATGGAAGTCCAGTTTACCATGAGAGTCCAGTTTACCGTCGAAGTCCAGTTTACCATGGGAGTTCAGTTTACCATGGAATTCCAGTTTACCATGAGAGTCCAGTTTACCATGGAAGTCCAGTTTGCCATGAGAGTCCAGTTTACCATGGAAGTCCAGTTTACCATGGAAGTCCATTTTACCAGAGAAGTCCAGTTTACCATGGGAGTCCAGTTTACCATGACAGTCCAGTTCACCATGAGAGTCCAGTTTACCATCGAAGTCCAGTTTACCATGAGAGTGCAGTTTACCATGGAAGTCCAGTTTAACATGGAAGTCCAGTTTACCATGAGAGTCCAGTTTACCATGGGAGTCCAGTTTACCATGGAAGTCCAGTATACCATGGGAGAACAGTTTACCATGGAAGTCAAGTTTACCATGGAAGTCCAGTTTACCATGGAAGTCCAGTTTACCATAGAAGTCCAGTTTACCATGGAAGTCCATTTTACCGTGGGAGTCCAATTTACCATGAGAGTCCAGTTTACCATGGAAGTTTAGTTTACCATGAGAGTCCAGTTTACCATGGGAGTCCAGATTACCATGCGAGTCCAGTTTACCATGGAAGTCCAGTTCACCATAGAAGTCCAGTTTACCATGAGAGTCCAGTTTACCATGGAAGTCCAGTTTACCATGAGAGTCCATTTTACCATGGGAGAACAGTTTACCATGGAAGTCAAGTTTACCATGGAAGTCCAGTTTACCAGAGAAGTCCAGTTTACCATAGAAGTCCAGTTTACCATGGAAGTCCAGTTTACCGTGGGAGTCCAATTTACCATGAGAGTCCAGTTTACCATGGAAGTTTAGTTTACCATGAGAGTCCAGTTTACCATGGAAGTCCAGTTCACCATGAGAGTCCAGTTTACCATGGAAGTCCAGTTTACCATAGAAGTCCAGTTTACCATGGGAGTCCAGTTTACCATGACAGTCCAGTTCACCATGAGAGTCCAGTTCACCATGAGAGTCCAGTTTACCATGGAAGTCCAGTTTACCATGGAAATCCAGTTTACCATGGAAGTCCAGTTTACCATAGAAGTCCAGTTTACCATGGAAGTCCAGTTTACCATAGAAGTCCAGTTTACCATGGAAGTCCAGTTTACCATGGAAGTCCAGTATACCATAGAAGTCCAGTTTACCATGGGAGTCCAGTTTACCATGACAGTCCAGTTTACTGTCGAAGTCCAGTTTACCATGGAAGTTCAGTTTACAATGGGAGTCCAATTGACCATGAGAGTCCAGTTTATCATGGAAGTCCACTTTACCATGGGAGTTCAGTTTACCATGGAATTCCAGTTTACCATGAGAGTCCAGTTTACCATGGAACACTAGTTTGCCATGAGAGTCCAGTTTACCATGGAAGTCCAGTTTACCATGGAAGTCCAGTTTACCATGACAGTCCAGTTCACCATGAGAGTCCAGTTCACCATGAGAGTCCAGTTTACCATGGAAGTCTAGTTTACCATAGAAGTCCAGTTTACCATGGAAGTCCAGTTTACCATGGAAGTCCATTTTACCAGAGAAGTCCAGTTTACCATGGTTGTCCAGTTTACCATGACAGTCCAGTTTACCATGGGAGTCCAGTTTACCATGGGAGTCCAGTTTACCATAGAAGTCCAGTTTACCATGAGAGTCCAGTTTACCATGAGAGTCCATTTTACAATGGGAGAACAGTTTACCATAGAAGTCCAGTTTACCATGGGAGTCCAGTTTACCATGACAGTCCATTTCACCATGAGAGTCCAATTGACCATGAGAGTCCAGTTTACCATGGAAGTCCAGTTTACCATGGGAGTTCAGTTTACCATGGAATTCCAGTTTAACATGAGAGTCCAGTTTACCATGGAACACTAGTTTGCCATGAGAGTCCAGTTTACCATGGAAGTCCAGTTTACCATGGAAGTCCAGTTTACCATGACAGTCCAGTTCACCATGAGAGTCCAGTTCACCATGAGAGTCCAGTTTACCATGGAAGTCCAGTTTACCATAGAAGTCCAGTTTACCATGGAAGTCCAGTTTACCATGGAAGTCCATTTTACCAGAGAAGTCCAGTTTACCATGGGAGTCCAGTTTACCATGACAGTCCAGTTTACCATGGGAGTCCAGTTTACCATGGGAGTCCAGTTTACCATAGAAGTCCAGTTTACCATGAGAGTCCAGTTTACCATGGAAGTCCAGTTTACCATGAGAGTCCATTTTACAATGGGAGAACAGTTTACCATAGAAGTCCAGTTTACCATGGGAGTCCAGTTTACCATGACAGTCCAGTTCACCATGAGAGTCCAGTTTACCATGGAAGTCCAGTTTACCATGGAAGTCCAGTTTACCATGACAGTCCAGTTTACCGTCGAAGTCCAGTTTACCATGGAAGTTCAGTTTACAATGGGAGTTCAGTTTACCATGGAATTCCAGTTTACCATGAGTGTCCAGTTTACCATGGAAGTCCAGTTTGCCATGAGAGTCCAGTTTACCATGGAAGTCCAGTTTACCATGGAAGTCCATTTTACCAGAGAAGTCCAGTTTACCATGGGAGTCCAGTTTACCATGACAGTCCAGTTCACCATGAGAGTCCAGTTTACCATGGAAGTCCAGTTTACCATGAGAGTGCAGTTTGCCATGGGAGTCCAGTTTACCATGGAAGTCCAGTATACCATGATAGGCCAGTTTACCGTGAGAGTCCAGTTCACCATGAGAGTCCAGTTTACCATGGAAGTCCAGTTTACCATGGGAGTCCAGTTTACCATGGGAGTCCAGTTTACCATGGAAGTCCAGTTTACCATAGAAGTCCAGTTTACCATGAGAGTCCAGTTTACCATGGAAGTCCAGTTTACCATGAGAGTCCAGTTTACCATGGGAGAACAGTTTACCATGGAAGTCAAGTTTACCATGGAAGTCCAGTTTACCATGGAAGTCCAGTTTACCATAGAAGTCCAGTATACCATGGGAGAACAGTTTACCATGGAAGTCAAGTTTACCATGGAAGTCCAGTTTACCATCGAATTCCAGGTTACCATGGGAGTCCAGTTTACCATGGAAGTCCAGTTTACCATGGGAGTCCAATTTACCATGAGAGTCCAGTTTACCATGGAAGTTTAGTTTACCATGAGAGTCCAGTTTACCATAGAAGTCCAGTTCACCATGAGAGTCCAGTTTACCATGGAAGTCCAGTTTACCATAGAAGTCCAGTTTACCATGGGAGTCCAGTTTACCATGACAGTCCAGTTCACCATGAGAGTCCAGTTTACCATGCAAGTCCAGTTTACCATGAGAGTGCAGTTTTCCATGGAAGTCCAGTTTAACATGGAAGTCCAGTTTACCATGAGAGTCCAGTTTACCATGGGAGTCCAGTATACCATGATAGTCCAGTTTACCGTGAGAGTCCAGTTCACCATGAGAGTC
This sequence comes from Petromyzon marinus, assembly GCF_048934315.1. Taxonomy (NCBI): domain Eukaryota; kingdom Metazoa; phylum Chordata; class Hyperoartia; order Petromyzontiformes; family Petromyzontidae; genus Petromyzon; species Petromyzon marinus. Next base: position 2,083,284 of record NC_133720.1, on the reverse strand, counting down.
CAGTTTACCATGGAAGTCCAGTTTACCATTGAAGTCCAGTTTACCATAGAAGTCCAGTTTACCATGGGAGTCCAGTTTACCATGACAGTCCAGTTAACCATGAGAGTCCAGTTTACCATGGAAGTCCAGTTTACCATGGAAGTCCAGTTTACCATGACAGTCCAGTTTACCGTCGAAGTCCAGTTTACCATGGAAGTTCAGTTTACAATGGGAGTTCAGTTTACCATGGAATTCCAGTTTACCATGAGTGTCCAGTTTACCATGGAAGTCCAGTTTGCCATGAGATTCCAGTTTACCATGGAAGTCCAGTTTACCATGGAAGTCCAGTTTACCATGAGAGTCCAGTTCACCATGAGAGTCCAGTTTACCATGGGAGTCCAGTTTACCATGGGAGTTCAGTTTACCATGGAATTCCAGTTTACCATGAGAGTCCAGTTTACCATGGAAGTCCAGTTTGCCAAGAGAGTCCAGTTTACCATGGAAGTCCAGTTTACCATGGAAGTCCAGTTTACCATGAGAGTCCAGTTCACCATGAGAGTCCAGTTTACCATGGAAGTCCAGTTTACCATGGAAGTCCAGTTTACCATAGAAGTCCAGTTTACCATGGAAGTGCAGTTTACCATGGACGTCCATTTTACCAGAGAAGTCCAGTTTACCATTGGAGTCCAGTTTACCATGACAGTCCAGTTCACCATGAGAGTCCAGTTTACAATGGGAGTTCAGTTTACCATGAGAGTCCAGTTTACCATGGAAGTCCAGTTCACCATAGAAGTCCAGTTTACCATGAGAGTCCAGTTTACCATGGAAGTCCAGTTTACCATGAGAGTCAATTTTACCATGGGAGAACAGTTTACCATGGAAGTCCAGTTTACCATAGAAGTCCAGTTTACAATGGAGTCCAGTTTACCATGACAGTCCAGTTCACCATGAGAGTCCAGTTTACCATGGAAGTCCAGTTTACCATGGAAGTCCAGTTTACCATGACAGTCCAGTTTACCATCGAAGTCCAGTTTACCATGGAAGTTCAGTTTACAATGGGAGTCCAATTGGCCATGAGAGTCCAGTTTACCATGGAAGTCCAGTTTACCATGGGAGTTCAGTTTACCATGGAATTCCAGTTTACCATGAGAGTGCAGTTTACCATGGAAGTCCAGTTTAACATGGAAGTCCAGTTTACCATGAGAGTCCAGTTTACCATGGGAGTCCAGTTTACCATGGAAGTCCAGTATACCATGATAGTCCAGTTTACCGTGAGAGTCCAGTTCACCATGAGAGTCCAGTTTACCATGGAAGTCCAGTTTACCATGGACGTCCAGTTTACCATGGAAGTCCAGTTTACCATGGGAGTCCAGTTTACCATGGAAGTCCAGTTTACCATGGAAGTCCAGTTTACCTTCGAAGTCCAGTTTACCATGGAAGTCTAGTTTACCGTGGGAGTCCAGTTTACCATGAGAGTTCAGTTTAACATGGGAGTCTAGGTTACCATGGGAGTCCAGTTTACCATGGAAGTCCAGTTTACCATGGGAGTCCAATTTACCATGAGAGTCCAGTTTACCATGGAAGTTTAGTTTACCATGAGAGTCCAGTTTACCATGGAAGTCCAGTTCACCATTAGAGTCCAGTTTACAATGGAAGTCCAGTTTACCATAGAAGTCCAGTTTACCATGGGAGTCCAGTTTACCATGACAGTCCAGTTCACCATGAGAGTCCAATTCACCATGAGAGTCCAGTTTACCATGGAAGTCCAGTTTACCATGGAAGTCCAGTTTACCATGGAAGTCCAGTTTACCATAGAAGTCCAGTTTACCATGGGAGTCCAGTTTACCATGACAGTCCAGTTCACCGTGAGAGTCCAGTTTACCATGGAAGTCCAGTTTACCATGGAAGTCCAGTTTACCATGACAGTCCAGTTCACCATGAGAGTTCAGTTTACCATGGAAGTCCAGTTTACCATGAGAGTCAAGTTTACCATGACAGTCCAGTTTACCGTCGAAGTCCAGTTTACCATGGAAGTTCAGTTTACAATGGGAGTCCAATTGGCCATGAGAGTCCAGTTTACCATGGAAGTCCAGTTTACCATGGGAGTTCAGTTTACCATGGAATTCCAGTTTACCATGAGAGTCCAGTTTACCATTGGAAGTCCAGTTTGCCATGAGAGTCCAGTTTACCATGGAAGTCCAGTTTACCATGGAAGTCCATTTTACCAGAGAAGTCTAGTTTACCATGGGAGTCCAGTTTACCATGACAGTCCAGTTCACCATGAGAGTCCAGTTTACCATGGAAGTCCAGTTTACCATGAGAGTGCAATTTACCATGGAAGTCCAGTTTAACATGGAAGTCCAGTTCACCATGAGAGTCCAGTTTACCATGGAAGTCCAGTTTACCATGAGAGTCAAGTTTACCATGAGAGTCCAGTTTACCATGGAAGTCCAGTTTACCATGGAAGTCCAGTTTACCATGACAGTCCAGTTTACCGTCGAAGTCCAGTTTACCATGGAAGTTCAGTTTACAATGGGAGTCCAATTGGCCATGAGAGTCCAGTTTACCATGGAACTCCAGTTTACCATGGGAGTTCAGTTTACCATGGAATTCCAGTTTACCATGAGAGTCCAGTTTACCATGGAAGTCCAGTTTGCCATGAGAGTCCAGTTTACCATGGAAGTCCAGTTTACCATGGAAGTCCATTTTACCAGAGAAGTCCAGTTTACCATGGGAGTCCAGTTTACCATGACAGTCCAGTTCACCATGAGAGTCCAGTTTACCATGGAAGTCCAGTTTACCATGAGAGTGCAGTTTACCATGGAAGTCCAGTTTAACATGGAAGTCCAGTTTACCATGAGAGTCCAGTTTACCATGGGAGTCCAGTTTACCATGGAAGTCCAGTATACCATGATAGTCCAGTTTACCGTGAGAGTCCAGTTCACCATGAGAGTCCAGTTTACCATGGAAGTCCAGTTTACCATGGAAGTCCAGTTTACCGTGGGAGTCCAGTTTACCATGGGAGTCCAGTTTACCATGGGAGTCCAGTTTACCATAGAAGTCCAGTTTACCATGAGAGTCCAGTTTACCATGGAAGTCCAGTTTACCATGAGAGTCCAGTTTACCATGGGAGAACAGTTTACCATGGAAGTCAAGTTTACCATGGAAGTCCAGTTTACCATGGAAGTCCAGTTTACCATGAGAGTCCAGTTTACCATGGAAGTCCAGTTTACCATGAGAGTCCATTTTACAATGGGAGAACAGTTTACCATAGAAGTCCAGTTTACCATGGGAGTCCAGTTTACCATGACAGTCCAGTTCACCATGAGAGTCCAGTTTACCATGGAAGTCCAGTTTACCATGGAAGTCCAGTTTACCATGACAGTCCAGTTTACCGTCGAAGTCCAGTTTACCATGGAAGTTCAGTTTACAATGGGAGTTCAGTTTACCATGGAATTCCAGTTTACCATGAGTGTCCAGTTTACCATGGAAGTCCAGTTTGCCATGAGAGTCCAGTTTACCATGGAAGTCCAGTTTACCATGGAAGTCCATTTTACCAGAGAAGTCCAGTTTACCATGGGAGTCCAGTTTACCATGACAGTCCAGTTCACCATGAGAGTCCAGTTTACCATGGAAGTCCAGTTTACCATGGAAGTCCAGTTTAACATGGAAGTCCAGTTTACCATGAGAGTCCAGTTTACCATGGGAGTCCAGTTTACCATGGAAGACCAGTTTACCATGGAAGTCCAGTTTACCGTGGGAGTCCAGTTTACCATGAGAGTTCAGTTTAACATGGGAGTCCAGGTTACCATGGTAGTCCAGTTTACCATGGAAGTCCAGTTTACCATGGGAGTCCAATTTACCATGAGAGTCCAGTTTACCATGGAAGTTTAGTTTACCATGAGAGTCCAGTTTACCATGGAAGTCCAGTTCACCATGAGAGTCCAGTTTACCATGGAAGTCCAGTTTACCATGGAAGTCCAGTTTACCATAGAAGTCCAGTTTACCATGGAAGTCCAGTTTACCATAGAAGTCCAGTTTACCATGGGAGTCCAGTTTACCATGACAGTCCAGTTTACCATGGAAGTCCAGTTTACCATGGAAGTCCAGTTTACCATAGAAGTCCAGTTTGCCATGGGAGTCCAATTTACCATGAGAGTCCAGTTTACCATGGAAGTTTAGTTTACAATGAGAGTCCAGTTTACCATGGAAGTCCAGTTCACCATGAGAGTCCAGTTTACCATGGAAGTCCAGTTTACCATGGAAGTCCAGTTTACCATGGGAGTCCAGTTTACCATGACAGTCCAGTTCACCATGAGAGTCCAGTTTACCATGGAAGTCCAGTTTACCATAGAAGTCCAGTTTACCATGGGAGTCCAGTTTACCATGACAGTCCAGTTTACCGTCGAAGTCCAGTTTACCATGGAAGTTCAGTTTACAATGGGAGTCCAATTGACCATGAGAGTCCAGTTTACCATGGAAGTCCAGTTTACCATGGGAGTTCAGTTTACCATGGAATTCCAGTTTACCATGAGAGTCCAGTTTACTATGGAAGTCCAGTTTGCCATGAGAGTCCAGTTTACCATGGAAGTCCAGTTTACCATGGAAGTCCAGTTTACCAAGGGAGTCCAGTTCACCATGAGAGTCCAGTTCACCATGAGAGTCCAGTTTACCATGGAAGTCCAGTTTACCATGGAAGTCCAGTTTACCATATAAGTGCAGTTTACCATTGGAGTCCAGTTTACCATGACAGTCCAGTTCACCATGAGAGTCCAGTTTGCAATGGGAGTCCAGTTTACCATGGGAGTCCAGTTTACCATGGAAGTCCAGTTCACCATAGAAGTCCAGTTTACCATGAGAGTCCAGTTTACCATGGAAGTCCACTTTACCATGAGAGTCCATTTTACCATGGGAGAACAGTTTACCATGGAAGTCCAGTTTACCATAGAAGTCCAGTTTACAATGGGAGTCCAGTTTACCATGACAGTCCAGTTCACCATGAGAGTCCAGTTTGCCATGGAAGTCCAGTTTACCATGGAAGTCCAGTTTACCATGACAGTCCAGTTTACCGTCGAAGTCCAGTTTACCATGGAAGTTCAGTTTACAATGGGAGTCCAATTGGCCATGAGAGTCCAGTTTACCATGGAAGTCCAGTTTACCATGGGAGTTCAGTTTACCATGGAATTCCAGTTTACCATGAGAGTCCAGTTTACCATGGAATTCCAGTTTGCCATGAGAGTCCAGTTTACCATGGAAGTCCAGTTTACCATGGAAGTCCATTTTACCAGAGAAGTCCAGTTTACCATGGGAGTCCAGTTTACCATGACAGTCCAGTTCACCATGAGAGTCCAGTTTACCATGGAAGTCCAGTTTACCATGAGAGTGCAGTTTACCATGGAAGTCCAATTTAACATGGAAGTCCAGTTTACCATGAGAGTCCAGTTTACCATGGGAGTCCAGTTTACCATGGAAGTCCAGTTTACCATGGAAGTCCAGTTTACCAAGGGAGTCCAGTTCACCATGAGAGTCCAGTTCACCATGAGAGTCCAGTTTACCATGGAAGTCCAGTTTACCATGGAAGTCCAGTTTACCATATAAGTCCAGTTTACCATTGGAGTCCAGTTTACCATGACAGTCCAGTTCACCATGAGAGTCCAGTTTGCAATGGGAGTCCAGTTTACCATGGGAGTCCAGTTTACCATGGAAGTCCAGTTCACCATAGAAGTCCAGTTTACCATGAGAGTCCAGTTTACCATGGAAGTCCACTTTACCATGAGAGTCCATTTTACCATGGGAGAACAGTTTACCATGGAAGTCCAGTTTACCATAGAAGTCCAGTTTACAATGGGAGTCCAGTTTACCATGACAGTCCAGTTCACCATGAGAGTCCAGTTTACCATGGAAGTCCAGTTTACCATGGAAGTCCAGTTTACCATGACAGTCCAGTTTACCGTCGAAGTCCAGTTTACCATGGAAGTTCAGTTTACAATGGGAGTCCAATTGGCCATGAGAGTCCAGTTTACCATGGAAGTCCAGTTTACCATGGGAGTTCAGTTTACCATGGAATTCCAGTTTATCATGAGAGTCCAGTTTACCATGGAATTCCAGTTTGCCATGAGAGTCCAGTTTACCATGGAAGTCCAGTTTACCATGGAAGTCCATTTTACCAGAGAAGTCCAGTTTACCATGGGAGTCCAGTTTACCATGACAGTCCAGTTCACCATGAGAGTCCAGTTTACCATGGAAGTCCAGTTTACCATGAGAGTGCAGTTTACCATGGAAGTCCAATTTAACATGGAAGTCCAGTTTACCATGAGAGTCCAGTTTACCATGGGAGTCCAGTTTACAATGGAAGTCCAGTTTACCATGGAAGTCCAGTTTACCGTCGGAGTCCAGTTTACCATGAGAGTTCAGTTTAACATGGGAGTCCAGGTTACCATGGGAGTCCAGTTTACCATGAAAGTCCAGTTTACCATGGGAGTCCAATTTACCATGAGAGTCCAGTTTACCATGGAAGTTTAGTTTACCATGAGAGTCCAGTTTACCATGGAAGTCCAGTTCACCATGAGAGTCCAGTTTACCATGGAAGTCCAGTTTACCATGGAAGTCCAGTTTACCATAGAAGTCCAGTTTACCATGGAAGTCCAGTTTACCATAGAAGTCCAGTTTACCATGGGAGTCCAGTTTACCATGACAGTCCAGTTCACCATGAGAGTCCAGTTTACCATGGAAGTCCAGTTTACCATGGAAGTCCAGTTTACCATAGAAGTCCAGTTTACCATGGGAGTCCAGTTTACCATGAGAGTCCAGTTTACCATGGAAGTCCAGTTTGCCAAGAGATTCCAGTTTACCATGGAAGTCCAGTTTACCATGGAAGTCCAGTTTACCATGAGAGTCCAGTTCACCATGAGAGTCCAGTTTACCATGGAAGTCCAGTTTACCATGGAAGTCCAGTTTACCATAGAAGTCCAGTTTACCATGGAAGTCCAGTTTACCATGGAAGTCCATTTTACCAGAGAAGTCCAGTTTACCATTGGAGTCCAGTTTACCATGACAGTCCAGTTCACCATGAGAGTCCAGTTTACAATGGGAGTCCAGTTTACCATGAGAGTCCAGTTTACCATGGAAGTCCAGTTCACCATAGAAGTCCAGTTTACCATGAGAGTCCAGTTTACCATGGAAGTCCAGTTTACCATGAGAGTCAATTTTACCATGGGAGAACAGTTTACCATGGAAGTCCAGTTTACCATAGAAGTCAAGTTTACAATGGAGTCCAGTTTACCATGACAGTATAGTTCACCATGAGAGTCCAGTTTACCATGGAAGTCCAGATTACCATGGAAGTCCAGTTTACCATGACAGTCCAGTTTACCGTCGAAGTCCAGTTTACCATGGAAGTTCAGTTTACAATGGGAGTCCAATTGGCCATGAGAGTCCAGTTTACCATGGAAGTCCAGTTTACCATGGGAGTTCAGTTTACCATGGAATTCCAGTTTACCATGAGAGTCCAGTTTACCATGGAAGTCCAGTTTGCCATGAGAGTCCAGTTTACCATGGAAGTCCAGTTTACCATGGAAGTCCATTTTACCAGAGAAGTCCAGTTTACCATGGGAGTCCAGTTTACCATGAAAGTCCAGTTCACCATGAGAGTCCAGTTTACCATGGAAGTCCAGTTTACCATGAGAGTGCAGTTTACCATGGAAGTCCAGTTTAACATGGAAGTCCAGTTTACCATGAGAGTCCAGTTTACCATGGGAGTCCAGTTTACCATGGAAGTCCAGTATACCATGATAGTCCAGTTTACCATGAGAGTCCAGTTCACCATGAGAGTCCAGTTTACCATGGAAGTCCAGTTTACCATGGAAGTCCAGTTTACCATAGAAGTCCAGTTTACCATGGAAGTCTAGTTTACCGTGGGAGTCCAGTTTACCATGAGAGTTCAGTTTAACATGGGAGTCTAGGTTACCATGAGAGTCCAGTTTACCATGGAAGTCCAGTTTACCATGAGAGTGCAGTTTACCATGGAAGTCCAGTTTAACATGGAAGTCCAGTTTACCATGAGAGTCCAGTTTACCATGGGAGTCCAGTTTACCATGGAAGTCCAGTATACCATGATAGTCCAGTTTACCGTGAGAGTCCAGTTCACCATGAGAGTCCAGTTTACCATGGAAGTCCAGTTTACCATGGAAGTCCAGTTTACCATAGAAGTCCAGTTTACCATGGAAGTCTAGTTTACCGTGGGAGTCCAGTTTCCCATGAGAGTTCAGTTTAACATGGGAGTCTAGGTTACCATGGGAGTCCAGTTTACCATGGAAGTCCAGTTTACCATGGGAGTCCAATTTACCATGAGAGTCCAGTTTACCATGGAAGTTTAGTTTACCATGAGAGTCCAGTTTACCATGGAAGTCCAGTTCACCATGAGAGTCCAGTTTACAATGGAAGTCCAGTTTACCATAGAAGTCCAGTTTACCATGGGAGTCCAGTTTACCATGACAGTCCAGTTCACCATGAGAGTCCAATTCACCATGAGAGTCCAGTTTACCATGGAAGTCCAGTTTACCATGGAAGTCCAGTTTACCATAGAAGTCCAGTTTACCATGGGAGTCCAGTTTACCATGACAGTCCAGTTCACCGTGAGAGTCCAGTTTACCATGGAAGTCCAGTTTACCATGGAAGTCCAGTTTACCATGACAGTCCAGTTCACCATGAGAGTTCAGTTTACCATGGAAGTCCAGTTTACCATGAGAGTCAAGTTTACCATGGAAGTCCAGTTTACCATGGAAGTCCAGTTTACCATGGAAGTCCAGTTTACCATGACAGTCCAGTTTACCGTCGAAGTCCAGTTTACCATGGAAGTTCAGTTTACAATGGGAGTCCAATTGGCCATGAGAGTCCAGTTTACCATGGAAGTCCAGTTTACCATGGGAGTTCAGTTTACCATGGAATTCCAGTTTACCATGAGAGTCCAGTTTACCATGGAAGTCCAGTTTGCCATGAGAGTCCAGTTTACCATGGAAGTCCAGTTTACCATGGAAGTCCATTTTACCAGAGAAGTCTAGTTTACCATGGGAGTCCAGTTTACCATGACAGTCCAGTTCACCATGAGAGTCCAGTTTACCATGGAAGTCCAGTTTACCATGAGAGTCCAGTTTACCATGGAAGTCCAGTTTACCATGGAAGTCCATTTTACCAGAGAAGTCTAGTTTATCATGGGAGTCCAGTTTACCATGACAGTCCAGTTCACCATGAGAGTCCAGTTTACCATGGAAGTCCAGTTTACCATGAGAGTGCAATTTACCATGGAAGTCCAGTTTAACATGGAAGTCCAGTTCACCATGAGAGTCCAGTTTACCATGGAAGTCCAGTTTACCATGAGAGTCAAGTTTACCATGAGAGTCCAGTTTACCATGGAAGTCCAGTTTACCATGGAAGTCCAGTTTACCATGACAGTCCAGTTTACCGTCGAAGTCCAGTTTACCATGGAAGTCCAGTTTACCATAGAAGTCCGGTTTACCATGGGAGTCCAGTTTACCATGACATTCCAGTTTACCGTCGAAGTCCAGTTTCCCATGGAAGTTCAGTTTACAATGGGAGTCCAATTGACCATGAGAGTCCAGTTTACCATGGGAGTCCAGTTTACCATGGGAGTTCAGTTTACCATGGAATTCCAGTTTACCATGAGAGTCCAGTTTACCATGGAAGTCCAGTTTGCCAAGAGAGTCCAGTTTACCATGGAAGTCCAGTTTACCATGGAAGTCCAGTTTACCATGGAAGTGCAGTTTACCATGGACGTCCATTTTACCAGAGAAGTCCAGTTTACCATTGGAGTCCAGTTTACCATGACAGTCCAGTTCACCATGAGAGTCCAGTTTACAATGGGAGTTCAGTTTACCATGAGAGTCCAGTTTACCATGGAAGTCCAGTTCACCATAGAAGTCCAGTTTACCATGAGAGTCCAGTTTACCATGGAAGTCCAGTTTACCATGAGAGTCAATTTTACCATGGGAGAACAGTTTACCATGGAAGTCCAGTTTACAATAGAAGTCCAGTTTACAATGGAGTCCAGTTTACCATGACAGTCCAGTTCACCATGAGAGTCCAGTTTACCATGGAAGTCCAGTTTACCATGGAAGTCCAGTTTACCATGACAGTCCAGTTTACCATCGAAGTCCAGTTTACCATGGAAGTTCAGTTTACAATGGGAGTCCAATTGGCCATGAGAGTCCAGTTTACCATGGAAGTCCAGTTTACCATGGGAGTTCAGTTTACCATGGAATTCCAGTTTACCATGAGAGTCCAGTTTACCATGGAAGTCCAGTTTGCCATGAGAGTCCAGTTTACCATGGAAGTCCAGTTTACCATGGAAGTCCATTTTACCAGAGAAGTCCAGTTTACCATGGGAGTCCAGTTTACCATGACAGTCCAGTTCACCATGAGAGTCCAGTTTACCATGGAAGTCCAGTTTACCATGAGAGTGCAGTTTACCATGGAAGTCCAGTTTAACATGGAAGTCCAGTTTACCATGAGAGTCCAGTTTACCATGGGAGTCCAGTTTACCATGGAAGTCCAGTATACCATGATAGTCCAGTTTACCGTGAGAGTCCAGTTCACCATGAGAGTCCAGTTTACCATGGAAGTCCAGTTTACCATGGAAGTCCAGTTTACCATGGAAGTCCAGTTTACCTTCGAAGTCCAGATTACCATGGAAGTCTAGTTTACCGTGGGAGTCCAGTTTACCATGAGAGTTCAGTTTAACATGGGAGTCTAGGTTACCATGGGAGTCCAGTTTACCATGGAAGTCCAGTTTACCATGGGAGTCCAATTTACCATGAGAGTCCAGTTTACCATGGAAGTTTAGTTTACCATGAGAGTCCAGTTTACCATGGAAGTCCAGTTCACCATGAGAGTCCAGTTTACAATGGAAGTCCAGTTTACCATAGAAGTCCAGTTTACCATGGGAGTCCAGTTTACCATGACAGTCCAGTTCACCATGAGAGTCCAATTCACCATGAGAGTCCAGTTTACCATGGAAGTCCAGTTTACCATGGAAGTCCAGTTTACCATGGGAGTCCAGTTTACCATGACAGTCCAGTTCACCGTGAGAGTCCAGTTTACCATGGAAGTCCAGTTTACCATGGAAGTCCAGTTTTACCATGACAGTCCAGTTCACCATGAGAGTTCAGTTTACCATGGAAGTCCAGTTTACCATGAGAGTCAAGTTTACCATGACAGTCCAGTTTACCGTCGAAGTCCAGTTTACCATGGAAGTTCAGTTTACAATGGGAGTCCAATTGGCCATGAGAGTCCAGTTTACCATGGAAGTCCAGTTTACCATGGGAGTTCAGTTTACCATGGAATTCCAGTTTACCATGAGAGTCCAGTTTACCATGGAAGTCCAGTTTGCCATGAGAGTCCAGTTTACCTTTGAAGTCCAGTTTACCATGGAAGTCCATTTTACCAGAGAAGTCTAGTTTACCATGGGAGTCCAGTTTACCATGACAGTCCAGTTCACCATGAGAGTCCAGTTTACCATGGAAGTCCAGTTTACCATGAGAGTGCAGTTTACCATGGAAGTCCAGTTTAACATGGAAGTCCAGTTCACCATGAGAGTCCAGTTTACCATGGAAGTCCAGTTTACCATGAGAGTCAAGTTTACCATGGAAGTCCAGTTTACCATGGAAGTCCAGTTTACCATGACAGTCCAGTTTACCGTCGAAGTCCAGTTTACCATGGAAGTTCAGTTTACAATGGGAGTCCAATTGGCCATGAGAGTCCAGTTTACCATGGAACTCCAGTTTACCATGGGAGTTCAGTTTACCATGGAATTCCAGTTTACCATGAGAGTCCAGTTTACCATGGAAGTCCAGTTTGCCATGAGAGTCCAGTTTACCATGGAAGTCCAGTTTACCATGGAAGTCCATTTTACCAGAGAAGTCCAGTTTACCATGGGAGTCCAGTTTACCATGACAGTCCAGTTCACCATGAGAGTCCAGTTTACCATGGAAGTCCAGTTTACCATGAGAGTGCAGTTTACCATGGAAGTCCAGTTTAACATGGAAGTCCAGTTTACCATGAGAGTCCAGTTTACCATGGGAGTCCAGTTTACCATGGAAGTCCAGTATACCATGATAGTCCAGTTTACCGTGAGAGTCCAGTTCACCATGAGAGTCCAGTTTACCATGGAAGTCCAGTTTACCATGGAAGTCCAGTTTACCGTGGGAGTCCAGTTTACCATGGGAGTCCAGTTTACCATGGGAGTCCAGTTTACCATGAGAGTCCAGTTTACCATGGAAGTCCAGTTTACCATGAGAGTCCAGTTTACCATGGGAGAACAGTTTACCATGGAAGTCAAGTTTACCATGGAAGTCCAGTTTACCATGGAAGTCCAGTTTACCGTGGGAGTCCAGTTTACCATGAGAGTTCAGTTTAACATGGGAGTCCAGTTTACCATGGGAGTCCAGTTTACCATGGAAGTCCAGTTTACCATGGGAGTCCAATTTACCATGAAAGTCCAGTTTACCATGGAAGTCCAGTTCACCATGAGAGTCCAGTTTACCATGTAAGTCCAGTTTACCATAGAAGTCCAGTTTACCATGGGAGTCCAGTTTACCATGGAAGTCCAGTTCACCATGAGAGTCCAGTTCACCATGAGAGTCCAGTTTACCATGGAAGTCCAGTTTACCATGGAAGTCCAGTTTACCATAGAAGTCCAGTTTACCATGGGTGTCCAGTTTACCATGACAGTCCAGTTCACCGTGAGAGTCCAGTTTACCATGGAAGTCCAGTTTACCATGGAAGTCCAGTTTACCATAGAAGTCCAGTTTACCATGGGAGTCCAGTTTACCATGACAGTCCAGTTCACCATGAGAGTCCAGTTTACGATGGAAGTCCAGTTTACCGTGAGAGTCAAGTTTACCATGGAAGTCCAGTTTACCATGGAAGTCCAGTTTACCATGGGAGTCCAGTTTACCATGGAAGTCCAGTTTACCATGAGAGTCCAGTTTACCGTCGAAGTCCAGTTTACCATGGGAGTTCAGTTTACCATGGAATTCCAGTTTACCATGAGAGTCCAGTTTACCATGGAAGTCCAGTTTGCCATGAGAGTCCAGTTTACCATGGAAGTCCAGTTTACCATGGAAGTCCATTTTACCAGAGAAGTCCAGTTTACCATGGGAGTCCAGTTTACCATGACAGTCCAGTTCACCATGAGAGTCCAGTTTACCATGGAAGTCCAGTTTACCATGAGAGTGCAGTTTACCATGGAAGTCCAGTTTAACATGTAAGTCCAGTTTACCATGAGAGTCCAGTTTACCATGGGAGTCCAGTTTACCATGGAAGTCCAGTATTCCATGGGAGAACAGTTTACCATGGAAGTCAAGTTTACCATGGAAGTCCAGTTTACCATGGAAGTCCAGTTTACCATAGAAGTCCAGTTCACCATGAGAGTCCAGTTTACCATGGAAGTCCAGTTTACCATGGAAATCCAGTTTACCATGGAAGTCCAGTTTACCATAGAAGTCCAGTTTACCATGGAAGTCCAGTTTACCATAGAAGTCCAGTTTACCATGGAAGTCCAGTTTACCATGGAAGTCCAGTATACCATAGAAGTCCAGTTTACCATGGGAGTCCAGTTTACCATGACAGTCCAGTTTACCGTCGAAGTCCAGTTTACCATGGAAGTTCAGTTTACAATGGGAGTCCAATTGACCATGAGAGTCCAGTTTACCATGGAAGTCCAGTTTACCATGGGAGTTCAGTTTACCATGGAATTCCAGTTTACCATGAGAGTCCAGTTTACCATGGAACACTAGTTTGCCATGAGAGTCCAGTTTACCATGGAAGTCCAGTTTACCATGGAAGTCCAGTTTACCATGACAGTCCAGTTCACCATGAGAGTCCAGTTCACCATGAGAGTCCAGTTTACCATGGAAGTCCAGTTTACCATAGAAGTCCAGTTTACCATGGAAGTCCAGTTTACCATGGAAGTCCATTTTACCAGAGAAGTCCAGTTTACCATGGTTGTCCAGTTTACCATGACAGTCCAGTTTACCATGGGAGTCCAGTTTACCATGGGAGTCCAGTTTACCATAGAAATCCAGTTTACCATGAGAGTCCAGTTTACCATGGAAGTCCAGTTTACCATGAGAGTCCATTTTACAATGGGAGAACAGTTTACCATAGAAGTCCAGTTTACCATGGGAGTCCAGTTTACCATGACAGTCCAGTTCACCATGAGAGTCCAATTGACCATGAGAGTCCAGTTTACCATGGAAGTCCAGTTTACCATGGGAGTTCAGTTTACCATGGAATTCCAGTTTAACATGAGAGTCCAGTTTACCATGGAACACTAGTTTGCCATGAGAGTCCAGTTTACCATGGAAGTCCAGTTTACCATGGAAGTCCAGTTTACCATGACAGTCCAGTTCACCATGAGAGTCCAGTTCACCATGAGAGTCCAGTTTACCATGGAAGTCCAGTTTACCATAGAAGTCCAGTTTACCATGGAAGTCCAGTTTACCATGGAAGTCCATTTTACCAGAGAAGTCCAGTTTACCATGGGAGTCCAGTTTACCATGACAGTCCAGTTTACCATGGGAGTCCAGTTTACCATGGGAGTCCAGTTTACCATAGAAGTCCAGTTTACCATGAGAGTCCAGTTTACCATGGAAGTCCAGTTTACCATGAGAGTCCATTTTACAATGGGAGAACAGTTTACCATAGAAGTCCAGTTTACCATGGGAGTCCAGTTTACCATGACAGTCCAGTTCACCATGAGAGTCCAGTTTACCATGGAAGTCCAGTTTACCATGGAAGTCCAGTTTACCATGACAGTCCAGTTTACCGTCGAAGTCCAGTTTACCATGGAAGTTCAGTTTACAATGGGAGTTCAGTTTACCATGGAATTCCAGTTTACCATGAGTGTCCAGTTTACCATGGAAGTCAAGTTTGCCATGAGAGTCCAGTTTACCATGGAAGTCCAGTTTACCATGGAAGTCCATTTTACCAGAGAAGTCCAGTTTACCATGGGAGTCCAGTTTACCATGACAGTCCAGTTCACCATGAGAGTCCAGTTTACCATGGAAGTCCAGTTTACCATGAGAGTGCAGTTTGCCATGGGAGTCCAGTTTACCATGGAAGTCCAGTATACCATGATAGGCCAGTTTACCGTGAGAGTCCAGTTCACCATGAGAGTCCAGTTTACCATGGAAGTCCAGTTTACCATGGGATTCCAGTTTACCATGGGAGTCCAGTTTACCATGGAAGTCCAGTTTACCATAGAAGTCCAGTTTACCATGAGAGTCCAGTTTACCATGGAAGTCCAGTTTACCATGAGAGTCCAGTTTACCATGGGAGAACAGTTTACCATGGAAGTCAAGTTTACCATGGAAGTCCAGTTTACCATGGAAGTCCAGTTTACCATAGAAGTCCAGTATACCATGGGAGAACAGGTTACCATGGAAGTCAAGTTTACCATGGAAGTCCAGTTTACCATCGAAGTCCAGGTTACCATGGGAGTTCAGTTTACCATGGAATTCCAGTTTACCATGAGAGTCCAGTTTACCATGGAAGTCCAGTTTGCCATGAGAGTCCAGTTTACCATGGAAGTCCAGTTTACCATGGAAGTCCATTTTACCAGAGAAGTCCAGTTTACCATGGGAGTCCAGTTTACCATGAAAGTCCAGTTCACCATGAGAGTCCAGTTTACCATGGAAGTCCAGTTTACCATGAGAGTGCAGTTTACCATGGAAGTCCAGTTTAACATGGAAGTCCAGTTTACCATGAGAGTCCAGTTTACCATGGGAGTCCAGTTTACCATGGAAGTCCAGTATACCATGGAAGTCCAGTTTACCGTGGGAGTCCAGTTTACCATGGGAGTCCAGTTTACCATGGGAGTCCAGTTTACCATAGAAGTCCAGTTTACCATGAGAGTCCAGTTTACCATGGAAGTCCAGTTTACCATGAGAGTCCAGTTTACCATGGGAGAACAGTTTACCATGGAAGTCAAGTTTACCATGGAAGTCCAGTTTACCATGGAAGTCCAGTTTACCGTGGGAGTCCAGTTTACCATGAGAGTTCAGTTTAACATGGGAGTCCAGTTTACCATGGGAGTCCAGTTTACCATGGAAGTCCAGTTTACCATGGGAGTCCAATTTACCATGAAAGTCCAGTTTACCATGGAAGTCCAGTTCACCATGAGAGTCCAGTTTACCATGGAAGTCCAGTTTACCATAGAAGTCCAGTTTACCATGGGAGTCCAGTTTACCATGGAAGTCCAGTTCACCATGAGAGTCCAGTTCACCATGAGAGTCCAGTTTACCATGGAAGTCCAGTTTACCATGGAAGTCCAGTTTACCATAGAAGTCCAGTTTACCATGGGTGTCCAGTTTACCATGACAGTCCAGTTCACCGTGAGAGTCCAGTTTACCATGGAAGTCCAGTTTACCATGGAAGTCCAGTTTACCATAGAAGTCCAGTTTACCATGGGAGTCCAGTTTACCATGACAGTCCAGTTCACCATGAGAGTCCAGTTTACGATGGAAGTCCAGTTTACCATGAGAGTCAAGTTTACCATGGAAGTCCAGTTTACCATGGAAGTCCAGTTTACCATGGGAGTCCAGTTTACCATGGAAGTCCAGTTTACCATGAGAGTCCAGTTTACCGTCGAAGTCCAGTTTACCATGGGAGTTCAGTTTACCATGGAATTCCAGTTTACCATGAGAGTCCAGTTTACCATGGAAGTCCAGTTTGCCATGAGAGTCCAGTTTACCATGGAAGTCCAGTTTACCATGGAAGTCCATTTTACCAGAGAAGTCCAGTTTACCATGGGAGTCCAGTTTACCATGACAGTCCAGTTCACCATGAGAGTCCAGTTTACCATCGAAGTCCAGTTTACCATGAGAGTGCAGTTTACCATGGAAGTCCAGTTTAACATGGAAGTCCAGTTTACCATGAGAGTCCAGTTTACCATGGGAGTCCAGTTTACCATGGAAGTCCAGTATACCATGGGAGAACAGTTTACCATGGAAGTCAAGTTTACCATGGAAGTCCAGTTTACCATGGAAGTCCAGTTTACCATAGAAGTCCAGTTTACCATGGAAGTCCATTTTACCGTGGGAGTCCAATTTACCATGAGAGTCCAGTTTACCATGGAAGTTTAGTTTACCATGAGAGTCCAGTTTACCATGGGAGTCCAGATTACCATGCGAGTCCAGTTTACCATGGAAGTCCAGTTCACCATAGAAGTCCAGTTTACCATGAGAGTCCAGTTTACCATGGAAGTCCAGTTTACCATGAGAGTCCATTTTACCATGGGAGAACAGTTTACCATGGAAGTCAAGTTTACCATGGAAGTCCAGTTTACCAGAGAAGTCCAGTTTACCATAGAAGTCCAGTTTACCATGGAAGTCCAGTTTACCGTGGGAGTCCAATTTACCATGAGAGTCCAGTTTACCATGGAAGTTTAGTTTACCATGAGAGTCCAGTTTACCATGGAAGTCCAGTTCACCATGAGAGTCCAGTTTACCATGGAAGTCCAGTTTACCATAGAAGTCCAGTTTACCATGGGAGTCCAGTTTACCATGACAGTCCAGTTCACCATGAGAGTCCAGTTCACCATGAGAGTCCAGTTTACCATGGAAGTCCAGTTTACCATGGAAATCCAGTTTACCATGGAAGTCCAGTTTACCATAGAAGTCCAGTTTACCATGGAAGTCCAGTTTACCATAGAAGTCCAGTTTACCATGGAAGTCCAGTTTACCATGGAAGTCCAGTATACCATAGAAGTCCAGTTTACCATGGGAGTCCAGTTTACCATGACAGTCCAGTTTACTGTCGAAGTCCAGTTTACCATGGAAGTTCAGTTTACAATGGGAGTCCAATTGACCATGAGAGTCCAGTTTACCATGGAAGTCCAGTTTACCATGGGAGTTCAGTTTACCATGGAATTCCAGTTTACCATGAGAGTCCAGTTTACCATGGAACACTAGTTTGCCATGAGAGTCCAGTTTACCATGGAAGTCCAGTTTACCATGGAAGTCCAGTTTACCATGACAGTCCAGTTCACCATGAGAGTCCAGTTCACCATGAGAGTCCAGTTTACCATGGAAGTCTAGTTTACCATAGAAGTCCAGTTTACCATGGAAGTCCAGTTTACCATGGAAGTCCATTTTACCAGAGAAGTCCAGTTTACCATGGTTGTCCAGTTTACCATGACAGTCCAGTTTACCATGGGAGTCCAGTTTACCATGGGAGTCCAGTTTACCATAGAAGTCCAGTTTACCATGAGAGTCCAGTTTACCATGAGAGTCCATTTTACAATGGGAGAACAGTTTACCATAGAAGTCCAGTTTACCATGGGAGTCCAGTTTACCATGACAGTCCATTTCACCATGAGAGTCCAATTGACCATGAGAGTCCAGTTTACCATGGAAGTCCAGTTTACCATGGGAGTTCAGTTTACCATGGAATTCCAGTTTAACATGAGAGTCCAGTTTACCATGGAACACTAGTTTGCCATGAGAGTCCAGTTTACCATGGAAGTCCAGTTTACCATGGAAGTCCAGTTTACCATGACAGTCCAGTTCACCATGAGAGTCCAGTTCACCATGAGAGTCCAGTTTACCATGGAAGTCCAGTTTACCATAGAAGTCCAGTTTACCATGGAAGTCCAGTTTACCATGGAAGTCCATTTTACCAGAGAAGTCCAGTTTACCATGGGAGTCCAGTTTACCATGACAGTCCAGTTTACCATGGGAGTCCAGTTTACCATGGGAGTCCAGTTTACCATAGAAGTCCAGTTTACCATGAGAGTCCAGTTTACCATGGAAGTCCAGTTTACCATGAGAGTCCATTTTACAATGGGAGAACAGTTTACCATAGAAGTCCAGTTTACCATGGGAGTCCAGTTTACCATGACAGTCCAGTTCACCATGAGAGTCCAGTTTACCATGGAAGTCCAGTTTACCATGGAAGTCCAGTTTACCATGACAGTCCAGTTTACCGTCGAAGTCCAGTTTACCATGGAAGTTCAGTTTACAATGGGAGTTCAGTTTACCATGGAATTCCAGTTTACCATGAGTGTCCAGTTTACCATGGAAGTCCAGTTTGCCATGAGAGTCCAGTTTACCATGGAAGTCCAGTTTACCATGGAAGTCCATTTTACCAGAGAAGTCCAGTTTACCATGGGAGTCCAGTTTACCATGACAGTCCAGTTCACCATGAGAGTCCAGTTTACCATGGAAGTCCAGTTTACCATGAGAGTGCAGTTTGCCATGGGAGTCCAGTTTACCATGGAAGTCCAGTATACCATGATAGGCCAGTTTACCGTGAGAGTCCAGTTCACCATGAGAGTCCAGTTTACCATGGAAGTCCAGTTTACCATGGGAGTCCAGTTTACCATGGGAGTCCAGTTTACCATGGAAGTCCAGTTTACCATAGAAGTCCAGTTTACCATGAGAGTCCAGTTTACCATGGAAGTCCAGTTTACCATGAGAGTCCAGTTTACCATGGGAGAACAGTTTACCATGGAAGTCAAGTTTACCATGGAAGTCCAGTTTACCATGGAAGTCCAGTTTACCATAGAAGTCCAGTATACCATGGGAGAACAGTTTACCATGGAAGTCAAGTTTACCATGGAAGTCCAGTTTACCATCGAATTCCAGGTTACCATGGGAGTCCAGTTTACCATGGAAGTCCAGTTTACCATGGGAGTCCAATTTACCATGAGAGTCCAGTTTACCATGGAAGTTTAGTTTACCATGAGAGTCCAGTTTACCATAGAAGTCCAGTTCACCATGAGAGTCCAGTTTACCATGGAAGTCCAGTTTACCATAGAAGTCCAGTTTACCATGGGAGTCCAGTTTACCATGACAGTCCAGTTCACCATGAGAGTCCAGTTTACCATGCAAGTCCAGTTTACCATGAGAGTGCAGTTTTCCATGGAAGTCCAGTTTAACATGGAAGTCCAGTTTACCATGAGAGTCCAGTTTACCATGGGAGTCCAGTATACCATGATAGTCCAGTTTACCGTGAGAGTCCAGTTCACCATGAGAGTCCAGTTTACCATGGAAGTCCAGTTTACCATTGAAGTCCAGTTTACCATAGAAGTCCAGTTTACCATGGGAGTCCAGTTTACCATGACAGTCCAGTTCACCATGAGAGTCCAGTTTACCATGGAAGTCCAGTTTACCATGGAAGTCCAGTTTACCATGACAGTCCAGTTTACCGTCGAAGTCCAGTTTACCATGGAAGTTCAGTTTACAATGGGAGTTCAGTTTACCATGGAATTCCAGTTTACCATGAGTGTCCAGTTTACCATGGAAGTCCAGTTTGCCATGAGATTCCAGTTTACCATGGAAGTCCAGTTTACCATGGAAGTCCAGTTTACCATGAGAGTCCAGTTCACCATGAGAGTCCAGTTTACCATGGGAGTCCAGTTTACCATGGGAGTTCAGTTTACCATGGAATTCCAGTTTACCATGAGAGTCCAGTTTACCATGGAAGTCCAGTTTGCCAAGAGAGTCCAGTTTACCATGGAAGTCCAGTTTACCATGGAAGTCCAGTTTACCATGAGAGTCCAGTTCACCATGAGAGTCCAGTTTACCATGGAAGTCCAGTTTACCATGGAAGTCCAGTTTACCATAGAAGTCCAGTTTACCATGGAAGTGCAGTTTACCATGGACGTCCATTTTACCAGAGAAGTCCAGTTTACCATTGGAGTCCAGTTTACCATGACAGTCCAGTTCACCATGAGAGTCCAGTTTACAATGGGAGTTCAGTTTACCATGAGAGTCCAGTTTACCATGGAAGTCCAGTTCACCATAGAAGTCCAGTTTACCATGAGAGTCCAGTTTACCATGGAAGTCCAGTTTACCATGAGAGTCAATTTTACCATGGGAGAACAGTTTACCATGGAAGTCCAGTTTACCATAGAAGTCCAGTTTACAATGGAGTCCAGTTTACCATGACAGTCCAGTTCACCATGAGAGTCCAGTTTACCATGGAAGTCCAGTTTACCATGGAAGTCCAGTTTACCATGACAGTCCAGTTTACCATCGAAGTCCAGTTTACCATGGAAGTTCAGTTTACAATGGGAGTCCAATTGGCCATGAGAGTCCAGTTTACCATGGAAGTCCAGTTTACCATGGGAGTTCAGTTTACCATGGAATTCCAGTTTACCATGAGAGTGCAGTTTACCATGGAAGTCCAGTTTAACATGGAAGTCCAGTTTACCATGAGAGTCCAGTTTACCATGGGAGTCCAGTTTACCATGGAAGTCCAGTATACCATGATAGTCCAGTTTACCGTGAGAGTCCAGTTCACCATGAGAGTCCAGTTTACCATGGAAGTCCAGTTTACCATGGACGTCCAGTTTACCATGGAAGTCCAGTTTACCATGGGAGTCCAGTTTACCATGGAAGTCCAGTTTACCATGGAAGTCCAGTTTACCTTCGAAGTCCAGTTTACCATGGAAGTCTAGTTTACCGTGGGAGTCCAGTTTACCATGAGAGTTCAGTTTAACATGGGAGTCTAGGTTACCATGGGAGTCCAGTTTACCATGGAAGTCCAGTTTACCATGGGAGTCCAATTTACCATGAGAGTCCAGTTTACCATGGAAGTTTAGTTTACCATGAGAGTCCAGTTTACCATGGAAGTCCAGTTCACCATTAGAGTCCAGTTTACAATGGAAGTCCAGTTTACCATAGAAGTCCAGTTTACCATGGGAGTCCAGTTTACCATGACAGTCCAGTTCACCATGAGAGTCCAATTCACCATGAGAGTCCAGTTTACCATGGAAGTCCAGTTTACCATGGAAGTCCAGTTTACCATGGAAGTCCAGTTTACCATAGAAGTCCAGTTTACCATGGGAGTCCAGTTTACCATGACAGTCCAGTTCACCGTGAGAGTCCAGTTTACCATGGAAGTCCAGTTTACCATGGAAGTCCAGTTTACCATGACAGTCCAGTTCACCATGAGAGTTCAGTTTACCATGGAAGTCCAGTTTACCATGAGAGTCAAGTTTACCATGACAGTCCAGTTTACCGTCGAAGTCCAGTTTACCATGGAAGTTCAGTTTACAATGGGAGTCCAATTGGCCATGAGAGTCCAGTTTACCATGGAAGTCCAGTTTACCATGGGAGTTCAGTTTACCATGGAATTCCAGTTTACCATGAGAGTCCAGTTTACCATTGGAAGTCCAGTTTGCCATGAGAGTCCAGTTTACCATGGAAGTCCAGTTTACCATGGAAGTCCATTTTACCAGAGAAGTCTAGTTTACCATGGGAGTCCAGTTTACCATGACAGTCCAGTTCACCATGAGAGTCCAGTTTACCATGGAAGTCCAGTTTACCATGAGAGTGCAATTTACCATGGAAGTCCAGTTTAACATGGAAGTCCAGTTCACCATGAGAGTCCAGTTTACCATGGAAGTCCAGTTTACCATGAGAGTCAAGTTTACCATGAGAGTCCAGTTTACCATGGAAGTCCAGTTTACCATGGAAGTCCAGTTTACCATGACAGTCCAGTTTACCGTCGAAGTCCAGTTTACCATGGAAGTTCAGTTTACAATGGGAGTCCAATTGGCCATGAGAGTCCAGTTTACCATGGAACTCCAGTTTACCATGGGAGTTCAGTTTACCATGGAATTCCAGTTTACCATGAGAGTCCAGTTTACCATGGAAGTCCAGTTTGCCATGAGAGTCCAGTTTACCATGGAAGTCCAGTTTACCATGGAAGTCCATTTTACCAGAGAAGTCCAGTTTACCATGGGAGTCCAGTTTACCATGACAGTCCAGTTCACCATGAGAGTCCAGTTTACCATGGAAGTCCAGTTTACCATGAGAGTGCAGTTTACCATGGAAGTCCAGTTTAACATGGAAGTCCAGTTTACCATGAGAGTCCAGTTTACCATGGGAGTCCAGTTTACCATGGAAGTCCAGTATACCATGATAGTCCAGTTTACCGTGAGAGTCCAGTTCACCATGAGAGTCCAGTTTACCATGGAAGTCCAGTTTACCATGGAAGTCCAGTTTACCGTGGGAGTCCAGTTTACCATGGGAGTCCAGTTTACCATGGGAGTCCAGTTTACCATAGAAGTCCAGTTTACCATGAGAGTCCAGTTTACCATGGAAGTCCAGTTTACCATGAGAGTCCAGTTTACCATGGGAGAACAGTTTACCATGGAAGTCAAGTTTACCATGGAAGTCCAGTTTACCATGGAAGTCCAGTTTACCATGAGAGTCCAGTTTACCATGGAAGTCCAGTTTACCATGAGAGTCCATTTTACAATGGGAGAACAGTTTACCATAGAAGTCCAGTTTACCATGGGAGTCCAGTTTACCATGACAGTCCAGTTCACCATGAGAGTCCAGTTTACCATGGAAGTCCAGTTTACCATGGAAGTCCAGTTTACCATGACAGTCCAGTTTACCGTCGAAGTCCAGTTTACCATGGAAGTTCAGTTTACAATGGGAGTTCAGTTTACCATGGAATTCCAGTTTACCATGAGTGTCCAGTTTACCATGGAAGTCCAGTTTGCCATGAGAGTCCAGTTTACCATGGAAGTCCAGTTTACCATGGAAGTCCATTTTACCAGAGAAGTCCAGTTTACCATGGGAGTCCAGTTTACCATGACAGTCCAGTTCACCATGAGAGTCCAGTTTACCATGGAAGTCCAGTTTACCATGAGAGTGCAGTTTTCCATGGAAGTCCAGTTTAACATGGAAGTCCAGTTTACCATGAGAGTCCAGTTTACCATGGGAGTCCAGTTTACCATGGAAGTCCAGTATACCATGATAGGCCAGTTTACCGTGAGAGTCCAGTTCACCATGAGAGTCCAGTTTACCATGGAAGTCCAGTTTACCATGGGAGTCCAGTTTACCATGGGAGTCCAGTTTACCATGGAAGTCCAGTTTACCATAGAAGTCCAGTTTACCATGAGAGTCCAGTTTACCATGGAAGTCCAGTTTACCATGAGAGTCCAGTTTACCATGGGAGAACAGTTTACCATGGAAGTCAAGTTTACCATGGAAGTCCAGTTTACCATGGAAGTCCAGTTTACCATAGAAGTCCAGGTTACCATGGGAGTCCAGTTTACCATGGAAGTCCAGTTTACCATGGGAGTCCAATTTACCATGAGAGTCCAGTTTACCATGGAAGTTTAGTTTACCATGAGAGTCCAGTTTACCATAGAAGTCCAGTTCACCATGAGAGTCCAGTTTACCATGGAAGTCCAGTTTACCATAGAAGTCCAGTTTACCATGGGAGTCCAGTTTACCATGACAGTCCAGTTCACTATGAGAGTCCAGTTTACCATGCAAGTCCAGTTTTCCATGGAAGTCCAGTTTAACATGGAAGTCCAGTTTACCATGAGAGTCCAGTTTACCATGGGAGTCCAGTATACCATGATAGTCCAGTTTACCGTGAGAGTCCAGTTCACCATGAGAGTCCAGTTTACCATGGAAGTCCAGTTTACCATGGAAGTCCAGTTTACCATAGAAGTCCAGTTTACCATGGGAGTCCAGTTTACCATGACAGTCCAGTTCACCATGAGAGTCCAGTTTACCATGGAAGTCCAGTTTACCATGGAAGTCCAGTTTACCATGACAGTCCAGTTTACCGTCGAAGTCCAGTTTACCATGGAAGTTCAGTTTACAATGGGAGTTCAGTTTACCATGGAATTCCAGTTTACCATGAGTGTCCAGTTTACCATGGAAGTCCAGTTTGCCATGAGATTCCAGTTTACCATGGAAGTCCAGTTTACCATGGAAGTCCATTTTACCAGAGAAGTCCAGTTTACCATGGGAGTCCAGTTTACCATGACAGTCCATTTCACCATGAGAGTCCAGTTTACCATGGAAGTCCAGTTTACCATGAGAGTGCAGTTTTCCATGGAAGTCCAGTTTAACATGGAAGTCCAGTTTACCATGAGAGTCCAGTTTACCATGGGAGTCCAGTTTACCATGGAAGTCCAGTATACCATGATAGGCCAGTTTACCGTGAGAGTCCAGTTCACCATGAGAGTCCAGTTTACCATGGAAGTCCAGTTTACCATGGGAGTCCAGTTTACCATGGGAGTCCAGTTTACCATGGAAGTCCAGTTTACCATAGAAGTCCAGTTTACCATGAGAGTCCAGTTTACCATGGAAGTCCAGTTTACCATGAGAGTCCAGTTTACCATGGGAGAACAGTTTACCATGGAAGTCAAGTTTACCATGGAAGTCCAGTTTACCATGGAAGTCCAGTTTACCATAGAATTCCAGTATACCATGAGAGAACAGTTTACCATGGAAGTCAAGTTTACCATGGAAGTCCAGTTTACCATGGAAGTCCAGGTTACCATGGGAGTCCAGTTTACCATGGAAGTCCAGTTTACCATGGGAGTCCAATTTACCATGAGAGTCCAGTTTACCATGGAAGTTTAGTTTACCATGAGAGTCCAGTTTACCATAGAAGTCCAGTTCACCATGAGAGTCCAGTTTACCATGGAAGTCCAGTTTACCATAGAAGTCCAGTTTATCATGGGAGTCCAGTTTACCATGACAGTCCAGTTCACCATGAGAGTCCAGTTCACCATGAGAGTCCAGTTTACCATGGAAGTCCAGTTTACCATGGAAGTCCAGTTTACCATAGAAGTCCAGTTTACCATGACAGTCCAGTTCACCATGAGAGTCCAGTTTACCATGGAAGTCCAGTTTACCATGGAAGTCCAGTTTACCATAGAAGTCCAGTTTACCATGGGAGTCCAGTTTACCATGACAGTCCAGTTTACCGTCGAAGTCCAGTTTACAATGGAAGTTCAGTTTACAATGGGAGTCCAATTGACCATGATAGTCCAGTTTACCATGGAAGTCCAGTTTACCATGGGAGTTCAGTTTACCATGGAATTCCAGTTTACCATGAGAGTCCAGTTTACCATGGAAGTCCAGTTTGCCATGAGAGTCCAGTTTACCATGGAAGTCCAATTTACCATGGAAGTCCAGTTTACCATGGGAGTCCAGTTCACCATGAGAGTCCAGTTCTCCATGAGAGTCCAGTTTACCTTGAGAGTCCAGTTTACCATGAAATTCCAGTTCACCATGATGGTCCAGTTCACCATGAGAGTCCAGTTTACCATGGGAGTCCAGTTTACCATAGAAGTCCAGTTTACCATGAGAGTCCAGTTTACCATGACAGTCCAGTTTACCATGAGAGTCCAGTTTACCATAGAAGTCCAGTTTACCATGAAAGTCCAGTTTACCATGGGAGTCCAGTTTACCATGAGAGTCCAGTTCACCATGAGAGTCCAGTTCCCCATGGGAGACCAGTTTACCATGAGAGTCCAGTTTACCATGGAAGTCCAGTTTGCAATGGGAGTCCAGTTTACCATAGAAGTCCAGTTTACCATGGAAGTCCAGTTTACCATGGAAGTCCATTTTACCAGAGAAGTCCAGTTTACCATTGGAGTCCAGTTTACCATGACAGTCCAGTTCACCATGAGAGTCCAGTTTACCATGGGAGTCCAGTTTAACATGGGAGTCCAGTTTACCATGGAAGTCCAGTTCACCATAGAAGTCCAGTTTACCATGAGAGTCCATTTAACCATGGGAGAACAGTTTACCATGGAAGTCAAGTTTACCATGGAAGTCCAGTTTACCATGGAAGTCCAGTTTACCATAGAATTCCAGTATACCATGAGAGAACAGTTTACCATGGAAGTCAAGTTTACCATGGAAGTCCAGTTTACCATGGAAGTCCAGGTTACCATGGGAGTCCAGTTTACCATGGAAGTCCAGTTTACCATGGGAGTCCAATTTACCATGAGAGTCCAGTTTACCATGGAAGTTTAGTTTACCATGAGAGTCCAGTTTACCATAGAAGTCCAGTTCACCATGAGAGTCCAGTTTACCATGGAAGTCCAGTTTACCATAGAAGTCCAGTTTATCATGGGAGTCCAGTTTACCATGACAGTCCAGTTCACCATGAGAGTCCAGTTCACCATGAGAGTCCAGTTTACCATGGAAGTCCAGTTTACCATGGAAGTCCAGTTTACCATAGAAGTCCAGTTTACCATGACAGTCCAGTTCACCATGAGAGTCCAGTTTACCATGGAAGTCCAGTTTACCATGGAAGTCCAGTTTACCATAGAAGTCCAGTTTACCATGGGAGTCCAGTTTACCATGACAGTCCAGTTTACCGTCGAAGTCCAGTTTACAATGGAAGTTCAGTTTACAATGGGAGTCCAATTGACCATGATAGTCCAGTTTACCATGGAAGTCCAGTTTACCATGGGAGTTCAGTTTACCATGGAATTCCAGTTTACCATGAGAGTCCAGTTTACCATGGAAGTCCAGTTTGCCATGAGAGTCCAGTTTACCATGGAAGTCCAATTTACCATGGAAGTCCAGTTTACCATGGGAGTCCAGTTCACCATGAGAGTCCAGTTCTCCATGAGAGTCCAGTTTACCTTGAGAGTCCAGTTTACCATGAAATTCCAGTTCACCATGATGGTCCAGTTCACCATGAGAGTCCAGTTTACCATGGGAGTCCAGTTTACCATAGAAGTCCAGTTTACCATGAGAGTCCAGTTTACCATGACAGTCCAGTTTACCATGAGAGTCCAGTTTACCATAGAAGTCCAGTTTACCATGAAAGTCCAGTTTACCATGGGAGTCCAGTTTACCATGAGAGTCCAGTTCACCATGAGAGTCCAGTTCCCCATGGGAGACCAGTTTACCATGAGAGTCCAGTTTACCATGGAAGTCCAGTTTGCAATGGGAGTCCAGTTTACCATAGAAGTCCAGTTTACCATGGAAGTCCAGTTTACCATGGAAGTCCATTTTACCAGAGAAGTCCAGTTTACCATTGGAGTCCAGTTTACCATGACAGTCCAGTTCACCATGAGAGTCCAGTTTACCATGGGAGTCCAGTTTAACATGGGAGTCCAGTTTACCATGGAAGTCCAGTTCACCATAGAAGTCCAGTTTACCATGAGAGTCCATTTAACCATGGGAGAACAGTTTACCATGGAAGTCCAGTTTACCATAGAAGTCCAGTTTAACATGGGAGTCCAGTTTACCATGAAAGTCCAGTTCACCATGATGGTCCAGTTCACCATGAGAGCCCAGTTTACCATGGGAGTCCAGTTTACCATAGAATTCCAGTTTACCATGAGAGTCCAGTTTACCATGACAGTCCAGTTTACCATGAGAGTCCAGTTTACCATAGAAGTCCAGTTTACCATGAAAGTCCAGTTTACCACGGGAGTCCAGTTTACCATGAGAGTCCAGTTCAACATGAGAGTCCAGTTCCCCATGGGAGACCAGTTTACCATGAGAGTCCAGTTTACCATGGAAGTCCAGTTTGCAATGGGAGTCCAGTTTACCATGAGAGTCCAGTTTACCATGGAAGTCCAGTTTACCATAGAAGTCCAGTTTACCATTAGAGTCCAGTTTACTATTAGAGTCCAGTTTACCATGAGGGTCCAGTTCACCATGAGAGTCTAGTTTACCATGAGAGTCCAGTTTACCATGAAAGTCCAGTTCACCATGATGGTCCAGTTCACCATGAGAGTCCAGTTTACCATGGGAGTCCAGTTTACCATAGAAGTCCAGTTTACCATGGGAGTCCAGTTTACCATGGAAGTCCAGTTTACCATTGGAGTCCAGTTTACCATGGAAGTCCAGTTCACCATGAGAGTCCAGTTTACCATGGAAATCCAGTTCACCATGAGAGTCCAGTTTACCATGGGAGTCCAGTTCACCATGAGAGTCCAGTTCACCATGAGAGTCCAGTTTACCATGGAAGACCAGTTTACCATGGAAGTCCAGTTTACCATAAGGGTCCAGTTCACCATGAGAGTCCAGTTTACCATGAGAGTCCAGTTTACCATGAGAGTCAATTTACCATGGAAGTCAAGTTCACCATGGAAGTCCAGTTTACCATGAGAGTCCAGTTCTCCATGAGAGTCCAGTTTACCTTGAGAGTCCAGTTTACCATGAAATTCCAGTTCACCATGATGGTCCAGTTCACCATGAGAGTCCAGTTTACCATGGGAGTCCAGTTTTCCATAGAAGTCCAGTTTACCATTAGAGTCCAGTTTACTATTAGAGTCCAGTTTACCATGAGGGTCCAGTTCACCATGAGAGTCTAGTTTACCATGAGAGTCCAGTTTACCATGAAAGTCCAGTTCACCATGATGGTCCAGTTCACCATGAGAGTCCAGTTTACCATGGGAGTGCAGTTTACCATAGAAGTCCAGTTTACCATGGGAGTCCAGTTTACCATGGAAGTCCAGTTTACCATTGGAGTCCAGTTTACCATGGAAGTCCAGTTCACCATGAGAGTCCAGTTTACCATGGAAATCCAGTTCACCATGAGAGTCCAGTTTACCATGGGAGTCCAGTTTACCATGGGAGTCCAGTTCACCATGAGAGTCCAGTTCACCATGAGAGTCCAGTTTACCATGGAAGACCAGTTTACCATGGAAGTCCAGTTTACCATAAGGGTCCAGTTCACCATGAGAGTCCAGTTTACCATGAGAGTCCAGTTTACCATGAGAGTCAATTTACCATGGAAGTCAAGTTCACCATGGAAGTCCAGTTTACCATGAGAGTCCAGTTCTCCATGAGAGTCCAGTTTACCTTGAGAGTCCAGTTTACCATGAAATTCCAGTTCACCATGATGGTCCAGTTCACCATGAGAGTCCAGTTTACCATGGGAGTCCAGTTTACCATAGAAGTCCAGCTTACCATGAGAGTCCAGTTTACCATGACAGTCCAGTTTACCATGAGAGTCCAGTTTACCATAGAAGTCCAGTTTACCATGAAAGTCCAGTTTACCATGGGAGTCCAGTTTACCATGAGAGTCCAGTTCACCATGAGAGTCCAGTTCCCCATGGGAGACCAGTTTACCATGAGAGTCCAGTTTACCATGGAAGTCCAGTTTGCAATGGGAGTCCAGTTTACCATGAGAGTCAAGTTTACCATGGAAGTCCAGTTTACCATAGAAGTCCAGTTTACCATTAGAGTCCAGTTTACTATTAGAGTCCAGTTTACCATGATGGTCCAGTTCACCATGAGAGTCCAGTTTACCATGGGAGTCCAGTTTACCATAGAAGTCCAGTTTACCATGAGAGTCCAGTTTTCCATGACCGTCCAGTTTACCATGAGAGTCCAGTTTACCATAGAAGTCCAGTTTACCATGAGAGTCCAGTTCACCATGGGAGACCAGTTTACCATGGAAGTCCAGTTTACCATGGAAGTCCAGTTTGCTATGGGAGTCCAGTTTACCATGAGAGTCCAGTTTACCATGAGAGTCCAGTTTACCATAGAAGTCCAGTTTACCATGAGAGTCCAGTTTACCATGGGAGTCCAGTTTACAATAGAAGTCCAGTTTACCATGGAAGTCCAGTTTACCATGGAAGTCCAGTTTACCATGAGAGTCCAGTTTACCATGGAAGTCCAGTTTACCATGGAAGTCCAGTTTACCATGAGAGTCCAGTTTACCATGGAAGTCCAGTTCACTATGGAAGTCCAGTTTACCATGGAAGTCCAGTTTACCATGAGGGTCCAGTTCACCATGAGAGTCCAGTTTACCATGGAAGTCCAGTTTACCATGGAAGTCCAGTTCACCATGGAAGTCCAGTTTACCATGGAAGTCCAGTTTACCATAGAAGTCCAGTTTACCATTAGAGTCCAGTTTACTATTAGAGTCCAGTTTACCATGAGGGTCCAGTTCACCATGAGAGTCTAGTTTACCATGAGAGTCCAGTTTACCATGAAAGTCCAGTTCACCATGATGGTCCAGTTCACCATGAGAGTCCAGTTTACCATGGGAGTCCAGTTTACCATAGAAGTCCAGTTTACCATGGGAGTCCAGTTTACCATGGAAGTCCAGTTTACCATTGGAGTCCAGTTTACCATGGAAGTCCAGTTCACCATGAGAGTCCAGTTTACCATGGAAATCCAGTTCACCATGAGAGTCCAGTTTACCATGGGAGTCCAGTTTACCATGGGAGTCCAGTTCACCATGAGAGTCCAGTTCACCATGAGAGTCCAGTTTACCATGGAAGACCAGTTTACCATGGAAGTCCAGTTTACCAGAAGGGTCCAGTTCACCATGAGAGTCCAGTTTACCATGAGAGTCCAGTTTACCATGAGAGTCCATTTACCATGGAAGTCAAGTTCACCATGGAAGTCCAGTTTACCATGAGAGTCCAGTTCTCCATGAGAGTCCAGTTTACCTTGAGAGTCCAGTTTACCATGAAATTCCAGTTCACCATGATGGTCCAGTTCACCATGAGAGTCCAGTTTACCATGGGAGTCCAGTTTTCCATAGAAGTCCAGTTTACCATTAGAGTCCAGTTTACTATTAGAGTCCAGTTTACCATGAGGGTCCAGTTCACCATGAGAGTCTAGTTTACCATGAGAGTCCAGTTTACCATGAAAGTCCAGTTCACCATGATGGTCCAGTTCACCATGAGAGTCCAGTTTACCATGGGAGTCCAGTTTACCATAGAAGTCCAGTTTACCATGGGAGTCCAGTTTACCATGGAAGTCCAGTTTACCATTGGAGTCCAGTTTACCATGGAAGTCCAGTTCACCATGAGAGTCCAGTTTACCATGGAAATCCAGTTCACCATGAGAGTCCAGTTTACCATGGGAGTCCAGTTTACCATGGGAGTCCAGTTCACCATGAGAGTCCAGTTCACCATGAGAGTCCAGTTTACCATGGAAGACCAGTTTACCATGGAAGTCCAGTTTACCATAAGGGTCCAGTTCACCATGAGAGTCCAGTTTACCATGAGAGTCCAGTTTACCATGAGAGTCAATTTACCATGGAAGTCAAGTTCACCATGGAAGTCCAGTTTACCATGAGAGTCCAGTTCTCCATGAGAGTCCAGTTTACCTTGAGAGTCCAGTTTACCATGAAATTCCAGTTCACCATGAGAGTCCAGTTTACCATGGAAATCCAGTTCACCATGAGAGTCCAGTTTACCATGGGAGTCCAGTTTACCATGGGAGTCCAGTTCACCATGAGAGTCCAGTTCACCATGAGAGTCCAGTTTACCATGGGAGTCCAGTTTACCATAGAAGTCCAGCTTACCATGAGAGTCCAGTTTACCATGACAGTCCAGTTTACCATGAGAGTCCAGTTTACCATAGAAGTCCAGTTTACCATGAGAGTCCAGTTCACCATGAGAGTCCAGTTCCCCATGGGAGACCAGTTTACCATGAGAGTCCAGTTTACCATGGAAGTCCAGTTTGCAATGGGAGTCCAGTTTACCATGAGAGTCAAGTTTACCATGGAAGTCCAGTTTACCATAGAAGTCCAGTTTACCATTAGAGTCCAGTTTACTATTAGAGTCCAGTTTACCATGATGGTCCAGTTCACCATGAGAGTCCAGTTTACCATGGGAGTCCAGTTTACCATAGAAGTCCAGTTTACCATGAGAGTCCAGTTTACCATGACCGTCCAGTTTACCATGAGAGTCCAGTTTACCATAGAAGTCCAGTTTACCATGAGAGTCCAGTTCACCATGGGAGACCAGTTTACCATGGAAGTCCAGTTTACCATGGAAGTCCAGTTTGCTATGGGAGTCCAGTTTACCATGAGAGTCCAGTTTACCATGAGAGTCCAGTTTACCATAGAAGTCCAGTTTACCATGAGAGTCCAGTTTACCATGGGAGTCCAGTTTACAATAGAAGTCCAGTTTACCATGGAAGTCCAGTTTACCATGGAAGTCCAGTTTACCATGAGAGTCCAGTTTACCATGGAAGTCCAGTTTACCATGGAAGTCCAGTTTACCATGGAAGTCCAGTTTACCATGAGAGTCCAGTTTACCATGGAAGTCCAGTTCACTATGGAAGTCCAGTTTACCATGGAAGTCCAGTTTACCATGAGGGTCCAGTTCACCATGAGAGTCCAGTTTACCATGGAAGTCCAGTTTACCATGGAAGTCCAGTTCACCATGGAAGTCCAGTTTACCATGAGAGTCCAGTCTACCATGAGAGTCCAGTTTACCATTGAAGTCCAGTTTACCATGAGAGTCCAATTTACCATGGAAGTCCAGTTTACCATGGAAGTCCAGTTCACCATGAGAGTCCAGTTTACCATGAGAATCCAGTTTACCATGAAAGTGCAGTTCACCATGATGGTCCAGTTCACCATGAGAGTCCAGTTTACCATAGAAGTCCAGTTTACCATGAAAGTCCAGTTCACCATGAGGGTCCAGTTCACCATGAGAGTCTAGTTTACCATAGAAGTCCAGTTTACCATGAAAGTCCAGTTTACCATGGGAGTCCAGTTTACCATGAGAGTCCAGTTCACCATGGGAGTCCAGTTTACCATGGAAGTCCAGTTTACCATGGAAGTCCCGTTTGCTATGGGAGTCCAGTTTACCATGAGAATCCAGTTTACCATGGGAGTCCAGTTTACTATGAGAGTCTAGTTTACCATGGAAGTCCAGTTTACCATGGGAGTCCAGTTTACCATGGAAGTCCAGTTCACCATGGAAGTCCAGTTTACCATGCGAGTCCTGTTTACCATGGGAGTCCAGTTTACCATAGAAGTCCAGTTTCCTATGAGAGTCCAGTTTACCATGGGAGTCCAGTTTACCATAGAAGTCCAGTTTACCATGGGAGTCCAGTTTACCATAGAAGTCCAGTTTACCATGGGAGTCCAGTTTACCATGAGGGTCCAGTTCACCATGAGAGTCCAGTTCACCATGAGAGTCCAGTTTACCATGAGAGTCCAGTTTACCATGGAAGTCCAGTTCACCATGGAAGTCCAGTTTACCATGAGAGTCCAGTCTACCATGAGAGTCCAGTTTACCATTGAAGTCCAGTTTACCATGAGAGTCCAATTTACCATGGAAGTCCAGTTTACCATGGAAGTCCAGTCCACCATGAGAGTCCATTTTACCATGAGAATCCAGTTTACCATGAAAGTGCAGTTCACCATGATGGTCCAGTTCACCATGAGAGTCCAGTTTACCATGGGAGTCCAGTTTACCATGTAAGTCCTGTTTACCATAGAAGTCCAGTTTACCATGAGAGTCCAGTTTACCATGAGAGTCCAGTTTACCATTGGAGTCCAGTTTACCATGGAAGTCCAGTTTACCATGAAAGTCCAGTTCACCATGAGGGTCCAGTTCACCATGAGAGTCCAGTTTACCA
This sequence comes from Petromyzon marinus, assembly GCF_048934315.1. Classification (NCBI taxonomy): domain Eukaryota; kingdom Metazoa; phylum Chordata; class Hyperoartia; order Petromyzontiformes; family Petromyzontidae; genus Petromyzon; species Petromyzon marinus. The sequence goes on along the minus strand of NC_133720.1, from coordinate 2,049,151 downwards.
TAGAAGTCCAGTTTACCATGAAAGTCCAGTTTACCATGGGAGTCCAGTTTACCATAGAAGTCCAGTTTATCATGGGAGTCCAGTTTACCATGACAGTCCAGTTCACCATGAGAGTCCAGTTCACCATGAGAGTCCAGTTTACCATGGAAGTCCAGTTTACCATGGAAGTCCAGTTTACCATAGAAGTCCAGTTTACCATGGAAGTCCAGTTTACCATGGGAGTGCAGTTTACCATGACAGTCCAGTTCACCATGAGAGTCCAGTTTACCATGGAAGTCCAGTTTACCATAGAAGTCCAGTTTACCATAGAAGTCCAGTTTACCATGGGAGTCCAGTTTACCATGAAAGTCCAGTTTACCGTCGAAGTCCAGTTTACAATGGAAGTTCAGTTTACAATGGGAGTCCAATTGACCATGAGAGTCCAGTTTACCATGGAAGTCCAGTTTACCATGGGAGTTCAGTTTACCATGGAATTCCAGTTTACCATGAGAGTCCAGTTTACCATGGAAGTCCAGTTTGCCATGAGAGTCCAGTTTACCATGGAAGTCCAATTTACCATGGAAGTCCAGTTTACCATGGGAGTCCAGTTCACCATGAGAGTCCAGTTCACCATGAGAGTCCAGTTTACCATGAAAGTCCAGTTTACCATGGAAGTCCAGTTTACCATAGAAGTCCAGTTTACCATGGAAGTCCAGTTTACCATGGAAGTCCATTTTACCAGAGAAGTCCAGTTTACCATTGGAGTCCAGTTTACCATGACAGTCCAGTTCACCATGAGAGTCCAGTTTACCATGGCAGTCCAGTTTAACATGGGAGTCCAGTTTACCATGGAAGTCCAGTTCACCATAGAAGTCCAGTTTACCATGAGAGTACATTTAACCATGGGAGAACAGTTTACCATGGAAGTCCAGTTTACCATAGAAGTCCAGTTTAACATGGGAGTCCAGTTTACCATGAAAGTCCAGTTCACCATGATGGTCCAGTTCACCATGAGAGTCCAGTTTACCATGGGAGTCCAGTTTACCATAGAAGTCCAGTTTACCATGAGAGTCCAGTTTACCATGACAGTCCAGTTTACCATGAGAGTCCAGTTTACCATAGAAGTCCAGTTTACCATGAAAGTTCAGTTTACCATGGAGTCCAGTTTACCATGAGAGTCCAGTTCAACATGAGAGTCCAGTTCCCCATGGGAGACCAGTTTACCATGAGAGTCCAGTTTACCATGGAAGTCCAGTTTGCAATGGGAGTCCAGTTTACCATGAGAGTCCAGTTTACCATGGAAGTCCAGTTTACCATAGAAGTCCAGTTTACCATTAGAGTCCAGTTTACTATTAGAGTCCAGTTTACCATGAGGGTCCAGTTCACCATGAGAGTCTAGTTTACCATGAGAGTCCAGTTTACCATAGAAGTCCAGTTTTCCATGAAAGTCCAGTTTACCATGGGAGTCCAGTTTACCATGAGAGTCCAGTTCACCATGAGAGTCCAGATCCCCATGGGAGACCAGTTTACCATGAGAGTCCAGTTTACCATGGAAGTCCAGTTTGCAATGGGAGTCCAGTTTACCATGAGAGTCAAGTTTACCATGGAAGTCCAGTTTACCATAGAAGTCCAGTTTACCATTAGAGTCCAGTTTACTATTAGAGTCCAGTTTACCATGATGGTCCAGTTCACCATGAGAGTCCAGTTTACCATGGGAGTCCAGTTTACCATAGAAGTCCAGTTTACCATGAGAGTCCAGTTTACCATGACCGTCCAGTTTACCATGAGAGTCCAGTTTACCATAGAAGTCCAGTTTACCATGAGAGTCCAGTTCACCATGGGAGACCAGTTTACCATGGAAGTCCAGTTTACCATGGAAGTCCAGTTTGCTATGGGAGTCCAGTTTACCATGAGAGTCCAGTTTACCATGAGAGTCCAGTTTACCATAGAAGTCCAGTTTACCATGAGAGTCCAGTTTACCATGGGAGTCCAGTTTACAATAGAAGTCCAGTTTACCATGGAAGTCCAGTTTACCATGGAAGTCCAGTTTACCATGAGAGTCCAGTTTACCATGGAAGTCCAGTTTACCATGGAAGTCCAGTTTACCATGGAAGTCCAGTTTACCATGAGAGTCCAGTTTACCATGGAAGTCCAGTTCACTATGGAAGTCCAGTTTACCATGGAAGTCCAGTTTACCATGAGGGTCCAGTTCACCATGAGAGTCCAGTTTACCATGGAAGTCCAGTTTACCATGGAAGTCCAGTTCACCATGGAAGTCCAGTTTACCATGAGAGTCCAGTCTACCATGAGAGTCCAGTTTACCATTGAAGTCCAGTTTACCATGAGAGTCCAATTTACCATGGAAGTCCAGTTTACCATGGAAGTCCAGTTCACCATGAGAGTCCAGTTTACCATGAGAATCCAGTTTACCATGAAAGTGCAGTTCACCATGATGGTCCAGTTCACCATGAGAGTCCAGTTTACCATAGAAGTCCAGTTTACCATGAAAGTCCAGTTCACCATGAGGGTCCAGTTCACCATGAGAGTCTAGTTTACCATAGAAGTCCAGTTTACCATGAAAGTCCAGTTTACCATGGGAGTCCAGTTTACCATGAGAGTCCAGTTCACCATGGGAGTCCAGTTTACCATGGAAGTCCAGTTTACCATGGAAGTCCCGTTTGCTATGGGAGTCCAGTTTACCATGAGAATCCAGTTTACCATGGGAGTCCAGTTTACTATGAGAGTCTAGTTTACCATGGAAGTCCAGTTTACCATGGGAGTCCAGTTTACCATGGAAGTCCAGTTCACCATGGAAGTCCAGTTTACCATGCGAGTCCTGTTTACCATGGGAGTCCAGTTTACCATAGAAGTCCAGTTTACTATGAGAGTCCAGTTTACCATGGGAGTCCAGTTTACCATAGAAGTCCAGTTTACCATGGGAGTCCAGTTTACCATAGAAGTCCAGTTTACCATGGGAGTCCAGTTTACCATGAGGGTCCAGTTCACCATGAGAGTCCAGTTCACCATGAGAGTCCAGTTTACCATGAGAGTCCAGTTTACCATGGAAGTCCAGTTCACCATGGAAGTCCAGTTTACCATGAGAGTCCAGTCTACCATGAGAGTCCAGTTTACCATTGAAGTCCAGTTTACCATGAGAGTCCAATTTACCATGGAAGTCCAGTTTACCATGGAAGTCCAGTTCACCATGAGAGTCCAGTTTACCATGAGAATCCAGTTTACCATGAAAGTGCAGTTCACCATGATGGTCCAGTTCACCATGAGAGTCCAGTTTACCATGGGAGTCCAGTTTACCATGTAAGTCCTGTTTACCATAGAAGTCCAGTTTACCATGAGAGTCCAGTTTACCATGAGAGTCCAGTTTACCATTGGAGTCCAGTTTACCATGGAAGTCCAGTTTACCATGAAAGTCCAGTTCACCACGAGGGTCCAGTTCACCATGAGAGTCCAGTTTACCATAGAAGTCCAGTTTACCATGAAAGTCCAGTTTACCATGGGAGTCCAGTTTACCATAGAAGTCCAGTTTATCATGGGAGTCCAGTTTACCATGACAGTCCAGTTCACCATGAGAGTCCAGTTCACCATGAGAGTCCAGTTTACCATGGAAGTCCAGTTTACCATGGAAGTCCAGTTTACCATAGAAGTCCAGTTTACCATGGAAGTCCAGTTTACCATGGGAGTCCAGTTTACCATGACAGTCCAGTTCACCATGAGAGTCCAGTTTACCATGGAAGTCCAGTTTACCATAGAAGTCCAGTTTACCATAGAAGTCCAGTTTACCATGGGAGTCCAGTTTACCATGAAAGTCCAGTTTACCGTCGAAGTCCAGTTTACAATGGAAGTTCAGTTTACAATGGGAGTCCAATTGACCATGAGAGTCCAGTTTACCATGGAAGTCCAGTTTACCATGGGAGTTCAGTTTACCATGGAATTCCAGTTTACCATGAGAGTCCAGTTTACCATGGAAGTCCAGTTTGCCATGAGAGTCCAGTTTACCATGGAAGTCCAATTTACCATGGAAGTCCAGTTTACCATGGGAGTCCAGTTCACCATGAGAGTCCAGTTCACCATGAGAGTCCAGTTTACCATGAAAGTCCAGTTTACCATGGAAGTCCAGTTTACCATAGAAGTCCAGTTTACCATGGAAGTCCAGTTTACCATGGAAGTCCATTTTACCAGAGAAGTCCAGTTTACCATTGGAGTCCAGTTTACCATGACAGTCCAGTTCACCATGAGAGTCCAGTTTACCATGGGAGTCCAGTTTACCATAGAAGTCCAGTTTACCATGAGAGTCCAGTTTACCATGACAGTCCAGTTTACCATGAGAGTCCAGTTTACCATAGAAGTCCAGTTTACCATGAAAGTCCAGTTTACCATGGAGTCCAGTTTACCATGAGAGTCCAGTTCAACATGAGAGTCCAGTTCCCCATGGGAGACCAGTTTACCATGAGAGTCCAGTTTACCATGGAAGTCCAGTTTGCAATGGGAGTCCAGTTTACCATGAGAGTCCAGTTTACCATGGAAGTCCAGTTTACCATAGAAGTCCAGTTTACCATTAGAGTCCAGTTTACTATTAGAGTCCAGTTTACCATGAGGGTCCAGTTCACCATGAGAGTCTAGTTTACCATGAGAGTCCAGTTTACCATAGAAGTCCAGTTTACCATGAAAGTCCAGTTTACCATGGGAGTCCAGTTTACCATGAGAGTCCAGTTCACCATGAGAGTCCAGTTCCCCATGGGAGACCAGTTTACCATGAGAGTCCAGTTTACCATGGAAGTCCAGTTTGCAATGGGAGTCCAGTTTACCATGAGAGTCAAGTTTACCATGGAAGTCCAGTTTACCATGATGGTCCAGTTCACCATGAGAGTCCAGTTTACCATGGGAGTCCAGTTTACCATAGAAGTCCAGTTTACCATGAGAGTCCAGTTTACCATGACCGTCCAGTTTACCATGAGAGTCCAGTTTACCATAGAAGTCCAGTTTACCATGAGAGTCCAGTTCACCATGGGAGACCAGTTTACCATGGAAGTCCAGTTTACCATGGAAGTCCAGTTTGCTATGGGAGTCCAGTTTACCATGAGAGTCCAGTTTACCATGAGAGTCCAGTTTACCATAGAAGTCCAGTTTACCATGAGAGTCCAGTTTACCATGGGAGTCCAGTTTACAATAGAAGTCCAGTTTACCATGGAAGTCCAGTTTACCATGGAAGTCCAGTTTACCATGAGAGTCCAGTTTACCATGGAAGTCCAGTTTACCATGGAAGTCCAGTTTACCATGGAAGTCCAGTTTACCATGAGAGTCCAGTTTACCATGGAAGTCCAGTTCACTATGGAAGTCCAGTTTACCATGGAAGTCCAGTTTACCATGAGGGTCCAGTTCACCATGAGAGTCCAGTTTACCATGGAAGTCTAGTTTACCATGGAAGTCCAGTTCACCATGGAAGTCCAGTTTACCATGAGAGTCCAGTCTACCATGAGAGTCCAGTTTACCATTGAAGTCCAGTTTACCATGAGAGTCCAATTTACCATGGAAGTCCAGTTTACCATGGAAGTCCAGTTCACCATGAGAGTCCAGTTTACCATGAGAATCCAGTTTACCATGAAAGTGCAGTTCACCATGATGGTCCAGTTCACCATGAGAGTCCAGTTTACCTTAGAAGTCCAGTTTACCATGAAAGTCCAGTTCACCATGAGGGTCCAGTTCACCATGAGAGTCTAGTTTACCATAGAAGTCCAGTTTACCATGAAAGTCCAGTTTACCATGGGAGTCCAGTTTACCATGAGAGTCCAGTTCACCATGGGAGTCCAGTTTACCATGGAAGTCCAGTTTACCATGGAAGTCCCGTTTGCTATGGGAGTCCAGTTTACCATGAGAATCCAGTTTACCATGGGAGTCCAGTTTACTATGAGAGTCTAGTTTACCATGGAAGTCCAGTTTACCATGGGAGTCCAGTTTACCATGGAAGTCCAGTTCACCATGGAAGTCCAGTTTACCATGCGAGTCCTGTTTACCATGGGAGTCCAGTTTACCATAGAAGTCCAGTTTACTATGAGAGTCCAGTTTACCATGGGAGTCCAGTTTACCATAGAAGTCCAGTTTACCATGGGAGTCCAGTTTACCATAGAAGTCCAGTTTACCATGGGAGTCCAGTTTACCATGAGGGTCCAGTTCACCATGAGAGTCCAGTTCACCATGAGAGTCCAGTTTACCATGAGAGTCCAGTTTACCATGGAAGTCCAGTTCACCATGGAAGTCCAGTTTACCATGAGAGTCCAGTCTACCATGAGAGTCCAGTTTACCATTGAAGTCCAGTTTACCATGAGAGTCCAATTTACCATGGAAGTCCAGTTTACCATGGAAGTCCAGTTCACCATGAGAGTCCAGTTTACCATGAGAATCCAGTTTACCATGAAAGTGCAGTTCACCATGATGGTCCAGTTCACCATGAGAGTCCAGTTTACCATGGGAGTCCAGTTTACCATGTAAGTCCTGTTTACCATAGAAGTCCAGTTTACCATGAGAGTCCAGTTTACCATGAGAGTCCAGTTTACCATTGGAGTCCAGTTTACCATGGAAGTCCAGTTTACCATGAAAGTCCAGTTCACCATGAGGGTCCAGTTCACCATGAGAGTCCAGTTTACCATAGAAGTCCAGTTTACCATGAAAGTCCAGTTTACCATGGGAGTCCAGTTTACCATAGAAGTTCAGTTTATCATGGGAGTCCAGTTTACCATGACAGTCCAGTTCACCATGAGAGTCCAGTTCACCATGAGAGTCCAGTTTACCATGGAAGTCCAGTTTACCATGGAAGTCCAGTTTACCATAGAAGTCCAGTTTACCATGGAAGTCCAGTTTACCATGGGAGTCCAGTTTACCATGACAGTCCAGTTCACCATGAGAGTCCAGTTTACCATGGAAGTCCAGTTTACCATAGAAGTCCAGTTTACCATAGAAGTCCAGTTTACCATGGGAGTCCAGTTTACCATGAAAGTCCAGTTTACCGTCGAAGTCCAGTTTACAATGGAAGTTCAGTTTACAATGGGAGTCCAATTGACCATGAGAGTCCAGTTTACCATGGAAGTCCAGTTTACCATGGGAGTTCAGTTTACCATGGAATTCCAGTTTACCATGAGAGTCCAGTTTACCATGGAAGTCCAGTTTGCCATGAGAGTCCAGTTTACCATGGAAGTCCAATTTACCATGGAAGTCCAGTTTACCATGGGAGTCCAGTTCACCATGAGAGTCCAGTTCACCATGAGAGTCCAGTTTACCATGAAAGTCCAGTTTACCATGGAAGTCCAGTTTACCATAGAAGTCCAGTTTACCATGGAAGTCCAGTTTACCATGGAAGTCCATTTTACCAGAGAAGTCCAGTTTACCATTGGAGTCCAGTTTACCATGACAGTCCAGTTCACCATGAGAGTCCAGTTTACCATGGCAGTCCAGTTTAACATGGGAGTCCAGTTTACCATGGAAGTCCAGTTCACCATAGAAGTCCAGTTTACCATGAGAGTCCATTTAACCATGGGAGAACAGTTTACCATGGAAGTCCAGTTTACCATAGAAGTCCAGTTTAACATGGGAGTCCAGTTTACCATGAAAGTCCAGTTCACCATGATGGTCCAGTTCACCATGAGAGTCCAGTTTACCATGGGAGTCCAGTTTACCATAGAAGTCCAGTTTACCATGAGAGTCCAGTTTACCATGACAGTCCAGTTTACCATGAGAGTCCAGTTTACCATAGAAGTCCAGTTTACCATGAAAGTCCAGTTTACCATGGAGTCCAGTTTACCATGAGAGTCCAGTTCAACATGAGAGTCCAGTTCCCAATGGGAGACCAGTTTACCATGAGAGTCCAGTTTACCATGGAAGTCCAGTTTGCAATGGGAGTCCAGTTTACCATGAGAGTCCAGTTTACCATGGAAGTCCAGTTTACCATAGAAGTCCAGTTTACCATTAGAGTCCAGTTTACTATTAGAGTCCAGTTTACCATGAGGGTCCAGTTCACCATGAGAGTCTAGTTTACCATGAGAGTCCAGTTTACCATGAAAGTCCAGTTCACCATGATGGTCCAGTTCACCATGAGAGTCCAGTTTACCATGGGAGTCCAGTTTACCATAGAAGTCCAGTTTACCATGGGAGTCCAGTTTACCATGGAAGTCCAGTTTACCATTGGAGTCCAGTTTACCATGGAAGTCCAGTTCACCATGAGAGTCCAGTTTACCATGGGAGTCCAGTTTACCATGGGAGTCCAGTTCACCATGAGAGTCCAGTTCACCATGAGAGTCCAGTTTACCATGGAAGACCAGTTTACCATGGAAGTCCAGTTTACCATAAGGGTCCAGTTCACCATGAGAGTCCAGTTTACCATGAGAGTCCAGTTTACCATAGAAGTCCAGTTTACCATGAGAGTCCAGTTTACCATGGGAGTCCAGTTTACAATAGAAGTCCAGTTTACCATGGAAGTCCAGTTTACCATGGAAGTCCAGTTTACCATGAGAGTCCAGTTTACCATGGAAGTCCAGTTTACCATGGAAGTCCAGTTTACCATGGAAGTCCAGTTTACCATGAGAGTCCAGTTTACCATGGAAGTCCAGTTCACTATGGAAGTCCAGTTTACCATGGAAGTCCAGTTTACCATGAGGGTCCAGTTCACCATGAGAGTCCAGTTTACCATGGAAGTCCAGTTTACCATGGAAGTCCAGTTCACCATGGAAGTCCAGTTTACCATGAGAGTCCAGTCTACCATGAGAGTCCAGTTTACCATTGAAGTCCAGTTTACCATGAGAGTCCAATTTACCATGGAAGTCCAGTTTACCATGGAAGTCCAGTTCACCATGAGAGTCCAGTTTACCATGAGAATCCAGTTTACCATGAAAGTGCAGTTCACCATGATGGTCCAGTTCACCATGAGAGTCCAGTTTACCATAGAAGTCCAGTTTACCATGAAAGTCCAGTTCACCATGAGGGTCCAGTTCACCATGAGAGTCTAGTTTACCATAGAAGTCCAGTTTACCATGAAAGTCCAGTTTACCATGGGAGTCCAGTTTACCATGAGAGTCCAGTTCACCATGGGAGTCCAGTTTACCATGGAAGTCCAGTTTACCATGGAAGTCCCGTTTGCTATGGGAGTCCAGTTTACCATGAGAATCCAGTTTACCATGGGAGTCCAGTTTACTATGAGAGTCTAGTTTACCATGGAAGTCCAGTTTACCATGGGAGTCCAGTTTACCATGGAAGTCCAGTTCACCATGGAAGTCCAGTTTACCATGCGAGTCCTGTTTACCATGGGAGTCCAGTTTACCATAGAAGTCCAGTTTACTATGAGAGTCCAGTTTACCATGGGAGTCCAGTTTACCATAGAAGTCCAGTTTACCATGGGAGTCCAGTTTACCATAGAAGTCCAGTTTACCATGGGAGTCCAGTTTACCATGAGGGTCCAGTTCACCATGAGAGTCCAGTTCACCATGAGAGTCCAGTTTACCATGAGAGTCCAGTTTACCATGGAAGTCCAGTTCACCATGGAAGTCCAGTTTACCATGAGAGTCCAGTCTACCATGAGAGTCCAGTTTACCATTGAAGTCCAGTTTACCATGAGAGTCCAATTTACCATGGAAGTCCAGTTTACCATGGAAGTCCAGTTCACCATGAGAGTCCAGTTTACCATGAGAATCCAGTTTACCATGAAAGTGCAGTTCACCATGATGGTCCAGTTCACCATGAGAGTCCAGTTTACCATGGGAGTCCAGTTTACCATGTAAGTCCTGTTTACCATAGAAGTCCAGTTTACCATGAGAGTCCAGTTTACCATGAGAGTCCAGTTTACCATTGGAGTCCAGTTTACCATGGAAGTCCAGTTTACCATGAAAGTCCAGTTCACCATGAGGGTCCAGTTCACCATGAGAGTCCAGTTTACCATAGAAGTCCAGTTTACCATGAAAGTCCAGTTTACCATGGGAGTCCAGTTTACCATAGAAGTTCAGTTTATCATGGGAGTCCAGTTTACCATGACAGTCCAGTTCACCATGAGAGTCCAGTTCACCATGAGAGTCCAGTTTACCATGGAAGTCCAGTTTACCATGGAAGTCCAGTTTACCATAGAAGTCCAGTTTACCATGGAAGTCCAGTTTACCATGGGAGTCCAGTTTACCATGACAGTCCAGTTCACCATGAGAGTCCAGTTTACCATGGAAGTCCAGTTTACCATAGAAGTCCAGTTTACCATAGAAGTCCAGTTTACCATGGGAGTCCAGTTTACCATGAAAGTCCAGTTTACCGTCGAAGTCCAGTTTACAATGGAAGTTCAGTTTACAATGGGAGTCCAATTGACCATGAGAGTCCAGTTTACCATGGAAGTCCAGTTTACCATGGGAGTTCAGTTTACCATGGAATTCCAGTTTACCATGAGAGTCCAGTTTACCATGGAAGTCCAGTTTGCCATGAGAGTCCAGTTTACCATGGAAGTCCAATTTACCATGGAAGTCCAGTTTACCATGGGAGTCCAGTTCACCATGAGAGTCCAGTTCACCATGAGAGTCCAGTTTACCATGAAAGTCCAGTTTACCATGGAAGTCCAGTTTACCATAGAAGTCCAGTTTACCATGGAAGTCCAGTTTACCATGGAAGTCCATTTTACCAGAGAAGTCCAGTTTACCATTGGAGTCCAGTTTACCATGACAGTCCAGTTCACCATGAGAGTCCAGTTTACCATGGCAGTCCAGTTTAACATGGGAGTCCAGTTTACCATGGAAGTCCAGTTCACCATAGAAGTCCAGTTTACCATGAGAGTCCATTTAACCATGGGAGAACAGTTTACCATGGAAGTCCAGTTTACCATAGAAGTCCAGTTTAACATGGGAGTCCAGTTTACCATGAAAGTCCAGTTCACCATGATGGTCCAGTTCACCATGAGAGTCCAGTTTACCATGGGAGTCCAGTTTACCATAGAAGTCCAGTTTACCATGAGAGTCCAGTTTACCATGACAGTCCAGTTTACCATGAGAGTCCAGTTTACCATAGAAGTCCAGTTTACCATGAAGGTCCAGTTTACCATGGAGTCCAGTTTACCATGAGAGTCCAGTTCAACATGAGAGTCCAGTTCCCAATGGGAGACCAGTTTACCATGAGAGTCCAGTTTACCATGGAAGTCCAGTTTGCAATGGGAGTCCAGTTTACCATGAGAGTCCAGTTTACCATGGAAGTCCAGTTTACCATAGAAGTCCAGTTTACCATTAGAGTCCAGTTTACTATTAGAGTCCAGTTTACCATGAGGGTCCAGTTCACCATGAGAGTCTAGTTTACCATGAGAGTCCAGTTTACCATGAAAGTCCAGTTCACCATGATGGTCCAGTTCACCATGAGAGTCCAGTTTACCATGGGAGTCCAGTTTACCATAGAAGTCCAGTTTACCATGGGAGTCCAGTTTACCATGGAAGTCCAGTTTACCATTGGAGTCCAGTTTACCATGGAAGTCCAGTTCACCATGAGAGTCCAGTTTACCATGGGAGTCCAGTTTACCATGGGAGTCCAGTTCACCATGAGAGTCCAGTTCACCATGAGAGTCCAGTTTACCATGGAAGACCAGTTTACCATGGAAGTCCAGTTTACCATAAGGGTCCAGTTCACCATGAGAGTCCAGTTTACCATGAGAGTCCAGTTTACCATGAGAGTCAATTTACCATGGAAGTCCAGTTCACCATGGAAGTCCAGTTTACCATGAGAGTCCAGTTTCCCATGAGGGTCCAGTTCACATTGAGAGTCCAGTTTACCATGGGAGTCCAGTTTACCATGGAAGTCCAGTTTACCATGGAAGTCCAGTTTGCTATGGGAGTCCAGTTTACCATGAGAGTCCAGTTTACCATGAGAGTCCAGTTTACCATAGAAGTCCAGTTTACCATGAGAGTCCAGTTTACCATGGGAGTCCAGTTTACAATAGAAGTCCAGTTTACCATGGAAGTCCAGTTTACCATGGAAGTCCAGTTTACCATGAGAGTCCAGTTTACCATGGAAGTCCAGTTTACCATGGAAGTCCAGTTTACCATGAGGGTCCAGTTCACATTGAGAGTCCAGTTCACCATGGGAGACCAGTTTACCATGGAAGTCCAGTTTACCATGGAAGTCCAGTTTGCTATGGGAGTCCAGTTTACCATGAGAGTCCAGTTTACCATGAAAGTCCAGTTTACCATAGAAGTCCAGTTTACCATGAGAGTCCAGTTTACCATGGGAGTCCAGTTTACAATAGAAGTCCAGTTTACCATGGAAGTCCAGTTTACCATGGAAGTCCAGTTTACCATGAGAGTCCAGTTTACCATGGAAGTCCAGTTTACCATGGAAGTCCAGTTTACCATGGAAGTCCAGTTTACCATGAGAGTCCAGTTTACCATGGAAGTCCAGTTCACTATGGAAGTCCAGTTTACCATGGAAGTCCAGTTTACCATGAGGGTCCAGTTCACCATGAGAGTCCAGTTTACCATGGAAGTCCAGTTTACCATGGAAGTCCAGTTCACCATGGAAGTCCAGTTTACCATGAGAGTCCAGTCTACCATGAGAGTCCAGTTTACCATTGAAGTACAGTTTACCATGAGAGTCCAATTTACCATGGAAGTCCAGTTTACCATGGAAGTCCAGTTCACCATGAGAGTCCAGTTTACCATGAGAATCCAGTTTACCATGAAAGTGCAGTTCACCATGATGGTCCAGTTCACCATGAGAGTCCAGTTTACCATAGAAGTCCAGTTTACCATGAAAGTCCAGTTCACCATGAGGGTCCAGTTCACCATGAGAGTCTAGTTTACCATAGAAGTCCAGTTTACCATGAAAGTCCAGTTTACCATGGGAGTCCAGTTTACCATGAGAGTCCAGTTCACCATGGGAGTCCAGTTTACCATGGAAGTCCAGTTTACCATGGAAGTCCCGTTTGCTATGGGAGTCCAGTTTACCATGAGAATCCAGTTTACCATGGGAGTCCAGTTTACTATGAGAGTCTAGTTTACCATGGAAGTCCAGTTTACCATGGGAGTCCAGTTTACCATGGAAGTCCAGTTCACCATGGAAGTCCAGTTTACCATGCGAGTCCTGTTTACCATGGGAGTCCAGTTTACCATAGAAGTCCAGTTTACTATGAGAGTCCAGTTTACCATGGGAGTCCAGTTTACCATAGAAGTCCAGTTTACCATGGGAGTCCAGTTTACCATAGAAGTCCAGTTTACCATGGGAGTCCAGTTTACCATGAGGGTCCAGTTCACCATGAGAGTCCAGTTCACCATGAGAGTCCAGTTTACCATGAGAGTCCAGTTTACCATGGAAGTCCAGTTCACCATGGAAGTCCAGTTTACCATGAGAGTCCAGTCTACCATGAGAGTCCAGTTTACCATTGAAGTCCAGTTTACCATGAGAGTCCAATTTACCATGGAAGTCCAGTTTACCATGGAAGTCCAGTTCACCATGAGAGTCCAGTTTACCATGAGAATCCAGTTTACCATGAAAGTGCAGTTCACCATGATGGTCCAGTTCACCATGAGAGTCCAGTTTACCATGGGAGTCCAGTTTACCATGTAAGTCCTGTTTACCATAGAAGTCCAGTTTACCATGAGAGTCCAGTTTACCATGAGAGTCCAGTTTACCATTGGAGTCCAGTTTACCATGGAAGTCCAGTTTACCATGAAAGTCCAGTTCACCATGAGGGTCCAGTTCACCATGAGAGTCCAGTTTACCATAGAAGTCCAGTTTACCATGAAAGTCCAGTTTACCATGGGAGTCCAGTTTACCATAGAAGTCCAGTTTATCATGGGAGTCCAGTTTACCATGGGAGTCCAGTTTACCATGAAAGTCCAGTTTACCGTCGAAGTCCAGTTTACAATGGAAGTTCAGTTTACAATGGGAGTCCAATTGACCATGAGAGTCCAGTTTACCATGGAAGTCCAGTTTACCATGGGAGTTCAGTTTACCATGGAATTCCAGTTTACCATGAGAGTCCAGTTTACCATGGAAGTCCAGTTTGCCATGAGAGTCCAGTTTACCATGGAAGTCCAATTTACCATGGAAGTCCAGTTTACCATGGGAGTCCAGTTCACCATGAGAGTCCAGTTCACCATGAGAGTCCAGTTTACCATGAAAGTCCAGTTTACCATGGAAGTCCAGTTTACCATAGAAGTCCAGTTTACCATGGAAGTCCAGTTTACCATGGAAGTCCATTTTACCAGAGAAGTCCAGTTTACCATTGGAGTCCAGTTTACCATGACAGTCCAGTTCACCATGAGAGTCCAGTTTACCATGGCAGTCCAGTTTAACATGGGAGTCCAGTTTACCATGGAAGTCCAGTTCACCATAGAAGTCCAGTTTACCATGAGAGTCCATTTAACCATTGGAGTCCAGTTTACCATGGAAGTCCAGTTTACCATGAAAGTCCAGTTCACCACGAGGGTCCAGTTTACCATGAGAGTCCAGTTTACCATGACAGTCCAGTTTACCATGAGAGTCCAGTTTACCATAGAAGTCCAGTTTACCATGAAAGTCCAGTTTACCATGGAGTCCAGTTTACCATGAGAGTCCAGTTCAACATGAGAGTCCAGTTCCCCATGGGAGACCAGTTTACCATGAGAGTCCAGTTTACCATGGAAGTCCAGTTTGCAATGGGAGTCCAGTTTACCATGAGAGTCCAGTTTACCATGGAAGTCCAGTTTACCATAGAAGTCCAGTTTACCATTAGAGTCCAGTTTACTATTAGAGTCCAGTTTACCATGAGGGTCCAGTTCACCATGAGAGTCTAGTTTACCATGAGAGTCCAGTTTACCATGAAAGTCCAGTTCACCATGATGGTCCAGTTCACCATGAGAGTCCAGTTTACCATGGGAGTCCAGTTTACCATAGAAGTCCAGTTTACCATGGGAGTCCAGTTTACCATGGAAGTCCAGTTTACCATTGGAGTCCAGTTTACCATGGAAGTCCAGTTCACCATGAGAGTCCAGTTTACCATGGGAGTCCAGTTTACCATGGGAGTCCAGTTCACCATGAGAGTCCAGTTCACCATGAGAGTCCAGTTTACCATGGAAGACCAGTTTACCATGGAAGTCCAGTTTACCATAAGGGTCCAGTTCACCATGAGAGTCCAGTTTACCATGAGAGTCCAGTTTACCATGAGAGTCAATTTACCATGGAAGTCCAGTTTACCGTCGAAGTCCAGTTTACAATGGAAGTTCAGTTTACAATGGGAGTCCAATTGACCATGAGAGTCCAGTTTACCATGGAAGTCCAGTTTACCATGGGAGTTCAGTTTACCATGGAATTCCAGTTTACCATGAGAGTCCAGTTTACCATGGAAGTCCAGTTTGCCATGAGAGTCCAGTTTACCATGGAAGTCCAATTTACCATGGAAGTCCAGTTTACCATGGGAGTCCAGTTCACCATGAGAGTCCAGTTCACCATGAGAGTCCAGTTTACCATGAAAGTCCAGTTTACCATGGAAGTCCAGTTTACCATAGAAGTCCAGTTTACCATGGAAGTCCAGTTTACCATGGAAGTCCATTTTACCAGAGAAGTCCAGTTTACCATTGGAGTCCAGTTTACCATGACAGTCCAGTTCACCATGAGAGTCCAGTTTACCATGGCAGTCCAGTTTAACATGGGAGTCCAGTTTACCATGGAAGTCCAGTTCACCATAGAAGTCCAGTTTACCATGAGAGTCCATTTAACCATGGGAGAACAGTTTACCATGGAAGTCCAGTTTACCATAGAAGTCCAGTTTAACATGGGAGTCCAGTTTACCATGAAAGTCCAGTTCACCATGATGGTCCAGTTCACCATGAGAGTCCAGTTTACCATGGGAGTCCAGTTTACCATAGAAGTCCAGTTTACCATGAGAGTCCAGTTTACCATGACAGTCCAGTTTACCATGAGAGTCCAGTTTACCATAGAAGTCCAGTTTACCATGAAAGTCCAGTTTACCATGGAGTCCAGTTTACCATGAGAGTCCAGTTCAACATGAGAGTCCAGTTCCCCATGGGAGACCAGTTTACCATGAGAGTCCAGTTTACCATGGAAGTCCAGTTTGCAATGGGAGTCCAGTTTACCATGAGAGTCCAGTTTACCATGGAAGTCCAGTTTACCATAGAAGTCCAGTTTACCATTAGAGTCCAGTTTACTATTAGAGTCCAGTTTACCATGAGGGTCCAGTTCACCATGAGAGTCTAGTTTACCATGAGAGTCCAGTTTACCATGAAAGTCCAGTTCACCATGATGGTCCAGTTCACCATGAGAGTCCAGTTTACCATGGGAGTCCAGTTTACCATAGAAGTCCAGTTTACCATGGGAGTCCAGTTTACCATGGAAGTCCAGTTTACCATTGGAGTCCAGTTTACCATGGAAGTCCAGTTCACCATGAGAGTCCAGTTTACCATGGGAGTCCAGTTTACCATGGGAGTCCAGTTCACCATGAGAGTCCAGTTCACCATGAGAGTCCAGTTTACCATGGAAGACCAGTTTACCATGGAAGTCCAGTTTACCATAAGGGTCCAGTTCACCATGAGAGTCCAGTTTACCATGAGAGTCCAGTTTACCATGAGAGTCAATTTACCATGGAAGTCCAGTTCACCATGGAAGTCCAGTTTACCATGAGAGTCCAGTTTCCCATGAGGGTCCAGTTCAGATTGAGAGTCCAGTTTACCATGGGAGTCCAGTTTACCATGGGAGTCCAGTTTACCATGGAAGTCCAATTTACCATGGGGGTCCAGTTTACCATGGAAGTCCAGTTTACCATGAGAGTCCAGTTTACCATGGAAGTCCAGTTTACCATGAGTGTCCAGTTTACCATGGAAGTCCAGTTTACCATGGGAGTCCAGTTTACCATGGGAGTCCAGTTTACCAAGGAAGTCCAGTTTACCATGGGAGTCCAGTTTACCATGACAGTCCAGTTCACCATGAGAGTCCAGTTCACCATGAGAGTCCAGTTCACCATGAGAGTCCAGTTTACCATGGGAGTCCAGTTTACCATGTAAGTCCTGTTTACCATAGAAGTCCAGTTTACCATGAGAGTCCAGTTTACCATGAGAGTCCACTTTACCATTGGAGTCCAGTTTACCATGGAAGTCCAGTTTACCATGAAAGTCCAGTTCACCATGAGGGTCCAGTTCACCATGAGAGTCCAGTTTACCATAGAAGTCCAGTTTACCATGAAAGTCCAGTTTACCATGGGAGTCCAGTTTACCATAGAAGTCCAGTTTATCATGGGGGTCCAGTTTACCATGACAGTCCAGTTCACCATGAGAGTCCAGTTCACCATGAGAGTCCAGTTTACCATGGAGGTCCAGTTTACCATGGAAGTCCAGTTTACCATAGAAGTCCAGTTTACCATGGAAGTCCAGTTTACCATGGGAGTCCAGTTTACCATGACAGTCCAGTTCACCATGAGAGTCCAGTTTACCATGGAAGTCCAGTTTACCATGGAAGTCCAGTTTACCATAGAAGTCCAGTTTACCATGGGAGTCCAGTTTACCATGAAAGTCCAGTTTACCGTCGAAGTCCAGTTTACAATGGAAGTTCAGTTTACAATGGGAGTCCAATTGACCATGAGAGTCCAGTTTACCATGGAAGTCCAGTTTACCATGGGAGTTCAGTTTACCATGGAATTCCAGTTTACCATGAGAGTCCAGTTTACCATGGAAGTCCAGTTTGCCATGAGAGTCCAGTTTACCATGGAAGTCCAATTTACCATGGAAGTCCAGTTTACCATGGGAGTCCAGTTCACCATGAGAGTCCAGTTCACCATGGAAGTCCATTTTACCAGAGAAGTCCAGTTTACCAGAGAAGTCCAGTTTACCATAGAAGTCCAGTTTACCATGGAAGTCCAGTTTACCATGGAAGTCCATTTTACCAGAGAAGTCCAGTTTACCATTGGAGTCCAGTTTACCATGACAGTCCAGTTCACCATGAGAGTCCAGTTTACCATG
The DNA here is from genome assembly GCF_048934315.1 of Petromyzon marinus. Taxonomy (NCBI): domain Eukaryota; kingdom Metazoa; phylum Chordata; class Hyperoartia; order Petromyzontiformes; family Petromyzontidae; genus Petromyzon; species Petromyzon marinus. Next base: position 2,031,212 of record NC_133720.1, on the reverse strand, counting down.
GCAGTCCAGTTTAACACGGGAGTCCAGTTTACCATGGAAGTCCAGTTCACCATAGAAGTCCAGTTTACCATGAGAGTCCATTTAACCATGGGAGAACAGTTTACCATGGAAGTCCAGTTTACCATAGAAGTCCAGTTTAACATGGGAGTCCAGTTTACCATGAAAGTCCAGTTCACCATGATGGTCCAGTTCACCATGAGAGTCCAGTTTACCATGGGAGTCCAGTTTACCATAGAAGTCCAGTTTACCATGAGAGTCCAGTTTACCATGACAGTCCAGTTTACCATGAGAGTCCAGTTTACCATAGAAGTCCAGTTTACCATGAAAGTCCAGTTTACCATGGAGTCCAGTTTACCATGAGAGTCCAGTTCAACATGAGAGTCCAGTTCCCCATGGGAGACCAGTTTACCATGAGAGTCCAGTTTACCATGGAAGTCCAGTTTGCAATGGGAGTCCAGTTTACCATGAGAGTCCAGTTTACCATGGAAGTCCAGTTTACCATAGAAGTCCAGTTTACCATTAGAGTCCAGTTTACTATTAGAGTCCAGTTTACCATGAGGGTCCAGTTCACCATGAGAGTCTAGTTTACCATGAGAGTCCAGTTTACCATGAAAGTCCAGTTCACCATGATGGTCCAGTTCACCATGAGAGTCCAGTTTACCATGGGAGTCCAGTTTACCATAGAAGTCCAGTTTACCATGGGAGTCCAGTTTACCATGGAAGTCCAGTTTACCATTGGAGTCCAGTTTACCATGGAAGTCCAGTTCACCATGAGAGTCCAGTTTACCATGGAAATCCAGTTCACCATGAGAGTCCAGTTTACCATGGGAGTCCAGTTTACCATGGGAGTCCAGTTCACCATGAGAGTCCAGTTCACCATGAGAGTCCAGTTTACCATGGAAGACCAGTTTACCATGGAAGTCCAGTTTACCATAAGGGTCCAGTTCACCATGAGAGTCCAGTTTACCATGAGAGTCCAGTTTACCATGAGAGTCAATTTACCATGGAAGTCCAGTTCACCATGGAAGTCCAGTTTACCATGAGAGTCCAGTTTCCCATGAGGGTCCAGTTCACATTGAGAGTCCAGTTTACCATGGGAGTCCAGTTTACCATGGGAGTCCAGTTTACCATGGAAGTCCAATTTACCATGGGGGTCCAGTTTACCATGGAAGTCCAGTTTACCATGAGAGTCCAGTTTACCATGGAAGTCCAGTTTACCATGAGTGTCCAGTTTACCATGGAAGTCCAGTTTACCATGGGAGTCCAGTTTACCATGAGAGTCCAGTTCACCATGAGTGTCCAGTTTACCATGCAAGTCCAGTTTACCATGGAAGTCCAGTTTACCATTAGAGTCCAGTTTACCATTTGAGTCCAGTTTTCCATTAGAGTCCAGTTTGCCATGAGGGTCCAGTTCTCCATGAGAGTCCAGTTTACCTTGAGAGTCCAGTTTACCATGAAATTCCAGTTCACCATGATGGTCCAGTTCACCATGAGAGTCCAGTTTACCATGGGAGTCCAGTTTACCATAGAAGTCCAGTTTACCATGAGAGTCCAGTTTACCATGACAGTCCAGTTTACCATGAGAGTCCAGTTTACCATAGAAGTCCAGTTTACCATGAAAGTCCAGTTTACCATGGGAGTCCAGTTTACCATGAGAGTCCAGTTCACCATGAGAGTCCAGTTCCCCATGGGAGACCAGTTTACCATGAGAGTCCAGTTTACCATGGAAGTCCAGTTTGCAATGGGAGTCCAGTTTACCATGAGAGTCCAGTTTACCATGGAAGTCCAGTTTACCATAGAAGTCCAGTTTACCATTAGAGTCCAGTTTACTATTAGAGTCCAGTTTACCATGAGGGTCCAGTTCACCATGAGAGTCTAGTTTACCATGAGAGTCCAGTTTACCATGAAAGTCCAGTTCACCATGATGGTCCAGTTCACCATGAGAGTCCAGTTTACCATGGGAGTCCAGTTTACCATAGAAGTCCAGTTTACCATGGGAGTCCAGTTTACCATGGAAGTCCAGTTTACCATTGGAGTCCAGTTTACCATGGAAGTCCAGTTCACCATGAGAGTCCAGTTTACCATGGGAGTCCAGTTTACCATGGGAGTCCAGTTCACCATGAGAGTCCAGTTCACCATGAGAGTCCAGTTTACCATGGAAGACCAGTTTACCATGGAAGTCCAGTTTACCATAAGGGTCCAGTTCACCATGAGAGTCCAGTTTACCATGAGAGTCCAGTTTACCATGAGAGTCAATTTACCATGGAAGTCCAGTTCACCATGGAAGTCCAGATTACCATGAGAGTCCAGTTTCCCATGAGGGTCCAGTTCACATTGAGAGTCCAGTTTACCATGGGAGTCCAGTTTACCATGGGAGTCCAGTTTACCATGGAAGTCCAATTTACCATGGGGGTCCAGTTTACCATGGAAGTCCAGTTTACCATGAGAGTCCAGTTTACCATGGAAGTCCAGTTTACCATGAGTGTCCAGTTTACCATGGAAGTCCAGTTTACCATGGGAGTCCAGTTTACCATGGGAGTCCAGTTTACCAAGGAAGTCCAGTTTACCATGGGAGTCCAGTTTACCATGACAGTCCAGTTCACCATGAGAGTCCAGTTCACCATGAGAGTCCAGTTCACCATGAGAGTCCAGTTTACCATGGGAGTCCAGTTTACCATGTAAGTCCTGTTTACCATAGAAGTCCAGTTTACCATGAGAGTCCAGTTTACCATGAGAGTCCAGTTTACCATTGGAGTCCAGTTTACCATGGAAGTCCAGTTTACCATGAAAGTCCAGTTCACCATGAGGGTCCAGTTCACCATGAGAGTCCAGTTTACCATAGAAGTCCAGTTTACCATGAAAGTCCAGTTTACCATGGGAGTCCAGTTTACCATAGAAGTCCAGTTTATCATGGGGGTCCAGTTTACCATGACAGTCCAGTTCACCATGAGAGTCCAGTTCACCATGAGAGTCCAGTTTACCATGGAAGTCCAGTTTACCATGGAAGTCCAGTTTACCATGGGAGTCCAGTTTACCATGGAAGTCCAGTTTACCATTGGAGTCCAGTTTACCATGGAAGTCCAGTTCACCATGAGAGTCCAGTTTACCATGGAAATCCAGTTCACCATGAGAGTCCAGTTTACCATGGGAGTCCAGTTTACCATGGGAGTCCAGTTCACCATGAGAGTCCAGTTCACCATGAGAGTCCAGTTTACCATGGAAGACCAGTTTACCATGGAAGTCCAGTTTACCATAAGGGTCCAGTTCACCATGAGAGTCCAGTTTACCATGAGAGTCCAGTTTACCATGAGAGTCAATTTACCATGGAAGTCCAGTTCACCATGGAAGTCCAGTTTACCATGAGAGTCCAGTTTCCCATGAGGGTCCAGTTCACATTGAGAGTCCAGTTTACCATGGGAGTCCAGTTTACCATGGGAGTCCAGTTTACCATGGAAGTCCAATTTACCATGGGGGTCCAGTTTACCATGGAAGTCCAGTTTACCATGAGAGTCCAGTTTACCATGGAAGTCCAGTTTACCATGAGTGTCCAGTTTACCATGGAAGTCCAGTTTACCATGGGAGTCCAGTTTACCATGAGAGTCCAGTTCACCATGAGTGTCCAGTTTACCATGCAAGTCCAGTTTACCATGGAAGTCCAGTTTACCATTAGAGTCCAGTTTACCATTTGAGTCCAGTTTTCCATTAGAGTCCAGTTTGCCATGAGGGTCCAGTTCTCCATGAGAGTCCAGTTTACCTTGAGAGTCCAGTTTACCATGAAATTCCAGTTCACCATGATGGTCCAGTTCACCATGAGAGTCCAGTTTACCATGGGAGTCCAGTTTACCATAGAAGTCCAGTTTACCATGAGAGTCCAGTTTACCATGACAGTCCAGTTTACCATGAGAGTCCAGTTTACCATAGAAGTCCAGTTTACCATGAAAGTCCAGTTTACCATGGGAGTCCAGTGCCCCATGGGAGACCAGTTTACCATGAGAGTCCAGTTTACCATGGAAGTCCAGTTTGCAATGGGAGTCCAGTTTACCATGAGAGTCCAGTTCACCATGAGAGTCCAGTGCCCCATGGGAGACCAGTTTACCATGAGAGTCCAGTTTACCATGGAAGTCCAGTTTGCAATGGGAGTCCAGTTTACCATGAGAGTCCAGTTTACCATGGAAGTCCAGTTTACCATAGAAGTCCAGTTTACCATTAGAGTCCAGTTTACTATTAGAGTCCAGTTTACCATGAGGGTCCAGTTCACCATGAGAGTCTAGTTTACCATGAGAGTCCAGTTTACCATGAAAGTCCAGTTCACCATGATGGTCCAGTTCACCATGAGAGTCCAGTTTACCATGGGAGTCCAGTTTACCATAGAAGTCCAGTTTACCATGGGAGTCCAGTTTACCATGGAAGTCCAGTTTACCATTGGAGTCCAGTTTACCATGGAAGTCCAGTTCACCATGAGAGTCCAGTTTACCATGGGAGTCCAGTTTACCATGGGAGTCCAGTTCACCATGAGAGTCCAGTTCACCATGAGAGTCCAGTTTACCATGGAAGACCAGTTTACCATGGAAGTCCAGTTTACCATAAGGGTCCAGTTCACCATGAGAGTCCAGTTTACCATGAGAGTCCAGTTTACCATGAGAGTCAATTTACCATGGAAGTCCAGTTCACCATGGAAGTCCAGTTTACCATGAGAGTCCAGTTTCCCATGAGGGTCCAGTTCACATTGAGAGTCCAGTTTACCATGGGAGTCCAGTTTACCATGGGAGTCCAGTTTACTATGGAAGTCCAATTTACCATGGGGGTCCAGTTTACCATGGAAGTCCAGTTTACCATGAGAGTCCAGTTTACCATGGAAGTCCAGTTTACCATGAGTGTCCAGTTTACCATGGAAGTCCAGTTTACCATGGGAGTCCAGTTTACCATGGGAGTCCAGTTTACCAAGGAAGTCCAGTTTACCATGGGAGTCCAGTTTACCATGACAGTCCAGTTCACCATGAGAGTCCAGTTCACCATGAGAGTCCAGTTCACCATGAGAGTCCAGTTTACCATGGGAGTCCAGTTTACCATGTAAGTCCTGTTTACCATAGAAGTCCAGTTTACCATGAGAGTCCAGTTTACCATGAGAGTCCAGTTTACCATTGGAGTCCAGTTTACCATGGAAGTCCAGTTTACCATGAAAGTCCAGTTCACCATGAGGGTCCAGTTCACCATGAGAGTCCAGTTTACCATAGAAGTCCAGTTTACCATGAAAGTCCAGTTTACCATGGGAGTCCAGTTTACCATAGAAGTCCAGTTTATCATGGGGGTCCAGTTTACCATGACAGTCCAGTTCACCATGAGAGTCCAGTTCACCATGAGAGTCCAGTTTACCATGGAAGTCCAGTTTACCATGGAAGTCCAGTTTACCATAGAAGTCCAGTTTACCATGGAAGTCCAGTTTACCATGGGAGTCCAGATTACCATGACAGTCCAGTTCACCATGAGAGTCCAGTTTACCATGGAAGTCCAGTTTACCATGGAAGTCCAGTTTACCATAGAAGTCCAGTTTACCATGGGAGTCCAGTTTACCATGAAAGTCCAGTTTACCGTCGAAGTCCAGTTTACAATGGAAGTTCAGTTTACAATGGGAGTCCAATTGACCATGAGAGTCCAGTTTACCATGGAAGTCCAGTTTACCATGGGAGTTCAGTTTACCATGGAATTCCAGTTTACCATGAGAGTCCAGTTTACCATGGAAGTCCAGTTTGCCATGAGAGTCCAGTTTACCATGGAAGTCCAATTTACCATGGAAGTCCAGTTTACCATGGGAGTCCAGTTCACCATGAGAGTCCAGTTCACCATGAGAGTCCAGTTTACCATGGAAGTCCAGTTTACCATAGAAGTCCAGTTTACCATGGAAGTCCAGTTTACCATGGAAGTCCATTTTACCAGAGAAGTCCAGTTTACCATTGGAGTCCAGTTTACCATGACAGTCCAGTTCACCATGAGAGTCCAGTTTACTATGGCAGTCCAGTTTAACACGGGAGTCCAGTTTACCATGGAAGTCCAGTTCACCATAGAAGTCCAGTTTACCATGAGAGTCCATTTAACCATGGGAGAACAGTTTACCATGGAAGTCCAGTTTACCATAGAAGTCCAGTTTAACATGGGAGTCCAGTTTACCATGAAAGTCCAGTTCACCATGATGGTCCAGTTCACCATGAGAGTCCAGTTTACCATGGGAGTCCAGTTTACCATAGAAGTCCAGTTTACCATGAGAGTCCAGTTTACCATGACAGTCCAGTTTCCCATGAGGGTCCAGTTCACATTGAGAGTCCAGTTTACCATGGGAGTCCAGTTTACCATGGGAGTCCAGTTTACCATGGAAGTCCAATTTACCATGGGGGTCCAGTTTACCATGGAAGTCCAGTTTACCATGAGAGTCCAGTTTACCATGGAAGTCCAGTTTACCATGAGTGTCCAGTTTACCATGGAAGTCCAGTTTACCATGGGAGTCCAGTTTACCATGAGAGTCCAGTTCACCATGAGTGTCCAGTTTACCATGCAAGTCCAGTTTACCATGGAAGTCCAGTTTACCATTAGAGTCCAGTTTACCATTTGAGTCCAGTTTTCCATTAGAGTCCAGTTTGCCATGAGGGTCCAGTTCTCCATGAGAGTCCAGTTTACCTTGAGAGTCCAGTTTACCATGAAATTCCAGTTCACCATGATGGTCCAGTTCACCATGAGAGTCCAGTTTACCATGGGAGTCCAGTTTACCATAGAAGTCCAGTTTACCATGAGAGTCCAGTTTACCATGACAGTCCAGTTTACCATGAGAGTCCAGTTTACCATAGAAGTCCAGTTTACCATGAAAGTCCAGTTTACCATGGGAGTCCAGTTTACCATGAGAGTCCAGTTCACCATGAGAGTCCAGTGCCCCATGGGAGACCAGTTTACCATGAGAGTCCAGTTTACCATGGAAGTCCAGTTTGCAATGGGAGTCCAGTTTACCATGAGAGTCCAGTTTACCATGGAAGTCCAGTTTACCATAGAAGTCCAGTTTACCATTAGAGTCCAGTTTACTATTAGAGTCCAGTTTACCATGAGGGTCCAGTTCACCATGAGAGTCTAGTTTACCATGAGAGTCCAGTTTACCATGAAAGTCCAGTTCACCATGATGGTCCAGTTCACCATGAGAGTCCAGTTTACCATGGGAGTCCAGTTTACCATAGAAGTCCAGTTTACCATGGGAGTCCAGTTTACCATGGAAGTCCAGTTTACCATTGGAGTCCAGTTTACCATGGAAGTCCAGTTCACCATGAGAGTCCAGTTTACCATGGGAGTCCAGTTTACCATGGGAGTCCAGTTCACCATGAGAGTCCAGTTCACCATGAGAGTCCAGTTTACCATGGAAGACCAGTTTACCATGGAAGTCCAGTTTACCATAAGGGTCCAGTTCACCATGAGAGTCCAGTTTACCATGAGAGTCCAGTTTACCATGAGAGTCAATTTACCATGGAAGTCCAGTTCACCATGGAAGTCCAGTTTACCATGAGAGTCCAGTTTCCCATGAGGGTCCAGTTCACATTGAGAGTCCAGTTTACCATGGGAGTCCAGTTTACCATGGGAGTCCAGTTTACTATGGAAGTCCAATTTACCATGGGGGTCCAGTTTACCATGGAAGTCCAGTTTACCATGAGAGTCCAGTTTACCATGGAAGTCCAGTTTACCATGAGTGTCCAGTTTACCATGGAAGTCCAGTTTACCATGGGAGTCCAGTTTACCATGGGAGTCCAGTTTACCAAGGAAGTCCAGTTTACCATGGGAGTCCAGTTTACCATGACAGTCCAGTTCACCATGAGAGTCCAGTTCACCATGAGAGTCCAGTTCACCATGAGAGTCCAGTTTACCATGGGAGTCCAGTTTACCATGTAAGTCCTGTTTACCATAGAAGTCCAGTTTACCATGAGAGTCCAGTTTACCATGAGAGTCCAGTTTACCATTGGAGTCCAGTTTACCATGGAAGTCCAGTTTACCATGAAAGTCCAGTTCACCATGAGGGTCCAGTTCACCATGAGAGTCCAGTTTACCATAGAAGTCCAGTTTACCATGAAAGTCCAGTTTACCATGGGAGTCCAGTTTACCATAGAAGTCCAGTTTATCATGGGGGTCCAGTTTACCATGACAGTCCAGTTCACCATGAGAGTCCAGTTCACCATGAGAGTCCAGTTTACCATGGAAGTCCAGTTTACCATGGAAGTCCAGTTTACCATAGAAGTCCAGTTTACCATGGAAGTCCAGTTTACCATGGGAGTCCAGATGACCATGACAGTCCAGTTCACCATGAGAGTCCAGTTTACCATGGAAGTCCAGTTTACCATGGAAGTCCAGTTTACCATAGAAGTCCAGTTTACCATGGGAGTCCAGTTTACCATGAAAGTCCAGTTTACCGTCGAAGTCCAGTTTACAATGGAAGTTCAGTTTACCATGGGAGTTCAGTTTACCATGGAATTCCAGTTTACCATGAGAGTCCAGTTTACCATGGAAGTCCAGTTTGCCATGAGAGTCCAGTTTACCATGGAAGTCCAATTTACCATGGAAGTCCAGTTTACCATGGGAGTCCAGTTCACCATGAGAGTCCAGTTTACTATTAGAGTCCAGTTTACCATGAGGGTCCAGTTCACCATGAGAGTCTAGTTTACCATGAGAGTCCAGTTTACCATAGAAGTCCAGTTTACCATGGGAGTTCAGTTTACCATGGAATTCCAGTTTACCATGAGAGTCCAGTTTACCATGGAAGTCCAGTTTGCCATGAGAGTCCAGTTTACCATGGAAGTCCAATTTACCATGGAAGTCCAGTTTGCCATGAGAGTCCAGTTTACCATGAGGGTCCAGTTCACCATGAGAGTCTAGTTTACCATGAGAGTCCAGTTTACCATGAAAGTCCAGTTCACCATGATGGTCCAGTTCACCATGAGAGTCCAGTTTACCATGGGAGTCCAGTTTACCATAGAAGTCCAGTTTACCATGGGAGTCCAGTTTACCATGGAAGTCCAGTTTACCATTGGAGTCCAGTTTACCATGGAAGTCCAGTTCACCATGAGAGTCCAGTTTACCATGGGAGTCCAGTTTACCATGGGAGTCCAGTTCACCATGAGAGTCCAGTTCACCATGAGAGTCCAGTTTACCATGGAAGACCAGTTTACCATGGAAGTCCAGTTTACCATAAGGGTCCAGTTCACCATGAGAGTCCAGTTTACCATGAGAGTCCAGTTTACCATGAGAGTCAATTTACCATGGAAGTCCAGTTCACCATGGAAGTCCAGTTTACCATGAGAGTCCAGTTTCCCATGAGGGTCCAGTTCACATTGAGAGTCCAGTTTACCATGGGAGTCCAGTTTACCATGGGAGTCCAGTTTACTATGGAAGTCCAATTTACCATGGGGGTCCAGTTTACCATGGAAGTCCAGTTTACCATGAGAGTCCAGTTTACCATGGAAGTCCAGTTTACCATGAGTGTCCAGTTTACCATGGAAGTCCAGTTTACCATGGGAGTCCAGTTTACCATGGGAGTCCAGTTTACCAAGGAAGTCCAGTTTACCATGGGAGTCCAGTTTACCATGACAGTCCAGTTCACCATGAGAGTCCAGTTCACCATGAGAGTCCAGTTCACCATGAGAGTCCAGTTTACCATGGGAGTCCAGTTTACCATGTAAGTCCTGTTTACCATAGAAGTCCAGTTTACCATGAGAGTCCAGTTTACCATGAGAGTCCAGTTTACCATTGGAGTCCAGTTTACCATGGAAGTCCAGTTTACCATGAAAGTCCAGTTCACCATGAGGGTCCAGTTCACCATGAGAGTCCAGTTTACCATAGAAGTCCAGTTTACCATGAAAGTCCAGTTTACCATGGGAGTCCAGTTTACCATAGAAGTCCAGTTTATCATGGGGGTCCAGTTTACCATGACAGTCCAGTTCACCATGAGAGTCCAGTTCACCATGAGAGTCCAGTTTACCATGGAAGTCCAGTTTACCATGGAAGTCCAGTTTACCATAGAAGTCCAGTTTACCATGGAAGTCCAGTTTACCATGGGAGTCCAGATTACCATGACAGTCCAGTTCACCATGAGAGTCCAGTTTACCATGGAAGTCCAGTTTACCATGGAAGTCCAGTTTACCATAGAAGTCCAGTTTACCATGGGAGTCCAGTTTACCATGAAAGTCCAGTTTACCGTCGAAGTCCAGTTTACAATGGAAGTTCAGTTTACCATGGGAGTTCAGTTTACCATGGAATTCCAGTTTACCATGAGAGTCCAGTTTACCATGGAAGTCCAGTTTGCCATGAGAGTCCAGTTTACCATGGAAGTCCAATTTACCATGGAAGTCCAGTTTACCATGGGAGTCCAGTTCACCATGAGAGTCCAGTTTACTATTAGAGTCCAGTTTACCATGAGGGTCCAGTTCACCATGAGAGTCTAGTTTACCATGAGAGTCCAGTTTACCATAGAAGTCCAGTTTACCATGGGAGTTCAGTTTACCATGGAATTCCAGTTTACCATGAGAGTCCAGTTTACCATGGAAGTCCAGTTTGCCATGAGAGTCCAGTTTACCATGGAAGTCCAATTTACCATGGAAGTCCAGTTTACCATGGGAGTCCAGTTCACCATGAGAGTCCAGTTCACCATGACAGTCCAGTTTACCATGGGAGTTCAGTTTACCATGGAATTCCAGTTTACCATGAGAGTCCAGTTTACCATGGAAGTCCAGTTTGCCATGAGAGTCCAGTTTACCATGGAAGTCCAATTTACCATGGAAGTCCAGTTTACCATGGGAGTCCAGTTCACCATGAGAGTCCAGTTCACCATGAGAGTCCAGTTTACCATGGAAGTCCAGTTTACCATAGAAGTCCAGTTTACCATGGAAGTCCAGTTTACCATGGAAGTCCATTTTACCAGAGAAGTCCAGTTTACCATTGGAGTCCAGTTTACCATGACAGTCCAGTTCACCATGAGAGTCCAGTTTACTATGGCAGTCCAGTTTAACACGGGAGTCCAGTTTACCATGGAAGTCCAGTTCACCATAGAAGTCCAGTTTACCATGAGAGTCCATTTAACCATGGGAGAACAGTTTACCATGGAAGTCCAGTTTACCATAGAAGTCCAGTTTAACATGGGAGTCCAGTTTACCATGAAAGTCCAGTTCACCATGATGGTCCAGTTCACCATGAGAGTCCAGTTTACCATGGGAGTCCAGTTTACCATAGAAGTCCAGTTTACCATGAGAGTCCAGTTTACCATGACAGTCCAGTTTACCATGAGAGTCCAGTTTACCATAGAAGTCCAGTTTACCATGAAAGTCCAGTTTACCATGGAGTCCAGTTTACCATGAGAGTCCAGTTCAACATGAGAGTCCAGTTCCCCATGGGAGACCAGTTTACCATGAGAGTCCAGTTTACCATGGAAGTCCAGTTTGCAATGGGAGTCCAGTTTACCATGAGAGTCCAGTTTACCATGGAAGTCCAGTTTACCATAGAAGTCCAGTTTACCATTAGAGTCCAGTTTACTATTAGAGTCCAGTTTACCATGAGGGTCCAGTTCACCATGAGAGTCTAGTTTACCATGAGAGTCCAGTTTACCATGAAAGTCCAGTTCACCATGATGGTCCAGTTCACCATGAGAGTCCAGTTTACCATGGGAGTCCAGTTTACCATAGAAGTCCAGTTTACCATGGGAGTCCAGTTTACCATGGAAGTCCAGTTTACCATTGGAGTCCAGTTTACCATGGAAGTCCAGTTCACCATGAGAGTCCAGTTTACCATGGAAATCCAGTTCACCATGAGAGTCCAGTTTACCATGGGAGTCCAGTTTACCATGGGAGTCCAGTTCACCATGAGAGTCCAGTTCACCATGAGAGTCCAGTTTACCATGGAAGACCAGTTTACCATGGAAGTCCAGTTTACCATAAGGGTCCAGTTCACCATGAGAGTCCAGTTTACCATGAGAGTCCAGTTTACCATGAGAGTCAATTTACCATGGAAGTCCAGTTCACCATGGAAGTCCAGTTTACCATGAGAGTCCAGTTTCCCATGAGGGTCCAGTTCACATTGAGAGTCCAGTTTACCATGGGAGTCCAGTTTACCATGGGAGTCCAGTTTACCATGGAAGTCCAATTTACCATGGGGGTCCAGTTTACCATGGAAGTCCAGTTTACCATGAGAATCCAGTTTACCATGGAAGTCCAGTTTACCATGAGTGTCCAGTTTACCATGGAAGTCCAGTTTACCATGGGAGTCCAGTTTACCATGAGAGTCCAGTTCACCATGAGTGTCCAGTTTACCATGCAAGTCCAGTTTACCATGGAAGTCCAGTTTACCATTAGAGTCCAGTTTACCATTTGAGTCCAGTTTTCCATTAGAGTCCAGTTTGCCATGAGGGTCCAGTTCTCCATGAGAGTCCAGTTTACCTTGAGAGTCCAGTTTACCATGAAATTCCAGTTCACCATGATGGTCCAGTTCACCATGAGAGTCCAGTTTACCATGGGAGTCCAGTTTACCATAGAAGTCCAGTTTACCATGAGAGTCCAGTTTACCATGACAGTCCAGTTTACCATGAGAGTCCAGTTTACCATAGAAGTCCAGTTTACCATGAAAGTCCAGTTTACCATGGGAGTCCAGTTTACCATGAGAGTCCAGTTCACCATGAGAGTCCAGTTCCCCATGGGAGACCAGTTTACCATGAGAGTCCAGTTTACCATGGAAGTCCAGTTTGCAATGGGAGTCCAGTTTACCATGAGAGTCCAGTTTACCATGGAAGTCCAGTTTACCATAGAAGTCCAGTTTACCATTAGAGTCCAGTTTACTATTAGAGTCCAGTTTACCATGAGGGTCCAGTTCACCATGAGAGTCCAGTTTACCATGGGAGTCCAGTTTACCATAGAAGTCCAGTTTACCATGAGAGTCCAGTTTACCATGACAGTCCAGTTTACCATGAGAGTCCAGTTTACCTTAGAAGTCCAGTTTACCATGATAGTCCAGTTTACCATAGAAGTCCAGTTTACCATGAAAGTCCAGTTTTCCAATGGGAGTCCAGTTTACCATGAGAGTCCAGTTCAACTTGATAGTCCAGTTCCCCATGGGAGACCAGTTTACCATGAGAATCCAGTTTACCATGGAAGTCCAGTTTGCAATGGGAGTCCAGTTTACCATGAGAGTCCAGTTTACCATGGAAGTCCAGTTTACCATAGAAGTCCAGTTTACTATTAGAGTCCAGTTTACTATTAGAGTCCAGTTTACCATGAGGGTCCAGTTCACCATGAGAGTCTAGTTTACCATGAGAGTCCAGTTTACCATGAAAGTCCAGTTCACCATGATGGTCCAGTTCACCATGAGAGTCCAGTTTACCATGGGAGTCCAGTTTACCATAGAAGTCCAGTTTACCATGGGAGTCCAGTTTACCATGGAAGTCCAGTTTACCATTGGAGTCCAGTTTACCATGGAAGTCCAGTTCACCATGAGAGTCCAGTTTACCATGGAAATCCAGTTCACCATGAGAGTCCAGTTTACCATGGGAGTCCAGTTTACCATGGGAGTCCAGTTCACCATGAGAGTCCAGTTCACCATGAGAGTCCAGTTTACCATGGAAGACCAGTTTACCATGGAAGTCCAGTTTACCATAAGGGTCCAGTTCACCATGAGAGTCCAGTTTACCATGAGAGTCCAGTTTACCATGAGAGTCAATTTACCATGGAAGTCCAGTTCACCATGGAAGTCCAGTTTACCATGAGAGTCCAGTTTCCCATGAGGGTCCAGTTCACATTGAGAGTCCAGTTTACCATGGGAGTCCAGTTTACCATGGGAGTCCAGTTTACCATGGAAGTCCAATTTACCATGGGGGTCCAGTTTACCATGGAAGTCCAGTTTACCATGAGAGTCCAGTTTACCATGGAAGTCCAGTTTACCATGAGTGTCCAGTTTACCATGGAAGTCCAGTTTACCATGGGAGTCCAGTTTACCATGAGAGTCCAGTTCACCATGAGTGTCCAGTTTACCATGCAAGTCCAGTTTACCATGGAAATCCAGTTTACCATTAGAGTCCAGTTTACCATTTGAGTCCAGTTTACCATTAGAGTCCAGTTTGCTATGAGGGTCCAGTTCTCCATGAGAGTCCAGTTTACCTTGAGAGTCCAGTTTACCATGAAATTCCAGTTCACCATGATGGTCCAGTTCACCATGAGAGTCCAGTTTACCATGGGAGTCCAGTTTACCATAGAAGTCCAGTTTACCATGAGAGTCCAGTTTACCATGACAGTCCAGTTTACCATGAGAGTCCAGTTTACCATAGAAGTCCAGTTTACCATGAAAGTCCAGTTTACCATGGGAGTCCAGTTTACCATGAGAGTCCAGTTCACCATGAGAGTCCAGTTCCTCATGGGAGACCAGTTTACCATGAGAGTCCAGTTTACCATGGAAGTCCAGTTTGCAATGGGAGTCCAGATTACCATGAGAGTCCAGTTTACCATGGAAGTCCAGTTTACCATAGAAGTCCAGTTTACTATTAGAGTCCAGTTTACCATGAGGGTCCAGTTCACCATGAGAGTCCAGTTTACCATGGGAGTCCAGTTTACCGTAGAAGTCCAGTTTACCATGAGAGTCCAGTTTACCATGACAGTCCAGTTTACCATGAGAGTCCAGTTTACCATAGAAGTCCAGTTTACCATGAGAGTCCAGTTCACCATGGGAGACCAGTTTACCATGGAAGTCCAGTTTACCATGGAAGTCCAGTTTGCTATGGGAGTCCAGTTTACCATGAGAGTCCAGTTTACCATGATAGTCCAGTTTACCATAGAAGTCCAGTTTACCATGAGAGTCCAGTTTACCATGGGAGTCCAGTTTACAATAGAAGTCCAGTTTACCATGGAAGTCCAGTTTACCATGGAAGTCCAGTTTACCATGAGAGTCCAGTTTACCATGGAAGTCCAGTTCACTATGGAAGTCCAGTTTACCATGGAAGTCCAGTTTACCATGAGGGTCCAGTTCACCATGAGAGTCCAGTTTACCATGGAAGTCCAGTTTACCATGGAAGTCCAGTTCACCATGGAAGTCCAGTTTACCATGAGAGTCCAGTCTACCATGAGAGTCCAGTTTACCATTGAAGTCCAGTTTACCATGAGAGTCCAATTTACCATGGAAGTCCAGTTTACCATGGAAGTCCAGTTCACCATGAGAGTCCAGTTTACCATGAGAATCCAGTTTACCATGAAAGTGCAGTTCACCATGATGGTCCAGTTCACCATGAGAGTCCAGTTTACCATAGAAGTCCAGTTTACCATGAAAGTCCAGTTCACCATGAGGGTCCAGTTCACCATGAGAGTCCAGTTTACCATAGAAGTCCAGTTTACCATGAAAGTCCAGTTTACCATGGGAGTCCAGTTTACCATGAGAGTCCAGTTCACCATGAGAGTCCAGTTCACCATGGGAGTCCAGTTTACCATGGAAGTCCAGTTTACCATGGAAGTCCCGTTTGCTATGGGAGTCCAGTTTACCATGAGAATCCAGTTTACCATGGGAGTCCAGTTTACTATGAGAGTCTAGTTTACCATGGAAGTCCAGTTTACCATGGGAGTCCAGTTTACCATGGAAGTCCAGTTCACCATGGAAGTCCAGTTTACCATGCGAGTCCTGTTTACCATGGGAGTCCAGTTTACCATAGAAGTCCAGTTTACTATGAGAGTCCAGTTTACCATGGGAGTCCAGTTTACCATAGAAGTCCAGTTTACCATGGGAGTCCAGTTTACCATAGAAGTCCAGTTTACCATGGGAGTCCAGTTTACCATGAGGGTCCAGTTCACCATGAGAGTCCAGTTCACCATGAGAGTCCAGTTTACCATGAGAGTCCAGTTTACCATGGAAGTCCAGTTCACCATGGAAGTCCAGTTTACCATGAGAGTCCAGTCTACCATGAGAGTCCAGTTTACCATTGAAGTCCAGTTTACCATGAGAGTCCAATTTACCATGGAAGTCCAGTTTACCATGGAAGTCCAGTTCACCATGAGAGTCCAGTTTACCATGAGAATCCAGTTTACCATGAAAGTGCAGTTCACCATGATGGTCCAGTTCACCATGAGAGTCCAGTTTACCATGGGAGTCCAGTTTACAATGTAAGTCCTGTTTACCATAGAAGTCCAGTTTACCATGAGAGTCCAGTTTACCATGACAGTCCAGTTTACCATTGGAGTCCAGTTTACCATGGAAGTTCAGTTTACCATGAAAGTCCAGTTCACCATGAGGGTCCAGTTCACCATGAGAGTCCAGTTTACCATAGAAGTCCAGTTTACCATGAAAGTCCAGTTTACCATGGGAGTCCAGTTTACCATGAAAGTCCAGTTCACCATGAGAGTCCAGTTCACCATGGGAGTCCAGTTTACCATGGAAGTCCAGTTTACCATGGAAGTCCCGTTTGCTATGGGAGTCCAGTTTACCATGAGAATCCAGTTTACCATGGGAGTCCAGTTTACTATGAGAGTCTAGTTTACCATGGAAGTCCAGTTTACTATGAGAGTCCAGTTTACCATGGGAGTCCAGTTTACCATGGGAGTCCAGTTTACCATGAGGGTCCAGTTCACCATGAGAGTCCAGTTCACCATGAGAGTCCAGTTTACCATGAGAGTCCAGTTTACCATGGAAGTCCAGTTCACCATGGAAGTCCAGTTTACCATGAGAGTCCAGTCTACCATGAGAGTCCAGTTTACCATTGAAGTCCAGTTTACCATGAGAGTCCAATTTACCATGGAAGTCCAGTTTACCATGGAAGTCCAGTTCACCATGAGAGTCCAGTTTACCATGATAATCCAGTTTACCATGAAAGTGCAGTTCACCATGATGGTCCAGTTCACCATGAGAGTCCAGTTTACCATGGGAGTCCAGTTTACCATGTAAGTCCTGTTTACCATAGAAGTCCAGTTTACCATGAGAGTCCAGTTTACCATGACAGTCCAGTTTACCATTGGAGTCCAGTTTACCATGGAAGTCCAGTTTACCATAGAAGTCCAGTTTACCATGAAAGTCCAGTTCACCATGAGGGTCCAGTTCACCATGAGAGTCCAGTTTACCATAGAAGTCCAGTTTACCATGAAAGTCCAGTTTACCATGGGAGTCCAGTTTACCATGAAAGTCCAGTTCACCATGAGAGTCCAGTTCACCATGGGAGTCCAGTTTACCATGGAAGTCCAGTTTACCATGGAAGTCCCGTTTGCTATGGGAGTCCAGTTTACCATGAGAATCCAGTTTACCATGGGAGTCCAGTTTACTATGAGAGTCTAGTTTACCATGGAAGTCCAGTTTACCATGGGAGTCCAGTTTACCATGGAAGTCCAGTTCACCATGGAAGTCCAGTTTACCATGCGAGTCCTGTTTACCATGGGAGTCCAGTTTACCATAGAAGTCCAGTTTACTATGAGAGTCCAGTTTACCATGGGAGTCCAGTTTACCATAGAAGTCCAGTTTACCATGGGAGTCCAGTTTACCATAGAAGTCCAGTTTACCATGGGAGTCCAGTTTACCATGAGGGTCCAGTTCACCATGAGAGTCCAGTTCACCATGAGAGTCCAGTTTACCATGAGAGTCCAGTTCACCATGAGAGTCCAGTTTACCATGGAAGTCCAGTTTACCATGGAAGTCCAGTTCACCATGGAAGTCCAGTTCACCATGAGAGTCCAGTTTACCTTGAGAGTCCAGTTCACCATGAGAGTCCAGTTTACCATGGAAGTCCAGTTCACCATGAAAGTACAGTTCACCATGGACCGGGGCCAGCAACCTGCGGTTCTGTAGCCGCATGCGTCTCTTCAAGGACTGCTTCGTGACATTGTTCACGTGCATTGCGGCTCTTGAAATATCATTTTTTATTTGACCGAATTCGACAAACAAATCCCTTCTTTATATTTTGGTTACCGACCCCTAGTATATTCTAAGCCATTATCGGTCTCTTTACAGAGATAAAGATTCCCCGTATAGCCTTTTTACACTGTTGGGGCAAGTGATGTTAGCGATACCTATGAGGGCCGGGACGGCACACGAGGGGGATGGGCGGTCAACACCACGCCCGGCCGCCTTTGTCTCCCCAGTGGCGATGCTTACATACCGCACCAGTTACTTATTTGAGGCTGAGTCGACCTCGGACAGGCCCAAGGCCGGTGCGGATAATCGTCAGTGGTGTTGACCGTGAGCGGGAATCGAACCCGGGTTCGTAGCTTAGCGCGCTAACCACCCCACTACCGCTTCGCATGATTACCTCGGATCCTCCTTTACACACGCGCGCACATATACACACGCGCGCATACAAAGATAAAGACAAAGATCCCCCATATAGCCTTAACAGACTGTAGGGGCCAAGTGCTGTTAGCGAGCACCTATGAAGGCCGGAACGGTACACGAGGGGGTGGGTGGCCAGCACCACGCCCGACCGCCTTTGTCTCCCTAGTGGCAATGTTTACACACCGCACCAGGTACTCATTTGAGGCTGAGTCGACCTAGGGGAGGCCCGGGACCGGTTCAGATAATCGTCACTGGTGTTGGCCGTGAGCGGGAATCGAACCCGGGTCGCCAGGTTCATAGCGCAGCGCGCTAACCGCTACACACACGCACACATACACACACGCACACATACACACACGCGCACATACATACACACGCACATACATACACACGCGCGCATACGCGTACACGCACGCGCACATACGTCCGTGCGTGTGCGCGCGCTGTTTGTTTCTGACCTAGTTCTGCACAGTTTTATTTAGCCCAACAAACATCAACAACATTCCCCACAAGTGTTATCTGCAGGGCCCGTCCGCGGCGCTGCTGCTGCTAGCTATCACTCGGTCTCTTTCGCAGAGGCCAGGCGCGTTGTTTGTGGGTCACGCTGGTGGTGACAGGGCACAGACTGCGTCCGTCGATGGCTGTCGCGCCGCGGAAATTTCGCGGGGTCACGCAGGGCGAGAGAGCGCGCGGTAACTCCACGCGCCCGGCACAGTAAGTATGTGGCGTACCTTGAACTTCGTTCGCACCGTACGGAGTCAACCGTGCTCATCAGTAGCGGGGAGGGGGGCATGCTGCTATGTATAATCCCAAATTAATTATTTGCGGGTATTTTTTTTATTTAAACAATGGATTATTTGTCCAATACCATTTACAATGTGTGTTTGGTTTTTTCCCCCCATTGGAGGAAACCACCATGGCGAAACAGGGGGAGTGAACACAGAAACTCCACACAGAAAGCCGCCCAGGTTTGGGAGTTGAACCCAAGCCCCTTCAGTGCGTGAGGCACGAGTGCCACCTTGCCACCCTATGCGCTCACTCTCTGCGCCACAGCTCCAACCCCACCAGCTGTTGACTCACAACCACCTTCCCCATCCCCCACAAAGCGGTACCAGTATTTGTTTTATCGGCCCTTTGGGGACGGTAGGCCGAGTAGATGGCCGGTGTCACCTTCAATGCCACGCATGAGCTTGCAACCCCATCACGTCATTGTTGGAATATTTTGCACCAAAAAATACATGCTCAATGTGTATATGTCACTCCGCACTGTGACAAGGGGACACTTGATTTAAGAGGCCGGTGGGGGGTTATTTTGCGTGTTGCAAACGATTGTGCGGTGAGCAGATAAAATTGGCCGCACGTGCAATTGAATGAGCTCAGTCAAGTGTGGGTTCACGGCCGCTATTTTTTGCGTTTATTATCAAAGCGCGTGAGAGGTCTGAGAATGCGTGGAGCCATTAACCACCACACGCGGTTGGCGTTCGTTGTAAAAGCGGTGGGTCGTGTTTGCAGTGGCTTTGCCGCGATATGGATATTCCTACGATATGTCATTGGCACTGCCCGGGCACGGTTTGGTTATGAGATACCAGATTTCCATTCCTATTTTTTGGTTCCACCTTCTCAGAGATCCCTGAGTTTTGATCTTCGACGAAGCTCACGGCCCACCCTGAACGGCATCCACTGCACAAACCATGGCAGCAGATGTGTTGTTAAACCCGCCACCATCGGACACCAATTAGTAAGGTTTGTCACCTAAACAGAACGTGCCAATTCTTACTAGTACAGCACACCGGTGTGTTGGAGAGCAAATCCACAACATTTTAAATCTGAGTATATTTACACGATCTAACCCAAAACACCTATAACGTGTTAAACAGACGCGGATACCCTGATGCAAAATGGGAAATAAAAAAAAAACTCCAGTCGGGTGCGACTGTGGTCGTCCAGAACAGACGGTACAATATGGAACGAGGCAACGCTCGATCCACACTTGCAAAGGAGGCATCACGGCGATGACACACCACCACTCCGCTGCTCCTGACGCGATTGTCTGGGCTTCACCACCTGGATGTGAATTTTCAGCCGTTGCTCTGCATGGACATCAGCAGCCGTACAACAAGAAGAGGAAGAGGGAGGAGTGGAGTCCACGGAAAGCTGATGTGGTTCCATTTGTTCCCCCTGGTGGGGCAGTTATTGAAACAATGGGCCAAATTTCTGCAATCTCTCCCGCATCGCCTCTGTTACACCCAGCAGTATAAACAGTTGCGTGTGATGGGGTAAAGTGTGGGAAATTCCCGAATCTTCAAAGGTGTCTGGCCCACGTGGAAGAGTAGGCCAAATGCCCTCGAGAAGAAGTTTCTCTAAAGTTCCCTATAGCAATTGACCATACTTCACCTTCCCGGTCAGTGTCGGTTGGTGCAATGGGAAGACCCAGGACCAGTTCGGATATCACTCGTCATTGATGATAGCCGTGGTTGAGAATCGAACTCGGGTGGCAGGGGTTCACAGGGCAGTGCGCTAACCACTGCGTCACTGCTTCCTCGTGTTTCCCTGAGCCTGCTGTCCACTGTGGAAGTGTGTGTGAGCGCAGGCCTGACTCTTCCACTTAATATACCCACAAAGTTGCTCGACTGGCTTGCAGTAGGAATTATCGGTGTAAGGCACTACCACTAGATTACAAGGGAGACATACATAACGCTATGAATGTACCCCCCGTATGCCTATAAACATATCAGAAATTGTATCCGAATATATGGCACAACGAGGACAACTTTAGGCTACATGGATGCGGCATTCCAAAAATATCTAGGCTCAAATTAAGCGCTGTGTTAAGAGCCCCGACGCGCAGCAGTGGATTTTTCTGCACTGCCCTCTCCCTCGCTTGCCTGCATCGTAGCCCAGCAGCACAACTTGAGCTACGCCTGTGAACCTCAGCGGTCCACTCGTGCACGCAGCCAGAAAGCCCCTCGCATTTGAACTCCCAACCCCACGGTCCGCTTGCCCCGTTCGCCGGGCAGCGTAGCCTCCGTTGCACCCCTCCCCCCTGCCCCCCACACTACCGGGGGCTATTTTCTGCAAATAGAGGCTGCTATTAAAATTCCAGAAAGGGGCCAACCGCGGCTCACCCGTCCATTCCAACGGAGGGGGGGGGGGGGTGCGCCCCTTTGAAAATTTCACGGGCTGGGATGGCCGTGCCATGAACGCGCGCCGCTGCGTGAGCACGTGTCGACGGCGCGCGCGCGCGTGTGTGTGTGTGTGACACGCGCGTCTTTCCACACCACGCCAATTAACAGTGCCAATTATATCACCCAGGAAAGGCGAGCCTCGAGGTAAAGGCGCAGCCCTGCAATTGCTTGCTCAATAAAGGCCACTGCTGGTGGAAAGGGCTTCTTCCTCTGGAGAGAGCTCTTGGAAGGGCCCCACTCAGGCGGACTTGGAAGAGGTGGGGAGTAGCCACATTTTGCCATCCCACGCAACAATGAGATGAGTGTCAAGTGACTATGTGTGTTTGTTTATTTCCACATAGCCAACACTCAACAACTATATGCAGCCTGTCGTAGCACATTTTCTGAGTTTGCGTGAGATCACATCTCACGATACGATCCAACATAAATGTTTCACCATGTGAAGATCAACCCGGTATTGTTTCCTCACAGCTGTGTAATAGTATTTGTCGTTTTTATGTTGATTTTTGAGCTTTGCTCTACCCTCCGGTAAGAATGAGAATGACTGGAGTTAGATTTGAGTGTTTTCGCAGCCTTGATTCAAGTCAAGGAAGCAGCGCACGCAGTCAAACGAAGTTTAAACCTCAATGTTTATTTAACTTGAGTTGTTCGGCTGCAGTTCACCCAACGTAACGGAATACATTTCGCAAGGCATCCAGTGACTGTGCAATAGCTATTTAAAGCTATCGTGACTGCAAGGATTCATCTTCTTTAGTTCTTTCGGTAAAGTCACCTGAAGAAGGCCACTTGTGTTGTGGCCGAAACGTCGTGAGAATTTTATTGTGTTATTTTATTTTATTATTTTATTCTCATTCTACGTGACTTTACCGAAAGAACCAAAGAAAATGCGCAATAGCTATTTCTTTTTAACACTCAATATTGTACGCGCCATTTCATATTTTCCCAGGTAACAAAATACAGCAGATATAATAACTACGTTATTGTGGTGGGACCTTTTTTCCCAGTATACAAGCATGACAATAAAAATAGGGTTGTACCCTTTCTGGCAATACATCTGTTAAGATGTTCAAATACCAAAATAGATGCCTTTTGCAAGGAATGAAGTCTGCAATAACCACACACAATATTTGTGGTGAACATGCAAACAAACATTCTCTGATAATAATTTATGCACGGTCTTTGAAACTGATTGGCCTACACCAGAGACAGCCTGCTTCATGTCCTCGCCTCAGCAGTGTCAGGCCAGAGAACAACGCCACAAGTCGAACAGTACAAAGACAATGCCACACGTATCAGAGCATTCATAGCTCGGAGTGAACAGCGATATCATGGAATACCTTTTGGCCAGTTATTGTCAACAACCACTTGCGGACCCAGAATACATTTCTTCTTCATCAGACACCTTGGAAGACGCGCTCCGCGTTATAACGGCGCGCGTTCCACGTTGTGCGAGGAAACGTATTCCCGAATGTAAGAACCACCACATTATCGCGAAAACTCGTGATAGTTTGCACGCCGCGCGTTAAGCGAGGACTTACCTTGAACTGCATTGGGGGGGGAACAAACATTGAAAGAGCGGGGAGGGTGTGCACAGGTTGGAGGTAGGGGGGGTCACGTGCGAAGGTGGGGGGCACTCAGGTGGGGGGAGGTGAGGAGGCACTTATGTGGGGGGAGGTGGGGGGGCACTCAGGTGGGGGAGGTGGGGGGGGCGTCCAGGTGGGGGGAGGTGGGGGGCACCCAGGTGGGGGGAGGTGGGGGGCACCCAGGTGGGGGGAGGTGGGGGGGGCGTCCAGGTGGGGGGAGGTGGGGGGGGCACCCAGGTGGGGGGAGGTGGGGGGGGCACCCAGGTGGGGGGAGGTGGGGGGGCACTCAGGTGGGGGAGGTGGGGGGGCACCCAGGTGGGGGAGGTGGGGGGGGCACCCAGGTGGGGGGAGGTGGGGGGGGGGGCACCCAGGTGGGGATGCTGGGGGTGGGGCAGCGTCGCGTCCTCCACGGCTCCTTCCACTTGGCTCTGTGCTCTTTAACATTCACTGCAGCCTTGCACCCCTTTGGTTGTCAATAGTTAAAATATTTATAATGTTAATACATACATCGGGGTTTGATTAAACAAATTAGTTGTACCTCCATGCCCGCGCTTAACTTGTGTTTCTGATTATTCATACTTCTAACCGCACCCCCCAGAAAGGGCATCTCAGGTTAAGAACCACCGACTGAGTCCATATTTAAAACTACCGTATTACAATTATATTTTATTACAGTCCAATTACTTAATCCATTGCATGAACAAATAAAGTAATAAAAACGTGCCTACATTTAAGTTGGAAAATAAAAAAAACTAATCTAAAACTTGGGCCGAACAGTGCTAACATCCGATATCCATAACAATTGAATAAAAAAAGAAAATCGTGTTCTCCGTGGAATCCCTGTGGATTCACGAACCTCGCGTGGGCGAGCCGCATGTCCCGGCTTTCCCCGAATCGCCCTCTATTGAGATATCGGTGTCGGGAAGTCTTCCGAGGCTTTCAGGAGCATTAAAAGTCCCAGGTTTTATTGTTTTGTTGTCAGATGCGCTACAATAGACAATGAGGCTAATGGTTATTCGACTACACAATCCGCAAAGCTATCACTCCAACCATGAAGAATGACCCTCTTGAGGAGCCTTTCAAAACCATCACTTTACCCTACATTGCGGGGATCACAAAAAAGATCTCCAAAATCTTGAATAAACACAAGATCCAGGTCCGATTCAACACATTACATAAAATCCGTGATCTGGTGCCGTCTATAAAAGATGTGATTCCGGACATACAGTATCCTGGCGTCTACAAACTAAGTTGCCTCTGTGGTAGTATAGTTACATTGGAGAAACCAAACGACATATCTCAGACCGCATTCGTGAACACAAAGCAGACCTAAAACACGGTAGGACCAACACCTCGGCTGTGGCAGATCACTGTTATAATTCAGTAGGCTCACATGACATTGACTTCTCCAAGACAGAGGTTCTTTGCAAGCCATCTGGCTACCATGAGAGATTCTTTCATGAGGCTATCCACATATACAAACACAGAGACAATTTCAACCGAGAAGATGGATTCTGGCTTAGCAATCATTGGAAGGATTTGATAAACCATTTCGGGTCTTAATTGATTGTTCACGCTTACGGTGGCTTTCAGACCGCATCCATTATTTTCGTCTCCCCCCTCCTCTTTTCCGAACATAGATGGACTCGTCCACCTGAATAACTGCCAAATCGCTCTCCGTGGTGCTAACGTTAAAAAAACCGAAACTTTTTTCAAATTTACTTGCTGTGGTTTCACACCTGATGATGATTGCTTGTGTTGCAGTCGAAACGTCGTGAGAATTTTATTGTTTTACATTTTTATTATTTTATTGTTTCCCTTCTACGTGACTTTACCGAAAGATCCAAGAATATTAATCCCTGCAGTCACGAAAGCTTTAAATCAAAATAGACAATGAATTCACCTTTAGATATTGTCAGATATCCGTATTGCTGTGCCATGATACCTCCCGGTTTTTGCTTAAGGACCGTCCATAAATGACGTCACGCACCTAGGGGGGAGGGGGTCAGACATATAAATAAATATAGACAACACGTTCTACTTAATTAAATAGACTTTCTAATAAATGTTTTCTCCTACAACATCGGAGTGCAGCGCCGCATTAAATACGCACTACAATAACAATAGTTTAAAGCGATTTGAAGCATGTTTTATTTTTTCTGGGAGGGGGGGCATGGCTTTGTGACGTCATATTTTCGGGGGGGGGTCTCACTCTTTGTGACGCCGTGTGACGAGGGGGGGGGGGTAAAAAAATCGTCCAAAATCGCGTGACGTCATTTATGGACGGCCCCCTACCTTAGAGGTGGCCAATCGTAGACACAAGCGAGCTTGGCTGGATATTTGATTATTATTAACGCAAAAATGATAACAACATTTACAACAGAAATTATAACAAAAAAACAACGCGTTACATGCAGTGGTTGACGGATGATGTCAGGAGATGGCTCTGTCCTGTCCACACGAACAATACAACGAAAAAGTCAAAGTGGTTTCCTGCGCCGAATGAGGCCGCAAATGCTGCTCATATCCTGCTGACAGATGCCAGTCAGTGGCACAGAAGTTTGCACGTTCAGTACATTTCCTTTTGCCACAATAGATAATGATAATTAAGATTCCCTGTATCGCATTAACAGACTATAGGGGCAAGTTGCTATTCGCGAGCACCTGGAGAAAGCTGGAACGGCACACGAGGGGGTGGGTGGCCAGCACCACGCCCGGCCGCCTTTGTCTCCCCAGTGGCGATGTTTACACACCGCACCAGGTACTCATTTGAGGCTGAGTCGACCTAGGGGAGGCCCAGGACCGGTTCAGATAATCGTCACCGGTGTTGGCCGTGAGCGGGAATCGAACCCGGGTCGCAGGCGTTCGTAGCGAAGCGTAGCGCTAACCGCTGCGCCACCGCTCCCACACAAACACACACATGTACACACAAACAAACACACACAGACGCACTCTCACACACACACTCTCACACACTCACAGACACACTCTCACACACACACAAACACTCTCACACACTCACAGACACACTCTCACACAGACACTCTCACACAGACACTCTCACACACAACAACAACAACAACCGCCATTCGCCACTAAGTGGCGGTGACGTCACCACGACGCTTGTGCCAGGCTATGTGCACCCTGAGGCCACGTGAAGTGTCGAACGCCCGCTGGCAGGAGGTCACGGGGCAGACCCAGGTGCCACGGGTCGACTGACTGAGATGACTGGCTGATGCACCACCTGTGCCCCCTACTGTGCCAACCTGCTGTGCTTTAGCCACCCGGCGCTCCGCTCGCTGTTGTGAGCGTCGCTCCTCCGCCCTCTGTTGTTGTTGGAGGGCGACTGCCTCCAACTGCCCAGTAGCATCCTTCACGAGCCTCCTCCACAGAGGCCGATCTTGACACCGCTGGTACCAGTCATCGGCAAGTCCACTCAGCTCCACGTCCTCCTGTACCACATCACTCCATCTCCTCTCTAGCCCGTGCCGCGCCCGCTTAGCCCCCTCAAATCGGCCAAACAAAAGCTGTTTCGGCATGCGGTGGCTGGGCATGCGGGCTACATGACCCAGCCAACGCAGCCTTGCCCGCCGGAGGAGCTCACCGATGGGACCCTGCCCAGATCTTTCAAGGATTTGTGAGCTCCTCACACAATCCAGTCTGGTTAAACCCAGGATGGATCGTAGGCAGGCCAGCCTAAATGTTTCTAACCGGCGAAGATGTTCCATTAGGGGGGTCCACGTTTCGCAAGCGAAACACACACTCTCACACACACTCTCACACACACTCACACACACTCTCACACACAACAACAACAACCGCCATTCGCCACAAAGTGGCGGTGACGTCACCACGACGCTTGTGCCAGGCCATGTGCACCTTGAGGCTACGTGAAGTGTCGAACGCCCGCGGGCAGGAGGTCACGGGGCAGACCCAAATGCCACGGGTCGACTAACTAAGATGACTGAGATGACTGGCTGATGCACCACCTGTGCCCCATACTGTGCCAACCTGCTGTGCTTTAGCCACCCGGCCCTCCGCTCGTTGTTGTGAGCATCGCTTCTCCGCCCTCCGTTGTTGTTGCAGGGCGACAACCTCCAACTGCCCAGTAGCGTCCTTCACGAGCCTCCTCCACAGAGGCCGATCTTGACACCGCTGGTACCAGTCATCGGCAAGTCCACTCAGCTCCACGTCCTCCTGTACCACATCGCTCCATCTCTTCTCTAGCCCGTGCCGCGCCCATTTAGCCCCCTCGATCCGGGCGAACAAAAGCTGTTTCGGCATGCGGTGGCTGGGCATGCGGGCTACATGACCCAGCCAACGCAGCCTTGCCTGCCGGAGGAGCTCACCGATGGGACCTTGCCCAGATCTTTCAAAGATTTGTGAGATCCACACACAATCCAGCCTGGATAAACCCAGGATGGATCGTAGGCAGGCCAGCCTAAATGTTTCTAACCGGCGAAGATGTTCCATTAGGGAGGTCCACGTTTCGCAAGCGTAGAGAAGGGAGGAAATGACCGTGGCCGAGAAGACCTGAAGCTTAGTGTGGAGCGACAGACCAGTTAGCTTCCACACAGCGTTACGCAACCGATGAAAAGATAATGCCGCTCGACTGATTCGGAGTGAGACCTCTGCTGTTAAACTGGAGCCGGTCATAAGCACACTGCCCAGGTATGGGAAACTCTCCACTCTCTCCACAACTGCCCCATCACCGATTGGGAGTTGTGGGGGTGGAGTGTCCGATGGTACAAAATACCCAGGCAGGTGCTTAGTTTTGGTGGGGCTGATGGTAAGGCCCCACCTCTTAGTGGCACGCTCTAGTCTCAGCAGCAGCGTCTCCAACTCCTTCTCTGAATGAGCAGCTATTATCAAATCATCAGCATACATAACGTGGTTGAGCAATAAGGAGCCATCCCTTGACCGCACCCGGGCATCGATCAACCTCCCATTATATCTGTACAAAATGGAGATTCCCCCGGTACAGCTATTGAAGGCTTCACGAACTACGTGGTCAAAATAGATGGTAAATAATGTGGGAGCCAGAGGACATCCCTGTCGCACCCCAAGGTGTACAGGGAATGGCTCTGACTCCCGGCCACGTAGTTTTGCCCGGGCCCGCTCACCATCATGAAGGTCCTTAATGATCGTGAGCAGAGGGTCAGGTACTCCAAAAGCACGAAGAACAACCCAGAGCCCAGGCCTACTGATGGTATCATAGGCCTTGACCAGGTCAATAAAGCAGAGATGTAGGTCTTGCTGGAATTCCCTACACCTCTGCTGTATCAGATGGACAGAAAATATGGCATCTGTGCAGGACCGCCCTTTCCCGAAACCACATTAGGGCTCCGCAAGCCTCTCCTCAGCGTGCCTGGCAGGGCGATGTTGAATAATCCTTGCCAGGACCTTTCCCGGCACACTGAGGAGTGAGATGCCCCTGTAGTTGTTACAGTCTGTGCGGTCCCCCTTCTTAAAGAGGGGGACCACCAGGGTATCCTTCCAATCCTGCGGAACCCGTCCAGTGGTCCAGACTGTTGTTATGATGTCATATAGGGCAGGCTGTGCACAAACGCCACCCTCCCTTAGCATTTCGCTTGAGAGATCATCTCTGCCCGCTGCCTTTTCTGGTCTCAGACTCCGGATCGCCTTCAGTACTTTCTCAACAGATGGCACTTCAGCCAGCCACTCACAGGGGGTGACTTCTTCCAATATTTGAGGCACTGCAGCCTAAGCAGGGTCATCCTCACTTTGTGCCACTTTTTTTTCTGGCTGAGGGATTTTCCCTCCCCCAGGACCTCACAGAAATGCTCAGCAAATCTGCAAACCTGTTCCTGGGGGTCGGCGATTGGATCACCGTTTTTTCCCCTAATGATGGTAATAGGTGTGGCGCTGCAGGTTACTTTTTTGATGGAGTTAAATAGAGATTTGTGATCGCGGGCCACTGAGGCAGACTCCATCTCCTCAGCAACCCGCGACCACCACCCATCCTTGCAGCGCCTCACGGCTCTCCGAACCTCCGAGCGAAGGCTGCGGTAAGCCTCCTCATTCTCTGACGTGGGATTCTGTAGCCGATGACAGTGGGCCTGTCGCTTTTTATCAACCATCCTGAACACCTCATCTGTCAGCCAGGGTCTCTGGGGAGGTCTGGACCGCGTACCCAAAGCAGCCATTGCAGCTGCATGAGTCACAGTCCTAAACCTCGCCCGTTTACCCTCGACATCAGGAGGAGTCGGGGACGATGCCAATCCCAGCCGCAAGCGATGATGAAATTCTCGCTAGCAACTTTCATCAGATAACTGAGACCAGGCCACTTTAGGTTGGAATGGGGTCCTGGGTGGAAGAATGGTAGGCGCATCTTACAGATGACTAGTCAATGGTCAGAGGGCAGATCAGCTCCACGGTAGGTCCTGGTGTCAAGGACATGGGCTCGCATCCGCTGGTCCATCACTATGTAATCCAGCAGATGTTCTTGCTTGGACCCGGCATGCATCCATGATGTTGTGTGGATGCGCCGATGCCGGAACAGCGTATTGGTAATTACAAGCCCGTGGGCTGCACACAAATCTAGCAGCCTCCTCTCACACACAGACACTCTCACACACACACACACACTCTTACACACACAACAACAACAACAACCGCCATTCGCCACTAAGTGGCGGTGACATCACCACGATGCGTGTGCCAGGCTATGTGCACCCTGAGGCCACGTGAAGTGTCGAACGCCCGCTGGCAGGTCACGGGGCAGACCCAGGTGCCACGGGTCGACTGACTGAGATGACTGGCTGATGCACCACCTGTGCCCCCTACTGTGCCAACCTGCTGTGCTTTAGCCACCCGGCGCTCCGCTCGTTGTTGTGAGCGTCGCTCCTCCGCCCTCCGTTGTTGTTGGAGGGCGACTACCTCCAACTGCCCAGTAGCATCCTTCACGAGCCTCCTCCACAGAGGTCGATCTTGACACCGCTGGTACCAGTCATCGGCAAGTCCACTCAGCTCCACGTCCTCCCGTACCACATCACTCCATCTCTTCTCTAGCCCGTGCCGCGCCCGCTTAGCCCCCCCAATCCGGCCGAACAAAAGCTGTTTCGGCATGCGTTGGCTGGGCATGCGGGCTACATGACCCAGCCATCGCAGCCTTGCCCGCCGGAGGAGCTCACCGATGGGACCTTGCCCAGATCTTTCAAGGATTTGTGAGCTCCTCACACAATCCAGTCTGGTTAAACCCAGGATGGATCGTAGGCAGGCCAGCCTAAATGTTTCTAACCGGCGAAGATGTTCCATTAGGGGGGTCCACGTTTCGCAAGCGTAGAGAAGGGAGGGAATGACCGTGGCCGAGAAGACCTGAAGCTTAGTGCGGAGCGACAGACCAGGTAGCTTCCACACAGCGTTACGCAACCGATGAAAAGATATTGCCGCTCGACTGATTCGGAGTGAGACCTCTGCTGTTAAACTGGAGCCAGTCATAAGCACACTACCCAGGTATGGGAAACTCTCCACTCTCTCCACAACTGCCCCATCACCGATTGGGAGTTGTGGGGGTGGAGTGTCCGATGGTACAAAATACCCAGGCAGGTGCTTAGTTTTGATGGGGCTGATGGTAAGGCCCCACCTCTTAGTTGCACGCTCTAGTCTCAGCAGCAGCGTCTCCAACTCCTCCTCTGAATGAGCAGCTATTACCAAATCATCAGCATACATAACGTGGTTGACCAATAGGGAGCCATCCCTTGACCACACCCGGGCATCGATCAGCCTCCCATTATATCTGTACCATATGGAGATTCCCCCGGTACAGCGATTGAAGGCTTCACGAACTACGTGGTCAAAATAAATGTTAAATAATGTGGGAGCCAGAGGACATCCCTGTCGCACCCCAAGGTGTACAGGGAATGGCTCTGACTCCCGGCCACGTAGTTTTACCCGGGCCCGCTCACCATCATGAAGGTCCTTAATGATCGTGAGCAGAGGGTCAGGTACTCCAAAAGCACGAAGAACGACCCAGAGCCCAGGCCTACTGATGGTATCATAGGCCTTGACCAGGTCAATAAAGCAGAGATGTAGGTCTTGTTGGAATTCCCTACACCTCTGCTGTAGCAGACGGACAGAAAATATGGCATCTGTGCAGGACCACCCTTTCCTGAAACCGCATTGGGGCTCCGCAAGCCTCTCCTCAGCGTGCCTGGCAAGGCGATCCTGAATAATCCTTGCCAGGACCTTTCCCGGCACACTGAGGAGTGAGATGCCCCTGTAGTTGTTACAGTCTGTGCGGTCCCCCTTCTTAAAAAGGGGGACCACCAGGGCATCCTTCCAATCCTGCGGAACCCGTCCAGTGGTCCAGACTGTTGTTATGATGTCATATAGGGCAGTCTGTGCACAAACGCCACCCTCCCTCAGCATTTCGCTTGGGAGATCATCTCTGCCCGCTGCCTTTCCTGGTCTCAGACTCCGGATCGCCTTCAATACTTCCTCAGCAGATGGCACCTCAGCCAGCCACTCACAGGGGGTGACTTCATCCAATATTTGAGGCACCGCAGCCTCAGCAGGGTCATCCTCACTTTGTGCCACGATGTTTTCCTGGCTGAGGGATTTTCCCTCCCCCAGGACCTCACAGAAATGCTCAGCAAATCTGCGAACCTGTTCCTGGGGGTCGGAAATTGGATCACCGTTTTTTCCCCTAATGATGGTAATAGGTGTGGCGCTGCAGGTTACTTTTTTGATGGAGTTAAATAGAGATTTGTGATCACGGGCCACTGAGGCAGACTCCATCTCCTCAGCAACCCGCGACCACCACCCATCCTTGCAGCGCCTCACGGCTCTCCGAACCTCCGAGCGAAGGCTGCGGTAAGCCTCCTCATTCTCTGACGTGGGATTCTGTAGCCGATGACAGTGGGCCTGTCGCTTTTTCTCAACCATCCTGAACAACTCCTCTGTCATCCAGGGTGTCTGGGGAGGTCTGGACCGCGTACCCAAAGCAGCCATTGCGGCTGCATGAGTCACAGTCCTAAACCTCGCCCATTTACCCTCGACATCAGGAGGAGTCGGGGACGATGCCAATCCCAGCCGCAAGCGATGATGAAATTCTCGCTTGCAACTTTCATCAGATAACTGAGACCAGGCCACTTTAGGTTGGAATGGGGTCCTGGGTGTACACCCACCACCGGAGTGGAAGAATGGCAGGCGCATCTTACAGATGACTAGTCGATGGTCAGACGGCAGATCAGCTCCACGGTAGGTCCTGGTGTCAAGGACATGGGCTCGCATTCGCTGGTCCGTCACTATGTAGTCCAGCAGATGTTCTTGCTTGGACCCGGCATGCATCCATGATGTTGTGTGGATGCGCCGATGCCGGAACAGCGTGTTGGTAATTACAAGCCCATGGGCTGCACAAAAATCTAGCAGCCTCCTACCGTTGTTATGGAGCTGATCTGGCCCATGCCCTCCAATCACTCCAGACCAAGTGCCAGTATCATGACCAACTCGGGCATTGAAGTCACCCAACATGATGACTCTATCCCGAGGGGCCACTTTAGCCAGCACCTGTGACAGGAGGTCATAGAAGGCATCTGACTCATCGGCTTTGCCTGCATCCCTCCACGGATGTTCATCTTCGGTGGGGGCATAAGTAACCACGACCACCATTCCTCGTCTCCGGTTGATGGGAAGGCGAGCCCAAAGTAGCCTGGGGCTTACAGCTTCCCACACCTCACCGCCACGCTCCCACGCCCCCTTCATTCTTTTGTTCAAAAGAAGACCCACACCCTGTTGTTTGGCAGTCTGCTGCCCCGAGTAGAGGACTGTCCACCCCTCATGGTGGCAGGAGCCAGAGCCGGTCCACCGGACCTCCTGAATGCCGCATAGATCCAGGCGGTACCGGTCCAGCTCCCGACAGAGGAGTGGCAGCCTCTCCTCTGCAGTGAGCGTTCAAACATTCCACGTGGCCACCCGTAGTGGCTTTTCGTTGTTTCTGGAGTAGCCCCGAGGGTAGGTATTCAATCTCCTGGCTCCGCCAATTGGGGTTTGGCCAGGAGACGTCATAGACGCCTGGCCCCCCGGGGCCTCCGGCACAAGCTTAGTTGTTACATATTTCAGTTTAATTCGTGGTTTTGTGGTAATTAATTGAAGGTGGAGGGGTTACCAGCCCCTCGCACCCGTTCAGAGCCCCCGTTTAGCCCCTGTGGTGGACACATATGCCATGAGGGGAGGAGCCAATCAAAATTGGAACTCCCCCCACAGCGCTGTCCACGACAGAGTTGCCCGTCCGGCACCGCGAGGAGGTAGGGGGTTGTTTTGCCGGACTCTCACACAACAACAACCGCCATTCGCCACTAAGTGGCGGTGACGTCACCACGACGCTTGTGCCAGGCTATGTGCACCCTGAGGCCACGTGAAGTGTCGAACGCCCGCTGGCAGGAGGTCACGGGGCAGACCCAGGTGCCACGGGTCGACTGACTGAGATGACTGGCTGATGCACCACCTGTGCCCCCTACTGTGCCAACCTGCTGTGCTTTAGCCACCCGGCGCTCCGCTCGCTGTTGTGAGCGTCGCTCCTCCGCCCTCCGTTGTTGTTGGAGGGCGACTGCCTCCAACTGCCCAGTAGCATCCTTCACGAGCCTCCTCCACAGAGGCCGATCTTGACACCGCTGGTACCAGTCATCGGCAAGTCCACTCCGCTCCACGTCCTCCTGTACCACATCACTCCATCTCTTCTCTAGCCCGTGCCGCGCCCGCTTAGCCCCCTCAATCCGGCCAAACAAAAGCTGTTTCGGCATGCGGTGGCTGGGCATGCGGGCTACATGACCCAGCCATCGCAGCCTTGCCTGCCGGAGGAGCTCACCGATGGGACCCTGCCCAGATCTTTCAAGGATTTGTGAGCTCCTCACACAATCCAGTCTGGTTAAACCCAGGATGGATCGTAGGCAGGTCAGCCTAAATGTTTCTAACCGGCGAAGATGTTCCATTAGGGGGGTCCACGTTTCGCAAGCATAGAGAAGGGAGGGAATGACCGTGGCCGAGAAGACCTGAAGCTTAGTGCGGAGCGACAGACCAGGTAGCTTCCACACAGCGTTACGTAACCGATGAAAAGATATTGCCGCTCGACTGATTCGGAGTGAGACCTCTGCTGTTAAACTGGAGCCAGTCATAAGCACACTGCCCAGGTATGGGAAACTCTCCACTCTCTCCACAACTGCCCCATCACCGATTGGGAGTTGTGGGGGTGGAGTGTCCGATGGTACAAAATACCCAGGCAGGTGCTTAGTTTTGGTGGGGCTGATGGTAAGGCCCCACCTCTTAGTGGCACGCTCCAGTCTCATCAGCAGCGTTTCCAACTCCTCCTCTGACTGAGCAGCTATTACCAAGTCATCAGCATACATAACGTGGTTGAGCAATAGGGAGCCATCCCTTGACCGCACCCGGGCATCGATTAGCCTCCCATTATATCTGTACCATATGGAGATTCCCCCGGTACAGCTATTGAAGGCTTCACGAACTACGTGGTCAAAATAGATGTTAAATAATGTGGGAGCCAGAGGACATCCCTGTCGCACCCCAAGGTGTACAGGGAATGGCTCTGACTCCCGGCCACGTAGTTTTACCCGGGCCCGCTCACCATCATGAAGGTCCTTAATGATCGTGAGCAGAGGGTCAGGTACTCCAAAAGCACGAAGAACGACCCAGAGCCCAGGCCTACTGATGGTATCATAGGCCTTGACCAGGTCAATAAAGCAGAGATGTAGGTCTTGTTGGAATTCCCTACACCTCTGCTGTAGCAGACGGACAGAAAATATGGCATCTGTGCAGGACCGCCCTTTCCTGAAACCGCATTGGGGCTCCGCAAGCCTCTCCTCAGCGTGCCTGGCAAGGCGATGCTGAATAATCCTTGCCAGGACCTTTCCCGGCACACTGAGGAGTGAGATGCCCCTGTAGTTGTTACAGTCTGTGCGGTCCCCCTTCTTAAAAAGGGGGACCACCAGGGCATCCTTCCAATCCTGCGGAACCCGTCCAGTGGTCCAGACTGTTGTTATGATGTCATATAGGGCAGTCTGTGCACAAACGCCACCCTCCCTCAGCATTTCGCTCGGGAGATCATCTCTGCCCGCTGCCTTTCCTGGTCTCAGACTCCGTATCGCCTTCAATACTTCCTCAGCAGATGGCACCTCAGCCAGCCACTCACAGGGGGTGACTTCATCCAATATTTGAGGCACCGCAGCCTCAGCAGGGTCATCCTCACTTTGTGCTACGATGTTTTCCTGGCTGTGGGATTTTCCCTCCCCCAGGACCTCACAGAAATGCTCAGCAAATCTGCGAACCTGTTCCTGGGGGTCGGAAATTGGATCACCGTTTTTTCCCCTAATGATGGTAATAGGTGTGGCGCTGCAGGTTACTTTTTTGATGGAGTTAAATAGCGATTTGTGATCACGGGCCACTGAGGCAGACTCCATCTCCTCAGCAACCCGCGACCACCACCCATCCTTGCAGCGCCTCACGGCTCTCCGAACCTCCGAGCGAAGGCTGCGGTAAGCCTCCTCATTCTCTGACGTGGGATTCTGTAGCCGATGACAGTGGGCCTGTCGCTTTTTCTCAACCATCCTGAACAACTCCTCTGTCATCCAGGGTGTCTGGGGAGGTCTGGACCGCGTACCCAAAGCAGCCATTGCAGCTGCATGAGTCACAGTCCTAAACCTCGCCCATTTACCCTCGACATCAGGAGGAGTCGGGGACGATGCCAATCCCAGCCGCAAGCGATGATGAAATTCTCGCTTGCAACTTTCATCAGATAACTGAGACCAGGCCACTTTAGGTTGGAATGGGGTCCTGGGTGTACACCCACCACCGGAGTGGAAGAATGGCAGGCGCATCTTACAGATGACTAGTCGATGGTCAGAGGGCAGATCAGCTCCACGGTAGGTCCTGGTGTCAAGGACATGGGCTCGCATTCGCTGGTCCGTCACTATGTAGTCCAGCAGATGTTCTTGCTTGGACCCGGCATGCATCCATGATGTTGTGTGGATGCGCCGATGCCGGAACAGCGTGTTGGTAATTACAAGCCCATGGGCTGCACAAAAATCTAGCAGCCTCCTACCGTTGTTATTGAGCTGATCTGGCCCATGCCCTCCAATCACTCCAGACCAGGTGCCAGTATCATGACCAACTCGGGCATTGAAGTCACCCAACATGATGACTCTATCCCGAGGGGCCACTTTAGCCAGCACCTGTGACAGGAGGTCATAGAAGGCATCTGACTCATCGGCTTTGCCTGCATCCCTCCACGGATGTTCATCTTCGGTGGGGGCATAAGTAACCACGACCACCATTCCTCGCCTCCGGTTGATGGGAAGGCGAGCCCAAAGTAGCCTGGGGCTTACAGCTTCCCACACCTCACCGCCACGCTCCCACGCCCCCTTCATTCTTTTGTTCAAAAGAAGACCCACACCCTGTTGTTTGGCAGTCTGCTGCCCCGAGTAGAGGACTGTCCACCCCTCATGGTGGCAGGAGCCAGAGCCGGTCCACCGGACCTCCTGAATGCCGCATAGATCCAGGCGGTACCGGTCCAGCTCCCGACAGAGGAGTGGCAGCCTCTCCTCTGCAGTGAGCGTTCGAACATTCCACGTGGCCACCCGTAGTGGCTTTTCGTTGTTTCTGGAGTAGCCCCGAGGGTAGGTATTCAATCTCCTGGCTCCGCCAATTGGGGTTTGGCCAGGAGACGTCATAGACGCCTGGCCCCCCGGGGCCTCCGGCACAAGCTTAGTTGTTACATATTTCACTTTAATTCGTGGTTTTGTGGTAATTAATTGAAGGTGGAGGGGTTACCAGCCCCTCGCACCCGTCCAGAGCCCCCGTTTAGCCCCTGTGGTGGACACATATGCCATGAGGGGAGGAGCCAATCAAAATTGGAACTCCCCCCACAGCACTGTCCACGACAGAGTTGCCCGTCCGGCACCGCGAGGAGGTAGGGGGTTGTTTTGCCGGACTCTCACACACACACTCTCACACACACACACTCTCACACAGACACTCTCACACACACACTCTCACTCACTCTCTCACACACTCACACAGACACACTCTCACACAGACACTCTCACACACACACTCACACAGACACACTCTCACACAGACACTCTCACACACACACACTCTCACACAGACACTTTCACACACACACACTCTCACTCTCTCACACACTCTCACTCTCTCACACACACACTCTCACAGACACTCTCACACACACACTCTAACTCTCTCACACACTCTCACACACACGGACACACACACCCACACACAGACACTCTCACACACACACACAGACACACACAGATCCTGGAATTGACCCGGAGGCGATTTTTTTATTGCAAAATCTCAAGAATAAAAGCCACCACCACCACCACCGACCGTGACACACGCGATACATCCGGTAACACCCATCCCAGCTGGGTGGACTTAACCACCCCCCCTTGTCGACGACAGTGGCTGTAGCGATAACACACAAAAAAAATGTTTTTACCCGAGAATCATTAACACATAAAAGCCACAACAGCAGTAGTAGCGCCAGTGCCATCTTCGTCTCGTGTAAAGCGACGACTGCGCATTTGGACGTCGGCAGGAGGACGACTGCAGGACACGTGAGGGCAGACGCGGGAGACGCGTGCGGGTGTGTTAGTGTGTGTGTTAGTGTGTGTGTTAATGTGTGTTAGTGTGTGTTAGTGTGTGTGTTTGTTATTACGAGCAGTTACCTAAAGAGAAGTGACTAAAGAGTTGAGTTATACTAGAAGAGACGAAATGGTGTCGGAGTGAAGCGCACGGGCTTGGATAAGTAGGCCTTGTACTGTACGTGTGTGTGTGTGGGTGGTTGGGTGGGGGAGCGGTGGCGCAGCGGTTAGCGCGCTGCGCTACGAACCCGGGAACCCCGAGTTCGATTTTTTTTTAGCTCGGAGCCAACCAACACCGGCGATGATTTATCAGAAGCGATCCTTGCCCATCCCCCATCCCCACACACGCCTAGGTCGACTCGGCCTCAAATGTAGCCTGGTGCGGTTGTGTAAACAACGCCGCGAGAGAGACAAAGGGGGCCGTGGGTGTTTGCCGGCCACGCCAACCCGCAGCCCTCCACGTGCGCCTTGCCGTGCAACTTCACGGGCTGCTTCCACTCGCCAACGCCACTTGCCAAATATAATTACATTAAAGCTTACACCTTACACGTGGGGAGGGGGGGGAGAGAGTCCTTTGTAAGTGAAACTTTTATTTACCTCCGTCATTGAGACGCGTGGCCTCGTGGTGCGAAAGTAAAGTTACCTTCCGTCGTGCAATGTTTAAGTGACGTGTTTGTACCAGGCACTGTGCACCTGTACTGTAATTATTAGTGAGGCCCATTTGAGCTGCAGCTATTTTTTTTCGAGAAGGGACCTGGCCACAAATGATAGCTCAACGAAGCGGATCGTCGGCATCGTCCACGTGTGGAACATTTATGGGCGGCCAAATAACTCCAAAACGCGCGATGTTGATTCTAAATGTGGACGGGGAAAACCGGAGGACCCGGAGAAAAATCCACGCGACCACGGGCAGAGAGAGACACGCAAACTCCAAATATACAGCAGCAGGTGTCAGGGTCGTGATCGAACCCACGACCTCCTGTATACCAGGCGAGGTAGTTAACATCTCCTAGACACCGTGATGATGAGAGAGAGAGACACGCAAACTCCAAATATACAGCAGCAGTCATCAGGGTCGTGATCGAATCCACGACCTCCTGTAGACCAGGCGAGGTAGTTAACATCTCCTAGACACCGTGATAATGATGAGAGAGAGACACGCAAACTCCAAATATACAGCAGCAGCAGCAGGCGTCAGGGTCGTGATCGAACCCACGACCTCCTGCACACCAGGCGAGGTAGTTAACATCTCCTAGACACCGTGAAGATGAGAGAGAGACACGCAAACTCCAAATATACAGCAGCAGGTGTCAGGGTCGTGATCGAACCCACGACCTCCTGCACACCAGGCGAGGTAGTTAACATCTCCTAGACACCGTGATGATGAGAGAGAGAGACACGCAAACTCCAAATATACAGCAGCAGGTGTCAGGGTCGTGATCGAACCCACGACCTCCTGCACACCAGGCGAGGTAGTTAACATCTCTTAGACACCGTGATGATGATGAGAGAGAGAGACACGCAAACTCCAAATATACAGCAGCAGGTGTCAGGGTCGTGATCGAACCCACGACCTCCTGTACACCAGGCGAGGTAGTTAACATCTAGCCACCGTGATGATGATGAGAGAGACACGCAAACTCCAAATATACAGCAGCAGCAGGCGTCAGGGTCGTGATCGAACTCACGACCTCCTGTAGACCAGGCGATGGAGTTAACATCTCCTAGCCACCGTGATGATGATGAGAGAGAAACACGCAAACTCCAAATATACTGCAGCAGGTGTCAGGGTCGGGATCGAACCCACGACCTCCTGCACACCAGGCGAGGTAGTTAACATCTAGCCACCGTGATGATATAGCGAGGCAAGAATATTGTAGTGCAAGAATATTGTAGTGCAAGAATATTGTAGTGCTAAGCTGTGGGAAAAGACGAATTGCACGGCACATCATGGCCATGTCTCAAACGGACACCTTAGGGCAGTGTTCTCCACTAATTTTCAGAGGTTGGGGGGGGGTGCACTTTCGCCGATAATACCTCATTAGTGTGAGGGCCGCTGTGTTAGAAGCCACTGGGGCCATACATTCAAAGGCACTGGTTGGACTGCCTAAGATTAAACAGGTTCTCAAATGTAGCCTGGTCACCAATGACTGCAGGGGCATTGCCTAAAACGTCGCCTTATTGTTACATATACATACCTGTAAACCCCCTTACATTATTACAGACAAACTCAGACCTTATTGATCCACCCCGTGCCCTTATACATCGCAACGTTCATCCCACAAAGGGGAGTAACACAAACAAATAGACTTTTTTTTTAAACTTAATTTCCTTGTTCAAGAATACGGGTAAACCGTATGTGTTGACAGGTATGTATATATATATGTTACTAGGCCACAGTGTTAATGAAGAATGCGTTGAGTTTTTATTGCTGTTTGTTTCTGTACTTAATTCTTTATTATAAATTCGAGCTCTGGGAATTAAAATACAATTCCCCTTGTCGTTTTTTGACGAAGGAAGCTGCTCTTGGACACGCCAGAGCGGGTGGCAAAGTGCTGTCCCCTCTTCTTGTGTGTGGATCGGGGGACGCCTGAAACCGCTTTTCACTGGGAAGTGTTGCTGCCGGGAAATGTGTTTGTTTTACACGTCGGTTTGAGTTTTATAAGGTGTCTTCGTTGCATTCCACTGCCGCTTTGATGCATCGTTAAGACGTCGTTCTGTTGTGCCATTCCTGTACCCCCCCCCCCTTCCCATGTGACTCCTCCCCCTTAAAGAAAAGCCTGTGAACCCGATACACCTTTCCAAGGGATACCAACAACAGGTAAAGTTCAATTAATTATTTAACTGAAGGATTGAATCGCGTTAAGTCGGAATTTTTGAGCACTGGTATTTCGAAATTTTTGAGAGCATTTCTCAATGAAATACGGGAAATAAAACGCATACAAAGATATTCGCCAGCACAAACAAAGACAAAGATCCTCCCCACCCCCCCCCCCGGTATAGCTGTGCTGTTAGCGAGCACCGATGAAGTCTGCCCAGTGGCGATATCTACACGGCACCAGATACTAATTTGTGGCCGAGTCGACCTACGGAGAGGCCCAGAACTGATAATCATCACTGGTGTTGGCCGTGAGGTGGGAATCGAACTCTGGGTTTGTACGGCTCCCCACAAAAACAAACACACGTACCACCAACGCACACGTGCAAACAAATGCACCCACACAGGAAAGTTTCGCTTCCTCCTTCCCTCTGCTTTATATTTCAGGATTGGCAAGATGTCAACAGGCGATAAGTTAGAGCTGCTGCTGGAGGAGTATGAACCCAACGTAGATACCCCAACCTTTCCCCAAGTCGCCCACCTCTCCTTGAGCCACCATCAAACCCCACCTGAGTTTCAGCCCCGACGATCCGGAATGTCTACGACCGCAGCCGACGAGCAACGAGGCTCCCTCTTCAAGCAGGACTGCCCTCCCGGTGAATTCCTGCCTTACGCGGGCCCTCGGGAATTCGGCACCGGCGAGTCTGCTCCGCCGGGGACCTACGAGGTGGGGATCTTGTACCCCAAGACTCCCTGCAATATAGGACTGCTGCCCCCCGGGGTCCCGCAGCCAGCCGGCAAACCCGAACGGCCACCCCAGGGCGAGGGGGAGGAGGGGGAGGAGGACTTGCGGGGCTCTGGCCCCACCGTGCCTATGGGGCCACCGGCGTACCCGTGGCCGACCACTCAAGAAGGTGAGTTTACAACAACAAAAAAGACCCCCCCCCCCTCATTATCATTGTTGTCATCATCAGCATCAGTAGCGGTAGTTGGGCGGTGGTGGCGCACGCCCTGTAATCCAGCGCCTGTGGAAGCGAGGGGTTGGTGGATCACCCGCGCAGACATTGCGAGCCAGTGCCCGCACCCTGGCTCGCCGATGCAGTAAATGTGGATCGCCGCCTCTCCCATCTGTATGGGATCGAGCGTTGCCCCTTCGCACGCGTGGCTTTTCTCTGGCTTCTCCGGTTTTCTCCCACAGCCAATTGGTACGGTTTTTGTGTATATATGTTGAACTTATTTCGCAACCGTACGTAGCCAACCATGCTAATTGGAGGTGTGGGGGAAGGATAACAAACTGAACACAAAAAAGCAGTTCTAAAGAAATTAGTTTTCAATCACGTGACCGGAAAGTGCCAACTTATTACGACTTCAGCACCACAGAATTGTGCCTTCGGGAGCAAACCCGCAGCGTGTGACAATCTGGTACGCTGATGATTGCAAGCAGCAGCATTGTCATCATCACGGGGCGTTTTTTTTCTTCTTGTGTGAATGTGTTCAACAGTTGTGGAATGCGAAGACCGCCCTCCCGACTATGAAGCGGCTCCCGAGATGTTGGCGGTGTCCTCGTGGGAGAAGGCCATACGGAAGGCCTTCATCAGGAAGGTAGGAGAGGAGTCTCCGACTTTTCTGATGTGCCATGGGGTGAGAGTGGGGGTGACCAGGAAGAAGAAACTCTCTTTGTTTATTTTTGGTCACGGTTTCATATTCATGGTCGTGTCGTGGTCGTGTCATCGTGAGGCAGAGGATGCTTTCGGAACTCTTGCGTCCTCGGCATCGTATTCTCCACCACCATCACCATCGTCGTTATCGTCGTCATTTTACTTCCTCTGCTACCACCACCATCGTCGCTGCCACCACCACCACAATAATCATATTCACCCCTTTCACTATTATTGCCATTGTCATCATCATCATTTTTTACACAACCACCACTATCATTTTATTCACTACTACCACCACCACTATCATTACCACCATCATCAGATTATCACCGCCATCACCATCATCATCTCCTCCAGCACCTCCATTGCCACTACTACGACCACCGCCATCACCACCACCACCGCCATCCTGATCGACGCCTCTCCCTCTTCCGCCACCCCACATCAGGTCTTCCTGGTGCTCACGGCGCAAATGCTGGTGACCCTGACGGTGGTGGCCGTGTTCACCTTCGTGGAGCCGGTGATGCAGTTCGTGCAGGACTACCCCCTGCTCTACTACGCCTCCTTCGTGATCTATATTGTCAGCGCCGTGGCACTCATCTGCTGCGGCGATTTGAGGCGCACCTTCCCCTGCAACATCATAACTCTGGTGAGCTAGCAGTCGCTAGCAGCAGCGAATACAACGATGGTATGAAGGCCGCAGGCCCTGCGACCGCCCGGTCACGCCACCGCTGGCGTTTGAGGCGTCTGCGAGAGCGAACTCGAGGGGTCTTTTGGTTCAACCGTTCTTCGTTGACCGGACGTGCTAAAAACGATCTTGAAAATTTTAATAACCGAAATGTTTAAGGTTTCGATCTGAAACTCACCCATTGACGCATGACAACTTTCACCTATGTTTAAGCTCTTGAGTTTGGGAATTATTAAAACCACGATGTCCGCACCACCATGAGGTCCTGACTGTACTCCTCACAGTAAAAGCTAAAGGTGCAGCCGTGCAATGTCTTGTTCACACCACTGCCAGCGGAAGGGCCTTCACCACTACAGGGAGCTCGGATGAACTATTTCACCAGAGAGTATTCACACTTTAACCTACCACACGTGGCGGCTGATGATGAAGGACTGTGAGGTAGGCAGGTATGGAATGGCGGGACAATGCATGGGTTCATGAATGCATCTGTTCATATCCTAGAGTGCTGTTCCCTTTCCTCCCACATGAAACAAAACTCTCCCTCAGGAGAATTGACCAAACATCTGTAATGCAGGACCCTCCTGAAAAATGTTCCTGAGATTCATTGATGCCCTCCGTAAAATGACACCGTTCACATCATTTGTACAACCCACGGGCAAATCTGTAAAAACACAGGGTCATGACCATAGCACATACCACGGCGTGTGAAATTCCTCCACTTTCTCACCGCTTTATCTCAAAATGCATATGGTGTAAAAAAAAATGTGACTGTTATCTCCGGGGGTTTACGTAAGCCATGTGTTAAGATTGTACTTTGATATACTTTGTGCGGTTTGCAAATTACAGAATTCTCGTAGGAGTTTTGCTTCCGGCACCGTAGATTGGACTGATATTACTCGGTTCGTAAAGGTTGGGGCTACGGTAGATGCCGGGTGAGTTGCGTGGGTGAGTTGCCTATGGAATCCGTATGAAGGAAGCTGCGCACATTGCAGTTAAATATAACAAAACGAAAGCTGTCAGGTTGAAAGTATAAAAGTAG
This sequence comes from Petromyzon marinus, assembly GCF_048934315.1. NCBI lineage: Eukaryota > Metazoa > Chordata > Hyperoartia > Petromyzontiformes > Petromyzontidae > Petromyzon > Petromyzon marinus. The sequence goes on along the minus strand of NC_133720.1, from coordinate 1,987,308 downwards.
TAGCAATGGATTGTGAGTTCTCTCTCTGTTACAATGCATTTCCATCCAGCTACACGCCCACCTTCAACCACCCACGCCAACCCACCCACACACCTACCCCAGTCCACCCACCCACTTACGCCCACCCACTTACGCCCACCCACGCACCTACCCCAGTCCACCCACCTACGCCCACCCACGCAACTACCCCAGCCCACCTACCCCAGTCCACCCACCCACCTATGCTCACCCACGCACCTACCCCAGCCCACCCACCCACCTACGCCCACCCACGCACCTACCCCAGCCCACCTACGCCAGTCCACCTACCCCAGCCCACCTACCCCAGCCCACCCACCCACCTGCTACCACCGACCCACCCGTGCCTACCCACCCACCTTGTATGTGCAAATTGTAAATCCATATTGTCCCTCCCAGGGCATCATCACCTTGGCGGTCTCCTACATGGTGGGCAACATCGCCAGTCGCTACACCACCAGGTCTGTGTTCACGGCTGCGGGCATCACCCTGGCGGTCTGTTTCGTCATTGTCCTCTTCTCCATGCAGGTAAGCGACCACGTGCGTCGTCATTGCCGTTCGCCGTGTCCCCCGGCATCTCGTCACAGCTTGCAGCGTCCTCGCAATAGACATTTTTCCGAGATGCGATTGCGGGTTGCTGCCGCGGTGTTGTGTCGGTTGGCACGCGGGACCTGCAATCCAGGTCGCTGGGTTCGAACTCCCAAAGCGGTATCTGCAACGATGAGAGCAAACTTGATTCCATTCCAATTGCCCTCTTGTCTACCTTTTGTTATGGCTGTTGTGGATGCAGAGCAACAGCTACAATTGCATCACATTTCAGGTGGTCAAGCGAGATGACCGCGTCAGGAGGGGCGAGAGTGTATCATTGCCGTGACGTCTCCTTCCTATTTGTGGATGTCGGCATTGCGTCGCTACACGTTGCACGGTCTGTTCTGGATGACCATAGTTGCACACCCCTACGGTGTTACCCACTGTTCACGTGGCAGTGGATACACCACAGTTAGTTGATTGGCAGCTTGCATGTGGCGGGGGGGTATGAAGTGTGGGCGACTCCCACTGCTACCAAGGTATCTGGCTAGCATGGAGGAGGGCTCTCTGTATGTTTAGATTTTTGTGTTTAGTTTTATTGTCATTCCCCCCCGCACCTTCGGTAAGTGCGGTTGGCTACGTACCGTGCGAAAGAAGTTCAACATATGTACAGATATAGAGTTCCCTCTAGTGGAGGCCCTTACACCAGCAGTGGTGTGAGTGAGAGATTTTAGGGTAGCTCCTTTACCTTGAAATTTATAAAAATGTATCGGTTGTAAAAAAAATATTCTTGGATTCAAGGCTGTGAGCTGTTTAGGCTAAGGCCCCCGTGTCAAGGCCAGTGCAGGCCGATGCCTGGTGAGCCAAGTCCTGGGACCAAGCCCCTTCTAGGTATTAAAATATATCTTCTCCATAGGTGAACTTGGGCATTGTGATAAGTCGGCCCAAGTTTACGGGACCCTCACTCGAGCACGCTCGATGAGGTCTCTAATCGAAACCGCACCTTCCCGGGGTCGACAGCCCCTTTGGACCACAATGGCAGAAGTGGGAATCCTCCTCTTTACGGTGCCTTCGTAACCGCGTGTGCGCCGGATCGATGCCCATCGATGGCGACGGGCGCCGCATCGCCGCGTCGTTTGGCGTCTCCGTGGCTGCGCATAAAACACAACGGGCAGATGGGCCGCCCCGCCGCGGTTTTGCATTGCTGGAACGTCAACGCCGCCGTGGACGCAAAATGCCGACCCGATTTACGCGTGCTCCCCCCTTCCCCCCGGGGCAATCTGACGATGTCAACTGTGGCATTGTAATAATGATACTAACGATTTCAACTTGTGACGCATGACCGCCGCCGCTCGGTGTTCGCTCGCTCTCCACGGGAGAGAGAGAAGAGAGGCGTAAGGAGGAGCCATGGTCAGCTGGAATCAACAATTTACCAAGCTCTGTGGGCCTCTATATATGAAGGTGTTATCGGCCAAATGAAAGTGTTCTTCGCAGTAGGAGTCCACGTTTTGCTGTACCGCTTTCTCCTGGCGAGTCAGGGTATGGGCACCTCCTCAACGCCCACGTTATACTGGACACGTGTGATGAAGAGCTTCGTAGCTCATCAGATTCCTCCAGTCTAAAAATATAGATTCCGATTCTGATGGGAATTTTGCAACGTGTGTGCAGTGATCCGCCAACTCTCGCGCTCACAGGGCCGGATTACGGGTGGTGTACAAAGCCACCGCCCGGCTGGAAATGTTTCTGGAAGAGGTCTTGGTGCGAGTCCTTCGCTATGACCGTGAACACACCGTGACGCTGGGCACCCTGCCATAGTGTGTAAGTCCCTTGCCAAGCCACCGTGTAGCACAACGAATTTATTCGGCAGCAATGCCCAGAGGGGTATTGTTACAAGACGGGAGCAAATCTGACACTGCCGCCACAGTCGACATCTATAATTAATTTAATTGCTACTTAAGTTTCAGACTCGGACTTTATTATTTCACCTGGTAAGGCCCATTGAGTTTAGCTTTTTATTTACGTTGACAACCACAGCCGAAGGCTTTCGGCAGTGTTGGCAGTTGCAGGACATCGCGGTGACATGGAGTTATTGAGAGATCCGTAGAGTTACGCGGATATCTATAGAGCTACATGCAGCTTCGTAGAGTTACAAAGAGCTCTATGGAGCTACACGGAGATTAATAGATATAATAGAGGTTTTTTTGGGTTAGATCACGTAAATATATGAATGTCGTTACATCCGCCACCACCCGACAAAGCCAATCAGTAAGGTTTGTCATGTAAACGGAACATGCCAATTCGGCACTAGTACAGCACACCGGTGTGTCGGAGAGCAAAGCCGCAACATTTACTATCAGAGTACGACGTTTCGCCAGTAATTACAACTAGCTTCATCAGGCGACAGCCAGATTTCTGGAGAAATCTTCTGTTTCTTTCCTTAAATAGAGGGGTCGATGTGGTTGTCTGTGTGGGGTGGTGGCGGGTTTAACGACACATTTATATATTTACGCGATCTAACCCAAAAAAACCTGTACTATGGATGATATTGGTCGCGAAAGGCCTACGTGTTAAACTGACATTCATAGAGATCCATAGAGTTGCGCAGAGATAATAGAGTTACATAGAGACCGTCGGCAGTGGCGGCAGTTCCAGGAGAGGGTTGCACCGCTGTGCGAGAGATCTGAATGGATACCTCATCGCGTGACATGATGCCTATTTTGGAAAATGTCGATGAAATCCCACCGATATGAGATGAGGACACTGGACATCAGTCGGTCTGCAACCGACTTGCCATTGTGCACTTGTTGCCTCGGAAAGTGGGTGTCTTGCATAAACGTAACAGCAATAACAATCACGTATTTATCCAGGAAAGCTACGCTTGAGTCCGATGACTCATTTTCAGGAGGGTCCTGCCGCTGCTACATTGGCGTTTTTATTTCTGAAGACGTTTTCAGCCAGTTTGTGCGTTATATTCTTGGTTCTTTCGGTAAAGTCACGTAGAAGGGAAACCAAAAAATAATAAAAAATATAAAACAAGAAAATTCTCACGATGTTTTGACTGCAACACAAGCAATCATCATCAGGTGTGAAAAACAAAGAATTTTTTTTCAAATTGTTTTATATATATATTTTTTATATTATTTTATTGTATCCCTTCTACGTGATTTGCCGAAAGAACCAAGAATATAAATCCCTGCAGTCACGAAAGCTTTAAATCAAAAGTTTGTGCGTTGTTTATACATTTGTGGTTGGGGGGGGGAGGAAACCGGAGCACCCGGAGAAAACAAATGTGTGCGAGGGAGCAACGCTTTATCCCCGTACACAGATGGCGATCAATCCACTCGCTGTACTGCCGTCTGCTCACGAGCTCGGGGTATGGCGCCTTCCTCAACACCCACCCACGGGAAGGGAATTTGACAACATCTGCCTTTTGCGGTGATCCACCAACCCCAGCTGCTGCCTCCACAGCGCTAGATCACAGGCAACGCCACGACCAGCAGCGTAGCCACCACCACCGCCTGACTTTAATGATCGCGCTTGCAGAATGATCCACCCCGGCACGGTCGCTGTATATCAAGGACAAAATTTGGCCATCGCGCCCGACAGCCCGATTTGGATTTTATCTCTGCGGCATCTGCACCTTGACCCCGTTTGTTCAGTGTCGCCAACTTGAAGTGCGGGCACAATAGCAGAGGGACAAAGACGGCAGGGCCTCGTCGTATCATTTGCCCCGGACAATGGTTCACCTTCAGGACACACGCTCGGCAGAACTTTCTGGGTTTACAAATTCCCCCATTTAGGAGTGCGCCCCGCACGCGTATCTGTGCTAGGAGCTCATTACAACAACAAAAAAGATCTAACAATAACACTAGTGTTTACTAACCTTGGATTAAGGTGAGACAGTCAATGTGGAATCGTCAATGTGGGCGGCGGTGGGTGTTATGACTGAGGAGGGGCTAAAAGTAGCACGCAGCAAGCATTGCCGCCGGGTATGTGTTTGCATTATATATTTTTTCCCCGCCTTAACCAGTGAGGTCATATGTTACGGTCACCCCCCCCCCTCCACGCACTTATGAAAAGTGAACCGAGCCAGCCCACTTTGGTTCCAGGAATGGCCCGAGTGTCCGGTCCGTCCTGAAAGAGGGATCGCACCAAGACAACCCCGGCGCAACCATTGTTTTCATGAGAATAGAGTTTTCCCCTTAACCACAATACTTGTGGTCAGAATGCAAACAAAAAACACACACTGATAATATATGCATTGCCCTTGAAACTGATTGGTCCACACCAGAGACGGCTTTCTTTTGAGCCTCGTCTCATACGGTGTTAAACCAGAGGACGCCAAATGGCGTACATTGTTTTCATGTTGGGCAATACGACTCAAGTCCCCCACGGCCAATAGGCAATCGATGGTGGTTAGAGGGAGTAATGGGTCGGAGGCTGCAGTGTGTAAGATTAGCTAATCCGAACGTGTTTGAATGTTTTAAGTATATACATTTCAAAGAACACGCTGAACCGGTTGGGTCTCAGCCATGGGGTGGGGAACCTTTCCGGCACCGAGAAACGAATTTGACTTTCAAATATCCTGGGTGGGTCACGCTTTCGGGAAACCGACCGTTCGCTCGCGTATTGATTTTGGGACACGGTGGTATGACGCTCGTGCCTCCAGCAAGAAGGGTCCTGGGTTCGATTTGTGCCTCAACACCTTTCTGTCTGCTTTTGTGTGTTCTTCCCATGTTCCTGCCATGGGTTTTTTTATTTCTCTTTGGGCTCTTTGGCTTCCTTCCAGAGCAAAAAAAACCCCGAAATTCATACAATGTAACCGTTATTGGATAAAACCATCCCAATGCTGAGAAATTTAGCACCTGCAAGTCGCTCAACTGGGATGACACACAGCGGCAACATCCCTCCCTCCCTACTGCAAAAAACGTGGCATGAACCTCCTTAAAATAAATCTTGAGACTCAGCGGCGAAGTTTACCTGGGTAAAGAAGCAGAATGAAAAATAATAAAAACGTAATCTGACAATCTGTCATTGCCTCATTCTCTACTGCAGCTATTTAGGCTGAAAAGTGAAACCTGTTGTTCAAGATTCCCCCCCCCCCCAGATATAGGGTGAGGCACATGTTTGTTTTGGGAGTACAAGGGCACATTTGCAAGCAGTAGAGTGTCGACTCAGCTCATCATCCCTCCAGGATGAAATAATAAATTATCCACGGGTGTTGGCCAAACATCCCAATGCAAGACCCTCCCACGTGGCTTCCCTGGGGTAACATGTTACCGTTATTATCATTATTACTATCATGAAGGATGCTGGGCTGATGGCGAAGTGCACGTTTTGCCGACTTCTTCCCAAAGGTGGAGAGACATTGAACGGTCACTGTCGATGGATTGTATAAGCATCTCGCCGCTGCGCACCTGGCCTGTTTTTGTGTTTGCCTTAACAACATCCTGTTGCATCTGACGACCTCATAGCCACGCTTGAATACCCCGTGCGTGATGCTGCTTATTGGACTAAAGCCACGGGCAAAGGACATGTTGCAGAGCCTTGCTCAAGAATCGGCGAATAGAATAATTGGCTATTCCAATACCGGTTTCCCTCGCTCTACGCGGGCTAGGTTTGTGCGATTTCATGCTGTTAAATGCAGCTAACCGATTTCTACCTAGAATTCGCTTTACTATGCGGTTTGAATTAACTCTCTATGCAGCTACATGGTTGGACGTGGGAAAACGTTGTGTCCTGTGTATGTACTGTGTGTGTACTGTGTGTGTACTGTGTATGAAATGCTACTCTGCAGGAACCTGTCTCCTCGTGCGGTTTCGCTTTGTGTACCATTTTCATGGAATGCATCTACTACTACCGCATAAAGCGAGGGAAACCTGTATATATATTTTTTTGTCTTCCTAGATTATTCCAGAAGCCAGTTTTGACCGTAACACACAGCACGCTAAAATTAGAAACATTTTTTGCCACTGTTCCCCCTCTGGTAGCCGATGAGCATGACGAGGATAGCTTGCTGTGACAGATTATAAACATCTTTTGTGGGGCTGTTTTCAAAGTGGCAAGCCTCGCGTGGCCATAAGCCGTGTGACAGAATCCGTAGGTCGCTCGCCTGCCTCTGCTGTAACTTGATAACAACTGCCCCCGCAATTGCTTGACCAGAAAACCTCACTTTTGAATTAAATATCAGCTGTCAAATGACGCTTGTGATTTTTCTGAAACGACATTTTTTTGTCTCTTGCATTTTCAGACCAAGTATGACTTCACCTGCTGCGTCTGGCTGCTACTGCCCTTGGTGACATGCCTCTTCTTCTCCACAATCCTGGCCATCGTCTACCGCAATGACATAATGTTCGTCGTCTGGGGCTCCTTGGGAGCCGTGGTCTTCTCCTTGGTGAGAGCTTACGGAGTGTCCAAACGAAGTTGCTCCAAGATTGGCGATTTTAGTAATCTCGTGGATTCCAGACGGCACGCGGTGCCAACGTTCCAGGGACCATGCTTGGCTCCTGTCACGTGGAATTCCATACCTAGTCAGATAAGGGACTGCCTGACCATCACAAGTAAAGAAAACGTACCTGTTCAGCCTATCTTTGACAGCTGATAGCTAAATAATTTGTGACTAAATGTATGGTTGCAGATCAATCTAAGTGCAATTTTAATTGCATGTAATTAGCTTTGTAATGGAGGATCATTTTTTGTACAGAGGGCTTTAAAAAGGTGCCTTTTAAAGAAGTGGCATGGCAAGCCAGAGTATGGCATCTCGTGAACAGCTCTTCCCCCGACAGTCCGTTAGAATGATAACTGGTGGATCTTTGTCTTTTGTGTGTCCTGTTTACCTGGTGTGTAGTTTCTGGCAGTGGATGTGCAACTGATCATTGGGAACAAGCAGTACAAACTGAGTCCGGAGGAGTACATCTACGCAGCCCTCTGCTTGTACCTGGACGTGGTGAAGATCTTCCTGTATATTCTCATGGCCATCGGTGGCAGAAAATGATGGCGATGACTGCCCAAGTGTGATTATGATGATTACGATGATGATGTAGACGATGATGATGATGATGCAGGTTTAATTTCTCATGGAATATTTTCCAGGCCCCTCCTTCCCACCACAAAAGCAGAGGAGGAGAGACACGGAAATATATTTTCTGGAGCTGAGCCACGGACAGTTCCAGCTGAAATTAAGCCCTGATGATGATGGATGTTGATGACAGTCCTGTAGTGTGTTTAATTAGTGTCTCGTTAGTTTAAGCATGTCAACATTCACTGCAAAGTGTATGCTTATTTTTTTTATTAATGTTTCGTGCTTGTGAATAATTCATTTGTCAATGCTGACTAAAGTAAAATTACAATCTGGCGTTTGCAATGCAGCACTCCATAAGCATTTGCCTCAACAACGCAGTGTCAAAATAAGATTAACAATCAGTCATTTGCAGATCTTTCTCAGTCCACCGCTGGATCAAGTACTCTCCCAACCGTGTCGGGTCACGAGGGTTGTTTAACTATACTTCACTACGCTGGTCAGTGCGTTTATTAGCGAAGGGGTAGGGAGCCGGGGCCAGTTCGGATTTTACTCGCCACCGACATTGGCCACTGCGGCTGGGAATTGAACTCAGGCTATCGGGCTCACGGAGATGGGACACGATGGAGTTCAAAGTGCAGTGCACTAACCACTGCCACCGCTTCCCCCACAGCAAGGTCATTGTCGTGGCGTAGGCAATTAGCGCGAATGGTATTCTCTCGTTATTCACGAACTTGCTATCCGCAACTGTGGTTATTCGCTAATCGCGTTTGGAACTCTACACGACTGCATCGAGAGAGAGAGGGAAAGTGATGAGAGAGAGAGCGAGAGAACTTCTCAGACGGTAATTGATAAAAATAAAACTATAGGTTATCGTCGGCCAATATTAACCACTACATTTTATATTCATGACCACCTCCGGAATGTATCCCTTTGCAAATAACGAGGGAATACTGTACGTCCCGAGTTTACCACCACCACGGAGATGGAACAGTGGCACCGGCTCCTGCACAGAATGCAGACGAGTGGCATTCCAGGGCCTCGAGGGACAGCGACAGCATGGGGGAGGCCTTCATCCAGCAGTGGATAGATCGTGGACGACGACAATGATGATTATAGTAGCAAGTGTATTCAAACATAGAAAATATTTGGACACTGGTTCAAGAGTAGCCTAAGGAATCGACCAATTTCCATGGTGGCTTTTCAATTCCGGGTCCAACACTGTAATAATGGTTTACATTTGAAGCACCGACGCAGGAATACAGGTAAAAATATATTTGTGGGAAACATATACACCATTTCTACTCGTATATCCAAACCATGTCACGGCACCAGGTGGGTTTCCACTGTCTCTCTTTGCCGAACCGCGCCGGTACCAATCCACGATACGCTCCTGGCTTCACCAAACATCCAAATCTGTTTCGGGACCAAAGCTGGCCGGAGGCGGCGGGGATGCCGTATGTACGTATGTGGAACGTCGTTGGCGCACCGTACCTAAGCCAGCCGTGCTAATCGGAGGCGCGTGATGACGCGTTTGGTCGCGCACGATTTGAGCCCACGTACGCTGCGAGGGCACGCGGCGTCGCGGTGCCATCTACGAGCGTCTCTGCTCGTCCGTTGCGCGTGGTGACGTCGGTGACGTCGGCGGCGAGGATCGCCTGCAGTGGAAAAAAAAACGACCTGGGGTCTCCTGAGCCCACGCAGTGCTGATGTGGCAGCAGGGCCTCGACGCAAGCTCGGTTGTGCAGTGGAAAAAGTTGACAGCCTTCGTAAGCCAGGCCCAGTCTGCTTCTCCCCCCCCCCTCCCCAAAGGCTTGGATGATGTGAAACGTCTTTTCACGTAAACCGCGTTTGTTAATAATTAGTTGGTATTGATGTTAAAAGAGATTAAACGTATTTTCTACAATGCTTTCATTCCCATCTTTCGATTATCTTTGGGACTGGATTTGAGGCAAGTGGAATATTGTTTAATCACCTCACTGTTTTTGTTAGTTTTGTAGGGGTTTTGGAGGGGCTAATGCCCCCCTCCCCACTCCCCATTAGGTGGGGGCTGATCTCCCCCTCTCTCACCATGAGCGGGGGGGGCGCCACGTCTACTTGGTGGGGGCTGATGCCCCCTCCCTTCACTCCCCATTAGGTGGGGGCCGATGCCCTCCCCCCCGCCCGCCATTGGGGGGGGGGGGGGTCAATCACCTCCCCCTCCTCGCGAGCGGGCGGGGTGTGACGTCTGCCCCCTCCACCCCCACTCGTGCGTCCTAACCTCGCGGATTACGTCATGTTGTTTGACTCGCCGCTCGCGGCTGTTCAGAGTTAATTAATTATTTCCACTAAGCCGTTGTGTCAAGCCAACGGTGCTCGGAATCAATCTCTGCGCGCGAAATATTTAATTAATTATTTGTATGTGCGCGCACGTCGTGCATATACTGATTTAAGTCCTCCACACACCGTCGCGCGCCGATCACTGTCCCACCGCTCTTCACACACACATGCACCACGCGTCACAACGTCAGTCTGTGCTAAGGGTTTATTCCCAGGGCGAATAGTGAACCCCTGTTTATGGCCCCCTCCAGCCAGCACCCTTCGGACAGCGCCTAACCTATCACCTGGCCGTCGCAGAGTGCGTCTATCCCCCAAGCCCGAGCTGACTGCGAGCTGGGCTGAATTGGCCCCCTCCCCCCGTACTGACCCACCTTTCCAGCTGCACGATGGGGTTTGGGGAAGATGCCCGCCTCGGAGACTTTGCCTGGGCAATCGTTTTCAGCTGCACGCTGCAGGCGTCCCACGGACGCTGAGGGCGGCTGGTATTCTCCGCCACTCCAGAAGAACTCTTGATTCAATCCGCCCCTCCGGCCCCCTTATGTCCCAAAAACCCCTTAACCCCCGGGTCATATGACGTGATCCTGCGCATCCAATGGAATCCTCTTTGCGACCGTTTTGAGCGCTTTGGCCGTTGGGGGGGGGGGGTCGCGTCATCCCCCCCTTCCCATTGTCTCTGTACCTGCATTCCTCGCCGTTGACTCATCGATAATCCCCTCGCTCCCTCCAACTTAAATCAACTCTTATCTGCCTAGGGGCTTTTCCCTCCCACCCCACTGTTTACCCTGAAGCTGGGTGCTGGCTGAAGGCCCCATCCCCCCGTGTTGTGTATGCTTCATCGCGGCCGGCCTGTAAAGCTCTATGCCCCTTGTTTTTTGGGGGGGCCGCCATGTAATCCGTCCCTGCTAGTGGGGTCCTCGGGTGAAAACCCATCGTACCAGTACCAGGTGATCCCTCCTCGAGACCCTACGGGGGTGCATGTGAGTGTTTAGTGGAGCTTGCGTGCGTTCGTGGGGGGGGGGGGGGTGCAAGGAGAGGGTAGCGCCGGCCGAGCTGCTCCGCTGCGGTGGCACCACATAGCCCCCGAGGTGTCCGTCCCCGTCCTGGGTTGACTGGAGCACCTCGCTTGGGCCACCCCCATGAGGTAGCGCCGTGGAGTCCGCAAGACTCACCCAGCCCTTGTTGCCGGTCTCGGGGGTGGCGGCTCTGTTCTTTGGGGCTCCCGCGGCGGTCTCCTCCACTCTAGAGGCTCCTTCTGTCCCTCGGCATCTGCGGGCTGGGGAACAAACTCAGAGGCAGAGGGGTTTAGGGGCCGCCGTCCCCACCGCCTCCTGGCCAGGCCGGGGCCTCCCGGGGGTTGGGGTCCCTCGGGGCCCATGTACGGGGCGAAACCCCCGAGTATGGGGGGCGCGGGGATCCCGGGGTTTCTGGGTACTCGACTGGCGGGGGTCTCTCCCGCCGGGGCTGCCCTCTATGGTTTTAATCGGCGGACGTTGACCACCACCTTTCGGCACCTCTCCCCGCCCTGGATCAGAACCATCCAGGGGAGATCTGCCGCACCACGGTCCAGGGTCCACGCCAGTAGGTGGTCAGTTTCCCCACCTGTCCAGCCCCTACGCGCGGGGTGTGCAGCCACACCTTAGAGCCCGCTGAGTAGAGGGGGGGTTCCATGTGGGGCCGGATGCCCTGCTCTTGCCGCTGATGTGCGGCCTCCCGCTGTTGGTAGGCCCGGCCGCGGGCCCCTCCGGTTGCGGCGGGGGAACACCGAACAACAGATCTGCTGGGAGACGAGACTCATGACCAAACATCATTAGGAACGGGGTCTGTCCCGTAGATGTGTGTACCGTGGTAGCGTAGGCGAACAGGGCATAGGGCAGGTGTTCGTCCCAATTCTGTTGATTGGCGGCCACCATACGTTTGAGCTTCCCAGCTTTGGTCTGGTTTATATGCTCCACCATCCCATTCGCCTGGGGGTGATACGCCGTAGTTCGGTCCTTCTGGATTCCGAACTCCTGGCACAGCGCCTGCAATAGCTCCGCCTCGAACTCACTATCCTGGTCAGTAATGACTCGTTCGGGGATCCCATGTTTAAGCACGTAATGTTCCACAAATGCCCGGGCGACCACAAGGGCCGTTTTATCTGGGATGGCCACCGCCATGGGGTAACGCGTGAAATACTCCACCGCCACGAGGATGTACTGGTTGCCTCGGGATCGTGAGAATGGTCCTTGTAAGTCGATCCCGACTTGCTGGTTCGCCCGGCTGACGTGTAACGGCCTCAGGGGCACCTGGTACCGCACCAGTTTCTGCCCACACTGCTGACAAGCGTGGCAGCCCTGTACCCAGGCGGCCACATCTTGTGCCAATTTGGGCCAGAGATACTGGCGACGCAGAATCTCCCGAGTGCGCCGTTCCCCATCATGGCCCCCAAGCGGGTGGTCGTGCACCAGTCGTAGCAGCTGGGGCCGCACCTGGGCGGGAACACAGATGCACCTCGGCTGCCTAGCTTCGGTTAGATCCCGCACCACTCCGTTCTCTACACACAACCGGGCATACAAACCACTCCAGGGTCCCGGTAGGGTGACCTTTTCCTCCCGTAGGGCTGCCTCCACCGCCGCCAGGTCCGGATCCCGCTGCTGGGTCTGTCTCAGCTGCTCGTCATCGAGGCCAGGAACGGAATCCGCTCCCCGCTGCCCTCCACGGTGGCGCATCGCTGGCGGGGCTGCACGTTGAGCCCCAGCTTTTCCAGGAGGTCTGTACCTGCGATACATTCGTGGCACAACACACTCGAGACGTAGAATTCCTGGGTGCACACCTGGTATCCGAGACGGACTTCCAGGGTGACCCTCCCCAGCAGCCCCATCCTGGCTCCACTCGCCATGTGCAGCGCGCGATCCGGGCCCTGCAGGCGGCCCACGTCAACCCCGAGCACGCTGCAGTGCGTGGCGCTCACGAGTGAGGCCACCGCCCCCGTGTCCAGCAGTATCCGGGTGCCCCGCCCGTTCACCTGCCCTTCTACCAGCGACGTGGCCCCGTGATTCCCGCCACCAGCTCCCGCAGCCAGTCGCCAGAAGTCACCGCGTTCTTGGGTGTTGTTGCCGGAATCTGTGTGGAGGTAACTCGCTCGCCATTATTATTATCGTCTTTTTGTGTTGGGACCGTGTCGATTGCACCCCTAGTTGGTCCACTCCCTAGGGGGCGTTGGAGTTTAACCCTGGTGCGTGTCTAGCGCGGGTGATCTGAGGACAGTCTCTCACGAGATGCCCTCGACGGTCGCACAGATAACACGCTCGGGGAAGGGCGGCGGCCCCGTAGGAGCCTCTCTGCCCCCTCCCTACTTCCCCTCAAGTACGCCGCTGTCCAGATTCTGCCTCTAGTCGGGCCACCCTCCCAGTTAGCCCTCTTACCGTGGAGCATAGTTCGCCCATGTCCTACTGGATCGTCTCCACGGTAGACTGCAGTTTGGTGATATGGCCGCCCACTTGGGTCACCTTGTTGTCTATCCCCCCGATGCACGTCTGTATCCCCGCTACCCAGCCCGGGGTTTCTCGCGGGGTCCCGGGGGCTCCCTTGCCCGCCTCCTTACTGTCCTGGCGAGCTCCTCCTCTGGGAGCAGGCTCGCGATGGCGTGCTCTCGTCCCAGCCCCCGAAGCTGTGGCACTTGTTTACCTTTTGAAATTGTTTGTTTCCTACCAGCACCCCTCCCTCCTCCGCGCCGGAGGTGGGGGTTGGTAACATGCTAATCCAACTTTGCTAATCCAACTCTGCCCATACAGCTTTAAAAAGACTCGGTCCTTGCGTGACAGCGTCCATTCAAGCTCTGTCTCCTGGATAGACCTGTTTCTTCACCTGAAGAATGCCACTTGTGTTGTGACCGAAACGTCGTAAGAATTTTATTGTCTTATTTTGTTTTATTGTTTTATTCTCATTCTACGTGACTTTACCGAAAGATTTCGATTTAAAGCTTTCGTGACTGCAAGGATTCATCTTCTTTGGTTCTTTCGGTAAAGTCATGTAGAATGAGAATAAAATAATAAATTAATAAAATAATATAACACAATAAAATTCTCACGACGTTTCGGCCACAACACAAGTGGCCTTCTTCAGGTGAAAGGAACACACCTGTCGGGACGACAGAGCTTCAATGAACGTTTTTAAGATTCGTAGCGTCTTTTAAGTTGGTTTAGAGAGGTGAGGCACCCTGACAAAGGGGTTTACATATAAAACAGGAGAATTTAGCATTGAAATAGCTTAGTGATTAGCTTGTGACTGGTCGTAGAAATAGCTATGTTAAAGTCAAAGCTTACACATCCACAGAGGCACCTAGTACAAATCAAACAGGATAATTTAGCATTGAAATAGCTGAGTGATTAGCTTGTGACTGGTCACAGAAATGGCTATGTTAAAGTCAAAGCCTACACATCCACAGAGGCACCTAGTACAAATCAAACAGGAGAATTTAGCATTGAAGTAACTGAGTGATTAGCTTGTGACTGGTCATAGAAATAGCTATGTTAAAGTCAAAGCCTACACATCCACAGAGGCACCTAGTATAAATCAAACAGGAGAATTTAGCATTGAAATAACTGAGGGATTAGCTTGTGACTGGTCATAGAAATAGCTATGTTAAAGTCAAAGCCTACACATCCACAGAGGCACCTAGTACAAATCAAACAGGAGAATTTAGCATTAAAATAACTGAAGGATTAGCTTGTGACTGGTCATAGAAATAGCTATGTTAAAGTCAAAGCCTACACTCCTCAAACAGGAGAATTTAGCATTGAAATAGCTGAGTGATTAGCTTGTGACTGGTCACAGAAATGGCTATGTTAAAGTCAAAGCCTACACATCCACAGATGCACCTAGTACAAATCAAACAGGAGAATTTAGCATTGAAGTAATTGAGTGATTAGCTTGTGACTGGGCATAGAAATAGCTACGTTAAAGTCAAAGCCTACACATCCACAGAGGCACCTAGTACAAATCGAACAGGAGAATTTAGCATTGAAATAGCTGAGTGATTAGCTTGTGAATGGTCACAGAAATGGCTATGTTAAAGTCAAAGCCTACACATCCACAGAGGCACCTAGTACAAATCAAACAGGAGAATTTAGCATTAAAATAACTGAGGGATTAGCTTGTGACTGGTCACAGAAATGGCTATGTTAAAGTCAAAGCCTACACATCCACAGAGGCACCTAGTATAAATCAAACAGGAGAATTTAGCATTGAAATAACTGAGGGATTAGCTTGTGACTGGTCATAGAAATAGCTATGTTAAAGTCAAAGCCTACACATCCACAGAGGCACCTAGTACAAATCGAACAGGAGAATTTAGCATTGAAATAGCTGAGTGATTAGCTTGTGAATGGTCACAGAAATGGCTATGTTAAAGTCAAAGCCTACACATCCACAGAGGCACCTAGTACAAATCAAACAGGAGAATTTAGCATTGAAATAACTGAGGGATTAGCTTGTGACTGGTCATAGAAATAGCGATGTTAAAGTCAAAGCCTACACATCTACAGAGGCACCTAGTACATGGACGCCAAAGGGGCTGCAACAACTCGACTATCATATAGTAAACCGATGTGAAATATAATAAATGTACTCAATATATTCTTCAATAAGCTGAGCTATTAACAGTAACTGGGTATACACTAAAATATATAATGAATACCATATATTAAACCAATAAAAACTAAAATATAAACTACCTCAATGTTATCAATAAACTCTATATTCTCCAATCAGCTAAGCTACCAACAATAAGTCGTTATATATCACAATGCTATATGGCAAAAAATGGGTGGATTCTTACCCTCAACTTCAGCACCACGGATAGCTACGAGCCACGTTCAGACGGACGAAAGCTTTAAATCGAAACTCAAATATTTACTTGCTTTAATTCTTTGGAGCATAAGCAAGATCAAATGTTAATTTCTATTCAACAAGGAGTACACGTGCTTTTATACTGTTTGTTGAAACGTTCTTACCCCGCCCTTACTGGACATCTGTAAAAAATAGCTTTATAGCTCATCGGATTCCTTCAGTATAAATACATCTTCTGATCTGTCAACCACTGTTGACTTACCCCGCACAATGTGGTACCGATATTATCGACCCCGGAGGGATGATGTGCTGAGTCAACCCCCAACCCAGGAATTGAACTCGCAACCTTAAGATTGATCTATACTTCAGTTGATAACGCAAAATAATCGTTAGCATCGTTGATAATGTGACCATCGTCAACGGATAAGTAACGTCTCCATATATTTGTCGCTCTAAAATATTAAAGACTAGCTGTACTACCCAGCTTCGCCCGGAACTTGGATTCACCACACCCGGCCGTCTTTGTCTCCCCAGTGGCGATGTTGACACACCACAGCAGTTACTCATTTGAGGCTGAGTCGAACCTAGGGGAGGCCCAGGACCGGTTAAAATAATCGTCACTGGTGGTGGCCGTGAGCGGGAATCGAACTCGGGTCGCCGGGTTCGTAGCGCGGCGCACTAACCACTACACTACAATGCGTTACGCTTCCACATGCGAGGGTCACGTGACAGATTTAACGTCACAGCTCACTTGCTGTGCAAAAAAGATATGCATTATTGAGCTCCCCCCCCACTAAAAAAGTTTATTTTTTTATAATTTTTGCATGGTGTACAGTCTGGAAAGTATCCACACGGCAAATTTCAAGTTTGTTGCATGTCGGAAAGTACGCTAAACATTTTGAACAGACACACATTCCCAACTTTGCGGTGGAAGGATAGGGGTATGACGTCAGAACGCTTTTGGCATGTGGATGACGTCATCACGCAGCGGGGGGGCGCCGTTTGGCGTCATACGCACACAAACGCGGCGATGTCACGAGCCGCGCATGCGCACTTGGCCGAGAGCGAGCGAGTCAAGCCAGGAGTCCAGGCGTGACTCCAGCCGGCAAACTTTGTTTCTATAAAGTTGGACACGAAAACTTCATAGTGCACGTCGACAAGGAGGCGAGATGCGTTTTGTTTGGGTCCTTTAAAGACGCCACTAGTTGCGCCCTCACAAGAAGACGCTCAAAATAACTTAAAATAGTCAGCGCAGGTGGGCACCAGATGTCTTGCGACCCCCGTTTAATGCTCTAAAACTTTACATATTTTAAATGGGGTTCATTTAAAATAAAATTGAATGTTAAAATAAATCAATGTTAACGGTTAATTAACAGTATATTGTATTCTTAATACATAAATACATTGTCTTACAATAGTTATTTTTTATGGTTAATTAGTAATGTCCACAGCCCAGCAAACAGTAATTTGGTGAATTTAATTAAAACTGCTTGCAAGATGACAACTCTCTGAATGCTAAATACGCAACGCAATATTCATTGACTTTTAACATTTATTTGCCGAGTACAGTAACTATGACGAGCGGTGGTGCATGAGGCGCGTTGTGTTGGTGAGCGACATCAAAATCTCAATAATCTCAGTTTAACACGTAGTAGTAAGTAGGCTTTCGCGACCAATATTATCCATTATAGATGCTTTTTTTGGGTTAGATCGCGTAAATCTATAAATGTTGTGTCGTTAAACCCGCCACCACCCGACAGCCAACTAGTAAGGGTTGTCACGTAAACAGAACGTGGCCAATTCGTCACTAGTACAGCACTAGTGTGTAGTGTATAGTGTAGTATACTAGTACAGCACTAGTGTGTAGTGTAGTATACTAGTACAGCACTATTGTGTAGTGTATAGTGTAGTGTATAGTGTAGTATACTAGTACAGCACTAGTGTATAGTGTAGTATACTAGTACAGCACTAGTGTATAGTGTAATGTATAGTGTAGTATACTAGTACAGCACTAGTGTATAGTGTAGTATACTAGTACAGCACTAGTGTATAGTGTAGTGTATAGTGCAGTATACTAGTACAGCACTAGTGTATAGTGTAGTATACTAGTACAGCACTAGTGTATAGTGTAGCATACTAGTACAGCACTAGTGTATATTGTAGTGTATAGTGTAGTGTACTAGTACAGTACTAGTGTAGAGTATAGTGTAGTGTACTAGTACAACACTAGTAGTGTACTAGTACAACACTAGTGTATAGTGTAGTATACTAGTACAGCACTAGTGTATAGTGTAGTATACTAGTACAGCACTAGTGTATAGTGTAGTGTATAGTGTAGTATACTAGTACAGCACTAGTGTATAGTGTAGTATACTAGTACAGCACTAGTGTATAGTGTAGTGTATAGTGTAGTATACTAGTACAGCACTAGTGTATAGTGTGTATAGTGTAGTATACTAGTACAGCACTAGTGTATAGTGTAGTATACTAGTACAGCACTAGTGTATAGTGTGTATAGTGTAGTATACTAGTACAGCACTAGTGTATAGTGTAGTATACTAGTACAGCACTAGTGTATAGTGTAGTGTATAGTGTAGTATACTAGTACAGCACTAGTGTATAGTGTAGTGTATAGTGTAGTATACTAGTACAGCACTAGTGTATAGTGTAGTATACTAGTACAGCACTAGTGTATAGTGTGTATAGTGTAGTATACTAATACAGCACTAGTGTATAGTGTAGTGTATAGTGTAGTATACTAGTACAGCACTAGTGTATAGTGTAGTATACTAGTACAGCACTAGTGTATAGTGTAGTATACTAGTACAGCACTAGTGTATAGTGTAGTATACTAGTACAGCACTAGTGTATAGTGTAGTATACTAGTACAGCACTAGTGTATAGTGTAGTGTATAGTGTAGTATACTAGTACAGCACTAGTGTAGTGTATAGTGTAGTATACTAGTACAGCACTAGTGTATAGTGTAGTGTATAGTGTAGTATACGAGTGCAGCACGACACCGGTTGTGTGTTGGAGAGCCAAGCCACAACATTTACATTGGAAGATATCATTTCACGACATAGCGATTTTGCACAACTGTGTAAAAAAAACCCATCGTGATCCAGTAATTTGGACGGTGCTAGGGAATGTGTAGGAGTCGGACCATGAGAGTAGGAGGCAGACAAGATAAGACTCAAACTAAACTTGTTATTTGACCAGGTAAGGCCCCACTGAGCCTTGTAGCTCTCTTGATCAGAAGCGACCTGGCAACCACAAACGATAGCTCAACGGAGTGAGCTCTTTGTGTCTGTGTTGTCTCTCTCTGTGTGTCTATGTTGTGTCTCTGTGTCTCTGTGTTGTCTCTGTGTGTGTATGTTGTGTGTCTCTCTCTGTGTCTGTGTTGTCTCTCTCTGTGTGTCTGTGTTGTCTCTCTATGCGTCTATGTTGTGTGTCTCTCTCTGTCTGTGTTGTCTCTGTGTGTCTATGTTGTGTGTCTCTGTGTTGTCTCTCTCTGTGTGTCTATGTTGTGTGTCTCTGTGTTGTCTCTCTGTGTCTTTTGTGTGTCTCTCTCTGTGTTGTCTCTCTCAGCATGTGTGTCTGTGTGTCTCCGTGTCTGTGTTTTGTCTCTCTCTCAAATTTAGTTCTACCTGATGACGGTTGTTTGTGTTGCAATAGAAACGTCGTATTCTATTATTTAATTACATTTCTTTCTACGTGACTTTACCGAAAGAACCAAAGAGTAATCCAAATATACAGCAGGCGCCAGGGTCGGGATCGAACCACACGACCAGTTGCATTGTAGGCGAGGTAGTTAACATCTCCTAACCACCACGGCGCCCCTAAAAATAAGCAAGGGAGGATAACGTTTTCTTCCTGAGGGCCAAATAGGCTTAGCACAGCCCTGGCACGGTTTGGTTAGAGTGGAAAGGAGGAATGAGGTACCAGAGTCCCGTTCCTATTTTTTATAAAACCACCTTTTCAGAGATCCCTGAGTTTTAATCTTCCACGAAGCGCACGGTCCACCCTAAACCGCATCCACTGCACAAACCGTGGCAGCAGATGCCGATACCCTGATGGTGCACAGAACAAGACCGATAACGACGCAATACCCGATCCACAAATGCGAGGGAGATATTTACAGCGATACACTCCGCTGCTCCTGGCACCGTTGCCTCGGCTGACCACCTGATTGTGACATTGCAGTTGTTGCTCTGCATGTCAGGCTGTCAGGGTGCAAAAAAAGAAGTTCAAACATAGGAAGAGAAATGGGAAGTCAGATTTCACAGTGCGTAGGGCGGGGGATATCTTTTGCGGAATTTAACCGAGGAGGGTCCAGTGAAGGCTCGTTGCGATCACAGTAATCTATGGATCTATGGCATTGGTTGCCAAATCGTGGCTCCCGGGCAGTACAAGTGTTGCTTGATTGAGACTCGGCAAAAAAGTTGTCTACTTTTCATTACTCATTGTCCTGCATTTCCATGAACTCACAGTGCTGTATTTTCAGACTCTCAACTCAATCGTCCACCAAGGTTGATCTCGCGGTGCAGCTACGCAGGACCACGAGTGCCAATGAGGCCTCGGTGTACCAAGTCCCACCACTCCTCCACTCCGCAAGTCTGTTGGCCATCGCTGCGCCGAGACTCTTCGACGCCCTCGGATGGCCACCACCACTCAGGTTTCACCCACAGCGGAAAGTCCAGCGCGGGGATTGCGTCCGAGAGGGGAAGGTTACCTCCGCCGCCGGAAGGCAGTGTGGTGCGCACCTCTCTCGCTTCCAGCGCGCCCCAGGCGCTCGACTCGTTCCTGCGCCGTTCGCGTCGCGTCAGCGGACATGAGTGCGCGGCGTCTTCGACGAGCACGAATGTGCAAGAGCGAGCGTGCGCAGAGACGTACGGTAGATCGGCATCCCAGGACGTCGACGAGGATCTCTACGAGGAGGTGCAGCTCGCACCGTTGATCAGCCGCAGCAGCTCCTTCGTGATGAGGGATACGTCGCCATCTATTGCCCGGTCGCAGTCGCTGGAGAGACTGCGCGAGATGATGGACTCCTTCGACAACGTCGGCAAGATGAAGAGGTACTTTGAGCGGCGGAGCGAGAGCGTCGCCAATGCAGAACGCCGGCAACACCAGTGTGATGACCGTGACCTACATCGTGATCGCCACCGCCGCCACCACTACGGATGTCATCAACATCAATTGGATGATGATTGCAGTGGCGGAGTTCCCTCCGCTTCTGCGGACTCATCCAGCCTATCATCATTCAGCGACGTTTATGGAAAAGGCTCAACGCGTAGCGAGCAGCGCCGCCGCAGCAGGGGCGTCGCAGGGGCCGACTCGCCCGTGGAGGAGAGGTCGTTGAAGTCACCGTACTTCCTGGGGGGTGAGGACAACTCTCCTGCACGATGGGACCCTGAACTAGAGGGCAGGTTCACCTGGAACGCGAGAGAGGTAGTCACCGCAGTGGAAACGTCACCGCTGTTGCTTCCATGAGTTTTATCTCTGTGCATTACAATGCACTCAACACACATATACAGTCATCTCGCGATTATCCTGAGTATTGGGTTGGGAGGGTTGTCCCAGATAAAACAATCGTTTTTATTCTTGGTTCTTTCGGTAAAGTCACGAAAGAACCAATAATATGAATCCCTGCAGTCACGAAAGCTTTAAATCAAAATTTACAATCGTTTTTGTTTAAGTAATTGGTTTAATTGCCAACATATCTGCGGTCACGTCAGCACTGAGTCACTGACCCTCGATGAGTGAGGAGCAGCTAAGTATGGGTTAATCTGCAACCTGGATAATCTGCCTATGAACGGATAATCCAGAATCAACTATATCCAGAATTATTCTCTTAATAATGACAGTGATCAATCAGGAGTAAAAGAAAGCTCTTCGTTACTGAACGTGCAATGCATTCATTCACTTATTTTTATGCTTTCATTCACCTCCCCCCTTGATTCTCCACTCCCCCACTCTATGCACGACTCTGTTCAACCACAGCCCATCTGTTAATGAAAACAATTAGTTTCATTCACTCGTCTGCAAGCGCTTGATTCCTCAAATGGAAATACCTAGATGCCTATCGGAGCGAAGTACGTGTACATTTTGCCGAGATATATTGCAAGTAGGTTGGGTGCTTATTGGTAAAGACAATAACATAGATGGTGCAAAATTTGTGTGTGTGCAAATGTTAAAGTTCTTTGACAGTTGAAATGGACCCCAAGCGCGATTCTTAATCCCATGCTTTGTGGACAGTTACACGATTTGGGACGCACATTGCAGACACTTTGAGGGTGTGTGTGATCACGAGAGCTCATTACGAAGTGTCTATTCGCTTGTGCATAGTGCATCAACAAATTGGGACTGTGTCCACTTTTCTTGATAAACGGAGGAATGCCCATAAAATATTCGCGGTGGTGTCGGGCGTATTCATATGAACTCTGGGGTGGCGATGGTGCAATGTATTTTCTTGTATCTGTTAAACCACTGATGCATTACATACGTAAGCCATATTTTCAAAAAACTATAGATAATTACCTTTAATATGCCACCCTATATGTATCTTTATGATGATTTAAAATTTTTACAATGAGGTCGACTAATTTACATGCTTGGTTAATTACATTTACAGACATCCCCAGATGAATTCCTGCAGTTCAGGCCCCATGACCCTGTCTCTTCTGGGCCGAAAGGGTCGAAGGGCAATCGCTGTTCAACCTTGCAAGACAGCGGGCCGCACAGAGACAGCTCACCGGCTCGCTACTCCCCCAGGAGAGGCAGAAGTTCGAGCAGACGAGATGAGCGTCACGGCTGCTCAAGCAAGAAATTTGACATCAGATCTGAGGTTGGCACTTTTACTTTGATTGTTTGCTTAGGAAAAGCCACGCTGAGTCTCAAGACTCGTTTCCAGGAGAGTCCACTCCAGTATTTTTTTTTAGTCGGGGGCGATGATTGCTATGTATAATCCCAATTGAAATTTTTTACAGGTAATTTTGCAAATTTGCACCATGACACCGGCACACAATGGCCTGCCCTCACGAATGGCATCACGGCATCATTAACTTCCGCTGTGCAGCAGACAGCGTGTGTTGTCTATGGTTAGCACACATCGCAATAGTAACAACCAATACTAGCCGCTGGATCCGAACGGTGAACCTCTGCAACGAGCGCTGAAAATCCTAGCACCCGGCCATGTTACCGCCCAAGGTGCGAGATGCGAGCAGGGGACACAGCAGCAGTGGCCGTGGGGGAGTTGCAGCCAAGTCAAGACAGCTATAGATAACGCATTACAGTAAAACCTTGGATTGCGAGCATAATTCGTTCCGGAAACGTGTTTGTAATCCAAAGCACTCGTATATCAAAGCATTCGTATATCAATTGTGATCACGTGACGCTCGGCAGACAAAGCTAATACCTACTACTTGTATTGCAAGACCTCGCTCGTTTATCAAATTAATATTTATTTACAATTTTTGCTCGTCTTGCAAAACACTCGCAGACCAAGTTACTCGCAATCCAAGGTTTTACTGTATTGGCAATAACATATGTAAGCAGACTTACCTTCTGTGTCTGCACTGCAAGATGTGTCAGTACGTCAGCCTATCAGGTTTTCAGACCAATATTATCCAGCAGCATTTATTTAAGCAGGCAAACTCTAGAACTGGTATCAACTTCTCTGGGTCTCCTCATCAGAGTCAAGCTTGTGAAACAAATGCTGCTGCTTAATATTGGTCTGGAATGCCAGTAGGCCAATGACTGCAAACGTTGCATTTGTATGTGGAGGCACGGAACATGAGTTATGCTTATACTGTACAGTACATGGAATAGCTCCTGTTTGTCGTGTACTTGGTTACATTTTCAGACCTCACTGGAGGAACCGGTGCGACTGAACCGTACAACCAGCATGGGAAGGAAGGGATGTCTCCGTGTAACCCTGCAGCGTAGCGAGTCGGAGGACAACATCGTTTCAGCTCAGAGCTTAAACCAAAAACTGGGCAGTTTATCGGAGGTAAGCATCACAGTCAACTCCTGATTATCCGTAAAACAGAGGCGGGTCGGGGCGGATGGTCTGGATAAAAGTAAAACGCGGATAATGCAAATCGTATGGAAAATACGCTTGAAAACGCATTTATTGTTTACTTGAGGGATGTTGCCATATTGGGGTAATGGTCAGCACACTGGACTTGCAATCCAGAGGTCATTGGTTTGACCTCCCGGCATGGCGGTTGAAACAATAGGGAAAGTTTCTCATATACCCCCGACTCTGGCCATCGAGCAGTATAAATGTGTACACCACAGTCGATTGGCAGACTGCGTGTGGTAGGGCAAAGTGTGGTATTCCCACCTCTTCCAAGACATTTGGTCAGCATGGAAGAGGAGGCCAAAAGTACCCTCCAGAGGGGCTTTCTAGGACTCCCTCTAGTGGAGACCCTTCCTCTAGCAGTCGCGTGAGCAAGCAATTGCAGGGCTGCATCTTTATATTTTAATAATATAATTGAACCAGTTTGCACGTAGTCAATCCGCGGATAATCGAGAGTCAACTGTACTGTGATTGCGGGAACCAAGCAAGGGCAGCAGCAGTAGCAGCGAGGCGCTGGGCTGTGTTTTAAGTTCTTAGAGAGGACTGAGAAGCAGCAACCCTTGATGCAGCCCTATTGTGGGTGGTACACAACATGGTCAAAGTTAAACTGCTAACCAAATGCTAAACATAATTAGTAATGCTACGATCTGCCCGTGTCTTCTATCGCGCTTTCTGCTCTAGTTCTCACTCCCTGTGTGTATGAGGAGACCCTAGACACTATTTGGTTATGGGATACTGATGGATTTTGACGAAAATTCGCCACTGGCGTTAAATATTGCATCAATATTGTTTGACGTGACAATAAGAATTTAGACGGCGGGGGGGGGGGGGGTATATGCTGAACTTCTTTTGCACCATACATAGCCAACCGTGGTAATCCGAAGTGTGGTGTGAGCGGTAGAGCCATGAGTGTGGAGGGGGGGGCCCTCAGCCCTCTCCAGCCCTCCCCCCAACGGGGCTGGCGGGCTGAGTCCTAATCGCTTTCTTGATTCTGTTTAACAGGTGTTCCTACAGGAACACAGGAAGTTCAGGCCTCTTCGAGCTACGTCCAGGATGAAAGAGTATCTCTCCTCAACCTCGCAAGACAGCGAGTCAGACCATAACGCTCGACTGGCTCGCCGCTCTCCCAGGATGGGACAAGGTTTCACGAGGCACACCGAGACCCACGGGCATGGAGCGAAACGCTCAAGGAAGCTCGAGAGTGGATCTGAAGTACGGGGTGGAGGCTGTTGAGTAGCGGGTTTTTGCAGTGGTGGTGAGACACTGCTGGTTCCCATTGTCGTCAAGTGCTTAACGTTCTTCCGTATAATGAATGTTAGGTCGGGTATACGAATATATAAAATGACAGTTTACACCATGCACAATTCATTGCTAGTCATGTCAGTAGAGTTGTCACCTGGGAGGCATTAAAAGGCAGGACATGTATGTATGTTGAACTTCTTTCGTACCGTACATAACCAACCGTGCTAATCAGAGGTGTGACATGTCATGGTAATAGGAATATCTCACAATACTCGGAGCGGGGAGATCTAAATGTAAATGTATTATCTTGAGTGGTGTATTATTACGCAACTGACTAATTGATTCATGTTACCAGAACAGCCACTTCAAAGAGAGGATGATCATGGGAACACTAGGAGAGGTGGTAACCCTACAAGGCAGATATGTGATGCGTGGATATGTGATATTGTAGCACAGACACATCTGTATTTACTGTTCCCCAGGCTAGGGCTTCCTCACTGGAGAGACTCACCTCTCGGCTGAAATTACGGGACAGGGTGAACCGACTTGCCACCACGGCATTCGACGGAAAAATCCAAACCGAGGAGGCTGACGTTTCCTGGCAGCGTCCGTGGGAGCGGTACAAGCAGAAGCACCAGCAGGGCCAACAGGAGCATCAGCGGCGCAAGCAGGAAGAGCGTGTCTCGCGGCATCTTTCCCGGGACACACCATGGATGTCCGTTGCCTCTCTGCCCCGTGATCAGCACCTGGCTTCCAGGCGTATAGGCCATGGTCAGGCGAAGGACCTCGTCTTGGGCCGGAGACACAGGGATCATTACTAGGGCTAGTGATACCAGAAAACGAGTCTAGGCGAAGGTTCAAAGCCGAGTTATTGGCGATTGTGAGGTGGCGAGACCGACCGTTGTGTTGGAGAGTTCTCAGTTCATCTCAGTGGCGGGAAAAGTGTTAATATGTTATTGGTGATTCAAATTGGTGATAAAGTTTGTTTGCATCATCAAAATTGCTTGATCTCATCAGATATCTGAAGCTTTGCACAGTGGAACCTGGATATTGTTTGGAAGGGTGACTTCCATATGTACAACAGGTTATTAATGGCTGCTGCAGAGCTATGTGGTGGGCAATGCTATAAAATATATTGTAATACTGTATGTCTATGTTCCCATATCTATCCTTCCCACCTTCACCAACCCGTACTGACCAGCGTGAAGTATGCTTAAATAACCCCCATTACCTACACGGCATGGGGTGGCCCTCATGCAACACGTGATTAATGCGGTCAAGTGAAAACCATCAGGCACGTGTCACCGATGACTGCCCGCGCATTCTGGTGGGAGAAGTGGTCTCCACTCAAATGCCACAAGGAATATTTTTTTTTTCATAAAACCTAGAATGGTGCGTAAGTGGAAAATAATGCCACGTTAGTGATTGGTTTCCAACAAATGTCGGCCGGTGTATTGTATCATCACCTCGTATTGACACAACACCTTCCCATGCGGTACCGTAGACCACGTGGTGCCCTGTGACAGGGGACGCCCAGTGGCAGCTGTCCCTGTGAGGTGAAAGCAGCACTGGTCAGCGAGTGTGCATTTTGCCTACGAGTGTGGGGCGATGTTGTCGCGTGGCTTCCCAATTAACCACAACAATTTTGGAGTGTATTATGAAATCAGTCAAAATTGGTCCTTGACGCCGGCACACATCGCCAATCTTTGTTGAATAACGTCCAGAGGACGTTGCACTGAAGCACACAATAAACCGGCAGTATATTCTTAGCTCTTTCGGTAAAGTCACGTTGAAGGGAAACAATAAAATAATAAAATATATATAAAACAATAAAAAAAATTCTCACGACGTTTCCCTTCAACGTGACTTTGCCGAAAGAGCTAAGAATATGAATTACTGCAGTCACGAAAGCTTTAAATCAAAATTTAAACCGGCAGTATTAACTAGGGATGGGGGCCGCTGGCCGCGAACAGCAAACCTCTGCATCAAGCGGGGAAATGCGGCCCCTGCTGGTCAATGGCAAGAAATATACTATTTTAACCACACTACTAAAAGCCGTACTTCAATAAACCACGGCTTACAATGTTAAAGCCACCTGTCTGGAGTAACGAGTTACGCGTTAACATTGTTCACACAATTAAGCAATTCATCCCGCGTGTAATGTCAAGTTGAACCCCGTTTTAATTGTACGTGCCAACAATGCCCTTTTGTCAATCCACCTTTGTGCGAGTGCCTCCCGCGTGAACTTGCGGGTGGCCACGCTTCTGCACCACGTTGACACGTTGCGGGTTGAATGCAAGGAAGCAAATAGACGTGGGGGTTGGGGGGGCATAGTAGGGTACAATGGACTACCCTCTACTGCAGTACTATAGAGTGACTCTCGTGTCCCGTCTGGAATACTGCTGCCGATGCCGTGGTGCAGTCGGCGCGCTGGACTTGCAACACCGGTTCGATTCGATCTCCAGGCGCGGCGGCAGTCGACGTCACTGCTGCACGTGACCTACACACGCACGCGGCTCCGGTCTCTGTCCACCCAGCGGTGTCAAGGGGCCGTCCATAAATGACGTCACGCACCGGGGGGGGGAAGGGGTTTGAGAAATTTGACGTCACATCAAAATGCGCAACTTTAAATAAATATAGACAGCACGTTCTACTTAATTAAAAAAATACTTTTTAATAAAAAAAATTTCTACAACATCAGAGTGCAGCGCCACATTAAATACGCACTACAATGACAATAGTTTAAAGCGATTTGAAGCATGTTTTATTTTGGGGGGGGGGTCTGACTTTTTGTGACGAGAGTAGGGGGGGGTCAAAAATCGCGTGACGTCATTTATGGACGGCCCCCAATGGGGGGGGGGGGAGGCGCTTGTCAGGGCAATGCGTGTGTTGGGGGTAGAGTGTGGTGGGTACCCCCCCCCCTTCGCCGCCCACATCTTACAAGTTACTTGACCAACGTGGAAGAGTGGGGGGCAGATATCCCCCGCTTCAGAGGCCTATCTCTAAAACGCCATTGCAGGGCTGCGCCTTTACCTCTCGCACTGTAGACCATTATAATATTACCGTAAGTATTATTCTTGTTGTTGTTATCTATATAATTACTCGGCTAATGTGTTACGGTGGAAGTTTGACCGTGACGACCTTGTTCAATGTTCGTTTTTTAAAACCGTTGGAAGCTTAAATTTTTATTTAAAGCTTTCGTGACTGCAGTAATTCATATTCTTAGCTCTTTCGGTAAAGTCACGTTGAAGGGAAATAATAAAATATATTGTTTTATATAAACAATAAAATATATTGTTTTATATATATTTTATTGTTTTATATATATATTTTATTATTTTATTGTTTCCCTTCAACGTGACTTTACCGAAAGAGCTAAGAATACGTTAGAAGCTTCTCTCGCAAACCACGCAGTTTGAGGCGTTTTAATTTAAGATCGTGAAGCTTTGGTGACCGCAGGGAATCCGTACACTTTGTTTATTTTCGGTAAAAGTCACGGTAGTTAGAAATAAAATTAATAGAGAAACACGAAGCAACCCGTCTTCAGGTGCGAAACGAACAGCGGAGTTTTAATTTTGGTACGATACAAATAAACGCCACCGTTCATTGCCGCGTTGAACAATCGTATTAAATACAGGTGCGGGCATTCTTGTTGTTGTTAAAAAATAAACGACAGCTTTCGATGTCTTTCGTGAGCGGACTGTTAAAGGGATAAGCGATCTGAGGAAGAGCGATCCATGGCCGCTTCGTTAAAGTCCTCGAAGCGCGGCAACGTTAAAGACCCGGCTGGAAGACAAAGGAAGTTTGTTACGAACCAGGTAAACAACTCTTGTTGTTATTATTGTTGATGTATGTTAATTCTTACCAAGTTTGTGTTTCAAATGTAACGCGGCAAGGACACACGCCGTATTTTTTTTAACACGTAGGCTTTCGCGAACTAATAATATCCATAATACTGTATAAGGTTTGAGGTTTTTCGTGACTGCAGTGATCCATCATACTCTTTCGGTAAAGTCACGTAGATAAAAAAAAGTAAAGTTAATCAAATCACAACGTTTCGAAGGCATCAGGTGTAACACAGCAAAATTACTATATCTTGCTGCGTAATTACTTTATTTTGCTGTGTAATTACTTTATTTTGCTGTGTAATGACTTTATTTTGCTGTGTAATTACTTTATTTTTCTGAGTAATTACTTTATTTTGCTGTGTAATTACTTTATTTTGCTGTGTAATTACTTTATTTTGCTGTGTAATTACTTTATTTTGCTGTGTAATTACTTTATTTAGCTGTGTAATTTATTTTTGCTGTGCAATTACTTTATTTTGCTGTGCAATTACTTTGTTTTGCTGTGTAATTACTTTATTTTGCTGTGTAATTAATTTTGCTGTGTAATTACATTATTTTGCTGTATAATTACTTTATTTTGCTGTGTAATTACTTTATTTTGCTGTGTAATTACTTTGTTTTGCTGTGTAATTACTTTGTTTTACTGTGTAATTACTTTATTTTGCTGTGTAATTACTTTATTTTGCTGTGTAATTACTTTATTTTGCTGTGTAATTACTTTATTTTGCTGTGTAATTACTTTGTTTTGCTGTGTAATTACTTTATATTGCTGTGTAATTACTTTATTTTGCTGTGTAATTACTTTATTTTGCTGTGTAATTACTTTATTTTGCTGTGTAATTACTTTATTTTGCTGTGTAATTACTTTATTTTGCTGTGTAATTACTTTATTTTGCTGTGTAATTACTTTATATTGCTGTGTAATTACTTTATTTTGCTGTGTAATTACTTTATTTTGCTGTGTAATGACTTTAATTTGCTGTGTAATTTATTTTGCTGTGTAATTACTTTGTTTTGCTGTGTAATTACTTTATATTGCTGTGTAATTACTTTATTTTGCTGTGTAATGACTTTATTTTGCTGTGTAATTACTTTATTTTGCTGTGTAATTTATTTAGCTGTGTAATTTATTTTGCTGTGTAATTACTTTCTTTTGCTGTGTAATTACTTTATTTTGCTGTGTAATTACTTTATTTTGCTGTGTAATTACTTTATTTTGCTGTGTAATTACTTTATTTTGCTGTGTAATTACTTTATTTTGCTGTGTAATTACTTTATTTTGCTGTGTAATTTTGTTGTGCTAGTTACACCTGATGACGGAAGTTTGTGTTGCCTCCGAAACGTCGTGATTTTAATAACTTTCTTTTTTATTTCTACCTATGTGACTTTACCGAAAGAACCAACGAGTATACTGTATAGGTGTTTTGGGTTCCATCGCGTGTATATAAAGTGTCCTTAAACCATCGTCCTCAAGATGTAACTGTGTATTTACTCTCCAACACACCGGTTAGTGCTGTACTAGTAACAAATTGACACGTGTTGGTTACGTTACAAACCTTACTAATTGGCTGTGTCGGGTGGTGGCGGGTTTAACGACACACATTTACGCGATCTCACCCCCCCCCCCCCAAAACCCCTATATTATGAATGCCGTCTTTATAATAGTACTGTTCATTGCCTTTGCGATGCAACCATCAGTCGAGCTTCGGCACACGGAGCTGATTGATTTAATCAATTCGTCCTCTGGTGCTGCAAGCCCATTGGGACAGCTCCCGATTAATTATCTCAAACAGTCGATTTGATGTCTCTAGCCTACGATCTCGAATCAATGTGTTGCTCTTCTTGTCTCAGCGTAAATGTTTACTTTTTGGCACACGTATCTACTGTTCTATGTTTATGATCATGTCTCTTACGGTTCTTTATAAATGCAAATTGCATTGTGTAGCGCACGGACTCTCTGGGCTGATTTTTAAAAAAAAATTTTAACACGTGTGCATTTCAAGGCGAACAAGCAGAGCGAGGAGGCGTTAACGCACACCGCGGACGCAGCGGCGGTGAAACGCAAAGTGACCAAGAAAGCCGAATGTGCCGTGAATCCGACAATCGTGGAACCCACATCCAGCT
Organism: Petromyzon marinus; assembly: GCF_048934315.1. Classification (NCBI taxonomy): domain Eukaryota; kingdom Metazoa; phylum Chordata; class Hyperoartia; order Petromyzontiformes; family Petromyzontidae; genus Petromyzon; species Petromyzon marinus. The sequence continues at coordinate 1,956,301 of NC_133720.1, read as the reverse complement.
ATCAGCTGGAATCTCTCCGGCGTTTCAGAGAAGACCCTGTCACAAGTAGAATCGATAGCATCCTGTCGGTGTGTGTGTATGAGTGGGGGGCTGTGTGTGTATATGTGACATGGATCGTTGCGAAATGCATAGCGGTGGTTTACTGAAAGTGGTCACAGTGTTCGTGTCACAATTCTGGCTGTCGCCTGATGAGGCTGGTTGCTGTAACCACCAGCGAAACTTCGTACTCAGATTGTAAATGTTCCGGGTTTACTCTCCCAACACACCGGTGTGCTGTACTCGTAACTAATTGGCATGTTTTGTTTACGTGACAAACCATACTAATTGGTTGTGTCGGGTGGTGGTTGGTTTTACGATACATTAATATTTCCGAGATCTAACCCAAAACACCTCTTATGGATTGTTTAGAGTGTTGTATGAAAATTGTGGGTTTAAAAACATATACTGTATAAGAATTTAATTGGCGGTCATCATCCTCATGAGCTAAGATACTAGGATGAGGTTGCTGCTCTGCTTTTCTGTTGTAGTTTTTCAGTGAGGCAAATGTCCTTGCCTTGTAGATACATTTTGGATAACAGAAAGACTATAACCCTGCAGGTTATAGGAATATTCTCGGATTGGGCCAGGCCAACGATTAAAATGAGTTTCACCGTGTACAATGTTTGAACACAATCGCACCTCACGATGCTTTAAAGAGTGTGGGAAAACTAACAGGGAATGGTAAGGTTTGAGATCGGTGGCATGGGTTACATCATGTGATTTATAAGTAACTAGTTGACATGAATATACTGCAGCTGTTCAGCCTTTGCTTTGGCACTGCTCACGCTTGCATATGATCCACTCTGTTTCAGAATAAGTTGGCTGACGTAGAGTATGATTCAGACGTGTGTCGCTCCCTCATTGTGACACTGACGGATGACATCTTGGCGATGGTTAAACAGTTTGAGTTTGACCGCTACAAGTTCATTGTCAGTATGTATATTGGTGAGAAGAAAAAACAGGATGTTCTGGTAAGGACCCTCGTTGTTTTTTAAATAAGTGAATGATGAATGAGCTGAACGTTAAGAAATATAACATGTAAATTAACGAGTGATGTATTTTTCAGATGCTCATTCTTTCAATGTTGACCTTCCTGTGAACGTCCTAGGATCACAATGAATACGTAACACACGGTACCACTAACACTGCTGTACTCTGGAGGTTTTTCCATTTTTGCTGTGCGGCTGTGATGGGTTTTTGGGGTTGTTCCAAATACTGGGAATAGGTTTTCCTATTATATTTTGGTACTGGCAAACGATGTCCCATGATGTACCAAATACTGTTCAGTACGGTATCCGACGTTTCTCACCACGTGCTGAGAGCTCCTTCAGAGGGACAAAATTGGGCAGCTCACTGATTTGCCAGCATCAAGAATTGACAATAGAAAGATCCTCAAATCAGTTCCTGAAGAAGCTCCCAGACCATGGAGAGAAACGTCCGACACCATATTGAACAACACGCGGTAAAGCCCGAATACACATCGCAGAGCTAAACATACTCATTAAACTACAATTTAACGTATATGTTTTGTTAAGATTAATCCGAGTACTTGGAACTGTAATAAAATATGGTACAACAGTCAACTGGGAATTTTGGTATTTTGGAAAGATGAATCATCCTAGAAATGCATATGACTCATCCAGTAATGTTAGTAATGTAACTTGATTTTATGAGTCAATTTAATTCGAGTACAAAGATGAAAATTATATTTTTTTAAATGTGATATCGCTGTAGGCTTAACATAATTATTTATGAGCGTCTTATTCCCTTGAAAATTTTTACCTTTATTAAAAAAGAATTGGTCGTCACTCCTGGTACTGAACAGTATTATACATACTAGATAACATTTAAAGAGGAAAATTACACAGTTTGTTTTTAAATGCAATGCTTTAATCTTTGGTTTCAGTGTTTAAATCATCAATATGACTGTTGAGGCAGCGTAGAGGTCAGAGCGCTTGTCAGGCCACCTTGGAGATTCGAGGTTTGAATCCAGGGACCAGCCTGTGATTAGAACTGACGTCTTGGGTATATATATATTCTTGGTTCTTTCGGTAAAGTCACATAGAAGGGAAACAATAAAATAATAAAAATATAAAACAATAAAATTCTCACGACGTTTCGATTGCAACACAAGCAATCATCATCAGGTGTGAAAACCACAACGAGAAAATGTTCACACCTGATGATGATTGCTTGTGTTGCAGTCGAAACGTCGTGAGAATTTTATTGTTTTATATTTTTATTATTTTGTTTCCCTTCTACGTGACTTTACCGAAAGAACCAAGAATATGAATCCCTGCAGTCACGAAAGCTTTAAATCAAAGTCTTGGGTATAGTTACAGTGAAACCTTGGATTGCGAGCATAATTCGTTCCGGAAATGTGCTCGTAATCCAAAGCACCCGTATATCAAAGTGAATTTCCCCATAAGAAATAATGGAAACTCAGATGATTCGTTCCACAACCCAAAAATACTATATTCATATAAAAATGATTAATACAAAATACCTTTTTATATTTTTATTTAATATAAAGTAATCAAATTTATTAATTACATTTAATCGTGGCTGGTGTAAGGGAGACGAGAGAGGAGGGTTATTGTGTAGGACGACTTTCACTTGCAGTACAGTTACTAAAGAAGTCACTACACTTGGACACAAAATAAAAAAAATGCTTTACACACACACACGTGGTCACAACACTATAGTACTATAGTAAACAGTATACACTCGAACGGATGTTGACTATACGAGTGAGGCACGCCGACTGAGACCGAGCATGGGAGGTGATTACCCACAATCCCGCAGAGAGAGAGAGAGAAGAACCATTGGCTCAGTTGTGATCACGTGACGCTCGGCAGACAAAGTGTATCTATACACGTACTGCTCGTATTGCAAGACATAGCTCGTTTATCAAATTAATATTTAAAAATGCTGCTCGTCTTGCAAAACACTCGCAGACCAAGTTACTCACAATCCAAGGTTTCACTGTACTTAGTTGATGGTTTCAGCCAGGTCACCAATGACTCCTAAAAAAAACCAGTCACATTAAATTGTATTCTTCACTTAATTTGGATACTTTCCAGGTCGGAGAATAAAATATTGGTTTTACTGTTGTGCATCAAGCATTACTCTCATATGCAGAATGGGTGGAAAAGTCATATTTTCTACTGTATGGATCAACCCTAACTTCCATGCGCCAAACATTCTTCTCATATGCAGAGTGGGTGGGAAAGGCTTGTTTTCGCCTGTGGATGAAAAGATCACTTGGAGGGATCTCAGATTCAGTTCTGTGATATCCACATCCGTAGGCCGTTCGCTGACACAATAATCATTGGGATAGGTCTGAGGGAAAAATGACAATAAAATTATATTAACGTGCCTTTACTTATTAACGCTCGTCTTTTTTTTGCAGATTGTAAGCCAAGGGCTGTGGGACATTGAAAGAGATGGCTGGGCCTCGGCCTCGTTTGAGAACTACAGCGTCTATGCCACTGCATCCGTATACGCCTTATATGTTGCGTAGCATAAACATAGTCTGACAATTTAAAACATTAACTTCATTAGCTTTCCGCAGGTGTTATTAACCGTTACTAAAATGCGTCTTATCTGCAAGTAAAAGCTAACATTCACGAATTTCAAGAATTGTATTTTAAATTTGTTGTTCATGGTATGACGGTACTCTGCAGAGTTTAATGGCAGTTCCTTATCTCTGAGATGATTTCTGGTTGTATCACAGTTTGTTCGCCATGATGTCAGATCTTCGCTCTCCCATGTGCTAGGAGCTTCTTGGATGCCTCAAGTTCATTCACAGGACGCCCGTGAAATAGAGCCTAGCAGCTTGCGCCCTTGCCGCTGAAATAAATCAAACCTAAAATCGCAGCAAACGCAGAGCGAAATATCTGGTATCACGGGGTACATTAAGCGGTACATACAGAAAACAAATCGGAGAGCGATTGTTTTTTGTAGTCATTAAAATGCATTACTTGACCACGTTGCTGTAATAAGTATCATACATCATTTTAATTCACAGTTTTGGCCATGAGCCTTCATTGTCAAGTGAACAATTATATATCTCTCTCGCAGCCAGGACATAACGTAATTGTATATCTCTCGCAGCCAGAGAGAACTACAGTACGACTGTCAATGTAGGAATTATAGGCGCAATTCACACGGTCATTTACAAATAAAATGTTTTTTTCTGACTCGGGCGTCTGTCTGCATGGGGTTTGTACGTTCTCCCCCTATTCTGCATGGGGTTTGTCAGGTTTCTCTGGTTTCCTCCGATTGACCAAACAAAAATACAATGGGATTGATATTGGCCACACATTCTAATGCGTAAACTTTTCCTGCAGATGTCTCAGTTGGTATTACACGTAGCAAGATCGCCCCGTACTCAGGATATTTTTCAGGACCCTCCTGATAAGGAGCATTGAGACTCGGTGAGGCTTTCCTGGGTCGACGAGCTTAATGTAGCAATAATAATGAAAGGTGTCCAGGGGTTCTTGGTTGTAAGTTAGGGCATCTGTAACCAGGTCAATCTGGCTGTTTAGCAGCAGCGGGCAGGGTGAGACTCGGTGTGTGAGGCTTTAGTTTGTGACAGGACAGAACACACGAGAGTGTGCACACACAACACAGCGAGGACACAGCCAGAGAACGCAGACCAGAGGACAAGCAGAGAAGAAGAGACAGACCTGGAGATAGAGACTAAGACCCCCCTCGGATAGCCTTCACAGACTGTGGGTGCAAGTGCTGTTAGCGAGCACATATCAAGGCCGACACGAGGGCGTGGATGGCAACACCGCTCCCAACAACAAAGTGTGCTCTGAATATGAATGTATGCTATGAAGAAGAGCCATTGCCCGAAACGTCGGATATTATATATATGTATTTTACATTTGAAGCTACATAGTGTGATTGACAGAACGATGTCAACCCATACGGTTTACCTGTATTCTTGTACAGGGAAATTGAGTTTTCAGGTCCATATGGCGTACAGCCGTTTCAATACGTGCAACACATTTTTTTGTCTATTTGTGTTTCTCCCTTGTGATGGGACTTTGTAGGATGAACGTTGAGATTTAGAAAGGCACGGGGTGACCACTAAGGTCTGAATTGGTCTGTAATAAGGTAGGGCACTGATAAGGGGTTGACAGATATGTATATGAACAAGATCAGGGTGCTATCGTCACGTTCAGATCTTTGTGATGCCACCACCTCTCGCCCTTAAAAAATAGCTTCTTAGCTCTACGGGCTTTGCTCGGTGGGGAATTAAATCTCGCTTCGGATTCTGTTATATTCTTGTTTCGCTGCAGTCACGGCCAGGCGTTGTCATTCAAGTGACATGACGTCACGCCTCTACCGTTAAGACTCGCCGCATTAGCCATTAACACTGCGATGGCTTTAAAAAATAAAATGGAACAGGCGACGTTTCGGGCAATGCCGCCTTCTTCACAGCACATGAGAGAAGCCAGGAAAAAAGTTGGAGACACCACTTTATATACCATGGGGGTCTGATACGAATTAAATTGTATATGTAAAATAAAATCCTGCCTCACCGTATTTACAGGAGGGCCTTTACCCGAAACGTCGCCTATTCTACCACCTGCATTCATTTTTTAAAAAATATTTTCACATTCTAGATTTGAAGCTTTCGTGACTGCAAGGAATCATACTCTTTGTTTTTTTTGTTTCGGTAAAGTCACGTAGGTAAAAAAATAAAATTAAAATAAATGAAAAACAACAAAATTAAATCACGACGTTTCGGGGGCAACACAAGCTTCCTTCATCAGGTGTAAAAAAAGCACAGCAAAATAACTAGAGAGAGAGAGAGAGCTATTTGTGATGATAGACTCTTACTGGTAGGAACAAAGTTGTAAACTGAGTGTACCAGCCTGCAATAGATTAATGTGTCCGTCCGTCCGTCCCCTTTCAATACTTTAACGAAGTGAAATCTCGTGCTGTTGGGTGTAAAATCAGCAACAGACAGGGCAGAGCCTTGAAAAATTCCAATGTTCCTACCAGCCCACCCTGCAGGGACCTGTTATATAGGGTAAGAGGAGGGGGAGGAGCCAGGCAGGACGGGCGCAGCATGGGGGGGTGGGGTGGGGGGGTTTGTGGGAGGAGCCAGGAGGGTGAAGCTCCTGCTTGGTGAACATCGGAGACACGGATGGGGGGGGGACGCGGGGGGGAGTAGCGGTCGAGGTTGAACATGGTCAATCACATCTTTCCAATGATTGCTCAATTTGAAACCATCTGCTCGGTTGAAGTTATGTCTATGTTTGTATATCTGTACGGCTTCATGGACAAATCTTTGGTGGTATCCAGACGGCTTGCAGAGTACCTTGTGTAATTGTGTAATTTTGCTGTGTAATTTTACTGTGCTAAATTTTGATTTGAAGCTTTCGTGACTGCAGTAATTAATATTCTTAGCTCTTTCGGTAAAGTCACGTTGAAGGGAAACAATAAAATAATATATATAAATAATATATATTATTTAAGAATATGATTTACTGTGCCAGTTACACCTGATGAAGGAAGCTTGTGTTGCCCCCGAAACGTCGTGAATTAATTTAGTTGTTTTTATTTTATTTTATTTTTCTACCTACGTGACTTTACCGAAAAAAACAAAGAGTATAATATTTTCACAGTCTAATTGCCTCTGCGCCATCAATAAAGTTAGTGAGAGGGGGGGGGGCGTGCGACGTCACCTCGCGAGCCCTGGGATTTGGCCGCCTCAGTGCTGTCGATAAAGTTGTTGAGGCGTGACGTCACGCGCTGCGCGTGCACCCCCCCCACAGTGCACAGGAGCGATGTCGCGTGGGGCGAGCGATTGAATGGTCATTTGTGTGCGTTGTAAACTTTATTCCTTTATGTACAAGGGAACAACAACAACGACAACAGCTCATTGAAAACAAGGCTGATTGCTAAGGTGAGGCAACGGGCTTGTGGATTACTCGCGTGAGCGGATTTGCGACGGATCGAACTGGTAAACGTCAAAGCCCCCCATTAGTTTCTGTGCACCAGCCCGGCTCGACTTGTTTAGGCCTCGAGCGCCTTCATTCGGCTGCGAGGGATTTCCCCGATTGAAAAAAAAGCGCTTCAGCTAAGATTAAGAAGCGTCCCCACGAACCCGTGCCCCGTGTCAGCGCGCCCGTACCAATCCGATCGCACGCAGCCGCTCCGGTGTTACAAGACGCGCTCGCAACTCGTTGCCCTACAACGTAGCCGGCGAGAGAGGCGAGCGCGTCTTGTGATACGGCGCATTCGGCACTGCCACGGCCGTCTTGATTATAATACGTGGCTTTTTTTTAAGACGCCCGAGAGGATGCCCACTGCGGAGATGGAGCGATGAGATCGACTCGTTGCGCGAGCAGGTTCTAGGCGGGTAGCGTGAGAGATGGAAGCGGCTCGAGGAGGTCTTCATTCAGCAGTGGATAGAGCAAATGCTATCCATGGCTCGATGATGCTTATGATGTAGGGTGCGTGGCAGTCCTATTTGTGGTTCCACTGCTGGATGAGGCCCCTTCCCACGCAGCCGTGGGGCTCGCTTGATTTGGTCCGAGTAGATCCGTTTCATGAGTGGGAGACACAAACATACCTCCATTCTATGTTATGCTTTAATCATGAGCCCAGCAGTATGTGTTCAAGCAAGTAAACTTTAGACCAGCTTGATTAGCATTGTTGCATACGTACGGTGCGAAAGAAGTTCAACATGCATACATACATACATCAGAGTCGGGTAATACCGTATATATGCTGCTGTGGTTCATCATGGGCAACGGCATATATGAATTACACGAGTGTATCGGTATTTTCTTTGGAAAGCGCCTAATCAAGTTTTAACATAGCTATTTCTGTGACCAGTCGCAAGCTAATCCCTCAACTGTTTCAATGCTAAATTCTCCTGTTTGATATGTAAACCCCTTTGTCAAAGTGCCTCACTTCTCTCAACCAGCTTAAAAGACGCTGCGAATCTTAGCAGCGTTCATTGTAGATCTGTCGTCCCGACAGGTTTGTTCCTTTCACCTGAAGAAGGCCACTTGTGTTGTGGCCGAAACGTCGTGAGAATTTTATTGTTTTATTTTATTGTTTTATTCGCATTCTACGTGACTTTACCGAAAGAACCAAAGAAGATGAATCCTTGCAGTCACGAAAGCTTTAAATCGAAATTTGGATCGGTATTGTGATGCCTCTGAAGCTGTGCGGCGTGGTGTGTTGTGTGTTGCAGGTTCTTGGCTGCTGCAGGCCGCAATGTACTCTGTGCACAGGAAGGTGCACCCGCCCACAGGGCTGGAGCACGCCGTCTATTGCCACTTCTTCTCGAGCCAAGAACGTAACCTGGTGGTGGCCGGTGGCTCTCAGCTGCAGATCTACCGCCTCATCCATGACACCGAGGTAGCCTCCACTGTGTTTCGTACGGTCACGAATAATTGGCACGGCAGGTTGTCGGGCACACCTGGTGATTGAACATTGCCAGCATATCATAAACTAAATTCACACCTGGTGATCGGACCAAGGCTGGCATGCCCGGCAATTGAACATTGCCAGCATATCATAAACTAAACGTCTTTGTTTTTTAAACTATTAAACGATCAAATCTATAAGGTGAAGTCACGGCTGGCAGAAGGGCCACCACTCCAGGGAGTTGTAGAGGAGAGGCCTTTTTAGTTGGCAAGATGGCTTGGAAGAAGTATGAGTAACCCATACTTTACCCAACAATTTGCTCGATGTTAACGTTGGTTGACGTAATTTACTTGGATAATTACTTTCACACAAATTGCTTGTGTATTGCTCGTCTGGTATGACGATTAAAATAACTTGGGACATGATTTCTACGTGCTGTCAAAATTATTTCTGGCAGTGCATAGTGCTTGTATACCGATTTTTGCTACCTATTATATATTCTTTATGCATTTATTGAATTTTTTAAGATACATAGACAAAACCAAACATGCAAAATGACATTCTCTTGTCTTAAAGTCAAAGCTGTCTTCACGTTAAAACAAGCACATGGTAACTTAAGTCATATTGCATTCCGATAACTAACATTGTTGATTAATGTCTTTGCAGTCCGTATCAAAAGGAGACAAGCCAACAGGTAAACTCTTCTGAATTATGCACTGCAACCTATCCGTTCCATTCCATCTGCAAGCAATTATTGTGCTTGTACCCGTATGATTTATCTGTTCAAAATTATCTCTAGGAAGATATTTAACTGTACTTTGTCACGCTGGTGAGTGCAGGTTGTTGGAGATACTTGAATGACTGGGTGGAATGAACTACTTGTGTTCAGGTAACCCCATCCAGCAGTGGATTGATCGTGACTTATGACGGTGATGAAATGTGCGCTGCAGATGGAAAGCCTCGCAAGGACAAGCTGGAGTTCATGTCATCCTTCTCACTCTTCGGGAACATCATGTCCATGGCGAGCGTGCGGCTCAGCGGTTCTTCGCGCGACGCGCTCCTGCTGGCCTTCATGGACGCGAAGGTCTCGAGCACCCACGGACATGTTCGCCCTGCTTCGCCTTGTAGGCCAGGAGTGGGGAACCTACCGCCCGCGAGCAATTAGTTGGCAATTAGCCGGCCCGCAACTTAACTTCATACGTCCCGTAGCCACACGAGGCCTACCACTTTTAAACGGAACACAAACGATATTCCATCTCTGATGCGACGTGGTTTTGAGTTGCACCACGTTCTGCGTGATGATGTCCGTGTTAATATAACGGCAGTGCTTATCCTGTGGACAACAGCGTAGGTTTCAGCACATGTTGGGGGGAGGGGACATGATTCTGAGCAGTAGAGGGCAATGCAAATAAAATCCATCGTGCTGTACTTCTATTCTCCTGCGTCTTTGCTCCCTGCCGTCATCAACCTTCACTGGTGAAGTTTGGTCACATATCCCCAATGACCGATACTGCATGGAGGGGGGCCCTCATCCAGCAGGGGATTGTCAAAAGGATTAACTTATTACTATTTAAAGCTTTTATGACTGCAGGGATTCATATTTTTGGTTCTTTCGGTAAAGTCACGTAGAAGGGAAATAATAAAATAATAAAAAGAAAACAATAAAGTGACATTTCATTAAATAATAAAAATAAAACGTATTATAATTAAATTTAATTAAATTATGTTTTATTTTTTTAATTTTATTATTTCCCTTCTACGTGACTTTACCGAAAGAACCAAGAATATAAGCTTATTACTATTACACTTTCAATATTTGCGCACACCTATTCTATCTTTTGCACAGATTATGTAGCCTGTTTCATTGCTTTTGTGTACTTCAGCTCAAAATAGGCTTGCTGATCCAACGAGCTCTTACCTGGTGGTACACATTAAGAATGAATGGATTGACCAATGCAATTGTGTTGTGATTGCGTGCAGCTGTCGGTGGTGGAGTACGATCCAGCAACCCACGATCTGAAAACCCTCTCCCTACATTACTTTGAGGAAGATGAAATCAAGGTAAGATGGGACAAACACCAACCCTTCTGTGTGTGACACCCAGGTTCTTTGCTCAGAGTTGTGTGCCCTCCGTGTGTGACGGCCTGTTTTTTTTAATTCGAATTGTTTGCTGTCGTGTATGCGACGCCGCGGTCGTTATGGTCGGACTGTGCTCCCGCTCCGTGTGTGACGCTGCGGTTGTGCCGTTGTGTGCAGGATGGGTTCCACGGGAACGTGCACGTGCCGGTGGTGCGCGTGGACCCGGACGCGCGCTGTGCCGCCATGCTGGTGTACGGCACGCGGCTCGTTGTGCTGCCCTTCCGCCGTGAGACGCTCGCCGATGAGGCCGAGGGGGGCGTCTCTGAGGGGTGCGAGCCGTGCACCACCACTTTATAGGGCACCAGTCCAATGCACTCACTCGTACACTACACCAGTACACTACTGCAGAGTGCTGTGGGATTGTAGCAGTACGCTACTTCACAGTGCCGTGTGAATGTACGAGTACACTACACCAGTACACTACTGCAGTGTGCTGCAGCAACATGTAATTGTTGGTTGAACTTGAACACTTGGTGAATTAACATGTCCATGATATAATTAGCATAGTTAACCAACTCTCAAAATTCCAATACGCTTACCAACTTGGAAGATTAAAACAGAGCCATTCTACATTCATGTGTCTCCTTTGTTGTGCATGTGGTTTACATTCGGAGTGACCTGCCACCCTGAAGGAGCCTTCCCGTTGGCTGGGTCACGAGCCGCGTCTTGCTTTCGGACGCGACTCGTTACCCCGTGTGCTCGTCGTTGCTCGCTAACTTTGCCACCCCCACCCGCCGCCGTGACCCCCGTTGCGCTCTTCCCCGCGTGCAGGCAGAAGCCGAGCCTGCTGCCCAGCTACGTGATCGACCTGCGGGGCCTGGACGAGAAGCTCCTCAACGTCCTCGACATGCAGTTCCTGCACGGCTACTACGAGCCCACCCTTCTCATCCTCTTCGAGCCCAACCAGACGTGGCCCGGGTGAGTGTCCGGCCTCGGCACAGCCATTGCGTTTCTCGCTCGCGCCCGGCCTATTCCACAGCTCGCTCTCGTGGTTATCCGCCGCGTTGAGGTTTGAGCGTGCTTGAGGAAAGGATGAATAGGAGGTCTTTATGCGTGCGCGATGGTTTCATTATCGGCTGTTCCGTACTCGTAGGGTGTCAACGACGGGTAATTTTAGAATGCGACGCTTAACGCCTGCACACAATGGCCTACTCTTGCGGGTGACGTGACTGCGTATGTATTCATTACGGTTCTTGCATGCGCGATAATAATCCGGGCGGCCGCTGGAACCGAGCCGCGAACTTCTGCAACGAGCAGCAAAGGCACGGCCACTGGGCCCGCGCCCCATACGTGTTGCGCACGCCTGCGATGAATGTACCACGTTGTCGGTTGTCGAGGGAGTGGTGTTTACGCACCTCACTGATGCATTCATCGCCTGCAGCCGAGTGGCAGTCCGGCAAGACACGTGTGGGATCGTGGCCATCTCGCTCAACATCGCCCAGAGGGTGCACCCCATCATCTGGTCGCTCAGCAGCCTTCCCTTCGACTGCACGCAAGCCCTGGCCGTCCCCAAGCCGATCGGTTCGCACGGATAATCTCACAGCCGCACACCTCCTTTGTAGACGGAGGCTGTACACGTCACTTCCTGTCTTCTTGGGGCTAGACGATATCGAGGGGTGCAGCGGTCTGCGCAGCGGGTTGACGCGCCGCACCGTACAGCACCGTAGACCCGGTGATATGAATTAGATTCCCGGCCATTGTTAACATCGGTGGCGAGCAATAGCTTAACCGGCGTTGGATTATTTTTCCTTAATAGTTCACGCTGCTCAGCATGGTGAAGTATGGTCAATCACAGCGTGGGGAGGCCCTCATCCACCAGTAAATTGACAAAGAATCAATGATTATTTTCATAGTGTTATCATATTTCTTTAGTATAGGAATTACTCGCAAGTCAATCAAGGACTGCAGTATAATCTGAGCAGATGAATTAGAATTTATTCTAAAAATATAAGAATAACTCTCCAGCAAAATAATGACCAAAAACTCATTTGTCAATAACACTGCCGTGACACGAAGAAGGGTCATTGACCAAAGATCGTCACCTATTTTATGTTTTAGTGACTCTTTAGCACGGTGTTATTGACGAATGCGTTGGGCTAAAATACCTTGAGCTTGAGCTGCACAACACATGTGTATTGACATCCCATGAGAGCGGTCGGCTGAGTGGACGTTGCGACTGCTCCGGTCGGGGTCGGTGTCTCTCGACAGGTGGCGTGGTCATCTTCGCGGTCAACTCCCTTCTGTACATGAACCAGAGCGTCCCACCGTACGGCGCCTCCCTCAACAGCATCACGCACGGCTCCACCGCCTTCCCACTGCGTGAGCTCCCTGCCCCGAATGTGCATTTAAAAACATGTCTATGTGTTTACGGCATTTTTTGCTGTGCACAAGAACAAAGGTCTGCTGCAGAACATTGGGCACCAAAAAACAACCGCACGTGAATATCCGCCAGGCCCATGTACCCGACGCGTCCTGTTTAATGGTGGGGGGTTGGGGGGGGGGCAGACAACCCAGGGACCGAATGTGCACTTTTAATGTCACGGTGGCTGGACGTTGATGCGTGTAATAATTATATTGAGCAGCTGTTTGTCGTACATATGTATGTATGTATGTTGAACTTCATTCGCACCGTATGTAGCCAACCGCTAATCACACGAAAGTTGTTTTAAATAAATTCCTTTTTAATCTTGATCTTGATTTTAAAGTGCATAGCTCCAGTGGCTTCCTAATATTGGAAAGGAAGATGGTTCCAGACGGCCGCAGCGTGTTCTCAAAATACCGGGCTCATCCAGGGCTGTAGTTCTTCCGGTCTATATGCTTTCTCAATAAAACCCCATGCAATAGAGACTAAATTGAACCCGATTTAAAGCTTTCGTGACTGCAAGGATTCATCTTCTTTGATTCTTTCGGTAAAATCACGTAGAATGAGAATAAAATAATACATTGATAAAATAAAATAACACAATAATATTCTCACGACGTTTCGGCCACAACACAAGCGGCCTTCATCAGGTGAAGGGGACGAGACTGTCTGGAGGACAGACAGCTCCAGCGCTGTCCTCCAGACAGTCTGCCCTCCAGACAGTCTCGTCCCCTTCACCTGATGAAGGCCGCTTGTGTTGTGGCCGAAACGTCGTGAGAATATTATTGTGTTATTTTATTTTATCAATTTATTATTTTATTCTCATTCTACGTGACTTTACCGAAAGAACCAAAGAAGATAAATTGAACCCATTTACAATTTTATTGCTCAACGATTTTTGTTCAATTATATTCTTATTACTATTTCGACAACAACTACAGTTAAGTGCACATGAACTGGAGCACGGCCATCGTGTTTGCGCGCGACAGGTATTCAAGATGGCGTGAAGATGACGCTGGACTGCGCGCAGGCCACGTTTGTTTCCTACGACAAGATCGTCATCTCCCTCAAGGGAGGAGAAATGTGAGTCGTGAAACTCGTCGCGTTGGCGTGCTTCGCGTCCGAAAATGGCTCCACTGACGGTCTCGTGGCGTGCGCTCATGACCATGGCCGTATGTATGTTGAACTTCTTTTGCACCATACATAGCCAACCGCGCTAATCGGAGGTGCGAGGGGAAGGACAACAAACTAAACACAAAAAGCAGTTCTAAATAATAGATTTTTCAATGTATATTTAAAAGTGCAGAGCTCCAGTGGCTACTTAATATTGGAAGGAAAAGCATTCCAGGCTGCCGCGGAAGCGCATCTAAAAGTGCGCGATGCGGTGACCATCTTTGTTCAGTGGCTAGCCAAAAGCAGCTGCTGCGAGGACGACCGGAGTTCGCGTGATGATTTATGATCCTTGACAAGACGCGGGAGTGGAAATCTCTCTCTCCCTTTCCTGCGCTGGTCGCACTTGTAGCTTGACGTTTTGAAGGAAGGTGATTGCCTGCCCAGAATGAAATTGAAGTTGGCTTGCGTTAAAATTTACTCCCAATTCTGTGAAGTGATTGCTCATTTAGGGGAGCACGTTATCCAAAACGCAGTTTCACACTTCAGTCGGACCGGATGGCATCCTGCCAAATGCTTTTAAATTAGCACGAGGTGAGGTTCTGCCATGGTTTATTGTAAATCTTCTTTTTAACTTGTAAATTACGTCCAATACAGTGCCTGATGATTGGAAATTGTCTTCTATCCATCTGCTTGATAAGTACAGAGCAGTCAACGATACAAATAACTAAAGACTGTCATTCAATTTTTGCTCACTGTCAAAGGTCCAGGAAGAGTTAGTGAAAAAAGATCTCGTGTCTTTTTTAGAGGCAGGACTTTGTGACGTGAATCATGACGGCCTGGTTCGTGTGTGTTTGGTTTCTTCGTCAGTTACGTTCTGACGTTGATCATCGATGGTATGAGGAGTGTGCGGAGCTTCCACTTTGACAAGGCGGCCGCCAGCGTTCTCACCACGTGTGTAAGTGCGCCCCACAAATCCGCACGTGCCCTTCACATTTACTTCCACTTTCTCCACCGGTGCCCATGTTTCTGATACCCATATCATCGGTACATCATCCCTTTGTCGCAGGTTGCATAGCACAGTGTTTGTGAAGCAATCAGCTTCTGAAAAGTGGTCGTTAAACCAACTCCTAATTCCTTATGGCTTATTCATATTCTTAGCTCTTTCGGTAAAGTCATGTTGAAGGGAAACAAAATAATAATATATATATAAAACAATAAAAATTCTCACGACGTTTCGACCATAACACAAACGGTCATCATCAGATGTGAAAAACCATGGCTTGCGAATATAACACGTTTGGTCGTATTCATATGCCAAGCTTTATAACGCTAGATATTGTGGTCAAGCCATGCATTGGAATTGATGATTGACTGAAACCATCTTGATATATAGAGGAGTGCAGAGCTTGGGCGGGTGGAATTTGGCACCTGCTCCGCCACCTGGCCTCCTTTCCGATGTGCCCGCGGTTCCTCCTTGAGCCTCTTTGAGTCGGGAGCGAACCCTGCGGGGGCGGTGGTAGTGGCGACGTGTTCCAAAGTCGGTGTTAATTTTGCGCTGGTGCCACGGCCCTTGGCGCCGGTGGTTGGTCCACAGATGCTGACGATGGAACCCGGCTACCTGTTCCTGGGCTCCCGGCTGGGGAACTCGCTGCTCTTGAAGTACACGGAGAAGCTGACCGAGTCGGCCGCCGAAACGATGAGCAAAGACAAACCGGTGAGCCGAGCAGCGCCTTTGTTTACTTATTAGCACTTTACAGCTTAGGTGGAAAGTGTAACAGGGCAGGTGGGCGGGAGGTTGTGGTGGGGGGGCGGAGTACAATAACTCTCATTAAGACGATCCAATGTGAACAAAATTCGGTATAAATTGCCATTCCTATTCAGGAATAATGTAGCAGGTTAAAACCCTCCCAAATGATTTTAAAGCGTTGCTTGCGTCTTCCCTGGAAGAACTGCTTTGCAAGCCCTGTTGCCTTGTTTCCTACGCCCCTGGCGTGAGCCACTACTGATATTATCGCGGATTTAATACGTTTGAGGATAAACGCATGTTGGAAGGTGCTGCAGGAATCCATACACGTCCCTATTTGAACTTACGTTGCCATTTTCGCCCAACGTTATCCCGTTAGGGCTATCAGTGTGTCACGCCATGAAACGAAGAATCCAGTCAGATCGCTTCACAAAGCAGTGCAATCCTTCGTGTTTGGAGAACGGCCCGTGGAAGCGGATATCACTGAACTACCTGTGAGATCTCTTTAAGCGTCCTGTAGTCCACACAGTGGAGGGTAGTACTTTCACACCTGCTCTGCACGTGAGTGTAATTGCTGAGCCAGGCGGTCACGTCCTTGGTGGCCATGTCTAGTCGTCATAGAGCACTGCTGAATTCAGTCAGTGCACGGCCATAAAATTACGTGACACTGCATAGGGCCACAGCTGTGGTGTGGGTTGTCACGAAGACCCCCAACGGCGGAGGTTTGGCTGCACAGCGACCTCGCCCTTTGTCCGGAACCTGTCCAGCAAGGGCCTACTGAAGGCTTGGCAGGGTAAAACCAGCTGGACAAGACTGTAGGGTCCGCGATAAGAGACTGAATTCTCAGAACTTAAATATAGCCATATTAATCGCTGAACAAAAGTTCGTGTGCGATGTTTTATTTGTATGCGGTCCTTGGTAGCTGAGGCTGAGACCGTCAACTCAACTACGCCTGGAGGACCAGGACCTCAGCGGTGTCGGCTCAGCGCTCCGACCTCTGAGCCATCCGGCCGCCTATAGAGCAGTGCCCTCTACAATGACCGCCGATCATGAATACGGCCGCGCCGATGCCATTGACGTGACAGTAGCACGCTCGTCCATGGGAGCTACTACCCACCTTGTTAACGTTGTGTGTAGCTGCGAGTTTTTAATCGTTGTTGGCAATAGTCCAATTGCTTTGTGGTGAATAGGCTTTATTTTTCCTTTAACGATCTAGATATATTTATCTCTCTGCAGTGTCTGTATAGCGTAACATTTGTGTTGATCAAGAGGAAATTTAAAAAAGTGCACCCTGTGTTGTCATTACGGCAAGATGATCTCATAAGTCTGAACATTTGTTATCGCGAACTCTTTACGACTCCAGTCCATCATGAATGCGTGCTCATCGCATGCAGCAAGCTCTTTGGAATAACACTTTGGAAAACTGTTCAGGCTCACTGTGATCAGTCCAAACAATGCTCAAGTAGTTTTGCAAAAACAGCTTGGGTAATGTTAAAACCAGAGCTGATCGTTTATAGGCTCATTGATGTCCTCTTGCTTAATCAGGTGAGATAACTCATCAGCGTTCGATAGCTCATTCGCCGATCACTAAAGCTTATAACGCGGCCCTTTGTAACTGGGCTTTCGCCAACGCAGCTCAATTCCAGGCCTCTGAGCCCGCTTGGTAGGCTGCGATTGTGAGCTCGCTTCCCACTAGTGGGCTGTTAAATCATCATTCCCATTATCTACTCAATGCCAACGTGTTGCTCCTATCTGTCTCGCCTGTTATTGATTGAGGTGAGACGTGATTGAATAAATCTGCTCAAACTATGGAGAGAGGGAGCCCTGCGTACCGTTTGAATTCCCCGGCGTTCAGTTCTTCCTTAGGAATAGAGACGTGCGGCCCTTGGTCAATCCACTGCTGGATGAGGACCTCCCCCACACCTTGTGGTTCCTAGGGGTTATTTGACCACGCTTCACCACCCTGGTCAGCGCGGGTTGTTGCAGGTGGCGGAACACAGAGACAGGGTTCGCGAGGTACACCGCAGGGCACGGGTTTTTGCTGCGCTGTCCTCTGCTGCTCACCACGTAGCCCCCCACGGCCTGTACCAACTTGCGTGTGCATGGCGGTTGCTCGTTCAATCACTCATCCAGGCTCACACCCTGCTTGGCTCTTGAGAGAGATGCGAGGAGATTGGGTGCGCATTCTGGGTGATTTGGTCATACAAAAAAAGTACGTCTCATCAGGGCCCCCCCCCCTCCCGTGTTAGAAAGTGACATTTCTATTTTTCGTGCCACGAAGATGTTCCATTGCACCAACATGTCGCCATGCCGTATATTTCTCATTTGAAGGCTGCGGTTTTGCTGACGAATGTGTCGAGTTTGTTCGTTATTCGACTTTAAACTTGTGAACGTGTTCCATTAGGAGGAGCCGCCCAACAAAAGGAAACGCACCGAGGCCGGAGACTGGATGGGTAAGAGAGAGCGCAGTACAGTACGACACCACGGATAGAAATGCGCATTAAGAGAATTTGGCTGCTATAAATTTCCACACGATAAGCCACTTCGTCGAGCTATCATTTGTGGCCAGGCCACTTCTGAAAAATAGCTATTATAGCTCAGTGGGCCCTACCTGGTAAAATAAACGTGGTGTAAGAGTTTAACAATATCAATCAGACTGTCCGAGGTCTGAGGTATCAGCGCATGGGTCGAAAGGTCACTTATTTGAACACCGGTAGAAAATGGCAGCTATGCCGTGCAGAAATATGGTCCCGGAAAAATCATGAAGCGCAAACTTTTTTGAACATCGGGGCAAAATTATTTGCTGTGCCTTAGATGTAAGCGACTGTACGCGAGATTAAGATCGCACGACTGTGTTTAACGGTCGGATTTGTGGCCATCTCTTGAACGAGACAAAAATAAACATTTGTCAGTAACACTGCCTTCAAAGAAAACAATATAAATAGGCGACGTTTCAGGCAGTCGCCCTTCTGTCCTCTCTCTTTATGTGCCGTGAAGAAGGGCCATTGCCTGAAACGTCACCCACCTTGTTATTTTCTTCTCAAGGCCACAGCGTGATTGACAGATGTGTCGAGTTTTTTGTTAATTTCATCAGGTCTCTCCTCTGTGTTTTACCTAGAATGTTTTATCAGCAGTAAGTTGTCTGCGCGCGTGTGCGGGAGTTAGCGCACTGCGCTACAAACCTGGCAACCCAATTTCGATTCCAGCTCACGGCCACCACCAATACTTTTGACGATTATCTGGGCCTCAGCCTCAAATGAGTACCTCGTGTGGTGTGTCGTAAACATCGCGACTGGGGAGACAAAGGCGTCGGGGCGTGGTGCTGGCCACCCACCCGCCCTCGTGTGCCGTGCCAGCCTTTATTGGTGCTACTCGCAAACTTGCAGTGTGTTAAGGCTGTACGGCGGATTTTTGTTCTTGTTTACGCTTATTTATTTGTTCGTCGTTAGCCAAGAATGTGGCGCTTCTCGACGACATGGATGAAATCGAGGTGTACGGGAGCGAGGCGCAGTCTGGCACTCAGCTGGCCACCTACTCCTTCGAGGTAGCGTCAACGCACGGCCACAACGAACGCACGGATGGCACAAACGCGCGTGTACAGCGCCGAGTGTGCTTCAATGACTCGGCGTACTTTAAAACCGTTTCGCGACCCACGTGTGTGCCCTTTATCACCCAGGTGTGCGACAGCATCCTCAACATCGGGCCCTGCGCCAATGTAGCCATGGGGGAGCCGGCCTTTCTATCCGAGGAGGTCAGTGTTTGCATGTATCCAGGGACATCAAATTGTTCATGAGTTTATATAGACTTCACGGTGAGCAGCGAATTGATGTGTGATGAGTAGCGCATGCTGGAGTATGCGATCCAGAGGTCGCCGGCTCTGTTTGGTCTCCCGGCGCGGCCGTTGAAATGATGGACAAGATTCTTAAATCTCCCCCACGCCCCCCCCACCGCCTCTGCCCACTCAGCAGGGTGAATTGCTGCACCGCAGCCGATCGGCAGCTCGCCGTGTGGTGATGTAAATTGTGAGCACTCTCTAGGTCAAATAGTTATCCTGAGCTCGCTGTAATGGTGGAAGGCCCTTACGCTGGCAGTGGCGTGAACAAGACATTGCACGGCTGCACCTTCAGCTTTCACTACGAGGAGTACAGTGAGACCTCATGGTGGAGCGGACAGCACAGTCTTAATAATTTCCCAACCCAAGAACCTGAACATATGTGGAAATCGTTTCGTCGTGTGTCCAGGAGTGAGTTTCGGATTGATACATTAAACATTTTGGTTAATAGAATTTTAAAGATAGTTTTGGATCTTTGTCAGATATTTGGATAGTTGATATTTTGTATGAATGTAAAATGTCTTCCTGTTAACAATAATGTTTATTTGTATGTATGTTTGTAAGTCTGTCACACCTGTCAAGCCCTTATCAGTGCCTACCTTATTTCAGACCAATCCAGACCTTACTGGTCACCCCATGCCCTTCTTATTCTCAACGCTCATCCTACACAGTCCCATCAAAAGGGAGAAACACAAAAACATTTTTTTTTTACTCAATTTCCCTGTAAAAGAATACGGGTAAACCGTATGGGTTGACAGGTATGGTATAGTATGTTTGTATGTGTGTATTTTGAACTGCTTTCGTACCGCATGCAGCCAACCGTGCTAATTGGAGATACTGCGTGACACCATTTTTGGTGGGAAATGTGTGGGAGCGACGTCATATCAGTGACATTTCGGTTCTATCACGGTTTTTCTACGTACTGTGCAAAAGAAGTTCAACATACATTATACATGCATCCAAAATGTCGTATCTACTCCTGATTTGTTTTTGGAGGATTTTGTCGGATAAGTAAAACAACTGGAGCCAATTCCTCGGAGAGACAGAATGTGCAACCACACGTGCAGACAAACGTATAGGAGATTAGTTGTGGTGTGGAAAATGTCACATTGCTTCAATTCAGAATTGAAGCTGAAAGCAAGACGGTTAATGCGGCAAAAGGCAAGAAACGGAACAGTAATGATGAGGTCTCACCGTGTTACCATCCATTCACTCATGTCTCATTAGCAACATGGTGTAAAATTACACCAGACCTCTGGGGTCAATTACAGCTGTAATTGTGCCGTTGGTAATGAATTTGCTTTTCACAACGTAATTGTAATTTCAGTGACAATGCTGCTGCAGTTGTAATTATATTTGACCCCAGGTCTCAAATACATAGACACTCAAATTAACTTTATTTATAACCAGGTGAGGGCCGATTGAGAACAAATGTGATAAGCAGACAAATTTCCTCGTCATTTATCTGTTGATCCACGTTAAAAAAGTACACTTCACTCCCAGAATACAGTGAAGGCCGATGCGTTGTGACATTTTTTTGTATGGGGAGAGACGGAAACAGGATGGAGTCATTGTGTGCTTTTCCTTTTTGTTACTTATATATTCTACACAATGACGTGAGCGATTACATTTAGACAAAGAAAAGTGTCTATATTACACACCATCGTCTATGTGGTAATTAGTATTAATCCACTGCTTAAAACTTTGTGAGTTAATATGTGACGATAATGTTTGATTGTTTCATGTGCGAAAGTTTCAAAACAGACCAGAACCGGACTTGGAATTGGTTTGCTGCTCCGGCTATGGGAAAAATGGAGCTCTGTCCGTGGTGCAGGTGAGGTCGTGTTCATGAGTTTTAATAATAATCATTGTCTTTCTGATATTTCATTTAGCATCATCCAAGAAAATCACATCTTTAAAATTCTGCAGCATTTGTAATTCTCCTAGCCTTCACCAACCCGCCCTGACCAGTGGGGTGAAGTATGGTCAAACAACCCCCCCCAATAGCCCGCACGGGGAGACCCTCATCCAGCAGTGGATTGACCAAAGGGCTGTAACCTGCACACCTGCGCCTACCGTGTCCTCCCGTATAATTCCGAGCGATGCGTGCATTGCGTTTTGTCTGGCAGAGGAGCATTCGGCCGCAGGTGGTGACGACGTTTGAGCTGCCGGGATGTTACGACATGTGGACGGTCATCTCTCCCGTCAGCGAAAAGCGAGAAGAGGGCAAGGTACAGCATGTGGGGGTGCGGCTATAACCCCCTTCGCCTCTTTTACACTGAACGGCTGACCTGCGCCAAGGCCATGCCGAAGCCAGCCTGGCTCGGATCAGCAGGAGCCTGGGTTGTTATTTTCCACCGCGATAGCCGCGCAGTGCCAGCTGATGCCACCTGCAATGACTGAGTCGAGACGTGCGTTGGGGACGCCGTGTCCTCGCTGTGTACCGACCGATGTCACAGGAACTGAACGGTTGATTAGTCCCAACCCTGGCCCTGCTTGGCCCCGAGCCATATTCAGGTGTCTTGGGAAGCCGACATATCACAGTTCCGGTCAGGGCTCGGCAGCACGGCAGACGGCCGATGGAAAGCTACCACTGTCATGAGTGCCCCGTGCTGGCCCAGTTGTGGCAATGGAAAAGGGGTAACACGGACTCACGCACACACACAAAGATAAAGAACCCCCTATATAAATATGGGCCATGCCTTTGTTTTTAAGTTTGGAGTTTGTTCGCACGTAAGGCAATTTAAGAGAATGAAATTGCTTGCCGCTGATTTTTCTTTTTACGTACGTAAATCTGCTTTGCTGTTTTTCTCCCTTTGCTTGCTGTCCAAGAGATCAAGACATGTGAGTTCACGGGTTAAATTCTGAATAATCATCCTGAACCACGGCAAACACCGAATGAACTTTACCCATCTCCGAATTATAAATGTGATCCACGTTCAGCGGCGACACCACAGCATCGAATCAAGTCACGATCAAGTGCATTCGGTGGTTAATCTTCATTCTTTATTCTCCTCCTTCCTGTTTTTTTTCCCCCACGGAACAGAGCAAGGAGTCCGAGTCGGAAGCGGAGCCCGAGAAGGAGGAGCAGAAGGAGGCGCCGCTGGAAGACGAGAAGAAGAAGCACGGCTTCCTCATCCTGAGCCGCGACGACTCCACCATGGTGCCGTGGGCCTTTGCTCCCCCCCTCTCTTATGCTGCTCCCCACTTGTCGCTCGGATCGCTGGCGTACACGAGGGTGTTACTGGCTGGCCGGTGGGTGGGGGGCTGGGTGCTTTCCACGCGTGTTCCCAGACGCAGCCGAGCTGCCATTGCGCAATCGCCCTGTGCGGTATTGCGCAATCGCAGCTTTGGAGCCCCGGGGGTAGGTAGTAGCGGTGCTCATGGCGGTAGTGGGCGACGGTGGTGCTGGTGGTGGCGGTGGCGGTGATTCGGCAACTTCACGTGGCGTCAAAATAGGCCAGGTTCTGGCCACGTGAGCTGCGGTGAGCTCGCCGACACTGCTGAATGGCAGTTGGTGATGTTTGTGGGTAACTGTGCCATACACGAGCATATTGTCACTGCACGTTTTTTAAAAACTTCATTACCCCTCTCTATAGATTTGGACACTGCGTAATTTTGTGGGGTGGTGGGGGGGGTTGTTTCAGCTCTCCCATATCGCTCCTTAAGTTCGACACTGCCAAGAACGACGTAGCCTTTGCCACGAGGGGAGATGGAAAAGTACGTGGCCCTGACGGAGAAAGGGGCGACGAGTGACCTTGATGGAAGGGTGCGTTATTATGCCGTGTGGGCCGCTTTGTTGAGCAACGCTCATCCTCCATCGATGTCCCAAGGCTTTTGTCTTTACCCAGAAGAACTCTTTGTATCTGTTTTCTTTCTTCTTCTTTTCTCCCACCGCACGTTCGCAGAATCCATTGTTTTTATTGTCACGAGAAAAATGCTCTCCCCACAATTGATTCCTCAACTCTGGAATAAAGTCAGACCACAGACTATTTATTCACACCCCCCCCCCCTCCCCCACACATACATCGTTATATTTTGGATAATAATGATAACAGCCTCTGGTCTGTGTGACCTCCCAGATCCTGCAGACAGGCCAGGAGATCATGGAGCTGGACCACAGCGGCTTCAACACGCAGGGCCCCACGGTGTTCGCGGGGAACCTCGGAGGCAACCGCTATATCCTGCAGGTCTCACCCATGGGCGTGCGGCTCATGGAGGGAAGTAAGTGGCAGAAGGGGAGACGTGCGTCTTGAGTTCTACGCGATGATCCCTTTCCGCCCACTGGCTCATCCCGAGCCGAGCCAGCGCAGTGCTCCCACCCCCCCCCCCCCCCCTTCCCACGGTACGGGTGGTATCCCACTAAACTATTCAATATTTTTTTTTATTTTGCCAGGAAAGGCCCACTGAGCTATACAGCTCTCTTTCAGAAGTTACGTGGCCGCAAATGATAGCTCAACGAAGTGGCTTATGTGGGAATTTCTAGCAGCCAAATACTCTCAACTGATAATTTCTTAATGTGGAGGGAAAAACCGGAGCACCTGGAGAAAAATCCATGCGACCTCGCGGAGAGAGAGACACCGCAAACTCCAAATATACGACTAGTGTCATGGTCGGGATCGAACCCATGACCTCCTGTACAGCAGGCGAGATAGTTAACATCTCGCCACCGCGGCTCCCCACTGCGTACGCTGCTCACCTCACAAGAAATTCGCATTGGGCTCAGTGCCAAACAGGGCCGGGGGGCGCTCGTGCGAGGCCGACGACACGTAGATCACGCGCGCGACGCTGGCTCAGTACGCCGCTCGGACACGGCGTCACCGCACGACGCACTCGTGCATCGGCTCGCTAGCCGTGGGTGTCGTCGGTGGCGCACGCCGCTCTGCTTCTGTGGTGGAAAAACTTCCCGGATCCTCCTGAGCAGCGCCGGGCTAGCTTGGCACGGCTCGGCTGTGGAGTGTGCAAAAGAGGCGTACGTGCACGTATACAGCTATTTTGGCATAATCCACTGCTGGATGAGGGCTTCCCCACACACTCCAATAACCCCCACGACCCCCCACAGTGCAGGCTCTTGGGGGTTATTGGGGCACGCTTCGCCACGCTGCTCAGCGCGGCTCTGTGAAGGCGAGGAGTGCAGATATTGGTGCGTGGTTCTTTGCGACAATGGATTTGCCAACCCTGCCCTATGACCACCCCCCTGTTGTGCCTAGCGGTCACTGAGACCTCATGATATCTGGCATATTCCGGGTAATTTGGTCAGAAGTAATGTTGTGCAATACATCACGATAATGGGAGGGAGCGACGGTGCAGTGGTTGGCGTGCTTATGCTATGAACTCGTCAGCTAGAGTTTGATTCCCAGCTACGACTAACATCAGGGGAGAGTGATTTTTCCTAACCAGTCCTGGGCCTCCCAGGACATCCCGCACCGATCGGCGTGGTGAAGTATGTTTAAAAAAAAAAACTAAAGCTCACTCACCGACACGGCAAACGATGAGAACTTCATCCAGCATTGAATGAACAGAGGCTGGAATTAATAATTACTATAACAGTATCCGTCCGCTAAATATTGTTCTTGGACGGCATAGTCCTATTTATTATAATGATAGTCATCCTCGGCCACAATCCGTCCGCTGCTTGTGGAAAGCCCTTGCTGTAACGTCACCATTCTTCGTGATCCTGCGGTAGCCGAAATCCGTTGTGTGTCTGTTCAGGACTTGGAAGTGCAATGCTTGGAATTCCGCTGTGAGGAAGATAGAAAGAAGAACTCATGCAGCAGGGAACAAATGGTTGACAATTAAGACAAGTAAGAAGGCTTGGGCTGGACTTGTCATTAGAGGGGCTGATTTCCGGTGGTCAAAGATTAGCGACGGAGTGGCCGCCAATAGAGGGAACGTATCCAAAGGGATGTCGGCTGCGGAGGCGGTGTTACGGGCACCACGGTGGCGAGATGTTAACTACCTCGCAAGGTATGCAGGAGGTCGCGGGTTTGATCTCCACCACGACGCCTCCTGTATATTTGGAGTTCGCATATTCTCCCCCTGGTCATGTGGATTTTTCTTCGGGTCCTCTTTGATTTTTCCCTCCGCATTTAGACTCAACATCCGTTTACAATATTTGGCTGCTATAAATCTCCACGTTGATAAGCCGCTGTGTAGAGCTATAATTTGTGGCCAGTGACGCTTCTGAAAAAGAGCTCGGTGGGCCTTGCCTGGTCAAATAAAAAATATCACGCTTAGAAGCTAGATGAATTGTTGAATCACAGTAACAAGAGTGATGGCTTGGGGAAGGCCTTCGTCCGGTCACGGTTCATTTGAAGCTGATGATGACGACAGTCGTGGTTGGCAGTATCAACTTCACATTCACTTACTTGATTCACGTTTTATGCCAAGTGCAAGGAAATCGCTAATTAAACGCTTGGCAGGCAATAGTCACTTTTGTCCTCGGAGGTTATCTTCGGTACGGTTTGTAATCTCGATTGGAACCCCAAGGTTCTATAATGGAAGGGCTTGTGTGTTCTTATAGAATCGTGGGGGGGGGGGGATCAATGAGAATGATCACACTTTCGTCCATTGATCGTGAGAAATTGATAGTCGGGGGAAACAAATTAAAGGAAAAAAAAAGTCATTAGCGTTCACAGTCGTTTTTTGTTGATTTTGCTGATGGTCGCTTGTTTTTGCACCAAGTACTTGCCTTTTCGGGCACGGAAGGACCCGTGGTTGTCTCGGGTTCGGGCTTCCCAGCCGATGTATCAAATCAACAAATTCGTTCTCTCGTTTGTTTAGCGCACTTCACGGCAATCATAAAGGCATCTCAGGTGCACTTTACCTAAAATTATTATATACTATATCCAAGACATTTAGTCAACAAAGCAACACACAATAGAAAACATAAATAGCGAACAAAAGCTTAAATTGTAATGAGGATCAGTTGCCGAAATCAAAGGAATGCCACGGTAAAAGCAGACACGCAGGAGGTGTTAAGATGTAACGCCTGTATTAACTGCTCAACCCAAGCTATAAATAAGTTGGCATTTGGATTGTCCTTGTCCCGCTCGTCTTTTGGAGCTCTGCTTTATGGCACCGGTGAGACAAAGTCTCATAAAAGGGGCTGTCTCGTGAAGGCCAATCACTTTCAAGGACAATGCATAAATTATCAAAGAATACTTGTTTACATGTTTTGCCACAAGTATGTGGAATAAATGTTTTTCCCCGTGACATACACGGTGCCCTGACGCAAAGTTGGAATACAATCGGTGGGGTGAGTGTGAGGTGTGTGGGGGGGGGGGCAGCAGAGAACACAAAGTTAACAGTTTCGTGTCCGATAAGAGGAGTTATTTTCATGGCAATCAAGCGTTACACTGTGATGTTGGCTTGTGGTGTCCACAGTGGTACAAAGTAGCCTGCACACAAACTAATGACTTCTGTTAAATTGTTCGTGCCGGCGCAACTTCTGTCTTGTATTTTGCGCCGCGTATCGCTAAACTCGGAAACTCGTTAACCGCCGCTGTTTTCCGACCTAATTACACATTTGCGGTGGCTTTTCGTTGTTTAAGCCTACGCATTGCCAACTGTCATTCAGTTCAAATTATGTCGAGATCTTTATTCGGCAACTTTCAGTTTAAAATATTTAACAGGCGTTCAGGATAGGGGTTTAGGTTACATAATGCTTGTGACCAACTTTGTGTCACTGGGAACTCTCCACCACCCGACACAGCCAATCAAATAAAATCGTCACACGGTGCGCAAGCATCTCACAACGTGCCGATTATTATTGTTTTGGCTCGTTCATCGGTAGGGTTGAATAAGAGTGCGTGGAGGGGAGTAGAGTGAGCTGAGAGGGGAGAGATAGGAGAGTCTGTTGAGGGGAATACAGTGAGATGAGAGGGGAGTGTGGGCAGTCAGGGATGAGTCCAGCGAGGATTTGGAAGACGGTGCCATCTTAACATCGATCTGAGATTGGATCGTGAGCCAGTGGAAGGAATGGGAGTACTGGGGTGGTCGAAGTAATTGTGAAGCTCTCAATTAAACAAACTCACGCGCGCACTTTTTCTCCCACCAGCCAAGCAACTGCAGCACATCCCGCTGGACCTGGGCTCGCCGATCGTGCACTGCTCCGCGGCCGACCCCTACGCCATCATCCTGAGCGAAGAGGGGCAGATCATGCAGCTGCTGCTCAAGGAGGACAAAGTGAACGGCTCCTGCTGGCTGGCTGCCGCGAAGCAGCCGGTCCACTCGGTGAGCTTTCACCTCCCCAAACTCTCCCTCGCCCCAGCCATTGGGTGACGTGACGATCGCCCTTTCAGGCGGATCACGCACCACCACGGTCGGTTCTGGTTCGACCGATGCGACCGCGGTCGATGCATTCCAAAAAAAACGAAGGGCGCACAAAACCGAAACAGCTGCCTGTCGAGTAGCGCACACAGTACACACACAGTTCACACACAGTACACACAGTGCTCGCAGTACGCAACTTTGTCCCGTGTGACACCACATAGCTGCATGTAGAGTGAATGCAAACCGCTTAACACGGAGAATTTTGGGTAGAAATAGGTTTGCCGCGTATGCAGCGCAAAATCGCACAAACCGAACGAGCGTAGGGCGAGGGGAACCTGTGGAGAAATCGGTGGCGTCGCATTCTGCTGGGGTGACTTCTGCCGCACGAGGTGACGTCACGACTGCTAGCTTGTGAGAGTTCCGACAATCGCGAAACTTTAAAAGAACAAACTGCGATTTACGATGCTCGTGCGCGGCATCGGGCTTCGCCCCGTCGTCTGGGTGTTGATTTTTGGAACGATTTGTGGGTGTAGGGAGAACTGTTGACGCGCGTCCTTATTAGATGTGCACGTCTCTGCGCAGAATTATTACCTTTTTTTTTTTAGATTAAGAGCCACGTTAACACAATTTGACTGCGGAGCATTCCCACAGGAGGCATTCGGCACGCTCGAAGTGCACGCTCGGTTCAGCGCGAGAGGCTCAAAGTGTTTACGTATGGGGCTTGCGGCCGCTAATGTGGATGCATAAGCATTCTTGTGTGCGCGTGCTCTATGCTTGCGTGTGCGTCTGGGTCGGCTCGGCCACAAATGAGTACCTGCTGCGGTGTGTAGTAAACATCGCCACCGGGGAGACAAAGGCAGTCGGGCGTGGTGCTGGACACCCACCCCCTTGTGTACCGTGCCGGCCTTCATAGGTGCTACTCACTCACAGCACTTGCCCCAACAGTCCGTTAAGGCTGGGTTTAACTCCTGGCTGTGGGTGGATTGCATCAGCTGCACATGGTTATTAGAGCTAATCTCAGCCTTAAATGAGTCCCCCATAGCAAATCCTAATATTGCCGGGAGCGGTCGCAGTCGTGGTTGTACTACGATCCTGGCAAGCAGAGTTTGATTCTCGACCATGGCTAACATCTAAGTATTCGAGTGTTTGGCTGCTATACATTTCTACATGATAAGCCACTTCGTTGAGCTGCTATTTGTGGCCTCTGAAAAAGAGCTATTTAGCCCAGTGGGCCTTAGCTGGTAAAATAAAAAAATTGTTTCGTTTTTAGTTTAACTTCAGTGGCGGCTGATATCTGAACCTGCCTGGTCAAACAACCCCCCACAGCCTCCACAGCTTGAAAGGAGGCTTTCATCCAGCAGTGGAGTGACAAAAGGTTTGTAAAACGACAATTACAGCCATAACACAAACCTCATCACGACGACGATGAGGACGATCGTGACGACGAAGATGGCGATCTCGATGTTGACGATCGGCATACGGACGTGCGTCCAACCTTGTGTGTCGATCCCCCGCGGTTGTTGTTCAGCAATCCAAGGTGCTGGCGCTGTGCGTGTACCGCGATGTGAGCGGCATGTTCACCATGGAGAGCCTGGCCACCCTGGTGCGGGAGACGCCCGTCACGCGGTGCAGCCAGGCGGAGGAGGATGCCCCCGTGGCGGAGCTCAGGTACGATGACTGCCCGCTGTAGGGCCACAGGACAACCCTCCGCAGGCGCTCGCCAGAGATTGTTGAGGTTCTTTTGCCGCTGTGAATTTTTCCGCACGATAAACCACTTTGTCGAGCTGTCGCTTGCAGCCAGGTAGCTGCTGAAAAAAAGCGAATTGCTCTGTGGGCTTTGCCTTGCAGGATGGGGATGGTTTAGTTTCATTTGTATGTTTTTTTTAGGTGATTTATTTGCCTCTCCTGTACTTTGCACAACTGCCATGTTTTTTGTATTTTTTGTTGTTGTAAAGTTCTTACCCGTCCCTACAGATTCTTCCAGTGTAAATAAATATTCTGATTATTTTTTCGAGTGGAGCCCCCCTCTGCCAGTGTCACGATGTGTAATGACGCAATGCCCGATCAACAAATGCAAAGGAGACATTATACAGCGATACACTACGCTGCTCCTGACTCGGTTATCTGGGCTTGACCACCTGGATGTGACGTTGTAGTTTTTTGCTCTGCATCTACATCAGCAGCTGTAGGAAAAAATAAGAAGGTGGTGTGTCCGAGCGATTGCAAGAGCTGCTGCTCGTTTTGTGGTTGACTTGGCCTATCACCTTCTTCGGGTCAATAAAATGATTACCGCTTTGTGGGAGTCAGCGTTCGCGCTGTCTGGAGACTGGTTCACGTCAATGGAATTCACAATTTCCACGGGCAAGTTGAGATAATGAGCACACAGTGATCATGGAGCTGGAACACATGCAGGTTGTTTTTTTATTAGCCTGTTGATTTTATTGTTTATTTGACTTTCCTCTCACCCTGTTTGCCTCCCTGTCTGCCTGTCTATGTGCTGACCTCCCTCTCTGGTCTCATCCCTCTCTCCCTTCTATCCTACCTTCAACTAAATCTACCTTGTGAATGTACCTACCTACATCCTACTCACCCATCTTTCTTCCTCGGCTCCCTTCATTCCCTCCCCTCCCCTATCCATCCACATCTCATCTTCTCTACGCACGTCTCTACCACCTATTTTCCGCTCAACCTCCCTCGTCCTCCCCTCCGCCTGCGGCGTTCGCCCCGTCGTGACCCCCGCAGCTCCGCGGATGACGAGGAGGAGATGCTGTACGGGGAGTCGAACGCCTCCGTCTTCGGGCAGAGCAAGCGCGACGAGGCCAACCGCCCTGAGGAGGTGGCGGCTGCCAGCGCCAGGGCGCACGCGAAGGCGGCGCGGGGCCACGCGGAGCCCACGTTCTGGAGCGCGCTGGTGCGCGATAGCGGCGTCCTGGAGGTGAGCGACGGCCCGGCGCCGCCACGGCCGTCGTCGCAGGCCCACACAGCTCCCACACAGCTCCCACACAGCTCCCGCACAGCTCCTTCACCGATCCTCCACTGATCTTCCACCGATCTTCCACCAGTCATCCGCCGATCAGCGACCGATCCTCCACCAATCCTCGATGGATCATCCACTGATCATCCACCCATCCTCCATCTTCCTTAAACAAGTTTTATTTCCTCTTGAGCAGCCAAATTCCAATATTTGCTTCGTCCGATGTATATATATTTTGTTCTATCCAATATTTGTACAAAAGGTCACAGCAAAAGTCAAAATACAAAATAACAACTTTCAGATCGAATGGATGTGGCCCATCTGTGGACAAAGTTGACATTTGTAATATTTTTCTTCGTTTTTTTTTAATCGTCAGCACATTTGTTTGGACGAAGCCGCCGCGTGACCCCACGGCACACGCAAACGCCTGGTGGGCCCCAGCGCCTCCTGTCACTCACGTCAGGGTTATGGTGGATCTCCCTTGACAGCGGGTCAAGATTCCGCTGCTCATATTTAATTTGCGGAGCCCTGACATGACCACCGTTATTGCTGTGTCCGCCGTCTCATCCGAGGGTTCTTATATAGTCGTAGCGCAGCCCAAACCACCAGCGTAACTCACAGTTTCTTGACTCCGTCACCAACCCCCCCCACCCCATCATCACTCACCCCACGACTATTATTTGTTCATGGAATCTGCAATGAGAACAACATGAGTCTGACCGAACTCGAACAGAACTGTTACCAATGGTTGAACCTAGGACACGAGAACGGAATGTGGGAACCTTATCGAGTGGTGTCGGTCGCTATGCGGAGGCGAGTTTAACTTGAACCAACTCGAATAACTATGCATTGACAAATCTTAACAAACTGTCTTACAGTCGATTGATGTTAGGCTTATCTTTGGCCTGTGGACACCCGCACAGGTGGTGCATGAAGAGCTCCTGTAAGCTCTGGCCACCTCCGATTAGCACGGTTGGCTACGAACGGTGCCAAAGACGTTCAACATACATACTTTGTCCCAGCGATCTAGAGCACTAGAACGGACTCAACTTCTGGCACTAGGACTGAAATCACGCTTGCATTGAACTGAGCGAGATTATGTTCACATCCCTAACATCCGAACATCCACCCAGCCACGGCACCCATGCGTCCTTACTTCCCGCCTGCCCCCCCCCCACCCACCCGCCCTCTGTGCCGCAGATTTACCAGCTGCCCGAGTGGCGGCTCGTGTTCCTGGTGAAGAACTTCCCCGTGGGTCAGCGCGTCCTCGTGGACAGTTCCTCGGGGCAGGCCGCCGCCGTCGAGGCCAAGAAGGAGGAGGGGGCGGCGGCGCGGCAGGGGGAGATGCCGGTGGTGCACGAGCTGCTCCTCGCCGGCCTGGGGCACCGCCAATCCAAGCCCTTCCTCTTCGTGAGTCCCGCGCCGTCCAACGACGCGCCTTTTAAAGGGGGCAGGGGGCAGCCCCCTCGCGTAGGTGGTTACGCGTTGGACCGTAACTTTAAAGCCGGCGTGTTGACGTTCGGTTTCGGTCCGGTGACAAGGAACCTCAAAATGCACGGCCACGCGCGGGCTCTTGTTTCGTGTGGTATTTATGTATGTGTGGAACTTTTTTTTGCACCGTACGTAGCCAACTGTACGAATGGTGTGGAGAGGTGCGGGGTTGGAAGGTGACGTTTGTACGTTGGTGTCGACGTTGGCGAGTGAGCCGGTTTGGACGGCTTCAGGAAACGCTGCCGACAATCGATCGCGGCAAACCGTGGCGTTACTGCGTAGTCAGTGTCTTGGGATGGTTTATCTGTGTGTGTGTGATACCTGCAGGTGTATGTGGACCAGGAGCTGCTCATATACGAGGCTTTTCCCTACGACTCGCTGCTCACCATCAACAACCTAAAAGTGCGCTTTAAAAAGGTAGGAGGGAGGTGCCCCCCCGTTAGTTTCATCGCAGAGCAGTCGCATTATGAAGTGACGACATTTTATGATGACAACGAGCATAAACCATCATCACTCGAACTCCGGTCATCCTCGTGGCAGCTTTTGCCGAGCCATCGAACCGAGACGGTCACAGCATCGCGCTCGTTCAGATGGGCTTCTGGAGCTGTCTGGAACTCCCTTCTGCACTGTTAAATCCAAATTGACAAGCTCATTTCTTTAGAACTGCTTTTTGTATTTAGTTGCTTGTCCTTCCCCCCGCCCGCACCTGCTCTTAGCACGTTTGGTTACGTACGGCACAAAAAAAGTACAATGTACACACATACGTACAATGTGCCATTCATGGAGAGCGGCGTCTGCAGTGGCGGGGGAGCTCATTGACCGAGGTCCAGCGCCACAAGACTCCCACGAGCCCCCTCATATCTGGGCTTCGAAGGCCTCAACTCCGGAGGTCTCCTGCCCAGTTCCCTGTTCACGTCGCCCAGCCGCCCCCCTTTTTGGCCCAAGAGCCGCGCGCGGGCGTTTATCGGAGCGACGCCCCTACGCGGTCTCCGCAGGTGCAGCACGCCATCACGTTCCGCGAGCGGAAGGCTCGCCCCTCCTCCCGGAAGGTCGACGGGGAGCCGGCCGGCGGTGCCGACGGCGCACAGGACGAGACGGCGGCGGTGAGGGGCCGCGTCGTCCGCTTCCGCACCTTCGACGACGTTTCGGGATACTCGGGGGTGAGGTCCGCTCCGGTGTTTTTTTTTCTTCTCCGCGGTGGCTAGGAGATGTTAATTACCTCGCCCGGTATACAGGAGGCCGTGGGTTCCATCCCGACCCTGATGCCTGCTGCTGTATATTTGGAGTTTGCGGTGTACCTCTCTCTCTCCCCCCGTGGTCGCGTGGATTTTTCTCCGGGTCCTACGGTTTTTCCCTCCACATTCAGATATGTGCTTTTAGAGTTTTTGGCTGCTGTAAATTTCCACGTGATAAGCCATTTTTGTTGAGCTATCACTTGTGGGCAGGTCGCTTCTGAAAAAGAGCTACATAGCTCAGTGGGCCTTACCTGGTAAAATAAAAATAGTTTAGTTTTATAAAGTTTTAGTTTCATAGTTTCATCTTTTTTTTTCGACACTTGGGGTTGAAAACGTCGATGCGCCATCTCTCTGCAATGCAGGGGCACGATAACTGCCGTAAAGGCGATCCAATATATTTGCTTCCCAAACCCACATTATCCAGCAGTGTGTGTGTGTTTAAGCAACTAAACTCTGGACCGGTATTTTACTTTCTGGGTCTTATCAGCAGAGCCAAGCTCTTTGAACAAATGCTGCTGGGTACCTAGATGTTACTGGTGCCCTGTGCAGTTTAACCGAAATATTAGTATAAAGCTGTGTTGCCATTCCGGGACTTGATCTAATGGTCCTTGTCATCAATAATTAAATAATTCCGGGTACAGATGCACGCTAGAAAGCGCGACAGAAATTCCTGCGCGCGTGATTTTTCATCCTTGCCTAAGGCGAGGAATACACAAAAAAAACATGACTTGACCCTCGCGTTCGCCCGTTGCTGCTGCGCTTTGGGCAGGTGTTCATCTGTGGGCCCTTCCCCCACTGGGTGTTCATGACGTCGCGAGGAGCCCTCCGCATGCACCCCATGCACATCGACGGACCCATCGAGTCCTTCGCCGCTTTCCACAACGTCAACTGCCCCAGAGGATTCCTCTACTTCAACAAGCGGGTGAGCTGCTTGCCTGCTGATGCTGCTGGTGGGTTCTGCTGGTGCTGCTGGTGTTGCTGTTGCTGCTGGTGCTGCTGGTGTTGCTGGTGTTGCTGTTGCTGCTGGTGGTGCTGCTGGTGTTGCTGCTGGTGTTGCTGGTGCTGCTGGTGTTGCTGGTGCTGCTGGTGCTGCTGGTGCTGCTGGTGTTGCTGCTGGTGCTGCTGGTGTTGCTGGTGCTGCTGGTGCTACTGGTGCTGCTGCTGGTGTTGCTGGTGCTGCTGGTGCTGCTGGTGCCGCCACCACTTGTTAATTTCTGGTTCATCATCGCGCAAAGGTGTTGTGCTGCTCACGCACAGCAGCACAACACCTTGAACTAAGTTGCTTTATTATCAATATAAAGTAAGCTAAGGTAGCCGGAACTCCCCAATCGCATTGGATTAGGCTGAGAATATTGCGATCACATTACACTCATGCAAGGTGTGATGGGAGTCGTACCTTCCCGCTGTTTGCAAGCAACATGCTTTTCTTTATTGTTGTTCTTTAACCTATTTTTTTTCACGTTGCGATGAGTGACAGTGTCACTAAGGCAGTTCCCAAAGTTGCTTTTCAGTTCATTGTCATTCTCAGTTCACACCCGCTATCCAATCAACGGTGTCGCCAAGGCAAAGACAAGGCAAAGATCTACAATATTAACTCGCTGGAACACACTGTGCTTATTAGAACGATCCCCATTCTCTCATGCCGACTTCTACCTCTGTACGGCGATTCCGTTACTTCGGCAAACCCCGCGTGTAACGGTCGTACGCGCAGCCAGACATCCAATCATCGTTCGTGTTTTTACAGTGCGCACTACACACAGTACGTGTGTATGCGCCATGCAGTACATTGTACTGTTTATTGAGTACATAGGTACCCGTGCGTAATGTTTTAATTTTGCGTTGTGACCGAGAGACATGTACATATACTGTAACTAGCTGTACTACCCGGCTTCACCCGGGACTTGGATCCACCACGCGCGGCCGCCTTTGTCTCCCCAGTGGCGATGTTCACACACCACACCAGTTACTCGTTTGAGGCCGAGTCGACCTAGGGGAGGCCCAGGAGCGGTTGAAATAATCGTCACCGGTGGTAGCCGTGAGCGGGAATCGAACTCGGGTCGCCGGGTTCGTTGCACGGCACGCTAGCCACTACACTACAATGCGTTACGCTTCCACATGCGCGGGTCACATGACAGATTGGACGTCACAGCTCACAGTCTGTTGAGGCTATACGGGGGATCTTTGTCTTGTCTTTGAAATGTATATGTACAAATGTATGCATGTTGAACTTCTTCCGCACAGTACTTAGCCAGCCGTGCAACTGCATTATTACATACAATAATATGGTTCATTCCATTATTTTATGCATAATGCACCTCATCCATTACGCATCAAATGATATGGTTCATTCAAGAACGATAATTCGAAAGGCCTCTTTGGCTCTGCACGTTGTCTTACTTCGGGAGGAAAAGGCCGTGCCGTTTTGCTGGTTTGGGACGCGCGGCTTTGTGCACTGCTCCTCTCGGCTTTGCACCGCGCGCTGCCACGGCGTCTCCTGCCGTCGAGCTGCGCCGCCGTCTCTGGTATAATAAAACCTGCGGCCTCGCTCGCTCGCTCGCTCGCTCGCTCGGTGGTCGGTCGGCCGTGCCGTGCCACGCAGCGCTTGAGTCACGTGGCCGGCGCCCTGCGTTCGCAGGGAGACTTGCGAATCAGCGTCCTGCCGACGCACCTCTCCTACGACTCGTCGTGGCCGCTGCGCAAGATCCCGCTGCGCTGCACGCCGCACCACATCGTCTACCACGTCGAGTCCAAGGTGCGCGACGCTGATCTTTTGCGCCGGTTTCTCTTCGCTTCGTTGCCGTGCTCTTGATTCGGTTTGTTTTTGCTTTCATCAATTTTGGTGATCCAGGTCACGCTTTCAAATGAGACTGCTCCTGGTCTCGTGACTTCTCACCCTACCTGGTGAATCTAAACTTAACTACACTTGGCAAGGCAGTGGATTGACAATGGGCTGTACGTTATTATTATTAACCACAAACATTGCTTAGGTGTCTTTTCCCAAACAGTGCGGATAACGGAGCACACTGCTCTAAGGTTACTGGAGTAGTGTAGCAATCTGTAACAGGTGATTTTTTTAAAACAGTGCTTTTAACACTGCACTCGGGAGTTGGCGTGAGTTGCCCACGACTCCTTTGTGATTTCCTGCCCCCATGTCACTCATACGGTGACGACCAAGTCGCCTGAAATGCAACCCTGAAGCTAAGCAGTGTTGAGCCTGGCTAGCGCTTGCGTGGGTGTGACGCCAATGCACAAACTCGCTGCCGTAAGGTGGCGACCGTGAGGATGTGCCACGATGTGAGCGGCGAAGGGCGGCACTGCTGCCAAATCCGTCGTCGTATCAGGCGGTTCGGTGCTCCCCCATGTCGACGCGCCCTGGGCCTCCCAGCCAACTCCGCGCCAACCAACGCCGGCCGAGTGTTGTCGGTCGAACATCTGCCACGACCCGCGCGTCTGGGGCGGCCGTCATCCAGCAGCGGATCGATCGATGACAAAGGCTTGCTCGCGTTGCTGTCGCTGTCCTCCTGGATGTTGTGTGCCGGCGTGCGAAGGTGTTCGCCGTGACCACGAGCGTTTTGGAAATTTGCAACCGCATCCCGAGGATGAGCGGCGAGGAGAAGGAGTTTGAGATGGTGGACAGAGGTGCGTGCGTCTGCATGCGTGTGTGCGTGCACTGGAGTGGTCTTGGGAAGCGATAGTGTAGCGGTTAGCGCGCTGCGCTGCGAACCCGACTACCCCAGTTCGATTCTCTCTCACGGCCAACATCAGTGACGATTATCTGAACCGGCCCTGGGCCTCAGCAGATAATGTCCACTTGACACAAACAAATTTAAGGTTTTTATTTACGCTTTGCATCATCCACAAGGCCTTGTGGGATTGCATAATTTCAGTAGCATTGGTTCAGTACAGGTAAACTCTGGACCAGTGTCGGCATGCAATTTATCATCGGCAGAGTCGGGCTTGCTTGAACCAATGCTGGTGAGCTTCCAGATGTTATAGGCAAGGACCCTGTCGTAAAGATATATGGTGTTATTTTGTTACGCAAATTTGTAATACATGACAACATATATTCTCCCCAAAGATGCTCATGATTGTTTTGCTATCAGATCTAGAAAGGCAAATGGGGTTACACGTGCAATAGCTAACCATCGAACAAAGACGGGCAATGCATCGCGATCTTAGGAAGCCATTGGATCCATGCACTTTTGAATACTCTAGATTGAAAACCCATTTCTTTACAACTGCTTTTTGTGTTTAGTTTGTCGTCCTTCCCCTGCACCTCCGATTAGCACGTTTCCCTACGTACGGTGCGAAACAAGCTCGACATACATGCATATGACCACCGTGTGTAACAGGTGTTATAATGATGGGGGGGGGGGGTGCTATGTTGTGGGCAGCAAAGGGCAGCGCAGCAACATCCTACGCTCCCACGTCTGTGCCTCCACGCCTTGACCGAGGCCCTACAGACTTGGGAACACACGCGCTGGCGCCGATTACGATTTCGGCGAGTGGTTTTCCTCCCTTGCGCAGACGAGCGGTTCATCTACCCTACCCAGGAGAAGTTCTCCATTCAGCTCATTTCGCCCGTCAGCTGGGAGACCATCCCTAACACCAGGTGTGTAGCGTAGCGTGCTGCTCGGCACATGAAAGCCGCCTTCTGTCTCTTCGTTCGCGTGGTTCCCACGGATCGGTGCTGCCCAGCGATTAGGAGCTAGTGGTCTGGGAGTGAGTGTGTGTATGTGTATGTACGTACGTATGTATGTTGAACTTCTTTCGCACAGAGTGCAGCCGACTGTGCTAATCGGAGGTGCGGGGTTGTGTTCCCATGGATTCCAAGAGCAACACTGAACCATTGAGAATCTCGCTATAGTGATAATAATTTAGTTTGTTTTGGATTTGCGTCATTCGTTTAAAATAAAACTTAACAATTGTTTTACTTTTTCTTTTTATTCTACTAGGTAAAGCCCACTGAGCTATACAGCTCTTTTTCAGAAGTGACCTGGCCACAAATGATAGCCCAACAAAGTGGCTTTTCGTGTGGAAATGTATCGCAGCTAAATGCTCGAAACGCATGTTTTCTAAATGCGGAGGGAAAAACGGAGGACCCGGAGAAAAATCAACACGTAGCAATCTGTCTAGCAATCGATAAAACATGTTATAGCCCAGGCGCTCTATATGGAAGGTGACGGGACAGCGGGGCAGAGTGACATCAACACCAGCTGCTTTGTGCTCGTGGTCACGGGCCGCAATCGGTTTCCCGGAGTTGCCATCGTTTCCAAAGGGACCCCGAGGCCTAACCAACCCCAAAAAGAGCGGTCGATTACAATTATTTTTGTTATATTAACGAATCGACTCGCCTCGCCTTCCAGAATCGACCTGGAGGACTGGGAGCATGTGACGTGCCTCAAGAACATCTCCCTGAAGAGCGAGGAGACCGTGTCGGGAGTCAAGGGGTACCTGGCGGCCGGGACGTGCCTGGTTCATGGCGAGGAGGTCACCTGCCGAGGCAGGGTACGTGCGGGACGGCGGAGGCCCCTGCGCGTTTCTAAAGCGCAAGGGGCCTCCCATGGTCTGCCAGCACGAGGTGGGGTCACAAAGACAAAGATCCCCCGGATAGCCTTAACAGACTGTTGGGGCAAGTGCTGTTAGCGAGCACCTATGAAGGCCGGAACGGCACACGAGGGGTTGGGTGGCCAGCACCACGCCCGTCCGCCATTGTCTCCCTCGTGTTTGTACACATCGCACCAAGTACTCAATTAAGGCTTAGTCGACCTAGGGGAGGAGGCCCAGGGCAGGTTCAGATGATTGTCACTGGTGTTGGCCATGAGCGGGAATCGAACTCGGGTCGCCGCGCACGCGTGCATGCACGATAAAACACGCTGCACTTCAGTCGGGACAATACACATTAACTCCCGGAGCACGTGGAAAAATGTTCAAACGCCGGGGTACTCATTAACGGGCGACTGAATACATCGTCTCGACATCGCCAAGCACCTACAAAGATTGTTTAATATTCTCTCTCTCTCAGTTGGTTAGGTAAGGGTCATTGCCTCCGTCCGTACCCACCCCCTCTCCCCACCCCATCGACCGATACACCGCCAAACGTCTTGCCGCTTTGGGGGCCACCGAGCGCAAGATGAGGGTTTAAGGATTACGATTTTTCTTTTACAGTTCGCCTTTCGTCTCACCTCATCCGTTCCAGTGCCCTGCTGCGATGTAGCAAAGTTCGGGACCCCCAGTGGGCAAGCTCGTCTCTGTGCGGCGCAAATTGCCCACGGCACCGGCCTGCACGCGGGCACTGAGGCTGCCAGGGTGTGCGCAACTCAGCGGCCCCGTATCGTCCTCCTCCTTCGCCGTAGATTCTCATCATGGACGTGATCGAGGTGGTGCCGGAGCCCGGGCAGCCCATCACCAAGAACAAGTTCAAGGTCCTGTACGAGAAGGAACAGAAGGGGCCCGTGACCGCCCTCTGCCACTGCAATGGGTTTCTCGTCTCGGCCATCGGGCAGAAGGTGGGGGACGCTTCTCTTCCACCGCACAAACCAGGCCGGGCTGTGCCGGGATCGTGCCGGGCTGGCTCGGCACGGCTCGGGGGAGTGCCGGGTTGTCGTTGTCGTCATTGTTGTCGTCATCGTTGTCGTTGGTTTTTCCGTGGCAGAACCCGAACTGTACCGCCCCGTTATCGCCGAAAGTTAACGAATGGAGCTGCGCGTAGGCGACGCGGTGACGCCCCGTGCTGGCTGATGTCACGTCACGCGCGATGAGCGCCCCGTTCACGCCTGGCCCTGGCCCTGGCCCTGGCCCCGTTCACGCCTGGCCCTGGCCCTGCTGTGCCCCCGAGACAGTTTTTGTTTCTCTATCTGCCTGTCGAGTTTTTTTTTATCACGGGAATGTCTTCCCATACAATGAAACCAATCAATGGCAGCTGACCTCATGCACCAAGCAGGATACTAGAAATAGCACCTGGAGACCCGAAGTGCAGGTTTCCTGCGTAAATAATGAACAAGAATGATTTAACATCCCCCTTGCCAATCCACTCGCTGCGGGACGAAGGCCTTCCCGACACCTCAACGGCAATTGCGGCGCTTCTCTGACGTTACTTTGCTACCCTGGTCGGTGCAAGCCTTAATCCAGCAGTGGGTAGATCATGGCGGATGATGATGATGACGATGAACAATAAGGTATTGTTTAATTAGTTATACATTGGTCTGCACGGCTCTCCTCTTGGTCTTCCGAGGAAGCCTGTCCGTTTACTAATTCTTTTGCACGACATATTACCGCAGCATTTCCATCAATATTTACACCGTCGAGAGAACATATCGACTGCCTTCTAAAGTAAAACCTCGAAAACTTACAATGGGAAAAAAAAACCACGGCACCGCTCGAGCACGCAGCATTTTCGCCTGCAAGTATTCCGTACCACCCACCTGCCCCGCTGCCAACACATTAATCATTTGACTTTTGTGTGCATTGCGGAGTCTGCTTAGCGCCAAATAAACAATGAGGCTGGCAGATCCCCAATATCGTTGGGCCGCGCCGCGTACGGCCAAGCGCGGCAATGCCACCGCCAAGCTCGCGGTGGGGGGGGGCGGTGGGGGCTTCGCTCGAGCTCCGCCGCTCCTTATTTTGTTTATCGCGACCGGCCGGACGACAGTTGCGAGCCTGTACAAGCCCGTGCGCGGTTGCTCGCGTTTTGCGTGGGAACGCAACGACGGTGCGCCGCTGTAGGGTGCGGACAATGAGCCGCGACTACCCCGGCTAGCGCGGGCTCCGGAAACAAAGTGGAAGGTTGAGAGGTGCTGGCACCCGCACGGAGTGATTTTAATTATTAATTTATTTCAAAATTACACTTCGCACGGAGCCCTGCGTGTGTATGTGTGTATATGTTCCGTGTGTATGGTGGGGAGCGGTAGTGTAGCGGTTATCGCGCTGCGTTACGAACCCTGTGACCCGAGTTCGATTCCCGCTCATGGCCAACGGCAGTGATGATGATCCCACCGGTCCAGAGCCTCCCGTACTTGAGTACCAGGTACTCACGTACGGGAAGACAAAGATGGTCAGGCACCCCCTCGTGTGCCGTGCCGACTTTAATAGGTGCTCAGCACTTGCCACAACAGTCTGTTTAAGGGTATTTGGGGGACCTTTAGACCATAATGCCCCACGTTGCCCAGTGTGGGTTGGGATATCACACGCGACTGATTGTAACTGTGGCACGGAGCCATCAGTGGTAATGGTTACACACCGCACCAGATACTCATTTAATGCCGAGTCGACTTGGGGGAGTCCCAAGACAAGTTCAAATATTCGCCACTGTTATTGGCCGTGAGCGGTATCGAACTTGGGTAGCGCGGTTCATAGCGCAGTCCGCGAATTCGCCACTGCGCATAATTTGTGTAAATTGTAAATATTCTTAGACATCATGATTGGGTGAATGTATCGTAAACACAAGAAGTGATTTATAATTGATAAATCAATGACTTAAGTTCTCATTGCTTTCTTCCCTGCCATATTAAATCCTTTTTAATGCAGACATGATTGTGGCCAGTCTGTGTTTTCACCTGAACATGTACCCCTCCCTCCCTCCCTCCCTCCCTCCCTCCCTCCCTCCCTCCCTCCCTCCCTCCCTCCCTCCCTCCCTCCCTCCCTCCCTCCCTCCCTCCCTCCCTCCCTCCCTCCCTCCCTCCCTCCCTCCCTCCCTCCCAGACAATGTTTTTCCCCCAGGACTGTGCACAGAAATAGCCCTCTCCCTTCTTTCTCCCCCCCCCCCATCTATATTTTTCCCCAACCAATAATTTCCCCTTGGTTCAGTTTATTAAGGGAAGTGGCCTTGGTGTAACGGTAAGCGCGCTCGACGTAACAATTCAGAGGTCGCCGGTTCATCCTCTTGGCGCAGCAGTTAAAATAATGGGCAAGTTTCTTAACACCCCCCCCCCCCCCGCACACCGCCTCACCCCTCCCCACCTGCCCCCACTTTCCCCCCCTTTCTTTCCTCCAGAGGACGTCCACCGATGAGACAGATCGATGAAATCGTCCTGCGCGTGGGTGCAAGGCAAACAATTGCGTCGCTGGATGGAAAAATGTGGCAATCGGCTTGGGGGAGGTTTCCTTCATCCAACAGTGGATTGATCATGGCTGATGACGACGATGACGGCGATGTTGACGTTTTAGCTGTTGTTGCTACTCGTTGACAGATCTTCCTGTGGAGCCTCAAGAACAACGAGCTGCAGGGCATGGCCTTTATCGACACGCAGCTCTACATCCACCAGATGATCAGCATCAAGAACTTCATCCTCGCCGCCGACATCATGAAGAGTGTCTCGCTGCTGCGCTACCAGGAGGACAGCAAGACGCTCTCCCTCGTCAGCCGGGTAAGGTCTCCGCGCTAGTATCGTCAACATCATTGTCATCGTCATAATATCATAATCTTAATCATGTTTAGTTTAATACGGCGTCGTTCATGCAAATCACATCTCACATTTGCTGCGGAAGCATAGTAACGAGCTGCAAGGCAGCCCAGGTGGTGAGCCGTTGCTGCCGACAATATCCCGTTCTCGAGTCGTATATGTTGTTAAAGCATTATAATAGTAATTTTTGCATTTCTATGCGTTACTTTGTTTAACAAAGTGACAACTGGGGACTGGATGAGTCTCATTTGCAAAAGTGACCTGGGGCATTAGTCTGCTAGTAGCGGGCGATAATTGCGTATCAATTCAGTCATTTGTTGCGTATCAATTTTAACAGGAAATGACATCACGGATTGCCATGGTAAATGAACAACCGTCTTCTGGACCGACTATATCAGCTGAGGAACAGTCTAACAAAAAAATAAATCGTTAATATCAAAAGTAGAAAAATAAAATGCAACATACTCCGTATATATATTTTTTTCAATTTAAATTAACATGCCATCTAAATAAACAGATGCGGGTTTTTAAAGACATTGACAGGATTGAGTGTTCGATGCAGACGAATGAGAATTGATGAGCCCTACTCTGGCTGTTGCCTTCCAGG
This sequence comes from Petromyzon marinus, assembly GCF_048934315.1. Taxonomy (NCBI): domain Eukaryota; kingdom Metazoa; phylum Chordata; class Hyperoartia; order Petromyzontiformes; family Petromyzontidae; genus Petromyzon; species Petromyzon marinus. The sequence continues at coordinate 1,912,687 of NC_133720.1, read as the reverse complement.
ATGTGAAGCCACTGGAAGTGTACGGGATTGAATTCATGGTGGACAGCTCTCAGATGGGCTTCTTAGGTGAGTGACGCGCACACGGTCAGTCGCGGGCGTACTTAGCCTCCCCGGCTCCGTACTGTCGTGGCCAATCTTTTCTACTCCGTCCTTCACAGGTGCTGCTCGCCAACAGCACTTGCCCCGGCAGTCTGTTGAGGCTATACAGGGGATCTTTGTCTTTGTGTGTGTGTGAACGAACACACGCACACTGCTGTTGCCCCCGGTTCCGTTTCGTCCGCACGTCGTTGCTGTTGCGGCTGAATGAACGCTTCCCACCGCCTCCCTGCTCCTGAATCGTGACTCGTCGCTTCTGATGACTCCCAGACTTCTTATTTTGTTTCAAATTATTTGGTGATGTCGCTGCTGCTGCTGCTGCTGCGTTGGCAGTGTTGCGCGAGCACCAATAACAGAACGACTCGCGCGTTCGTCAGTAGCAACACCGTAGCCTTGCAAGAAAAATATTATGATGGGCGACGTTTCTCTGGCTCTCTTTGTGCTATGAACAAGGGTCATCAACGCCCGACCACCTTTGTCTCTCCAGTGGCGATGTTTACATCCCGCACCAGGTACTCATTTGAGGCTGAGGCGACCTAGAGAATGCTCATGGTGTTGTCCATGAGTGGGAATCGAATTCGAGCTACCGGGTTTGTAGCACAGGCCGCTAACCGCTGCACCACCGCTCCCTGTATGACATACACTGCGCACTTAGCTGCTGCATTGAATGTGGAATGAACACTTGGAACGTATTGATGTGCGTTAACAACCTCGTGCCAAAACCATCCCCAAAGAGAGTGGGATTGGCCAAACGTGCCGAAAAGTACATTTTACGGAAGTGAGTTAATTCTAAGACCCGGCGAGTCGCTCATCGGTAATGCACTTTAACGATTACAAAAGTATCAACAATAGAATATCACAATAGGATGCGGGACTATTATAGCCACCACCGTGCAATGTGGATATGGGGGAGCCTGCAGTGCGTTAAGTAATATACCGAGGCTGTAATAAATCACGGAAAGTTCAGCTCCCCGGTGATTTTGGTCGGCAGTCAGGTGGTCGTGCGGTAGCTCGCTCGCCGCCAAGACGAACCCCCGCGCCTGCTTTCCCGCGGCCCTCGCGAGCCACTGCGGTGATGGATGATGCCGCAGCAGCAGCAGCAGCAGCGTTGGGTATCGCAGAGCGCGCGTCCCGCTCGCAGAGGGATGTTGAGCCGGCGGCTCCCGTCTCTCCGCGTGCGCGCATTGAAGCCGAAGGAATATAAAACCCTGCTCCGAAATGAGCTCTCCGGCCACGTCTGCCGCCGTCTTTTTTTGCGGCGGTTTTTTTTTTTTTTAGAAAACTCGGGCAATTAAAACCCTACGGTCAAGGTTCCTCGCACGGGGGAGGAGGCAAGGTGGGGGGGGGGGGTAGCCGGTTGGGGGGGGGGAGCGGCGCAGCCGGGCAGGGTGTGGGGGCCGGTTCCGTGAGCCTGCACTAATGCACCTTATTGGCGCGTTCGCTGCCCGCGCGCGATTTTTGTTTTGCCAGTCTACCGACTGCGCAAATAGACCGCTGCTCCTTTTGGCAACAAATTGCTTACTTGCCCACCCTCACGGATTTAACGCCGGTCAGGTCTGCGTGCCGCTGTTGCCTGGTGAGAAGCGGCGGGAGTTCTGGGCCGCGATTGGCGGGGCGGGGAGCGGGGGGAGACTGTGTGGCGGCGGGGGATGCGGGATGCGGGGTGGGGGTGGTGTGGGGTTGTTCGTCTGCGGCAGCGTCGCGCTGCAGCAGCAGTAGCAGCAGCAGCAGCGTCAGCTGGTGTGAATTTTTCAAATTCCTCGCGGCGGCAGGTAGGGATGCGGGGCCGTAATGAGACTCGGCACCGTGCATAGCCAGCCGTGGCCACTGCAGAAAATATAATAATCGCTCGTGCGCGAAGTGGCACGGGGTAGGCGAGGGAGCCGGGTGGGCGGGGCGGGGGGTGAATGAAGGCTTTATCACCGGACGGGGGTCCCAGCCTCCTCCTCGCGGCCGTCGGACCGCGACAGGCGTTTGAGGTTTGGAGCAAAGCGGGTCGCGCTTGAGCTGAATCTCGGACTAATGAGACGGCAAAATAAAGCGCGCGAGTCTCGTCGCGGCGTAATCCCGCACCGCGGAGGCCCGGCGGCGATGGCTTTAATTTACACTCGCGCTCTTTCTCGCGCAGTTCCTCGGGAAAAAAGCGTGAGTTTGCGGGAGACGTATCTCATAGCCGCTAGAAGTTTGCTTGATTCCCCCCCCCCCCCCTCCGTGAGCATTTTTTGTCGTACTCTTTCCTATGCCGCAGAGTGTGTGGGCTACGCTCGTTATAGGCACTTAGTTTCTGTTGTGTATTCCTAAGGAACCCTTTGTTCCCTGCGTGGATTATTAAAAGAGCAATTAGTAACGATGTGCTACGTGCTGTAAATGTTGCCGCTCCCCACGTGTGCGTTGTTTACCGAGAGATCCAAGCGCAACACAAATTGGCCGGCAAAATAAATGTGGAAGCCAAAATAGACGCAGATATACAATTCGAAACATTTCACACGCACCTACTAACCTACCGACCTATCTACCTGCATATTTTCCTGCCTATCTACCCACCTACCTACCTAGCTACGTATGTACCTACCTACCTGCCTACCTACTTGCCTACCCACTACCTACCTGCCTTTCTTACCTACCTACCCACCTACCTACCTAATTCCCTCCCCACCTACCTACCCACCTAATAATAATGATAAACTCAGTTTGAAAAAAGTGCCTTTCAAATTGCTACTTACTTACTTTCCTGTCCTACCTAATTACTCACCTAACAATAAACCAACTTACAGTGAGGGAAAAAAAAAGTATTTGATCCCCTGCTGATTCTGTACGTTTGCCCACTGACAAAGAAATGATCAGTCTATAATTCTAATGGCAGGTTTATTTGAACAGTGAGAGACAGAATAACAACAACAAAATCCAGAAAAACGCATGTCAAAAATGTTATAAATTGATTTGCATTTTAATGAGGGAAATAAGTATTTGACCCCTCTGCAAAACATGACTTAGTACTTGGTGGCAAAACCCTTGTTGGCAATCACAGAGGTCAGACGTTTCTTGTAGTTGGCCACCAGGTTTGCACACATCTCAGGAGGGATTTTGTCCCACTCCTCTTTGCAGATCTTCTCCAAGTCATTAATGTTTCGAGGCTGACGTTTGGCAACTCGAACCTTCAGCTCCCTCCACAGATTTTCTATGGGATTAAGGTCTGGAGACTGGCTAGGCCACTCCAGGACCTTAATGTGCTTCTTCTTGAGCCACTCCTTTGTTGCCTTGGCCCTGTGTTTTGGGTCATTGTCATGTTGGAATATCCATCCACGACCCATTTTCAATGCCCTGGCTGGTTCTCACCCAAGATTTGACGGTACATGGCCCCGTCCATCGTCCCTTTGATGCGGTGAAGTTGTCCTGTCGCCTGAGCAGAAAAACACCCCCAAAGCATAATGTTTCCACCTCCATGTTTGACGGTGGGGATGGTGTTCTTGGGGTCATAGGCAGCATTCCTCCTCCTCCAAACACGGCGAGTTGAGTTGATGCCAAAGAGCTCCATTTTGGTCTCATCTGACCACAACACTTTCACCCAGTTATCGTCTGAATCATTCAGATGTTCATTGACAAACTTCAGACGGGCATGTATATGTGCTTTCTTGAGCAGAGGGACCTTAGGTGCACTGCAGGATTTCAGTCCTTCACGGCATAGTGTGTTACCAATTGTTTTCTTGGTGACTATGGTCCCAGCTGCCTTGAGGTCATTGACAAGATCCTCCCGTGTACTTCTGGGCTGATTCCTCACCGTTCTCGTGATCATTGCAACTCCACGAGGTGAGATCTTGCATGGAGCCCCAGGCTGAGGGAGATTGACAGTTCTTTTGTGTTTCTTCCATTTGCGAATAATCGCACCAACTGTTGTCACCTTCTCACCAAGCTGCTTGGCAATGGTCTTGTAGCCCATTCCAGCCTTGTATAGGTCTACAATCTTGTCCCTGACATCCTTGGAGAGCTCTTTGGTCTTGGCCATGGTGGAGAGTTTGGAATCTGATTGATTGATTGCTTCTGTGGACAGGTATCCTTTATACAGGTAACAATCTGAGCTTAGAATCACTCCCTTTCAGGGTGTGCTCCTAATCTCAGCTCGTTACCTGTATAAAAGACACCTGGAAACCAGAAATCTTTCTGATTGAGAGAGGGTCAAATACTTATTTCCCTCATTAAAATGCAAATAAATTTATAACATTTTTGACATGCGTTTTTCTGGATGTTTTTGTTGTTATTCTGTCTCTCACTGTTCAAATAAACCTACAATTAAATTTATAGACTGATCATTTCTTTGTCAGTGGGCAAACGTATAAAATCAGCAGGGGATCAAATACTTTTTTCCCTCACTGTACCTACCCATCCACCTACCTGCCTGTTTACTTACCCACTTACCTTCCTACCCGCCTACTTACCCATTCACCTACCTGCCTACTTTTTACCGACCCACCTACCTATCCATCTACCTACCTAACCACCCACCTATCTACCTGCCTACTTGCCCACCGAGCTACCTACATACCTATCTACCTGCTTATCTACTCTTGCGAGTTAAGCTCAGGGGATCTTTAACACCCACGGTAATAGAGGCAGACGGTGTGCGGTGTCGTCATGGTGATTGCGCACCGCAGACATGACCAGGGCAGCCGATGGATTCAAATCGCGAACCTCTGCAACAAACTCCGAGCTGACAGGCCACGCCACCCTTAACCCTATTATTATCCTCCAGCGCAAATCCTTTGAACAGCAACAACAAACGACAGCAGCAGCAGCAGCAACAACAACAACAAAGCCAATGTGTCACTGACACCACCTGGGCCCGTTGTGAGCCCTTCCCTTAACCGTGCTACATATACACGTGGGTGTTTTGTTCTGACCGTAATGGTATGTGAAATTAAATGAACAAAAACCACCACTGCAAGTGTTGACATTAAAATAAAATGCGATGTTTCTCACCTGAAGCCTGTCTCACCCCATTTCTCCTCTCCGTTTCAGTGTCCGACCGAGAGAAGAATCTGATAATCTACACGTATCAACCCGAGGGTGAGTTGTAATCGATGCTGAGTTGCTTTTTAAGCACTTTTAACTATAACAGGGGCAACGGAGCGGATTCTTTAAATGCGCTGTGCAGTGGGGGGCGGGGTGGGGGGAACCAGTGGTGGTGGGGGGGGGGGGTGGTTAGGCGGGGTGTGGGGGTGGTGGTGCGCGTCGGTTGTGGCGCGGAGGCAGCTTCAGGTAAAAATAACGGGGAAATAAAAATAAAAACGCAAAACAAACTCGGCCGCACGCGGAGCATCGACTGGCACGTGTGGCTCCCTGCGTGCGTGCCTGCCTGCCTCCTCGCTGTTGATAGAGGGGAGGGAGGCGGCGGTTGGAAATACTGCTGACGCGGGCGCTACGTCGCGGCGGCGCGTCTCGTTTGATGCTCCGCGCTGGGCGCGTAGCGGCGACGCCGCTGCGGTTTGGTGGAGGGTGGGGGCGGGGGGAGGGTGGGAGGTGGTGGGCGGGGGGGTTTGTGGTTTCGACGCCGTGCGTTATAATGACCCGGGTCGTGACGCACGCCAGACGCAACACTCCGCCGCTCCGCTGCCCTGGGCCGTGCTTTGCCGCTCTCCGACGCGCGTTCTCCCCCCACCCCCACCCCCGCCCTCCCTTATCGGCGCGCGGATTTTCCGCGCGAGGGCGACGAGGGTTTTTTTTTGCGGGCCAATGCTGCGGCTGAAGCGATGGGACAGATGCTGGGAGTGCGCGGGTGAGGAGGGAGGAGCCGCGAGGGAGAGCTAAGGGCGTGGGGTGTGCAGTGGCTCCTGATCACAATGACGATGATGATTGTGGTGATGACGAAGATGACAAGACGATCATGACCACGATGATTGAAGATGATGATGATGATGTCATTTTTTACACTGCAGTCACACCGTTTTGTACACTACACACTCCACATCCGCCTATTAACTGTGCACCTTCACAGATGAACAGAGTTGATTGGAAAATTCATCCTGTTATCATTTACTTGTAATGGTTGACCAACTGGAATTACAAATGCAGAGGTCACCGGTTCCATTCAATCTCCCGGAGTGGCAGCTGAAACAATGTTGTAAATGTATTAAATCCACCCCTCACTGCCTCTTTCCACCCAGCAGTGTCAATGAGTTCACCACAGTTAGTCGATGAAAATAAAGGTTTTTGGATTAGATCGTGTAAATATAAATGTGTTGTTAAACCCGCCACCAGCAGACACAGCCAATTAGTAAGGTTTGTCACGTAAACAAAACATGCCAATTCGTCACTTGTACAGCACCGCAACATTTACCGTTCGAGTACGACGTTTCACCGGTAATTGCAACCAGCCCATCAGGCGGCAGCTCTATTATGGATAATATTTGGTCGCGAAAGCCGACAGTCGATCAGCAGGTCGTGTGTTGTGGGCTGAAGTGCGGGGTACTCCCACCTCTTACAAACGTTGTCAGAAAGGGCAGCATCTTGCGATGCAATCACACGCAGAGACGCTCTGTGAGTCCAAATTAGATTTGATTAATACGCAAAGCTTCCTACGGCACCGCAATGCAAGAAACCCCATTCAATGAAATACAAAATACCCTCTGGAGGGGCTCTTCCAGCAGCAGTGGCATGGGAAAGACTATTAACTCTTTTATTTCACAAGGTACCGCCCACTGAGCTATATAGCTCTTTTTCAGAAGCGACCTGGCCACGAATGATGTTTATCATCATGTGGAAATTTATAGAAGCCAAATGCTCGCAACGCACGTTGTTTCAGAATTTCTAGGGATAAACCGAAGGACGCAGAGAGAAAAAAAACACGCGACCACAGGGAGAGAGAGAGAGACACGCAAACTCCAAATATATAGGTGTGGTTGTCGGGATTGAACCCACGACCTCCTGTATACCGGGCGAGCTAGTTAACATCTCACCACCGTGGAGCCAATGATCATCGGGAAGTCGGCAGGATTTGTGGGGCCGTGGGGGCTGCAGCTTTACCTTCGCCGCAGCGCCCGAGATTTTGTGCTGCCAAGATAGCGCAAATGGGCACTGTTAAAAACGCAATGCAAGGGACGCCCGGCTTTTTTCCCTGTGCCACTCGGCAAAGCGCCGCACGCGAGCCCGGCGCATCACCAAAAGGTTTGATTGCTTTCGTTTGGTGGTGGCCTTATTTTGTTGCTGTTGTTGATGATTTGCGGCCTGGCAGGCCGTGAGAGCGGCTGCTGTCTTAAGGGTAAGGGGGTGGAGGGGGGGGGCGCTGCTGACTTGAGCACATTTTTATCCCAGGCGCGTGCGCCCTACAATTAATTGAGATTTGAAGATGTCGCAGCCGAAGCGCTGTTGTGTGAGTGTGGGGGTGGGGTGTGGGGGGTTGGTTTGAGAGTGGTGGTGGGGGGGGGGATGGGTGGTGAGATGTTGACTCATTAGACTAAGATAAATTACTCTCTGCCATTTGAAGCTGGGGAGAAAAAAAAGATCCGTGCACGGCTGCGACACCCATTTTTTTTTTTTAAAGCTGCGCTAGTTTGAGATACTGATCGCCCCTTCCCGTTCGTGTGTTAATAACCGCACAGTGTGTTCCAAGATATTGTTGTTTATACGCTTTGTAATGCTGTAATGTGCTATTAAATGTACACTATATGGTATGCGACTTTGATGCACACTCATTCATTTGGGGGCAACTGGGGTCAGCACAGATCCATCATAATCATCATCATCGTCACCACTACCCACAGCCAGAGCCGTCCCTGGAGTATGGTGAATCAGAGTGACTGCCCCGGGCCCCGCGCTCTGGGGGGCCCCGCGCTTCAACGTCACGCTATCAGATGCAATAATTCCAGTTGAGTTTTAACTCTGTCCCCCGCATCCCCCCCCCCTCCTCCATGGACGGGTCTGCCCACAGCTTGGCCACCACCACAACCACCATCATCATCATGTTCATCGATAGCACAAGCGTCATCGTCGTCATCATCCTCTTCCTTGCATCCGCCGTCGGTAGACTTAGCATCGCCCGGCGAGGCTGCCTGTGACCAAATGACCCGGGGCGTGCCCGATCCCCATCAGACCTCGCATGCTAAGTGGGGTTGAGCCAGGATAGCATTTGCAGGACGGGCGACCCACCATGCGCAAGAGACGGGTGCGGGAGGCGTAGTGCTCAGCAGAGTGCCGTGCAGCAAAATCAATTGCTGTTCCGCACTTCCTCCCAGCGTCACCAACCCGCACTGACCGGCGTGGTGAAGTATGGTCAAATATCCCCCCACGAACCCGCGCAACATGGGGAGGCCCTCGTCCAGAAGTGGACTGACAGACGGGCGGCTGTAAATGTACACGATTAGTTCTGCACCGCTTGCTTAGCTTGTGGTACGAACTGGTCCCGTCCATTGTCACCCTCATTCACCATCGTCAGCAGTCCCCGGTCTTGTCACTGCTGGATATGCAAGACCGTGCCGCGGGAAAGTCACTGCCACCTAGCGGTCGCTGACCGCCGTCGTTATTGTCGACGACATCGTTTGCCGTTGTCGATGTGCGCAGCTCGCGAGAGCTACGGGGGCACGAGGCTCCTGCGCAGGGCCGACTTCAACGTGGGCGCGCACGTGAACACGCTGTGGCGCACCGCGTGCCGCTCGCAGCCCACCGACAGCAGCCGCCGCGGCGCCTCCTCGTGGGACACCAAGCAGGTCACGTGGTTCGGTGAGCGCCTCCATCACACGCCGCCAGGGTTCATTTTTGGCCGATATCGCCTGCCGTGTATAAAGGACCGCGGAGCTTTGAGGGGCGGGGAATTGTGCACCGGCTCGCTCACCGCCCGGTCGCTGCCTTTCTTCATTCGCGTCCGTGGGTCGTCGTGCCTTTTGAGTCGTCTTCTCTTGTGAGCGAGTGAACGATGTGCCTTTGGCGCCTTTACAAATTTTTACTATTATTACAATTTTGTTAATGGATTCATCGGCGATAGAGTTAAGGGCACGAACGTTTCCGTTAATAAATCCCCGGCAGTTTGTCGATTATGAAAAGTGGCGTGCCCGTTGGGGGCCACAAAGCCAAGCGGTTATTTTTGGGCCCTCTCGGCCAAGTTCCAGTGAGGCAGTGCAGTTCATCTCGACGCAGCCCGGTTCCACCCGGTTTGTTAGACGTTTGGCACGATCGGTGCCAATTTTTGGCATCGTAATTTAGCGGCGAAACACTCTTCGGCAACAAAGTGTGGATTTTTTGTCAACGATGCATGATGGTAAAGGTCAAGGTGCAGCGCTGCAATTGCTTGTCAGTGAGTTGACAAAGTTTATCAAGCAGTGACGATGATTTCGACTGTCCTCCAGCCCAAGCTCTACAGGTCCTCTATATATAAGATGTTGAATCAATTGGCATTGAATATGTTAAGCAAGCGACGTACTATTTTACGACGTATCACGAATTATCATTTGCAACCCTTTGCCAAACACCTGCTGGTCATGGAGATTGACCAGCAGATTGAGATTTCACGGTTGGCTACGTACAGTGTGAAAGAAGTTCAACATACGTACACACAACAGAGCAAAGCACGTCGGACCGTGACGAGACGAACTGAATGAAGACGTTAACAGAGGCCGCAGTGCACCGACGAGCTCCAAAGATGTGACTTGGCTATTTATGATGAATAAAAGTATTTTTGCAGTTGAATGATTGGATGGCCTAACCATATATGGGGTGGGAGAGGGAGAGGGGCGTGGAGGAATTGCCTACGGCTCACCCCAACGTTTAATCACTTTGTGTTGGATTAACGCCCGACCGCTTTTTTTTTTTTAAATCGACGACGCGACTAACGGAAAGACGACATAAAATCCACACGCGACAACGCTTGTCCATCATTCTGCAGGTTGTCATCGGCGAGACCTAAGGCTGTGGTTGAGATGAACCGTTCCGACTCTGTGGACGCTCGTGGTGGCACCTACCGCGGTTCCAGCCTTACGCGCACACACACAGACGCTCTGCCGATGTGCAGCAAGGCGTTATTTATTTTTTAAAACGTGCTGTGGATCTGTCACTGCTTTTGTCCTAATTGTGCTATTGCAGTGAAATGTCTCCTCTTTTTATATATTTGTGGTGTTATATTTGATGTTGTTTTTACCGCCACCAATTTTATCCCGATGGCGCTATCGGCGTCCCGTCACAAGGCAAATAATCCATTCGGATCTGGCGCAATGCAGCGCGCAACCCCTTTCACGTTAAAGGCACGCGCAAGCGGATATCACAGAGCTACATCTTAAGATCCACCGTAAAGTGCCCCTTGACTGTGACGGTCGTTGGGGTTGGCGAGGGGGGTGGGGAGGGGGCTGTGGGGTGAGACCCCCTTTGCCGAAGAGCAGTCTTGTGGAGTCTACATCCTGTTTCATCTTGATTCGACTCCTCGCTTGCGCGTCTTCATTTCCGCTAAAAAAGCATTGGCAGTATGGTGAATTTGCCAATCAACTCCGGTCGTCTGCGATAGTTGACGGTGAATATGCGGATGTGTAAGTGTTGTAGGGAGCTCCCGAGAGCCCCTCTGGTGGACGGTATTTTGGCCCACTTCCACGCTGTTTCGTGACAAACGTAGGAGTACCCACGCTTTACCCCACCACACACGAAATGGCGATACTACAGGCGACATTTACGTGCGTTTTGCAAATTGCACGACTGACGAGACATTCTGCGGGAGTTCAGCGGTTGGATGTACAGGTGACATTTTATTTGATGTTTATTCGCGAGAGCTCGAGCGGCCGATGCGCCGCACAAATCCGGACGCGAGGCTTCGTCATCAATTTTCCCGACTGGCTTTGCGCGGCAGTCATTTGTTTGCGATGGTAACGTTTCGAAAGTTTGCGCGTACGTTGAGACCGTTCCGGCATTGCGTGGTGGCCAACGTTCCACGTCAACCCCGGCGCGGCTCGGTCGCCGGATTAGCGACGCACGCGGGAATAAGCTGCTTTATGAATGCAACAGCAAATATTGTTTATTGCGTTGGTAAATCTAGCGTTTTGGCAGTTGCGTAATTGGATGGCTGAGACAATTGCGTATAATGGGGTTTTTTGTCCTCTTTTTTCCCCTCCCTCCGCACTCTCCCTTTCAGCCAAAAGGAATAGTTGCCGGGAAAAGTATTTTGCGACGTTTCAGAGTGTGCCGGGCGGTCGGGATCGATCACAAGCCATCCCCGCTCTGTCTTTTTAATGGCTCACCTCAACCGCGCCACCGCCGCGTTTAAGCCTGGCCCGGTTTATCATGCAGCCGTGTTGCTCTGCACGCCCGTGTTGTTTACTGCCTGGTGCACGACACACACACACACTCGATCCGCTCCTGGCTTTTCAAGTTTTTTTTCAGGCTCACCTGTGCTTACTAATGTGTGTAAAAAAAAAAACATTTTCAGCAGGAATTTTTCCCACGATTTTATCCCGGATTTCGCTTTTTTCGGATCGGCGTGGCCCAACAACCGGGCTAGCTCACTTCAAAGTGCCCGTGAAAATACAGCACGTATCGGCACCCGGTTAATTTATTTCCATTCATTTCATTGTCCGTCGCTCCTTCCCTCGTGAATGTGACGAGCGTTTTGAATGTACGCTGCACGGCAGGTAAAGAGGCTTTAGTCATTAGCTGCGTAAACATTTCATTGTAATCATAGATCGCCCTTTGTCAATCCACTGTTGAATTAAGGCCTTCAAATGCCATTACGGTCATGGGAGCTGTTTGACCATACTTCACCACTCCGGTCAACGTGGGTCGGTTCGGCTATCGTCGTATCTGCAATCTAGCCAGCCCAACGGGACGGCTCAGGAGGTGCCAGATTGTTAGCCCACTGCTGAGGGTGAAGTGAGATGCGGACGTCGCACATCAAATAATTTTCGTCCAACAAAACAAAAATCTTATTAACCCCACCGATTCCAGATTCGGGTGTCTCGTGAGGCCCAGCACATCGTAGTTTGGTTACAGCCAGCGTTAAAAACCACCCGTGCCGCTCCGCCTTCCGGCCTTCCGCGTTTCGGTCCCGGCTCGTGTGTGTGTGTGTGTGCCCAGCGGAAAATTGGGGTGCAGTAGCGGCCTCCGCGAGCCGTCCTCCTCCTCTGCCATCACCGTCGTGCCTCTCCTGTTGTCTCGCAGCCTCGCTGGACGGGGGCATGGGGCTGCTGCTGCCCATGGCGGAGAAGACGTACCGCCGGCTGCTCATGCTGCAGAACGCCCTCGTCACGCTCGTGCCCCACCTCGCCGGACTCAACCCCAAGGCCTTCCGGTACGGCGCCGCCCACCGTCGCCCAGGCCACCGAGCTACGTAGCTCTTTTTCAGAAGCGACCTGGCCATCACAAATGATAGCTCAACGAAGTGGCTTATCACGTGGTAATCAATAGCAGCCAATTACTCTGGACGCCTGATTCTAAATGTGGAGGGAAAAACCCGGAGAACCCGGAGAAAATTCTACGCGACCACGGAGAGTACATGCGAACTCCTAATACACAGGCGTCAGGGGTCGGGATCGAACCCACGACCTCCTGCATACCAGGCGAGGGAGTTAACATCTCCCCACCGTGGCTCATTTAATTTGTCTCGCACGGTCGCACCTAGAGGCTGTCATATATCACGGCTCCTCTTGCCTAATCGCATCGTTACGCTCCTGGTCTCGAAAATGTAACGCTGTAGGGGCGCTCCCCACAACAGCTCTCACAGTGGTTGTCAAGTGGCGCCCCAACTCGTTGGTTTGGCCACGGAGGGGGTTGGGGGCAAGGCACCCTTTGCCCCCCCCCACGCTCGTCACGCTGCTGGCACGCACGGCCCCTTCACCGCGTGCCGTGCCGGCGCCGGCCGCCCCTGCAGGATGCTGCACTCGGACCGGCGGACGCTGCAGAACACTGTGCGCAACGTCCTGGACGGGGAGCTCCTCTTCAAGTACCTGCACCTGAGCACGATGGAGCGCAGCGAACTGGCCAAGAAGATCGGCACCACCCCCGACACGGTGAGGCCCGCCTCGTCTCTGCGGCGGACACGGCCCCCCAGCCCCCCGCCCCCACGTCTCCCTCCCCCCGCGTCTCCAGGGTGAACGTTAATTAGGGGGACGTAACGATTCATTGATTGAAATTGACGAACATGCTCACAATACCGTGCATTGAATCATGCATGTGATTCATTTATTATAATTTTTTGTTGCTTCGTGTTTCAACTGAATTATGCCTTTGTTGGGGTGTGTAGGGGCAGGGGGGAGGGGGTGCAGTGGATCGCACACTACGCTATGAACTCATATACCTGAGTTCAATTCCCTGCCATAACCAACATGAATGGGCGAGTGATAATTGAAATTATCATACCTTCTCGTTCTTCATCGAGGTATCCTGACTAAGTTTGGTTAAACAAAACCAAAAAAACTCTGACCAACACAGGACTTCATCTAGCAGGGGAATGACAAAAAGGCTATACAGTAAAACCTTGGATTGCGAGCATAATTTGTTCCGGAAACATGTTTGTCATCCAAAGCACTCGTATATCAAAGCACTTGTATATCAGTTGTGATCACGTGACGCTCGGCAGACAAAGCGTGTACGTACACTGCTCGTATTGCAAGAACTCGCTCGTTTATCAAATTAATATTTAAAAAATTTCCTCATCTTGCAAAACACTCGCAGACCAAGTTACAACCCAAGGTTTTACTGTATATATTTTTGTATATTATATAGATTTAAACCACTATAGATTCTCCATGCGCCACAATATTCAGAAACTCTGTTGATGAGTCCCTTCTCGACGTGCGTTCGGGTTGGTACCGCGCGTTGTTCGGCACTATGTCCGACGTTTCGCGCCACGCGCCGAGAGCTTCTGCAAGGAACCGAATGGGCATTGTGCCGATGGACACGCGGTACAATCCGAACAGCACGACGAAGAGCCATGCAGCAGCACAGCCACGAAAATGTAACGCAGCAGGTTATGAATCGATGCGTGACCTTTATTGAAATTCATGAAATTGTGTCAGGAATGACTCATTACAAGGCTAACGTTAATGGCCTTGCGGGGATGATAGTAACGGCCAGGTCAAAGTGTCTTCATGCACAAATAAACTTTTTCAATTCCATTTCTTATCAAAACCGGATAAGAGCCCATTGAGTAAAATTAAATACAACATTCGGTCAACTGTCGATTGTCTGTGGTTATCTGGGTGCAGATTAACCATACTTGCAGAAAAAAAAACACATTTGCCCAGTATATTGCTGTCATGCGCAAAAAATAGAACCCAAGGTCATTGTCGGTAAATCATAAATACATTTACGTGTGATTAGCATAATTTATGTTTTGGTCTCATCTGGGCCACCCTACACCCCCTCCCTCTACTAATTACCCCGGATTTTTGAGAACTGACAGTAACAGAAAAGTGTTATTTTTCACTAAATAAAAATACAGAATTAACCGTCATAATTAGCAGGCATCGTAACTGCAAACAGCTGCAAGTTCAGCAAATTAAAGCGCACTTAAACGTCAAATTCGCTCGATTAAAATGTAGAGTTATACTAATTAAAACAGAACCGAGTAATAATAATTATAGGAGTACACCGAGTAGAGGAACAGCATGGTCTACAGTGCAACGCATAATGTGACATTGAGCCTTTAGCTGCACTAAGAATCAGAATGAAGTAACGTATTATTTTACGGTTGGGGCAAGTGCTGTTAATGAGTAAGTCCCTATGAAGGCCGGCACGACACGAGGAGGCGGGTGGCCGGCACCACGCCAGGCCGCCTTTGTCTCCCCAGTGGCGGTGCTTACACACCTTCCAATGTAATCATTTGAGGCTGAGTCGATCTAGGGTAGGTTCGGGACCGATTCAAATAATCGTCATTGGTATTGGTGGCCGTGAACGTGAATCGAACTCGGGTGGCCGGGTCCCACTGCGCAGCGTGCTAACTAACCGCTACACTACCAACCCCCCCCACAGCTACTCACCCGCACTCGAAACAATCACACCCACTCACGCCACCCGCCCCACTCCCTAACGATGGTTTTCTTCATATGGACCTGGCTGAATACTTAGGTGGTGGAGGGGGGGGGGGGTGTACTGTACACATCCGAACAAGATAAACATTTCATCTGTGCGGCTTCTCGGCCGGGTACAGGGCAGTGAGCCGATGTGCCGCAAGTGTCACAGATTGCACTTTGGACTGCACCGTTTCCTCCAACGGTCGCATCGGTGCCGCCGTAACGAAGCGCCGAATGTGCGCAAAGAAGACCGACGGAGCTCACGGCAGCTCCGCGCATTGGAGGCCTCGCTGACTCGCGCAGCGTTTGTTTTAACGCCCCTACGTCCTCGCCTCCTCTCGGGTTTGACGCGTGGCGGGATTTACGCGACGACGCTTAAGCGGTGCACGTCGCTGGTGTGGAGACGCCGAAAGATCTTCTCCTCCACCCCACACTCCCCCTACCCACTCCACCTTGCCGCCCGCCCCCACTACAGCCCCTAGCATTGCCTTGCTGTGGGCGGGTGACGTGTGTGGGTGTGATTGTGTGAGTGTGTGTGTTGAGGAGCGGTGGTGTCGCGGTTAGCGCGCTGCGCTACGAACCCAGCGACCCGAGTCCGATCCCCACTCACGGCCAACACCGGTGACGAATATCTGAACCGGTCCTGGGCCTCCCCTAGGTACGGTGTGTAAACGTCGCCATTGAGGACACAAAGGCGTCTGGGAGTGGTGTTGGCCACCCACCCCCTTCGTGTGCCGTGCCGGCCTTCATAGGTGCTCACTAACAGCACTTGCCCTAACAGTCTGTTACAGGCTATACGGGGGATCTTTGTCTGTGTGTGTGAATGTTGGTGATTGAATGTTGCGTGTTATGTGTGCGTGTGGGATTTAGTGGGGAGCTCTAGTGTAGTGGTTGTCGGGCTGCACTGCAAACCCGGCAACCCGAGTTCCATTCCTGCTCAGGGCCAACATCGGTGACGAATATTTGTACCGGTCCTGGACCGCTTACCTAGATGAACTCGGACGTAAATTAGGACCTGGTGCAGTGTGTAAAGATCAGCCACCGGGGAGACAAAGGCGGCTGAGTGTGGTGCTCACGACCCATCCTCTCGTGTGCAATGCATGCCTTAATAGGTGCTCGCTAACAGCACTTTCCCCAACAGTGTTAAAAGGCCATATAGGGGATCTTTGTCATTGTTGTGTGGGATTGAGAATGTGCATGTGGTGCAACTGAGTGTGAGCATTTGTGTGGATGCCTGTATTTGAGTGCGTGACTGTGTGTGCATGTGTGCATGTGTTTGAGTGCGTGTTTTTGAGTGCGTGTGTTTGAGTGCATGTGTTTAAGTGCGTGTATGCGAGTGCGTGTGTGCATGTCTGCGTGTGTTTGAGTGCGTGTGTGCATGTCTGCGTGTGTTTGAGTGCGTGTGTTTGAGTGCATGTGTTTAAGTGCGTGTATGCGAGTGCGTGTGTGCATGTCTGCGTGTGTTTGAGTGCGTGTGTGCATGTCTGCGTGTGTTTGAGTGCGTGTGTTTGAGTGCGTGTGTTTGAGTGCGTGTGTTTGAGTGCATGTGTTTAAGTGCGTGTATGCGAGTGCGTGTGTGCATGTCTGCGTGTGTTTGAGTGCGTGTATGTCTGCGTGTGTTTGAGTGCGTGTGTTTGAGTGCGTGTGTTTGAGTGCATGTGTTTAAGTGCGTGTATGCGAGTGCGTGTGTGCATGTCTGCGTGTGTTTGAGTGCGTGTGTGCATGTCTGCGTGTGTTTGAGTGCGTGTGTTTGAGTGCGTGTGTTTGAGTGCGTGTGTTTGAGTGCATGTGTTTAAGTGCGTGTATGCGAGTGCGTGTGTGCATGTCTGCGTGTGTTTGAGTGCGTGTGTGCATGTCTGCGTGTGTTTGAGTGCGTGTGTGCATGTCTGCGTGTGTTTGAGTGCGTGTGTTTGAGTGCGTGTGTTTGAGTGCATGTGTTTAAGTACGTGTATGCGAGTGCGTGTGTGCATGTCTGCGTGTGTGCATGTCTGCGTGTGTTTGAGTGCGTGTGTGCATGTCTGCGTGTGTTTGAGTGCGTGTGTGCTTGTCTGCGTGTGTTTGAGTGCGTGTGTTTGAGTGCGTGTGTGCATGTCTACGTGTGTTTGAGTGCGTGTGTGCACGGCCGTCTGCAAGGGAGCGACGCCGCGGTGGCTGCCGCTACCCAAGCAACCGAAGCGCAATTCCTCCCGGTACCAATTACCATCAGCGCCAAATTGGTGTCTGTGCCCAAAGCGGGCCTTCCCCCTAGGTCAATTCGGCCTATCAATTGAACACCAGGTGCAGGTATTTCAACAACACCGGCACTGGGGAGACAAAGGCAGCCGAGCGTGTGAAGTCCTGGCTCCACGCCCCCTCTACCCCCCCCCACCGCACATCGAGCCGTGACTGACCCTAATAGATGTCGGTTCAGGCGCTTGCCTCAACAGGCCAACCGGTGGGAGATCCATACCTCTGCCTGTGCGTGGGTGTGCGTGCGTGCATCCGTGCACCTGTGCGTGCGTGGGTGTGCGCTTGGAGGCTTCACCGCCTGGGAATTTAACGCACGCTCGCGAGCCGGTGACAGACACAATTGCACAAAGTTGGCAAATTGCCCTGGCTACGTTATCGATCGGCCAGGCCCCTGGTTCGGGTTTTTTTCCCCTCCTGCAGTCCGATTCATTTTCCCCGACGCGGATAACGGCGAAAACCCTCGCAACCCGCGTCTGCCTCCTTTCCCCGTCTGCTCTTTTAATTACGAGTCAATTATTTATTGCAGCCCAATTAAACCGCGCGTTAAACCGACGCGCACTTGTACGCGAACCTTCTTAATTACACATTAAAGTTTATGTAATCAGGAGAGGCTGTTTATTTTTCTGCTTTACACTTTTCACGTGGAAACGCGTAAAGTTTTATCGCCGAATACCTCTCGGCCATTAGAACACCTGGCCACGTCGATTATTGCGTCCCCCCAGGAAGCGTTCTTAAATTACGCGCTTAAACTCTTACATAAACAGCTTCCATTAATTTTCTCAGCCCCATCTCTGCGAAGGAGGGGGGGGGGGGGTTGATGGGAAATACATCTTTTTATTAAGATTAACCCTTCCGCCTTCAGAAGTGTCGACCGCTGCACTCTCGCGCCGCGCGGTGAACGCACCGGCGATCCTTTCCGCGGATTCATTTGCTTATTTAATTAACCGCCATCCCCGGATGTGTCCGCGCCCGCCTTTCGCACACGCAAAGGGTCACGCCGCGTCCGCACAGGAAAAACAAGTGTCGCGTTGGCCTCGGCGCAGTCAAATCGCCCCCACCCACCCACCCACCAATACACCACGCAGCGTCCTAGGCGAAATGGTTAATGTCGTTACAAACCGCATTTTTGCGGTGCTCAATGAGTCCCAGAAGACTCGTCCAAAAGACACATTTCGTCAAAGCCCAATTCCCGCAGCAGAGCAGCGGAGGTGTTTGCTGAAGTGACCTTGCGAGCAGCATAAGCACACCGTGCACACGCACGCAAACACACACGCTCGAGCGCACACACACATACGCGCGCACACATACACGCACACACATACGCGCACACACATACGCGCACACACACATACACGCGCACACATACGCGCACACATACGCGCACACATACGCGCACACACATACGCGCACACATACGCGCACACACATACGCGCGCACACATACGCGCACGCGCGCTGCAGCAGTCCCATCGCCTGCGTTCGTACCGCCGGCGTTCATTGATTTTGTTATTTTATTTATTTCCCGTGAAACGAATCGCGCAAACTGCCGCGCTGCACACTCCACGTAAAGGCCCCCCAGTTAGGCGCTTTTATGGCTCTCACAAATGAATTCAGCCGAAACCTGCGCTCTGACGAACTTCTGAATATGTGGGGGGGGAGAAGCCATCGAAGCCATCGAAGCCATCATCCATTCGTGTTCGATGTGGAACGCACTCCTCCGTGTTGCGTGGGTGGGGTGGGGGGGAGGTCAGCGTGGCAATTGTCCCCGCACGCCTGGTGACTTTGCGAGAGAGACGGAAGACACCGTGAGGACGAGAGGTTGTGACCCCCTCTCCCCCGCCGATCGTCGCGCAAGTCGAGCCAAACAAATATTCTGAATGCGTCCTCCCGTAATTCCCCCCAACCCACCCACCCACCCCCCCACCCCCCGAACGATAATTCAGTGCGTCTCGACATAATTGACAAACGAATTTGCGCCTGATTAACATACGAATTGATGCTCTCTTTCCACACGCACGTGGGCCCATTTGCATACGAAATGCGGCGATTGACCGTCATGCAGGCCGTGCTGAGTAAGGGGGGGGGCACAGTGCGGTCTCTGAGCAGAACACTCTGACAACTCTGCAGCCACCCCCTTCCATTGAAGGGAGGGGGTCAGGGCAGGGTTCAGGGTTAAGAGCACAGCGGCAATTACAGGTTTCCCTCGCTCTGCGCGGCTCGCCTATTTCTACCCAGAAATTCTCTATACCGCGTGGTTGAAATGCACTCTACATGTGGCTATGCGGTCGGACGTGGGACAACGTTGTGTACTGTGTGTATACTGCGTGTGTACTGTGTCTACTGCATGTACTGTGTGTGTACCGTGGGTGCACTGTGTGTTCCGTCTGTACTGTGTGTGTGTGTGTGTGCTGCGTGTAGTGTGTGTGTGCTGCGTGTAGTGTGTGTGTGCTGCGTGTAGTGTGTGTGTGCTGCGTGTAGTGTGTGTGTAATGCGTGTAGTGTGTGTGTAATGCGTGTAGTGTGTGTGTGCTGCGTGTAGTGTGTGTGTGCTGCGTGTAGTGTGTGTGTAATGCGTGTAGTGTGTGTGTGCTGCGTGTAGTGTGTGTGTGCTGCGTGTAGTGTGTGTGTGCTGCGTGTAGTGTGTGTGTGCTGCGTGTAGTGTGTGTGTGCTGCGTGTAGTGTGTGTGTGTGCTGCGTGTAGTGTGTGTGTGCTGCGTGTAGTGTGTGTGTAATGCGTGCGCTGTTCGACATGCAGCTGTCTCCTCGCGCGGTGCATTGTGGGTCGGGTGAACGTGCAGTCCACTCCACGCGATTTCGCTTTGCGCCCATCTGCTACTAATACACTACTACGAACGCACGGAGCGAGGGGCACCTCGATTCGCATTGGTCACCGGATCCAAGATGTGACCGTCATCGGAACAGTTGCTCACTAATGTCACGACCAGGCGCGGGTGCACAATAAACACAGAGCCACCTCGCAGGTTTCCCCACGGTGGAGCCGCTGCGTCCGTCTCCCGTGCGGCGTTGGGGTCGTTCCGCGTGTCGGTTGGCGCGACGACGTCCCAACGTTTCAGCTCCACGTGCCCCGGGGCAGCCTCTCCAGAAACACGCACGGCACGCTCGGGACGACACCACCTTGCGTTACCAGTCCCATGGAGCGCGTGCTCAGTCGAGCGTCGACTCGATGGCTTATTCAGCAACACTGCTAATTGCACGATGGTCTAAATAATAACGTAATAGTTTACATCCCTCTGCCCCCCTACCCCTCCCCCCCACCCCTCCCTCACCACTCCCCGCCAACCCGACAGCCCATAGCTTTGCCTTGCTGCTGGGGAGTGGGTGGGTGGCGTGTGTGATCGTGTGATGCCGAGTGGGATTTAGTGGGGAGCGGTAGTGTAGCGGTTGTCGCACTGCACTACGAAACCGGCAAACCCCCTTACAATCCACTGCTGGACGAAGGCTCCCCACTCCCGCCTGCCCCCCCCCCCCCCACTTGCCTTGTGAGTAGTGCGGGTTTATTTGACCATGCTTCACCACATTGGTCAGTGCGGTTTGGTGGAGAGTGGGGGGCTGGGTGATGGTTCACCTAGGACCGAGTTTAGTTGTCAGTGGCCACTGACGTTAACTGTAGCCGGGGAGTGAACCTCAAAGGCGCGAAGTTCGTGGTGCAGTGCGCGTGATCTATCGAAACCGCAGTTCCGCCTCTTGGGAGCTTCCTTGGTCAAACAAAAACATTCTATTGACTTTTAGAAGCTGTCTGGTGATGTCACCAGAGTGTGCCACCAAAAAAAAATGTCTCGTGAACGAAGCTTCCCTTATTCGAGTTCGACAGCCTGAGGCACACGGCTTCGGACGCCGAAGGTAAAAAGGTCAAGGTGCTTCCCTGCAATTGTTTGCTCTTACCATACTTCACCGCGCTGGACAGTGGCGGGTTGATGGAGGGGGGACCTGTTCAGTTTACCGCTGATGGCATCTGGTGAGCCACGGCCTAGGAATTGGACCAAGGTCACCGGGTCCCCGGTGCCCTCCACTTCTGCCACCCACCGCCCCTCCGCGTGGGGCGAACCTGTTCACGGCGAACGAGCGGCCCGTCGCTAGGTGCGGCGTTTCATTTCCAACAGTGCCCGTAAGGTAAAATGCATGAGCGATAATCACCGTAGTCGAAACCCTCGCATGCTGATGTCAATCGGTTTCCATTTCACAATCAGCAGGCGGTTCGAGTTAAGTTTCTTTCTTATTTTTTCCCCATTTGCACTCTCGGCATCGTCTCGCGGGAGGTGAAACTCGTCTCCATTTGGAACACTCGCGGGAAAGCAGAACATCGCCTGGCCTCGGAGAAACGGCCCCAGAAGATGCCGTTGCTGAACTACGTGCGAAGCCTTTTCCCCCCTCCCTGCTTTGTGTTAATTTATCGAACTGCGTCCGTCTTTCGCTTCGATAGGTCACACTACTCGGGGGCCAGTAATTCCCGCCTGCTCTAGCACAACGTGATGTTCAGACCAGTATTGTTCCTTCTTAAGAGCTGGAATTTAGCCGGATTAATAAAAATATCATAACACAGTTTAAGTGCGTGCTTCGTGGTGACCAGGCAGAGAACACCGATTAACTTGTTACGCTCGAGAACCCAGTTTGACCTTGAGCTGCTGCCTGCATTCTAACGCCACGATCTCTGCACCAGGGCTGCCTGCATCCTAACCCCACGATCTCTGCACCAGGGCTGCCTGCATTCTAACCCCACGATCTCTGCACCAGGGCTGCCTGCATCCTAACCCCACGATCTCTGCACCAGTGCTGCCTGCATCCTAACCCCACGATCTCTGCACCAGTGTTGCCTGCATCCTAACCCCACGATCTCTGCACCAGTGTTGCCTGCATCCTAACTCCACGATCTCTGCACCAGTGCTGCCTGCATTCTGACTCCACGATCTCTGCACCAGTGCTGCCTGCATTCTATCCCCACGATCTCTGCACCAGGGCTGCCTGCATCCTAACCCCACGATCTCTGCACCAGTGTTGCCTGCATCCTAACCCCACGATCTCTGCACCAGTGTTGCCTGCATCCTAACTCCACGATCTCTGCACCAGTGCTGCCTGAGAATGAAGGGAGGAAGATGTCGGTACATTAACAAGGTAGATAGAGTTGGAGGTAGGATTTAAGGGAGGGAAGGATGAAACCGGAGAGGGAGGTAGGCACATAGGCAGACAGGCGGGGGGGGGGGGGGGGGGGGGCTCCTTCTCCATTTGTGCCGAGGTCTTCTGATGGCCACCCTCCACCCGTCAGCCTCCAGGCACCCCCTGGCGCTAACCCCCCCCCTCCCTCGGACACAGTACCCATCCATGATCGCACGACTCCCTCGCTCTCGAACCCTTTCGGTGTTGGAACCAAACCGATCATCTGCTTGCGTGGGTTACACGAGCCCCTCCCCACTGACGTGTTCGATAAATCGCCTCCAAGCACCACCTTCTAGCCACGCATTCGGAGGCTCTCGGCCCAGCTGACGAAGGATGGACGTCAGCCCCTGGCTGCCAGGCCGACACACGTGCGGAGGGCGACTCTTCGAAAGGATTTTTTCCCCGCCTCCGGCCGGCGTTTCCCTTGCCGCACCACAAGAAGGGGGGCGCGGCTCTCGTCACCCTCATCAGTTCTCAAGCCCTCGTAATTCACCACCACCTCCGCCGCTTATCGCGAGCGCAGATGAATCGCTCCACTTTGTCCGATATTGATTCGTCTCGGCCTGATGTTGGTGGGGATTGTAGGGCGGGGGTGGGGGGGGTGGTGGTGGGCATCCGGTTACATTCCCGGGACCTGCTCGGAGCTCGGCGGGGTTCGGGAGGGGGGGGGGCTAAGAGGTTTTTGGGGCGGGTGACGTCGAGTTGGGAGCGCGTTTTCCCAGCTTGTTGTCTCGGTGTGCGGTTCGAACCCGGCGGCCGCCCTGGTTAATGCTGCGCCGCCTGCTTTCACAGCAGACGTCAAAGCAAAAATACGGCAACGTTATTCGAAGCGGATCTTTGCCGGCGTCACGATCTGCATTTGCCAAATGTGATAAAAATTTCTCGGGAAAAAATACTTACTTTGGAAGCAACATTGCAAGCTCCGACTGATGGTACGTTGCACTTCTTTCGCACCAAACATAGCCAACTGTGCTAAGCGGTGGTGTGACCAGCACCACACCCGGCTGCCTTTGTCTCCGCCGTGCTGACTAACACTCGCTCGCGGGCCCGGCGCTGCTTCATTCACCTTGTGCCTCACAGGGACAGCTGCATGCGTATCCACGTTCTATAATCGTTAAGTGATAACGATGAAACGCGGGGTTTACGAAACAAAGAAAGGATTAATGAATTGCCCAGTGATTCACCTGTGCGTGTTTACCACTCACGAACGCAGATTGGCTTTCAGTAATTCACACGTGTACACATACATACATACACCGGACTGTTGGAGCAAGTGCTGTTAGCGAGCACCTATGAAGGCCGACACGGCAAATGAACGAGGTGATGGTGGGTGACCAGCACCATCCTCAGTGCTGCTGTTTACCTTACTCCACCGGGTACATGTTTAAGGTTGAGCCAACTTAGGGGAGGCTCGGGACCGGTTCAGATATTTGTCACTGATGTTGGCCATGAGCAGGAATCGAACTCGGGAGTCGACAGGGTTCGTAGCGCAGTGCGCTAACTGCTACGCCACTACTCCCCACACACACCACAGACAACTACATACACCACACACGGCACGCACCCACCCTCACATGCTCACTAACTGCACAACACACACGGGACAAATCAAGTGTCTGAGATCTTCGTCTTTCCCTCCCCTGCTCCTCCCCCCCCCCCCCCACAGAAGAGGAGTGGGGGTGGCAGGGTGTGCGGTGGAGTGGTGGGAGCGAGTCGGAAGATAATTGATTAATTGACGGAATTGATTAAACGCGTATTTTATTTCTCAACAGATAATTGAAGACATTTTGGACATCGACCGCGTGACGGCTCACTTCTAACCTGTGGCCGCCGCGGCGCAAGCGGACGGGCGGGAGGGCGGCAGTGGCAGCGGAGGATGGAGGGGGGCGCCGTGGGAGGCATGGTAATGAGCGGCGCGGTGACCGCTGCTGAGCCAGCGGTTTCTTTCGCCTCCCGCCGAGCCGCGCCTGGACACGCATCGCGCCTGGACACGCATCGCGCCCGACGACTTAACGGCGGGCGCGCGGACGCGGCAAAAGGGGCCTGGTGGGGGGGACGCTCGACTCCGGCCTCCTCGGACACGACGCGGCGTTTCATCCCGATTACGCCAACTGGACTCGGCACCAGAAACTAGCATCTGTCCGCGTGTTCGCGGTCGGCATCGCTCGTCGTCGTCATCGACATCGTTATCGGCAGCAGCAGCAGCAGCAGCGGGCGTGAGCAATGCGCTGCTGGATGAAGACCGCACCAAGTCGCCACCGTTGCCCTCCGCCCTCCCCACCCACGGTCGCGCAATCCAACTGACCAACCACAGCGCCCTGCGGCGCACGAGGCGATCCCGTCGTTCCGTCTCCGTGGTGGGATGTGCTCCATCTCTCGGGACGAGTTCTCTCTCCGTTGGGGGCGTACGCAATGGCTGTTGCGCTGTTGCGGTGGCCGTCGCAACTGGGGGGAGGGGAGGTTCATCCGGATTGCGTTTTCACATCGACCTGCGCGAGAGCCCGACCGCGGTGTGTGGGTGTGTGGGTGTCGTAGCGACATGCCCACACCGCGGTCGACGCCGGGACTTCAGCCGGTGACTTCGCAAATCGGCTTACACGCAAGGTCGCCGCTCGTGAATTAAACAAAAAACAAAGGCAATTTAGCGTCATTTTTTTTTACAGCCGTTTTTAATGAATTCACAGCTTGTGTGTGTGTATATATAAGGGTGCGTTCGCAGTGGCTTAATCGAATCTCTAATTCCTAAGCAAAGTGGAACAGCTGCTGCCGCAGTTCCTGCAAACGGTGGTTGTTGATTTTTTTTTTGCTGAGAGCAAAATAAAAACCCTTCCTGCTAGACAAACGTGTCGTGGCAGGGGAGAGTCTGTGGCTTTGCCATTGAACAGGATCACTCTGAAGTGAATGATTTCAATTTAGTTTCTCGCTGTAAAAAGAATAGGTGAAGGCGCAGCCCTACAATAGCCTGCTGACGCCGTTGCTGGCGATTAAAGCCTCCGCTGGAGGGAGCTCGAGAGAGAGAGAGAGAGAGCCCTCTCTGTCGATCGCACTTTGGCCTACCACAAGCACACCGGGCAGACAACTCGGTAGAACGAGGTGGGAGTTTCCCCACTCTTTTCCCCCATCGCCTACCGATGACCTCGACTGGTGCACCAACTTACATGGCTGGGTGGACAGAGGTGGTGGGAAGCCTCGCCCCCCACCCCCCGTTTCGACTATCGCGCGCCACGCTGGTCAAACGTGCAGACCTCTTCCACCGCAAGCCCCCCCCCCCCCTCCCCCCCGTGCCACCAGCAGTGGCACCTGCGGCAGCTCTATCCCACTGCTGGTCAACGTATTTGAGTAGCGCGTTGGCGCCAAGTGCCATGCGTGCGTCGTGTACATACGGATGTCGTGTGGCTCTTTTTGTGTATCGATAAAAAAAAACGGGTTGCCGTTTTCCGTCCCACCGCAGGGACCCCTGCGAGTCGCCGAGCTCGTGGTCTCCTCTGTTCGATGTCCCACAGCGAGCGAGCTGGGCGCAGCGCGTCCAGTTCCGCTCTGGCCAGGCGCACTGAATTCAATTGCGGGGAAATCCAAAACAAAGATTTAGAGACGTCGCCGGCGACTTGTGTCGTTTCTCTTTCTCTGTCTTTGAATGAATTCATTTTTCTCGCGCGCTGGGGGTTGGGGGTGGGTGGGGGGGAATTCGCTTGCCATCTGTGTTTTGAACGCACGGCTGTTTCCAGCTCTGCGATGAATCGCTGGAAGCAAAAGGGGGGTCCGAACAAAAGTGTAACCGCGAGAGCCATGATTGTTTTAGGGGGGGCAGCGTCAATATAAATGGCGGGCGCCGATACGTAGGCGGTCATTTGTGTTGCTTGTGAATGTTATATTCGCGAAAAAAATTTCTTGTGATTTTGATACCTTGTTTGTACGGCGGCCGTTCGGTGCTGAATGGATTAAAACTGTGTGGCTGAAACTTGCACCGATCTTTCCGTTCTTGTGCAGCTGGATTTATAAACATTTACAGATGTTTCTATCGAGATGAGTGAAGCCATCTCAGACCAGTCACCAGCCATTGTTTTTTTTTTCCATTGCTCGATGAAGGCCTCTCCATGTATTCAAGAGTATTTGGCTGCAAAATATTTCCACATGATCAGCCACTTCATTGGGTTATCGTTTGTGGACCAGGTCGCTTCTGAAAAAAAGCGACATCGCAGCTCAGTGGGGCTTACCCGGTAAAATAAAAAAAATAGTTCCGTTTTTTGTTGTTCATGCTGACACCATCTCTCACGGTCTCACAAAGCCATCTCACTCCTGCAGACGAGCTCATCACTTCACTCCGTGTCTATGATGGCTGTCCACTCATTCCTCATTCCGCTGGCATTCTTTCGCCAGTGTTGTCCATCGACCATCGCCCGGTCTAGCGACGTGTCGGTGCTGTCCTGCTGTCCTCAAGTCAATATCATTTCTCTGATTTGTTCCCCGCATCTGTCCTTCCCGTCGTCATTGTAATTCCGGGCGTGTAACCTCTCCACGCTTCTTCGCGCACGTTGTGGCACCCTTGACCAGTGCCGTGTGTTGAAGGCATTTTGTAAGCATGCGTCATTCAGCAGTTGCCAACGCACTGGAATCTAATCTCCATTTATATTTACTGAGCGCCTTCACTCGAGGCGCTTGACGTAGCTTACAAAGCGGTGACCGCATGTAATGATGTCGATGGCAGGGGCGTGCTACAAGGATTGAGGAATGAGTGACCGCGATAGGGGGGTGTACTTGGGGATCACGAAAGGGCTGTAAGGGAGGGACGGGAAGGAGTGGAGGGGCGAGGAGAGGGAAGAGGAAGCGAATGGCCAAGAAAAAAGGTGAGCTTTTTAAACATAAGTTATCGGTGGGGCAGGCAGGCGATGCTAGTCTTGTGTTAGTAAACTAAACTAAGCATTTATTTTATTTTGCCAGGTAAGACCCCCGAAGCTATATAACAATTTTTCAGAAGCGACCTGGCCACACGATAGCCCAACGCGGTGGCTTATCATCATCATCTGGGAATGTATAGCCGCCAATTACTCTAAAACGCATGTTTCTAAACCGGAGGATCCCGAGAAAAATCGACGTGACCACGGGGAGAGCAAGAAAACTCCCAATATACAGCAGGCGTCAGGGTCGGGATCAAGGCCATGACCTCCTGTATACCGGGCGAGGTAGTTAACATCTCGCCACTGTGGCACCCGATGGTACTGAGATATTAGTCTTGACCACTGGCTGTCATCGCGGTGATTGGGAGATGAAATCAACTCCCGTGCTGGCGCTGGAAGGGTTGTTGCATCGCGAGACCATGCGAGATGCCGGCGGCGGCGGCTCCTTGGGAGGCCTTTCATCCAGCAGTGGAATGATCACGAATGACGACGATGACGTTCAACTTGTAACACGCTGCACGGTGTCACGCTCGCTCTCGATGAGAGAACACGATTCGGAGGCGCGAGGAAGAATTGCAGCGGGAAAGGCAGCAACCACGCAAGCGAGCCGAGTTCGATCCCCACTCAATGCCATCAACACCAGTGGCTGTTGTCTGAACGGTCTTAGACCGTGGTGCTGGCGACCCACCTCGTGTGCCATTCCGGCTTTCGCAGCTGCTCGTCAACAGCACTTGCCCCAACAGTCTGTTTAAGGCTATACGGGGGATCTTTGCGTCCTTAGTTCGATATTCCAGGCGACTGCTGAGATTCCTCTCGACCAGGGAGGAAGCAGGAGGAGGAGAGAGGAGAGAGACGCCGCGCGTGTGACTCCCCGCCTGGGTGGGATTGTTGTTGCCAGCGTGAAGCAACAGAGGGAGTCGCGATGCGCTTCTCGAGATGACTCACGCCGTGGACTCGGAACGCGTGCCAGTGGTGTGCGGTGGCTGGAGCGATGAGATTGGCTTCGTGTGCAGCAGGTGACGGCCTGTGAGGTGGGAGGGGGGGGTGCGGTGGGGGGGGGGGCGGGAGGAGGCCTTCATCCAGCAGTAGATTGATCATGGCTCATGATGATGTAACCGAAGAGTGCGTGGGAGTACTGCATATCCATTCACAATTCCGATCGCAAAGGCCACCGGACAGCTGCAGAAGAGAAGAGAAAAAAAAACCGAAACAGTAACGTGTATAATTAAGTAAACGCTTTATTATTAATTGATTACTTGATTAACGTGAAGTGGAGCGTTCAGGAATAATGAACAGACGGGCTCCAATGGTAACCGTGGGAGGTGCCGCGTGCTCGGCGATCATTCGTCAGCGTGATGTACAATGCGGCCAGGCGACGTATTTGTTCACGGGCACGCACAGACAAAGGTCCACCGTGTAGCCCGCACGGGCTGTTGGGGGCAAGTGCTGTTAGCGAACGCGCAACGTTCGAGGGACCGACACGGGAGTGGCCAGCGATCGCGCCGGGGCCGCCTTTGCCTCTCCCGGGTGGCCGATGATGCGCGCGCACACCAAAGCAGACGCTCATTCAAAGGTTGACCTCGGGGAGGTGTCCGGGCACCGCTGCAGATATTCGCCACTGATGTTGGCCGTGAGCGAGAATTAATCGAGCTCGGGAACCCGTGCCGGGTTCGTAGCGCAGTGCACTATGACCAAACCGCTGCGCCACCGCTCCCCAGCGACACACGGCGACGCAGATCGCCCCCGTAGAGCCTCAACAGACTGGGTGGTGGTGGTGGCCACCACCACGCCCCATCGTCTCTGCCTCCCCGGTGGCGATGTTTCCACGCCGCACCAGGTACTAGGGGAAGGTCCAAGACAGTTCAGACAATCGTCACTTGGTGCTGACGGCCGCGAGCGTTCGGCGGAGGGCGCTGACCGCTCCACTGACCACGACGCAGACGTCACGCACAGCCAGCGTGAACTCGGCGCAACTGACTGCACCGGGAGTTCGGCCAGGACAGCCGTAAGTCACCAGAGTCCGTTTATTTAGAAGCCATCGTAATCCCACCACGTTTGTCATCAACGCTGCGTCGTTATAATAATCAGTTTAACACAAATCTGGCTGTCGCCTGATGAAGCTGGTTGTAATTACCGTCGAAACGTCGTGCTCGGATTGTAAATTATGTGGATTTGCTCTCCAACACACTGGTTAGTGCTGTACTAGTATACTACACTATATACTAGTGCTGTACTAGTATACTACACTATACACTACACTATACACTAGTGCTGTACTAGTATACTACACTATACACTACACACTAGTGCTGTACTAGTGACGAATTGGCCACGTTCTGTTTACGTGACAACCCTTGATAGTTGGCTGTGTCGGGTGGTGGCGGGTTTTAACGACACAGCATTTATATTTACGCGATCTAACCCAAGAACAACAAAAAAAACCCGCAAATAATAGGAATGTCTTCCTTCCAGCCCCTTTGCCAATCCACTGATGGGATGAAGGCCTCCCTCTTTAGGGGGTTGTCTGATTGCACATCACCGCGATGGTCGGGCTCGTGAATGGGACAAAGCTCCGCGCTTTGAAAACCCGACACCCGAGTTCGATTCCCGGCTGCGACGCGAGTTGCTGGGTGATCGTCTCGACTGGCTCTGGCGGGACCTCCGCCGCCAAAACAACCCGGCACCGACCAGCGTGGTGAAGTATGGTCAAGCAACGACGGACACCTATCCCGCGGTTGAGTAACATTCGCGATTAATGAAGGTGTCGCCGCTTGTCCAAACGAGATGCGGGTGTAAAAGATGGGAAAAAAAAGATGTCAACACGTGGGTACATCAGCCCCTTTCGTTGGCCTTTCGACATAAATTATTTTCAGCAGCAACTCGCAGCCAGGACGGCCTTTGGACGTGACTGTCCCTCCACCACCACCACCACGCACTGACCAGCGTGGTGATTGTGGTGGTGGTTGGGCCAGGTTTGGCCGCCACACTTTCCCCGTGAACCAAGCCATTGTTATTGACAGACCATGGTCTGTCAATAACAATGGCTTCTATTTGACCCTGTTGTTGTTATTGTTGTTGTGCTCGCTCTGTAAAGTGCAGGATCGGAGACCAGCGAGGAAGAAGGGGAGCGGAGGAGGAGCGCAATGTGAGTTGGTAACAATAATTTCGTTCCCGTAGCCCAGGGTGTCGAGACTCGTCACACAAAAGGTCCCCGACAGAAGGCCCCCGGTGAGCGCCGCGGGGCAGCCGCTCACGCAACTGGCTGGGTGGGGGAGAGAGGAGGACGAGGTGGTGGGGGAGGCTGAGCCACTCCCGCCACCCAACCCAAGGCTCACACCTCCACCCCTCGTCTACATTCTGACAGTCAAAGTCAAACGCGTGCGGTGTCAAACGGAACTCTGGTGAACGGTCAGTGCAGCCTCGGTCAGGGCGCACCGTCAAACTCACCCCCCCCGCTTCGCCTTCGTTATTCTGCTGACAGCTCAAATATCAGCTGAGCCCTGGGTCGCGCGCGTAGTTCGCGGTGTCTCTCTCTCCCCGCGGTCACGCGGATTTTTTTGTACCACCCCCCCCCCACATTCAAAATGAACATCACGCGTTCAGAGTAATTGGCCGCTGCGATAAATTAGTAAGCCACTCCGCTGAGCTACGATTTATAGCCAGGTCGATTCTCAGGCTAAGCCGACCTAGCGGAGGCCCAGTGCCGGTTCAGATAAATGTCATTGATGTTGACCGTGAGCGGTAATCGAACTCGGTTCGCCGGGTCAGAAGTGCAGCGCGCTAACCACGAC
Organism: Petromyzon marinus; assembly: GCF_048934315.1. Classification (NCBI taxonomy): domain Eukaryota; kingdom Metazoa; phylum Chordata; class Hyperoartia; order Petromyzontiformes; family Petromyzontidae; genus Petromyzon; species Petromyzon marinus. The sequence goes on along the minus strand of NC_133720.1, from coordinate 1,881,533 downwards.
ACTACCGCTGCCCCACCCCTCCCCCACACTCCCCTCCTCGCCAATGCACCGATTATCCCCATCGCACCCGTGCCCCCCCCACTCCTCCTCCGTCGCCTGCTCCCTCTGTGTCTGGGTCAGCCCCGCGTGCAGGCCACGGCAATCATCTGGCCACATTATGCATGGATCATCCCCCTGGATTGACTCGCGCGCCCACCCCCCCGCCTCGCGCACTCTGACGGCACAAAGACGAAGATCCCCACCACCCATCCACCCATCCACCCCCAACCACCACGCGCAGCTTTGCACAGACTGCTCGGGCAAGAGCTCTGTTAGCGAGCGCCTATGAAAGCCAGGCACGGCGCAATACGACTGTGGCGAGATCATCACCACCACTACGCCAGGCCGTCTTTGTCTCCCCAAACACGGCACCAAGGCATTCATTTCAAGGATGCGCCGACTTTCGGCTATAGACCACCGCTGATGTGTGTGCCCGTCGCCGGGAAGCAGCACTCCCCCCCCCCCCTCTCTCCTCCCAGCCCCCCCCTCTCTTCCTTTCTAGCTACTCTCCATCCGGCAGCACTCCACTTCCTCTACCCCCCCTCTCCTCCCTGCCCCCCCCCTCTCTCACCTACATAACCTCGTATTTCGGGAGTCCTTCTACCCACGTCAGCAGTTTGTTTCTTGCTGTGGTTGTCCCACCTGATGACGGACGATTGTGTTGCGCCCGAAACGTCGTGATTTAATTTAATTTATTTTATACCTACGTGACTTTACCGAAAGAACCAAAGAGTTGGAATCCCTGCAGTCACGAAAACTTCAAATCTAGAGGGAAGCAAGTATTGTTTCGCCGGTTTCACAGCGAAGCACGCTAACCATTGCGCCACCACTCAGTTATCACTAAAGCCACGCGGAGGGAAACACGGGAAGGCTTCCCCCTCCAACTCCCCCTCCAACTCTCCCTCCAACTCTCCCCCCTAGCCGTGACCGCCTCTCGGCTCTCAGACGTGGATTTTAGAATTCCGAGTAGGCTGGCAAGCCAGGCAATCACGTGAGCACCGGTCTGTTTGTCCCACGGCGGTGTGATATTTCCACTTTCAGAACTGGAATGTCGGCACATTGCTTTTTGTTGTTGGCGTTTTCCCTTTTTGCCGATTTTATTCCAATTGTTCTTGCTGTGTGTGTCGTGTCACGGGACGCAGTTTCCCTTTCAGATCCCTTCGCGTTATTAGTGAACGGCCCACAGAAGTGGATCTCTACAGCGCTGCATCTGAGATCCCTTCTTCAAGCGCCCTCTGGTCCACACACAGTGGAGAGAGCGGCATTTTAGAGTAATAATATTGATTTATGCTGATGAAATCTGAAGAGCTATGAAGCTCTTTTTCTCTTCTCACCCGCTCCGCCGTATGACAGCGATCGACGTTCGTCGAATGAGAAGTCAAACCGATATTTCTACTTCTCAGAGATGCAATTTGCCGACTTAAAACAATTGACATTAAAACTTTTATTTTCATTTTACCAGGTAAGGCCCCACTGAGCTGTGTAGCTATTTCTTTTAGAAGCAACCTGGCAATCGCAAACGATAGCTCAACGAAGTGGCTCATCACATGGAAATGTATATCAGCCACAAATATCTAAAATTGTGTTTCTAAATGTGGAGGGAAAAAACGGAGAAAAATCCACGCGACCTACGTGGAGAGAGACACGCAAACTCCAACTATACAGCAGGCGTCAGGGCTCGGGATCGAACCCACGCTCTCCTGTGCGTACAATCATTGTTGACCTGTCTGAGACGAACACCGCCTGATCTCAGCAATTTGCGAACCCGATTGAACCGCGGGTGCGACTGAGACCCGCATTTGAATCTCAGGATCAGCCCCACGATCCCTGAGCTAAACGGCCACGGCCAAGATCTGCCGCACATTCGCGGTCTCAATGAAAATCCCATTACGCCGACAGGAGTCCATTAATTGAAGAGGACACCACGGCTCAGCCGGGTGGCGGACCGCGCGCAGCCTCTAACACATCGTGCGCGCGGCTTTGACTCCCAAGGATAGTTCGCACTCGGTGATGGGCGCACAAGAGCCGCGGCTCCCTTCCGCGTACTTGCGAACGTGCCCTTTGAAATTCAACAAACGCCAGCGTCCCAACCGAGACCTCGTGGTGTCCGTCATTGGATATGGACACGCTACGGGCAGCGACGCGCGGTGGGGTAAAGTGTGGGTACCGTCACCTCTTCCGAGACGTCTGGCCGGCGTGGGTCTCAAGCAAAACAAATCGAAATACCCACGGGGATCTGCGCGGGCGCGTTCGCCTTCGATTGGCTGTCGTCGCTCCATGCGTGGTTGGCTACGTACGGTGCGAAAGAAGTTCAGCATACAGACCCACGGGCCATCATCGTTACCCCCCCCCCCCCCTCCTAGCCGTGACGTGCGCCCTGCCCAAGCCCCACTCACTTTAGCCAGCAGTCAAATGCGACGACGTCTCTCGTCCACGCGCTCCCCTTCCCCCTGTTCACGCCGTGTGCGAGCACGCGCGTGCTCGTGCTTGCTCGTGTGCGTGGCGATCTTGAGCAACGCGCTGGCGCTCGGCGAACGAATCATTTTGGTGGAACCTTTTGAGAATGCCACCTCGCTGCGCACATCCAGGCTCCCATCGCACCACCCCCCCCCCCACCTCGTTCAGGCCGCCGCGCGTGCGTGCGCGTGCCCAGCTTCGGTAATCGACGACGCTTCGTGGCGTGGCCGGGGTCACGTGCCTGGGAGGAGTGCGTCGATTTCGCCTCCACTACCGGCGGGGCAGCAGCAGCTGCTGCGGCTGATGATGATGATAATGATGATGATGATTTACATTTGTAAGGCTGCGGTGCAATGATGGTTAGCAGCGCGCTGGACTTAACAATGCAGAGGTCGCCAGTTTGACCGATCTCCAGGCGCGGCAGTTGAAAACAATGGGGGAAGATTTTTAATTGTCACCACCCACACACCCCCACACCCCCACAGCCTCTGCCCACGCAACAGCAGCCAGTGTATGGGGGGTGCACCGAATGTAGCCGATCGTCAGATTGCGTGTGGTGAGGAAAAGTGTGGGCATCCCCGACTCTTCCAAGACGCCTGACCAGCGTGGAAGAGTAGGCCAAAAACACGCAACATGCAGAGCGGTTCTGCAGAGCTCTCTCTGAGCTGAGGCCATTTCGCCGGCAGTGGCGCTCGCAAGCAACTGCAGGGGCTGCGCCTTTCGCCAACCAGCTGAGAGTCCTCTGCGTGAGTGTTCGCTACGACGTGGTAAGTCACCCACCCCACTCACCCAGAACCAGAATGTTTCAATATCACAGAGCAGCGGATATGGGTCTCGGGTTGAAAAGGGTTTATTTGGCATTGTTGTTGAACCAATGGCAAAACTTGTTACTATTTGTTCCGATTAAAACTGAAAAATATACACGCTAACAACACGCTGGTGAGTGGAACACAGTTTGCGTGCTAAACATTCTGAGGCCTCTGGATTCAGACAGAGAGAGAAATAGAGACGGACAGAGAGAGAGAGAGAAAGACACAGACAGACAGATGGAGAGACAATGACGAGAGACAGGGCATGTTTATAAAGAGAAGCGAACAGACAAACAGATGGATGGATTAATGTATAAAGAGACAATAACAGAGAGACAGACGTATATATCGACAGATGGGACGGACAGAACGCCAGACGGATAGCAGCACACAGAGAGAGAGAGACAGGCACAGCTGATATGACAGAGAGACAAACGGACCGATGTATTGCAGACAGACAGATTTGACAAGACGGACATACACAGGCATGCAATGAGAGAGACTAGCTGATAAACAAATGGAAGACATCAGGATAGACACGTGAAACAGAGGCAGGACACACAGAGATGAAAAAAAATCTGAATATATAAGAGACACACACACGGAAAGCAACAGAGAGACAGAGAAACACAACCAACAGAGATAGGAGGATCTAAGAGCGCAAGAGAGAGAGTATATAATCATACTGTAGATATAATATTGATTAACACATAGCTCGTTATAATCCATGGGGACATGCTGACGTCAGAGTGACATAACTGATGAAGCATTGTACCTGGAAACCCACGCGACTAACACACAGCTCGGTGATGTCATCCAATTGGTACAATAAACGCCCAAGGTTTGTTATATTTGTGACATTATTTTACAAACACCCACACACGCAAAAATAACCCAAACAACTTGTATAAGTGACGCAACAAAATTTTGTTTCCGAATGTAGACGGTGAAGTTAACGCTGTCCGCTTTTTTTCGTTTTGCAAATAATTCACATTTTGTTTAAAGTGTTATCAACGAATTTATTATTTCGAGGTGTGTGGACACACAAATTCCAGTTGGCCCGCGAGCAGCAGCAGCAGCGGTCAAGCTCGGCTATGTTTTATTTTGGGGCTCGTGTTGTTAATAATGTAGGGCGCGGACGATGATGATGATGATGCGAGTTGAACAAACCGTATACAGCAATACACGCGCTCGTAGGGGTGCCGGATACACGCATGCATGCGTGTACAAATACACACACACACGTACACACACACACACGTACACACGCGCGCGCGTGCACGTGAATGCACACTCACGCGCGCGCGTGCGCCTACAAAGAGTCGATATCGCCACAAAGCCGTGCTGACTCGCAGCGCCGTGATTTTGTTTTCACAGTCGGTTAATAAATAAATACATTAAGTACGCAGGCAATTCATAAATACTGTACACGCGTGTTTAAATCAGTACGTTCATTTTGATTGAAAACTTTCACGAAAAACTGGCCTTTCAAAGAGGGCTTCATGACGTTATGAGAGTACAAATACCTCCCCCCTCCCCCATGTTTGTCTCTCCACGTAACACACAGAGGAGTACTCCAGGAGTATTTAATATTTGTTTACACGACTCGTTCAAGCCACACGGCCTTGTGCATGGCAGTACGCGACGTCAGCAGCAGCAGCAGCGGCACTGATTCATTCCAAGCAAACTCGCACTTCAACACCGGTTCATCAGCACGATTTACTGGTGAACTGCCACGTGTTTTGTTTTTATTATCGACAAGGACCCTATTGGCTGGCTAAGGCCGTTTGGCTAATGGGATGTGTAAAAAAATATATCTCGTTATCTTTGTTGGGACGGACAAATATGGGAAGGAGGCATTATTTGTTCGGCTGCTCATTCCTCCACGTGGACGCCAAATGTGTATCTTGTATTGCTCTTAGAGACTCAGCATTGTGAGACAATGAATTTTACCAAAACGACGCACACACAGCACACGCAAACAGCATATGACGGGCAACAGACGATTCGGTTCCGAGCGCTGTTGTTAGCAGTGCCGGATTATCCTCGTGGCAAAAGTAGCTACACGTGTTGCTACGGGCCCCGCACTTTCAAGGGCCCCGCGCTAAATGCTTTCAAGCCATCAATTCCGGTTCAGTGATTCTGCACTCGCTCTATTACTACAGTACTATAACGCCTTCAACTTTTATGAACGACTGGGCGTTTTAGGCTAGCGATTTGTCATATTATCTGGCTGTAGAGCAAATGAAAAAAATACAATAACTTTACTGTGCAAGTAAAACAGATGCGTGTTTTAATATTTGTCTTTTTTTTTTAATTCAGGGCCCCTTTATAACATGTGCTACAGGCCCCGCGCTCGCTTAATCCGGCACTGGTTGTTAGCGAAAACCCATCGAGGACAAAACGGCACTCGACGCGGGGTTGGGAGGGGGGCCGCTTGGCCATCACCACGACCGACCCGCCTTTGTCTCCCCGGCGCGCGTGATCTGTTCACACGACATCGATGTGTTTCGAAGAGCGGCGACGGCAGTGGCCGAGCCACGCGACGGCTTTTGCCAGTCGGGCTATGCGTCGGGTGGAGGAGGGTTTCATGACACACGATTTGGCGCACGCGGACGTCAACTGCGAATCGGCGTCACGCGTCGCGGTGAGCGATTGAAGCCCCCCGCCCCCCCTCCCACATTCGTCATAATTAACACGGCCTTCCAACAGGAGCGGTGGGACAGCGGTTGGCGCACTACCGACATGAACCAGCCGAGCCGAAGCAGCGACCACGGCTGCTGACATCAGCGGCGAGCGGTGACATTGCGACGTCGTCATGGGCCCTCGCCAGCCCTCACCCGTGCACATCCCCAACCCCCTTCGCCGACCCGTATTAACGTTTCGAGCAATGACCCTCGTTTAAAAAACAGACGTGTCAACCTTGACCACACTTCCCATCGCACTGCAGTGAGAGTAAGAGCTCGCCCAGTTGCCCCGCCAATCTTTATGCCCGCTCTTTAAAACTCTGAAGAAGAGCCATTGCCCGAAACGTCAGCACAACAATGTGTTTTTTTTTCTGTTCAAAGATAAAGTTAACGATGGGCGTGATTTTTATTTCGATATCCCAACAGATATCTGACCGAGTGTTGTACACTTTCAGTCAAATTGATCAACTCTGACCGTGCAAGTGCTTTGTATGGCATTTTCACTTTTTCCTCTCAACGTAAGACGTCAGTACAAATTCTACTTTTAAGCAACAATTTACCCACGGGAACCTCTCTGAGTCTCGTGACTCGTTCATCAAGAGGCTCCTGCGTTAGGATGTTTGGCCAGTTCCATATTTTTTTGTTTGTCACGAATATATATTTTTTTGCAAGTGGGCAGAAGAAACATCCCCCCCCCAAACCCCCTCCCCTCACCCCGCGCCCCGCCCCCCCCCCCCCCCCCCCCGGAGAAAACCCCCACGCGCTCGAGGCGGCTTAAACATCCAAATCGTTTCGACGCGAATCTTGTCGACATTCCCACTTGCTGTACTGCCTCCTAAAAACGCCACCTCGTTGCCACGCGCCCTCGACGGCCCTTCCACCTCTGCGTGATCCATACAAATCCACATTTCCCTCCCACGACGTCGATCGTCCGGATTGCACCAAAGGCTAAGCAGGACTTTGAGCCTGGCTAGTGCTTGTTCGGGCGACCAAAGGTTGCTATGGACGGCCGTGGGTGGGGGGGGGGGGTGGGGGATGGGATACATTGTGGGCAGCAGAGAGGCAGTGCAGCAATCGTCAACTGTTGTAGCGTTGCTCTGCTCCAAACGTCTTTGCGTCCCCCAGCTTCGCCAAGCCGACACTGACTGACCCGGCGTGGTGAAGTATGGTCAAACGTTCTCCCCGGCGACCGCACGGCGTCTGCACTCGCGGGCTGGCCCTCATCCAGCAGTGGATTTTTTACAAAATGGGCTACCGCATGTACACACGTTCCCCTTCCACGTACACATGCTCCCCTCCCGTGACGTTCATGCATATATTTGCGCAACATCCAAGCAACTATTTTGACACCGAGGTTCGGACTCTACCGAAACCTGACAACGCTCAAATGATGTGGCTTCATAACGGTGGTGGCAGGCGCTTGCAATGGTTTTTAAACATGCAGCGGTGACGTTTCATCGCCGGAGCTGTCCGTCGGGTCGGGTGCTGAGCTCCGGAAAATATTATTGTCGAGGCGCCGGGGGTGGGCGAGGGGGTTGGGAAAAGACAAAGGGGGGTGGTGGTGGTGGTGGTGGTGGGGGAGGAGAACCCCGATAAATATTTGTACCCCATAATAAATTAAGCCGTGGTCACGTGGCATGGTATGGCATATCGAGAGATAATCATATTTACACAACTCCGGTGTAGGAGAGCGGAAGCACCGCGTGCATTATATGGCAATATTTGTTATGGCAGTGTTGTAAAGGTTTTCTTTTTGTTTCATATCGCGTAAATATCAGACCCGGCTAAAATTGGGGAGGGGGGGGGGGTATTGGGGGCGGGGGCTCAATCCCTGCAGAACAGTGCAAAACGTGTTGCTTCGAAATACAAAGTGAGTCGAGAATAACACAACAACATCATCATCATCATCGTAAATAACAACAACAATAACATGAACGGCAATAATAAACAGACGCGATTAACGAAACGAGAGAGAGAGAGAAAGCCTCAATAAATTTGTAAGACGCTACCTCCGCAGCAGTGGCAGCGTGGTGGGTCGCGTTCACAGCGGGAGGTGCCCGTTGACTCTTGTGTCCCAGTGAGTGGTGTGAACGCAAAGTCCTCGCTTGGCACTCCGCGGTGGTCACACAGCAACGCGTCTTCGCCGTAACGCGGTGGCTCTTACATTCGGGAACACTTTTCGCACGACGTGGAACGCGCGCCGTTATGAAGCGAAACGCGCGCCCGTAATAACGAGGAACGCGCGCACTCTTATAACGAGAAACGCGCACTGCTATAACGCGAAACGCGCACCCGCTATAACGCGACACGCGCACTGTTATAACGCGAAACGCGCACCCGTTATAACGAGAAACGCGCACCCGTTATAACGCAACACGCGCACCCGTTATAACGCGACACGCGCACTATTATAACGCGAAACGCGCACCCGTTATAACGCGAAACGCGCGCCGGTTATAACGAGAAACGCGCACCCGTAATAACGCGACACGCGCACTGTTATAACGCGAAACGCGCACCCGTTATAACGCGACACGCGCACTGTTATAACGCGAAACGCGCACCCGTTATAACGCGAAACGCGCGTCCGTTATAACTCCAAACGCGCACTGTTATTACGCGAAACGCGCGACCCTTATAACGCGAATTGCGCGCCCGTTATAACGCCAAACACGTACTGTTATAACGCGAAACGCGCGCCGTTATAACGCAGTATTTGAGCGGTCGACGACGATCTACTTTCTTGAGTAGAGGTACAGTACGCGGAGTGATATGGTAACGTGGCGGTGCACCCTCAGTTATTTGTCCCGCCGTCTCACTCTGTGTCGTGCGTAGTGATACATCGTATCTCGACAAACTTTATGGCTACATTATTGATGGGGACATTGTTTTCGCTTAACGCGTTTTTCGCTTTTAACGTGGCACTTTTCAGGAACGCATCTACTACCGTGTTAAACGAGGACTTACTGTGTACAGGTACAGGACCTGCACGTTGCAAACATGTTAAAATGAAAAGCATCTTTACCCCCTCCTCACAGCTACCTGTCGGCTACCGTATTGCTAATTAAATACTTCTGAAGACAAACGCTCATTCAAACGCGTTGCAGAATCGTGCGTGGATGATTGTTTCAACTTATGATGTCATTTTTGTGATTTAAATAATTCAAGGCGAAGGCGCAGCCCTGCAAGTGCCTGCTCACGCCACTGCTGGCGGCAGTGGCCTCCACTAGTGGAAGAGAGATAGAGAGCTCTTAGCGGAGAACACCTGTAGAGGGCATTTTGGCCTACTCTTCCACGCTGGTCAGACATCTTGGGAGAGGTGGGAGTACCCACACTTTACCCCACCATTCGCGACCTGCTGACCGACTGAACCGCGCTGTTCCCGTTTCGACTGCAGCGCCGGGGTATGGGATCGAACCGGGCATAATCTCGGGATTGCGAGTCGAGCGCGCTAAGCGTTGCACCGCAGCGCCATCCCCTGCGCGTGTGTGGGGAGCTGCGGCACAGCGATTAGCACGCTGCGCGCTCAGACGCCCCGGCCACCCGAGTTCGATTCCCGCTCAGTGACGATTTATCTGAACCGGTCCTGGGCCTCCCCTAGCTCGAATCAGCCTCAAACGAGTACTTGGTGCGACGTGTAAAAGAGAAGTCTGTTAAGGTAATGCGGCAGCGGGCGGAGGGTTCTTTGTGTCTCTGATGCACTATAAGCGAATGCGCGGCTGTCAAGTGGTGCACGGTAATGGCAATGAGAGTCGCTGGCCGTGGCTGTGTCACTCCGGTTCGGCTGAAATGTGGGCGCCCGAAGGGGTCGCTCCTAATCGCCCAGACGCACGAGTCGATTTCACTTTGGGACAATGTCGACAGAATTGGCTGCTGGGGAATCAAACCCCGTAGCGATAAGCGGGGTACGTTAATTATGTTTTAATAATTAAAAAAACAATAATTTCATAGAACAGAGATTCAATTTCAGCCGGGCTGCGCTCCGGAAAATAGGAAAAAAAACTTTAAGCTAATAATGGCAAGGTACATTTCACTCACACAAAGACAAATATCCACCGCATAGCCCTAACAGACTTTTGGGGCACGTGCTATGAAGGCCGGCACGGCACACGCCGGGATGGGTGGCCAGCACCACGGCCGGCCGCCTTTGTCTTCCCGAGTGGCGACGTTTTACGCATCTCACCGGGTACTCATTTGAGGCGGAGTCGACCTGGGGAAGGCCCAGAACGGGTTCAGATAATCGCCGCACGCAATTCGCACGCTCGGAGATTGCCATTCGGGGGGTGATTACCTACCCGCTTGAAAATGCGGTCCACGTTCCACAGGCCCTCTCGGCGTGCGGCACGGGGCTATACGCGAGCACGGCGCGTGTGTATGGGACAGCCCTTATAAGGAAACGTGTTCAAGCCGTGCATTGTTGCTCTAATTGTTCATGTTAATTAGGAAGGGGGGAGGAGACGCAGAAGGGGAGGGGGGTGTTATATCCAATCTCCCACCCACTCAGCACCCCAGCCCACTCCCCGCTTCACAATTAACACACCGCTTGACTGCACCAGAACAGTACACACCTCCTTGTGCATCTCCTTCTTCCTCACCAAGCCCACTCGGCTGGCCATTCACCCGGCCACACCACGGACTCAGCCACTCAGCCCTCCAGCCTTCAGGTCTCGCCTCTTGCCCGTCGTCATCATCATCATCAACAACGCCACCTCGCTCCGACAAAATCTCGATCTCTCTAACTCCAGGGTATCCACGCCGAGAATGGAATTCACGAGTCCGTTTGAATCCGATTTGCACAGATTGGGCTGGGCTGGATAAATTTCTCCAGTCATCTCTTCGATCTAGTTATAGATTTAGAGATCATTTGGGGGGGAGGGGGGGGGGGTGTGTATCGCGTTTGCTGCTTGGTGTGAAGACCGACGTTCCGCTGTCCACGTGTTTTTCGGGAAGCTTCCGGCACGTGCAGCGAAACGTCGGCACATCGTGGCGAGCAAGCACGTGGTGCAACTCGGAAACACCGCGGAGAGAGGCGGAACGGCAACAACCGCGAAAAGAAAACGTATCAGTAATTTGTTCTCTTCCTGAATAAGGCAGTTTAATTTGCTTTCATATAGAGCGCAGGTTGTCGACTGGATCTTAAAAAAAAAAAATCTGAATCCATTGAAATCTTGAGTCGAACGGACCATGCGCAGATCGCGTGCCGCGCCACGAGGTCACGGCACGCACTGAACGACGTCACGGACTCGCTCCGCTGTGACGTCACTGTGACCTATCTGACGGTCGATAAACCACGCAGGGATTAACCAGGGGATGCCTCTCGGATTCGAACCGCGAAATCTCGGCAACAAGCGGCCAACGCGCGACCTCTGGAGCCAGGTCACACACACGCACACTCTTACAAAATAGATTACAATTATAAGGCCATGCAAATGAGTGTGTGTGTGTGCGCGTGGCAATTATTTTGAAACCGGTCCTGAGCCTTCCTCTAAGTTCGGCTCAGCCTTAAATGAGTACCTGGCGGCGTGTGTAAGCATCAGCGTGTTGGGAGACAAAGGCGGCCGGGCGTGGTGCAAGGCACCGCACTCCGTGTGACGACTCAGCTGGCCCCTAACATCGCTTGGCCTCGAGTCTATTAAACGGCTCCACCGGGCAGGGATCTTGGCCTTTTTGCGTTACTTTGTAAACAAATAAAACAAAAAATGCGCTACCCCGTCGTGAGTTTTGTTTCTTTTGCTTGAAAGTGTCAACAAATGGTAACGCGCGTGCGTTTACCAATGGAAGCAGACGGATGGGTTCCGCACGATGCTCGCTCTGCGTCGCTTCCGCGTGTCGTGGATTAGCTACAGTCTATATTGTAGACTGCATCTGGCTAGTGGGAGGGGGGGGGGGCGATGACATCGCATAGCAAGGAGTGACAATGCAACGAGCGCACTGCCAACCTGAGTTCGAGTCCCGGGCAGAGCTCCGGTCGGTGGTGAGTGACATCTGAACTCCCAACCCCCTCCACCATCACCACTCCCCCACCACCGCCACCAACCAACATGGTGAAGTATGGTCAAACACAACCCCCCATGACGAACACCAGCAGGATGGGCAGGAGGCCTTCACCCATCAGTGGCGTGACACATGGATGTACATTATCATAACAATGCATCGTTGTTGTCATTATTATAAGGCTTATTATTTGCGTTATTACATCACCTCGGCTCGCACGTACACGCATACACACAGACGCACCCCCTGTGTCCTTACATCATGCACATTGCATCACGCCGCGTTATTTAGAAAGAGCACCGGCCATCCGTGACACTCCTGGACACGCGTGAAGAAAAAGAAGAGCTTCAACAGCTCATCGTATTCCCTCCACTGTGAATACAACAAACAACAAACACAATCGGATGCTGAACACGACTTGCGAACGCCGACGGACTTTAACGTAATACTTGGTGGGCGCTTTATTTTAACAAAAATACTTTGACGGTGTGGAAACTACAAGGGCCCTCGCCCCCTAGCCCCGCCCCTACCTCCCCTAGCCCCTTCCCCCTACCTCCCTAGCCCCGCCCCTACCTCCCCTAGCCTCACCCCCTACCTCCCCTAGCCCCTCCCCCTACCTCCCTAGCCCCGCCCCTACCTCTCCTAGCCTCACCCCCTACCTCCGCTAGCCCCGCCCCCCGCCACCCACGATGCTCGTGGGACCAATTTTGACAGACTCTGGCTCAGAGAACGGCAGAAGGCGATGGGAGGAGGCGCGGGTCGAGAGTTCGTTTGGTCGGCGCGAGTCGCAGGCGACGTCAGGGCGGTGGAGTCGCGTGAGTGGCTCAAGCAGGCCGAGTGAACAACACCAGACAACACTTGCTGGTAAGGGGCCGTCCATAAATGACGTCACGCGGTTTTGGACGATTTTTGACCCCTCCCCCCCCTTCGTCACACGGCGTCACAAAAAGTCAGACCCCCCCTCAAATATGACGTCACAAAGCTCTGCCCCCCCCAAAAAATAAAACATGCTTCAAATCGCTTTAAACTATTGTCATTGTAGTGCGTATTTAATGTGGCGCTGCACTCGGATGTAGGAGAACACGTTTATCAAAAAGTCTATTTAATTAAGTAGAACGTGTTGTCTATATTTATTTAAAATTGCGCATTTTGATGTGACGTCACATTTCTTAACCCCCCCCCACCCTCGTCACACATCGTCACAAATGTCTCACCCCCCCCCCCCCAGGTGCGTGACGTCATTTATGGACGGCCCCTAATGAGAGCTCTGAATAAGTAAATAAATACGTAGAACGCATTGATGCCCTCACCCCCACCCCGCGCCCCCCTTTCGCATGCCCGAGTGGGTGGCCACAATACTTTTAACCGCGAGGAATCGATTCGCGTGCACGTGTCCACGATACTTTATCATTACCCTTGCCCTGTGTGCGCCTTTGCCTTTGTTTTTGTGTGTTTTGCCAAGGAGCGGTGGCGCAGCGGTCAGCGCGTTGCGTTACGAACTCCGAAACGTGAGTTCAATTCCCCGCTCACGGCCAACAACAGTGGCGAACATTTGAACCGGTCCTGGGCCTCCCCTAGGTTAACTCAGCCTTAAATGAGTATTTGGTGTGTAAACATCAGCACTGGGGGAGACAAAGGCGGCCGGGCGTGGTTGTTGGCCACCCACCCCATCGTGTGCCGTGCCGGCCTTCATAGGTGCTCGCTAACAGCACTTGCCCCAACAACCTGTTAATGCTATACGGGGGATCCTTGTGTGTCTTTGTGTGCCTTTTGTGTGTCTTTTGTGTGTCTTTGTGTGTCTTTGTGTGTCTTCGTGTAAGCGTGTTTCCTTTCAACACAATACCAGTCCACGTCATCTGTCCGCATTCGACACAAACTCACAGGCTGGCGACGTCATCTTTGTTTCTGAGCACGCTGTAAATTGGCACCCCACGTTACCTATACCCCCTCCCCCATCACCTATATACCCCCATTATCTATACCCCTATTACCTATACCCCCATTACCTATACCCCCTCCCCCATTACCTATACCCCCGTTAACTATACCCCCATTACCTATAACCCCTCCCACATTACCTATACCACCTCCCCTCCGTTCCCTATACCCCATGGCAATTGTGTAGATACGCACTTGCGTGACCAAAAGCTTGGCTTTTACACAGTGGAAAATCATCGCACGGGTTCACATACAAAATAGCGATCACGCGCCACTCAACAAATTCCCATTCGTGGCCACACCGCAACAACAACAACGATGAACAAACAAAACGAAATTGATTTCAATGTCCTTGATTCTCCCTCCCGATATTTCCGAGTGGTCGAATACCTGGATGCACATTGTGGGATCTCTGCCTCTTGTGTACCGAGTAAGGATCGCCACCTCTGATGTCATTCAACAAGACCAGAACCTGGACCTATCATTGGCAGAAGACGAATAATAATAATAATCTCGCTGTGCTGGAAGAGAGAAGAGCTACGTGTAATGACATTGTCTTGAGTGCTGCTGCTGCATTATTATTATGGTGGTGGTGTTGTTATCATTATTACTAACAACGCCACTAGCGCATGCCAGGATGTTTTATAGTTCCCCGGGGCAGACTTTTAGAGATTTACAGCCAGGACAAGCGGCCCTTTGGCAACATGAAGGGGGCCCATCCTGAAGGGAGTGGGCTGGGTGGCTACGCGAGACCAGGCGGAAACGCGACATTGTCCCTGCCGTGCGCGTCGCGCGTTCAGTTTGCGTCCCAACACACGAGGGGAGGGGGTGGAGGGGAGGGAGGGAGGGAGGGGTGGAGGGGAGGGAGGGGGGGATGGGAGGGAGGGGGAGGGAGGGGGAGGGAGGGAAGGGATTATCTTTGCCTTCGGAGAATCAACACGGGCTCAGCAGCTTCCATAGCGGGCAACAAGAAAAAAAACCTTTAAGTCACAATTGCTTCCGCTATCGGTGTGTCGCGTTATATTTTGTATCAAGAGGACGAATAAGCGACTCAACTAAGGCATGATGACGCACGTCACGTTTAGCCGGCAGCTGGAAAGGAAAATATAACACTGTAACAAATAAACTATTTGTTCCTGGGTACTAAGTGCTATTTGCTAATTGCTTATGCCTCAAAAGTACAGAAAATGGCTATTATTATTCCCCACAAACTTTGCTTTTGTGACCAGAACAGTGATATTTTGAAATGTAGCTATTTTCAATGAGAAAACGTGGTGTGCATTTGTGTAATTTTTTCATGTAATGTCCTGATCACAAAAGCAAAGTTTGTGGGGAATAATAGTACCCAGGAACAAAAATCGTGTTACTAGTGATATAATCTACGTCGGTGTGGGGCTCAGCTCGCTCGTGTGTGCGGGGCTATCTAAGCGGGTGGTAGCGCAGTGGTTAGCGCGCCGCGCTACGAATCCGGAGACCCTTGTTCGAGTCTCGTTCACGGTCAACGCCAGCGACGATTATCTGAACCGGTTCCTGAGCCTCCCGTAGGTTCCACTCAGTCTCAAATGAGTACCTGGGTGCGATGTGCAAGCATCGCCACGAGGAAGACAAACGCGGCCGAGCGTTGTGCTGGCAATCCCACCACCTCGTGAGCCGTGGCGACCTTCATAGGTGCTGCTACTCGCTAACAGCAAAACTTGCCCCAACAGTCTGTTAAGGCTTCTACGGGGAATCTTTGTCTGTAAGTATTAACAACGCAAGAGAGGGGTGAAGGAAGGAGCCACCTGCACATGGGATGTGGCGAGGGAGTGAGGGCACTCAATTGGTGGCGCTTGGCGACACCATACGAAGCAAAATGACGCAGGGCCTCAAGCGGCACACAAGGGAAGCCCGATTCATGGCAACGATCTGAATGCGTCAAAATAACCATATGGCGAGACCGAATACCAGCTCGAACGCTTTATATTGAAGAAAAAAAAGAAGACTCAATAAATAACAAGCTTATTGTTGCAACAACAACCAAGACCGCTTAAAATTATTGTCATTAGAGAGTTAATTAAGTCGTCAGGCAGCCGTGGTGCAGCTGTTGAGCTGTTGAGGTTGCTCATCGTGTGGCAATGAATGAACGGAGGCATGGGTTGGGGACCATGAATGAACGGAGGCATGGGTTGGGGACCATCGCTTAGGAGACGAGTTGGGTTCTGAGACAGACAGAGAGAGAGCGAACTCTTGTCGGCTGCATTGCCTCTAGCGACGCGAAGACACGTGGGTTGGTGGTGGTGGTGGTGGCGATGTTGCCAACCATCTCTGCCTCGGAAGCGAAAACATTTTTTGGGGGGGTGGGGGGGGTGCGGGAGATCGGGAGGGCGAAGGGGGGGGTCCATATAAACCCTGTGTTAGTATCGACAAATATAGGCGCAACAGACGCTAGTTCACAGATATACAGCGCAACAAAGATACTTGTAGAATGGCATGCCCAACACAAAAACAAACGAACGAAAAACAAACCCCAAACTATATCATACCCAAACGGGTTGAACATTAACAACAAGTATATTAGCGGCATACTCTTTTTTTTCTTCTGATATGCATTTGTGAAAGGGTATTTACACATTATCATACGATAGAGCATGCTAGGAGACGGACAGCTCGTTACGTGTACGCGTTATATTAAACGGGGGAACTGTGACTTAACCACAGGCATTCGGATGAATTACAAGTGCATTTCTTTTTTTTTAATTTCATAATGAATATACCTGGTCTACACGTCAGCTGTTCTTCGGTGTTAATAAGGACCAGGCCATTCGTTTTCATCATCATCACATTGGGTCGAGACGCCTTTCGCATGCTGCTTATATTTGAACCCTTCACACTGGAGCTACCACTTCTATATCGGCATACAAAGTAAACGCCTCCCCTTTATTTGCGGGGACCGAATGCTTATTAATTGAAGTACAGCCAGCGATAATAATGATCGTAACAATAATTCATAACAACAACAACAATAATAACATAGCAATTGCTGTAAACTTTAAATGTGGCGGTTATACAACTTGTAATAAATACTGCATTCAGAGCTGGTGACTGTAAAAAGCGTGTAGGTTTCATTTTTTTCAATTATCTGATTATAATTTTTTTGTCATTTCATATTTTTTTGTTTAATTTTAGTTTTTTTTCCCCCGTAAGGTTTTTTAAGAAAGTAAACATCACAATTATTGCCCTTAAGTATGTACAAATGTTTATCTTTATTTTGTTTCTCTCTTTCATCTGTAGTTAATTCTATTTCACTGTGCGTGGGTGCACTCGATTATCGAGAATATGGTGACCAATCGATCAATGAATTAATCGTAGGAAACGGTTAAAATGTGGGGATGAATACCTGCTGATGCGTTTGGAAGAAGGGTGGTGTTTTTTTTGCCACCCAAATAATCGGAACTCTTCCCTCTCAAGGATAGTTCAAATTATAGGATTAGAATTAAAGTATCAGGCTGCCTACTTTTTGTTTGTTTTGCCAGCCAACCAACAGCCGAGGAAGACTTAACGCTCGAAATCATGAATACGCTTTGCAACAAAAACAAAACGTGGTTGCTAAATAACTCCACGAAAGATGCTTAATCACCTAAATCAAACATAGAGTCATATTCACGCATATGTATATTAAAACAAACAAACAATACGGATATTATATTAGAGGCATTCCACGCGCGACTCAAATACGTTTTGGCTTTACGAAACGTAATCGATGTTATGTTCTTGTAAATGTTAAGTAAATAAATACACGAAATAAATAAGTAGCATTCGACAAGGAAATAAACGCCGGTGCAAAATGTAACATAAAGTGCAGTCTATGGAGAGTTACCCTATTCATAGCGTCTATTGTAAAAAAACCAACAGACGCTTAACACGCACTCATTTACATAGTATCTGTATTGCTCATTAACACGGCTTGCCATTTATAAAAGAGGGTGGGGGGGAGTAGAGGGAGGAGGGGAGAGGGGGTGCTCAAATTGCCCCCTTAAAAGAGATCATTTTTGTGAGGCTTGGGGGTTAGGGGTGAAATGATTCTGTGGATAAGAGGAACACACAGAGAGAGAAAGAGAGACATTAACAGACAGACACAAATGTTGAAATACAGACAGAGGTGAGACGGTGGCAGTGACAGAGAGACTGACAACAGCATGGCTGAGAGACAGACAGGCGGACAATAGGGACAGAGAAGCTCACGTGGAGAGATTGGGGGAGGGGGGGGTTGTGGTGAGGTTGTTTGTGATGCAGGGATAGACACACGCCACGGATATTCCTGTTGTCAACACACGTACAATATACAGCGGCACGAGCAGTGATGGACGTATAGGTTACGCGATGCTGAGCATTCCCTGGATGAGACTGACTGGCGCTGGGAACGTTGGTCAGTCAGACTCTTTCACACAAGTACACGCGCAGAAGTATTGGGGGGAGAGAGGGGGGGTGTGGGAGGGGTGGTGGGGGAGAGTTCCGTTTCATAAAAAAACGTGGCCTTGAGTCAAGACCGGGGGTTTACGAGTTGAACCCGAGTATAAAATATCCGCGAATCCAGAGAAGTATACCAGTCTCCTTTGAAAACAAAACGGGCAGTGGTGGAACCTTGCTCGTTACCCAACACGGGCAGCCCGATAGGTGGAGTTGTTTGACTTCGTAAATTCATAATACTTGGACTTTTTGCAAGTTGATAAAAAAAAAACAGGAATGCGAAATTAAAACGACGAACTCTCCGTCTCGCTATCTCACTCACGCACGCACACAACCAAAAAATGTTTTGGTTCCATTGGAAGACCTGTGTCATTTGATTCGATTACTCAAAACAATAAGGAAGAACACTCTTTTGGAAGATAATGATTGAAATATAAACTGCATATCTGTTTTCCTTCTGTCACCACCGCCACCACCATCATCACCATCATGCTGCTGCTGCTGCTGCTGCTGTCAACATAACTTCCCACCGGGTGTCGCTCCTTGCTTGTCATTCACTCCCATCTCCATCATCGCTCCATCATCTCTCACAGCAGCAGCAACGGCGGCGACGATGGTAGCTGCTGCGGCTGCGGCTGCCGCTGGTGTAGCGGTGCGGTGTCGTCTCTCTCTCTCTCAGCTGTCATCCTCGCTGTTCCCCCCGGCTTTGAAGCACGCCGACTCGTAGTGCTTATTCAGGTAGGACTTGAGCGCGAACGTCTTGCTGCAGCGCTTGCACTGGAAGTGCTTGAACGCCGAGTGGGTCTGCATGTGCGCGCGCAGGTTGGAACGGTCCGCGAACGCCTTCCCGCAGTGCGCGCAGCCGAAGGGCTTCTCGCCCGTGTGCGAGCGCATGTGGCCCTGCAGCAGCCAGGGCCTGCTGAACGCCTTGCTGCACACGTTGCACTTGTGCTTGAGGTCGTGCGTGAGCACGTGCATGGCGAGCGCGGGCATCGACACGTACACCTTGTTGCACGTGGGGCACTTCTTGGCCATCTTGCTCTCGAGGCTGCGGTGCGTCTGCTTGTGCCGGCTCAGGTTGGACGAGGTGGCGTACGTCTTGCCGCACTCGCCGCACGTGTGTCTCAGCTGCGTGCCGCCGCCCGGCTCCTTGTTGGCTCCCGTCGGTGGGCCGCTGCTCCTCGCACCGCCGACTCCGGCTCCGACTCCTCCTCCTCCGACGACTCCTCTCACGCCGTCTCCACCTCTTCCGTCGCCGCCACCACCGCCACCGCCGCCGTCTCCTCCTCCTCCTCCTCCTGCTCTGCCGTCGCAGGCGGCGACGTTGCACTTGCTGCGTCTGGAGCGGCCGTCCGTGATGAAGAAGGCGTCCATGGCATAGCCGTCACTCGCCGCGGTGTCGGCGTCGAGGAGAGACGTCGCTGCGTCCGAGCGAGGACTGTCCGGCTGCTCCGCCTCGCCGCTGCTGAAGTCGTCGCTGTTGGCGGTCGAGTAGGCCGACTCGGGGGACGCGATCTTGACCCCGTCCAGCGCCTCTCCCCCGTACATGCTGGGCGCGATGAAGTCGCTGATGTAGCCTAGGTGGTGATGGCGGTGGTGGTGGTGGTGGTGATGATGGTGGTAACGGCACCGGAGGAGGAGGAGAGAGAGATTGAATGAAAGAGATGGGTCGAGACAGAGGGAGATGGAACGACAGAGAGAGAGAGATGGAATGAAAGATAGTGAGATGGAACGAGAGAGATGGGACGAGAGAGAGATGGAATGAGAGAGGGAGATGGAATGACAGATAGTGAGATGGAACGAGAGAGAGGGAGATGGAATGACAGATAGTGAGATGGAACGAGAGATAGAGAGATGGGACGAGAGAGAGATGGAACGAGAGAGAGAGATGAAATGAGAGATAGAGAGATGGGACGAGAGAGCGATGGAACGAGAGAGAGAGAAATGTAACGAGAGATAGTGAGACGGAACGAGAGAGAGGGAGATGGAATGAAAGATAGTGAGATGGAACGAGAGAGATGGGACGAGAGACAAATGGAACGAGAGAGAGAAATGGAACGAGAGAGAGATAAATGGAACGAGAGAGAGAGAAATGGAACGAGAGAGAGAGAAATGGAACGAGAGAGAGATGGAACGAGAGAGAGGGAGATGGAACGAGAGAGAGAGATAGATGGAACGAGAGAGAGGGCGATGGAACAAGAGAGATTGAATGAAAGATAGTGAGATGGAACGAGAAAGAAATGGGACGAGAGAGAGATGGGACGAGAGAGAGAGATGGAACGAGAGAGAGAGAGATGGAACGAGAGAGAGAGATGGAACGAGAGAGAGGGAGATGGAACGAGAGAGATTAAATGAAAGATAGTGAGATGGAACGAGAGAGAGATGGGACGAAAGAGAGATGGAATGAGAGAGAGAGAGAGAGATGGGACGAGAGAGAGAAGGAATGAAAGATAGTGAGATGGAACGAGAGAGAGATGAAATGAGAGAGGGAGATGGAGCGAGAGATATCAAGATGGAACGAGAGAGAGAAATGGAACGAGAGAGAGAGCGTAAAAGATGTCAAAACGTGTTCGCTGCACGTGGGTTGCTCTGCCTCCGCACATTTAATAATGCATGGCCCTTCCTCGCTGAAGCGCTGCGTGTCCATTAGAGTTGGACACGCAGAAGTACATGGCGATACATTTTTGTCTTTATGATCTTATTTATACACAGCGAGTACTTAGACTCGCGAGTGAGTAGCTTAGCCTTTGTCGACGGAATTTTGCAATAGTATTAGTATACAGATAGCAAAACCGTAGCATTCTATGCGAGGAAGACCGGCAGCAATTGTTGTAAATACCTGCATTTGGTTCATGAACGCACAAAGACAAAGCTCCCCCTTATAGCCATAAGCCTACTTTTGGGGCAAGTGCTGTTAGCGAGCACCTAGCTAAAGACCGGAACGGCACACGATGGGGAGGGTGATGGGTGACAGCGTCACGCATCCACGGCCGCCTTTGTCTCTCTAAGTGTCGGTGTTTACGCGTCAGTGCACTCGTTCCGCGCAAGGCTTCGGGACAAGGCCGATAAGAGAACTGGCCACCCAAGTTATCCTCAGCCTGAAATCAAGCCAGGATCGCCGGCTACACAGTTGGTTAATACAACCACCAATAATGTAACAACAACAGGACAACAACAACAGTACAACAACAGCACAACAACAACAAACAGCAACAAGAGTAGCTGCGTCGTAGTAAAGCAAATGTTGCTACAAAGACGTCCCGTACACGATTTGTAAACACAAACAACAACAATAATACTGCATCTTCTGGGTTCTATCGGTAAAGACCTCCAGTCCGAGCTCGTCGCTCTCCGTGGTGCTCATCCCTCACGCCAACATCATGCTGATCCCCCAGTCACATGCTAATTTATATGTAAACTCCTTTGTCAAGGCGCTCTGTTCCTCCCACACAGTTTAAAAGACGCTGTCAAGCTTGGCAGGGTTCACTCAAGCGCTGTCTTCCGGACAGTCCTGTTTCTTCACCTGAGGAAGGCTACTTGTGTTGTGGCCGAAACGTCGTGAGAATTTTATTCTGTTATTATTATTTTTATTATTTTATCTCCATTCTACGTGACTTTACCGAAAGAACCCAGAAGATGAATCCCTGCAGTCACGAAAGCTTTAACTCGAAAAATAATACTGCAGCAGCAACAATACATTTTATGATTAATAACTCACATATACAGTATACGTACATGGGACACACAGACACAGAGACGGGAGTTGAAGGTTATGTATGCACACACACAGATTAGGTATGCACACACACAGAGGAACACAATTGGAAAACACAAACAACAACGCAACGACGTTGATATGAACTTATATACGCACGGTAGATACGCAGTAGACAAAGAAACATTTCCCATTTCGCCTCTCCCAGACTTCCGAGGGAAAGGTTTGTTAGTGAGTACCTATGAAGGCACACGAGACGGTGTGAGTGGCCAGCACCGCCTTTGTCTCCCCAGTGCTGATGTTTACACACCGCACTGGGCAGGATACTCGTTTAAGGCCGAGTCGAGACAGGCGAGAGGCCCAGAACCGGTTCAGGTATTCGTGACCTATGTGACCTATGTGACCTATGTGACCTATGTGTCCTATGTGACCTATGTGACCTATGTGGCCTATGTGTCCTATGTGACCCATGTGACCTATGTGACCTATGTAGGCCTTGAGCGGGAATCGAACTCGGGTCTCTGCTGGGTTGGTAGCGCAGTGCAGCGCTGACCCGCGCGCACACACGCACGTGTACACACACACACACGTGTACACACACATATGTGTACACACACGTACACACACACGTGTACACACACACACGTGTACACACACACGTGTACACACACACACGTGCACACACACACGTGTACACACACACACGTGTACACACACACGTGTACACACACACACGTGTACACACACACACGTGTACACACATGTGTGCACACACACACACACACGTGTACACACACACACGTGTACACACACACGTGTACACACACACGTGTGCACACACACGTGTACACACACACGTGTACACACACACGTGTACACACATGTGTGCACACACACACACACGTGTACACACACACGTGTACACACACACACACGTGTACACACACACGTGTACACACACACACGTACACGCGAGCTCGTGCTCACGTGCACACAACTCGATTTGGAGATGATGCAATAATATAGACACAAGCGCACACACACACAACACAACAAAGATACTCCGTATAGCCTTATCAGACTATTGCGGCAAGTGCTGTTAGCGAGCACCTATGAAGGCCGGCACCGGCACACGAGAGGATGTTTGGAAAGCGCAACGCCCGGCCGCCTTTGTCTCCCCAGTGGCGACATTTACACACCACATTAGGCACTCATTTGAGGCTGAGTCTACCTAGACTCAAATTTAGTTAATCACTGTCACTTATGTTGGCCATGAGCGGCAATTAAACTCGGGTCGCCGGGTTCGTAGCCCAGCGCGCTAACCGCTCCCCCAACAGACACACGCACACGAGGGCACGGGCACAACGATGTTACGTAAGCGGGTGTCTACAGCCACAAACTGCCCGCGCCGTGAGCCTGGCACGTCAATGCGCATTTCATCCGCGCAAGGCCCGAGACAGCGGCCAAGTGCACAAAGAGACCCGGCGGTTCGTGGCGTTCTTTCGGCCGCGAGGGGCATGCGGGCAGATTCGCGCCGATCGGACGAGTAATTGGCCAAACAAGCCGTGTGCGATTGTACGCACAGCGCCACGCACCCGCTCACTCGCTACGCTCACTCGTACATCGACAAAGATTCTCCCCGTATGGCCCTTAACAACACGCCGTTGGCGCAAGTGGTGTGAGTGAGCGCGCTCTAAGAAGGCCGGCACGGCCAGCCCACACGAGGGGAGTGGGTGGCCCGCACCGCCTTCGTCTCCCCAATGCTGATGTATACACACCGCCCTAGGTAATCATTTGAGGCTGGGTCAACCTAGGGGAGGCCCAGGACCGGTTCAGACAATCGCCGGATAATTGTCACCGTGAACGGGAATCAAACTCGGGTGGCCGGGTTGGTTGCGCTGCACGCTAAACCACCTCGCCGCACACGCGCCGCATGCAGTACACATGTTGCACATGCAGTACACATGTTGCACATGCAGTACGCATGTTGCACATGCAGTACGCATGTTGCACATGCAGTACGCATGTTGCACATGCAGTACGCATGTGCAACATGTTGACATCGGGAACCCGGCGACTCCCAAGGGGAATGGCCAAACATTGTGGAGCAGCAGCCTCCTGTTCGAAGGGCCTTAAAGATTCTTATGGATTCACGAAAGAGGAATCGCATGATTGTGATATTGGAATACGTTAACATCGACAGCTCCTTTGTCTATCCACTGCTGCATGAAGGCTTCCCGCACACCGCGTCACAAACGGGGGGGGTGGGTGGTGGTTTGACCATACTTCACCAAGCTGGTCAGTGCGGGTTGGTTTTAAATGAAGGGGGGCGGGCGGGTTTAGGTATCACTCACCATCTAATGTTAATCCACGCACGGCCGCCTTTGTCTTCCCAGCACTCGTGTTTACACATCTCACGAGACACTCAATTTCGGCCTAAGTGACCTTCGCCAGGCTCAGTACCGGTTCAGAGAATCACCACTGATATTAGCCGCGGCTAGGAATCTAGCTCAGATTGGTGGGTGGAGTGGTTGAAGGTGGGGGGGGGGGTGGGTCGTAGCGCAGTGTGTTAACCACTGCGCCACCACTCCATCAGACTGCCGTAACAATACACGCGCGCACACGGCGAACAGCTAATAACGCTGCTGCGACCTCTACACAAAAACACAGTGGGTCTCTGACAATTACCCACATGTAGCTTGCGTTGTGTCGCGGCCCCAGCAGTAAGGGGGGGGGGGGGGTACGGCGCTTGCACTCACCATTGTGCGTAACACGGACGCTGATGCTGGTCCCTGTGTCGGAGAACGAGCGGGAGTGGATGTAGGGCGCATCGAGGCTGCTGTCGGACACTATGGCACTGGAGAAAGACGACAGGAAATCGTCCGTTTTCACCTTTTTCACGAGGAAAGAGCGCGGCATTGTGACTCGACGCCCCGTGCTGTGTCTCTTGCCGCCTGTGCTGTCTCTCCGCTGTTGCTGTCTGTCTATCTGTTGCTGTCTGTCTGCTCTCGCGTTACGTGTATGTTACCCCGTGCTGCTGTGCTGACGAGGCAAGGTTGCGTGATAGGCACAGCCACCAGGGCGTGCAGAGCGGACAGCGACACGGGCTGTGTTCAGCACCACGGACAGCGACACGGGCTGTGTTCAGCACCACGGACAGCGACACGACTGCGTTCAGCACCACGGTGAGCGTTCTTCCCCCTCCTCCTCTGGGCGACCCTGTGTGTGTGGATGGACGTGTGTGTATGTTCCGATTTCCTCTCCCGCTCTATCTCTCTTTCTCTCTCCCTCTATTTCCCTCTCCCCTCTCTCTCCCCCACTCTCTCTCTCTCCCTCTCTGCGGTCCTTCGTCTGTTACTGTGCCGGGGATGATGTCAGCGGCAGAGCCTATATACCCGCCTTGCCATCAGGTGGTAGGCTCGGAATGGAAATGCTTAACTCTAATCCATCAAATGTCCCATGGGAGCGTGCGATCTTCCAGCCGGGGAGGCTATAGAGGGAGTGTGTGCGGCGGCAGTGGTGGTGGGGGGGTGGAGGAGGAGGAGAAGGGGGGGGGAGAGAGGATGGGGAGGGTGCCTTGTGGTGGTGGTAGAGTGAGAGAGGAGGAGGGAGTGTTGGGGAGGGGGGCAGAAGGTGGTGGAGGGGGGGGGTGTAGAGTGGGGCGGGGGCGCTTTTGATGTGTGGCTGACTGGCTGGCTGGAGTGAGTGGGGAGGCATTGCTTGGTGGGTGTATGTGACGTCGCTCCAATGGCGATGATGTGGGGGGCGGTGGATGTAGCGGGGGGGGGGGGGGGAGGTGGAAGTCTCTCTGCAGAGCCATTCATTGTGCATGCTGCTGCTGCTGCGCGCTAGTGGCGGCGCTCATTGCCCTGTTTTGTAGGAGGCTCTCGTAGCGCCACGCAAGCCGCTATGCGGTGTTTACACAAATGCAGCGCTCCGCTAACCTGATCGATAGACTCACGACTACAATATAACTGAACCCGGCCTCGGGGCTATGGACGTTAAAAGCGTTGGCTTATCCCACCACCACCACCACCTTCGCTCGTTCACTCGTCTGGCGTTCCGTGCGTGGCGTGTCGCTCGCTTCATATTTTTTTTTATTTGACACCTCCACCGCCTCCGTCGTCGCGTGGCTCTGGAGAGCCGCGCGCTTCGCCTGCCGCCGCGCATCCATCGTGAACGCGCCGCGCGTGTTCCGGTGGATGCGAAGCACAACGGAACACACACACGCACACACGCACACACACACGTGCACACACGCACGCACACACGCACACACACACATGCACACGCACACACGCACACACACGCACATACACACACGCACACACACACACACACGCACACACACACGCACACACACACACACGCACACACACACACACACGCACACACACACACACACGCACACACACACACGCACACACACACACACGCACACACACACACACACGCACACACACACACGTGTTGTTGTTGTTGTTTTCTTTCACTACCCCTTTCCGCGCCGTATCCATCAGGGCAGAGAGTCTCTCGCACGGCCCTCGAAGCCTCGCGTCTCGCCGGCTACGTCATCGCTCCTGTCCGAGTCGCCGTGACACGAAGGCGTCGGCGTCGTTCCCCCCCCCCCCCCCCCCACATGGCCTTTGTTAGCCGCGGGAAAGACCTTGAATTGAGTTGGACATTAGTGGCATTTTATATACGCGGGGTTATGGACCAATAAACGGAGAGCGGAGTATCCGAGGGAGGAGGAGTGAATCTGCGTACGTAATAACCACTGCCATCATCATCCTATCCAAGGACGTACAAAAAAATTAGAATATTGAGAGGATAAGCACAATTTTGGTCATTAGCGCCGTCATTCTCTATCTGGGCAATATTGATTCACGTTATAGTCGTGGGGGGTTTTTTCTCTCTTTTTTTTTTCTCTCTCACACACACACACACACAATGTCCTTCACTTGACCACTGGGACGCTCATCCCCAGGAGGAACATTCGGGGGCTTGGTAATTACACACGCAGTCTATCTACTACTACACAGCACGCACGCACACGCGCACACACGCACACACACGCTGAGGTTTATCCATCTGTACTGCGGCAGCCACCACCACGCGCTGCTATTGGGATATATACGGGGGGGGGGGGGTGGGTGCCAGCAGCTACGCGTGAATGGCCGTGATTATTGTGTCTGTGTACTCCATTCTTCATCGCGACAGCAAAAATAGTGATGGGATGAATATGATCTGAGCCACTTAACGGAATGGGGGTTGTGCCACGCGTGGAGGGCTTCGGCGCAGCGGGGCGCGTCATGGAGCCGTCGCGCGTGCAGGTGAGGGGCGCCGCAGACGCACGTCGCCCACAGCTGTTGCCGCTGCTGATGGTGCTGCTGATGGTGCTGCTGATGGTGCTGCTGATGGTGCTGCTGATGGTGCTGCTGATGGTGCTGGTGTGATGCTGCTGATGGTGCTGCTGATGGTGCTGCTGATGGTGCTGCTGCTGGTGCTGGTGTGATGCTGATGGTGCTGCTGATGGTGCTGCTGATGGTGCTGGTGTGATGTTGCTGATGGTGCTGGTGCTGCTGATGGTGCTGCTGATGGTGCTGCTGATGGTGCTGCTGATGGTGCTGGTGTGATGCTGCTGATGGTGCTGGTGCTGCTGATGGCGCTGATGGTGCTGCTGCTGATGGTGCTGCTGCTGGTGCTGGTGTGATGCTGCTGATGGTGCTGCTGATGGCGCTGATGGTGCTGCTGATGGTGCTGCTGCTGGTGCTGGTGTGATGCTGCTGATGGTGCTGGTGCTGCTGATGGCGCTGATGGTGCTGCTGCTGCTGGTGCTGGTGTGATGCTGCTGATGGTGCTGGTGCTGCTGATGGCGCTGATGGTGCTGCTGATGGTGCTGCTGCTGGTGCTGGTGTGATGCTGCTGATGGTGCTGCTGATGGCGTTGATGGTGCTGCTGATGGTGCTGCTGCTGGTGCTGGTGTGATGCTGCTGATGGTGCTGGTGCTGCTGATGGCGCTGATGGTGCTGCTGATGGTGCTGCTGCTGATGCTGCTGATGGTGCTGGTGTGATGCTGATGGTGCTGGTGCTGCTGATGGCGCTGATGGTGCTGCTGATAGTGCTGCTGCTGCTGGTGCTGGTGTGATGCTGCTGATGGTGCTGATGGTGTTGTTGGTGCTGCTGCTGGTGCTGCTGGTGCTGCTGGTGCTGGTGCTGATGGTGTTGTTGGTGCTGCTGGTGCTGCTGCTGGTGCTTCTGGTGCTGATGATGGTGCTGATGATGGTGCTGCTGGAGCTTTAACTCGGACGGACAAAAGATAAATCGCACCAGCTAAAGAATTCATTGCGCAAGAGTTACGTCGGCCACCTCTTCCTTGCAAAGGCAAAATACCGGAAGAATCCCGCGAAGTCCTGGGGCTCCACGAGTCACGACACGTTCTCGTTTAAGTCCATAGGCCGATTGGGATATGGGGAACAAAGTCATCAAATAGGAGCACTTGCGTAATTAAGCGAACTCTGCACTGGTTTTGACTTTCTAGGTCTCGTCAGTAGAGTCAGGCTTGTTAATGAAGAAACTCCGCTCGATTATCGGATGTCATTGGCAACAGCACTCCGTATGAAGAAACTGTGAGTTTCCGGTTCAGCGCAAAACAGCAATACCGTTTGTGTACAGAGACAAAGATACCCCGTATAACCACCATATGCAGTTGGCGCAAGTGCTATTAGCGAGTGCCTATGAAAGCTGGCACGGCGCACTAGACGAAAGGATGATGTTGCTAGGACCACACGCACCCGGCCGCCTCTTGTCTCCGCGGTGCGAATGTTTCGACGCATATCGCACCGAGCACTCATTTAAGGCTGAGTCGACCTAGGAGGGGAGGACAGGGGACCAAGCAGGTTGTGACGTCGCCACGTGGCGCTGTGGTGAACGCATTCGACTTCCGATCTGAGCACGTGAGTTCTAATCCCAAGTTGAGTGGTCGACTCCGCTACTTAGAAGATCGCTCCTTGATGTTGTTCGCCAGCCTGTTGCCCTTGCAGCAACCGCACAGAGACAGAGATATAGACTTAGTAGACTGTTGCAGCAAGTGATGTTAGCCAACACCTATGAAGGCCGTTAGGGCACACGAGGGGGTGGGTGACCACCATCGCGCACGACCGCCTTTGTCTCCCGAGTGACGATGTTTACACACTTTACCAGGTGCTCATTTTAGGCCGCGTCGACCTCGGGGAGGCCCGGGACCGGTTGAGATATTCGCCACCGATGTTGACCGTGAGAGGGAATCAATCTCGGGTCACCCACCCACACACCCACGCACACACACCCAGACACACAACCACACACCCAGACACACACCCACACAACCAGACGCACACCCAAGCACACACACCCACACACCCAGACACACACCCACACACCCAGACACACACCCACGCACACACACCCAGACACACACCCAGACAAACACCCACACACCCACCCACACACCCAGACACACACCCACACACCCAGACACACAACCACACACCCACACAACCAAACGCACACCCACACACCCAGACACACACCCACACACCCAGACACACACCCACGCACACACACCCAGACACACACCCACACACCCAGACACACACCCACACACCCAGACACACACCCACACAACCAGACGCACACCTACGCACACACACCCACACGCCCAGACACACACCCACACACCCAGACACACACCCACGCACACACACCCACACACACACACACCCAGACACACACCCACACACCCAGACACACACCCACACAACCAGACGCACACCTACGCACACACACCCACACGCCCAGACACACACCCACACACACACCCACACACCCACACACCCACACACCCAGACACACACCCACACACACACCCAGACACACACCCACACACCCAGACACACACCCACACACCCACACACACACCCAGACACACACCCACACACCCACACACACACCCAGACACACACACCCAGACACACACCCACACACACACCCAGACACACACCCACACACCCAGACACACACCCACACACCCAGACACACACCCACACACCAACACACACACGCCAAGGCAGACACACACCCACACACCCAGACACACACCCACACCCCAGACACCCACACCCAGACACACACCCAGACACACACCTACACACACACCCAGACACACACCCAGACACCCACACCCAGATACACACACACACCCAGACACACACCCACACACCCAGACACAAACCCACACACCCAGACACAGACACACACCTACACACACACCCAGACACACACCCAGACACCCACACACACACCGAGACACACACCCACACACACACCCAGACACACACCTACACACACCCAGACACACACCCACACACCCAGACACACACCCACACACCCAGACACCCACACCCAGACACACACCCAGACACACACCTACACACACACCCAGACACACACCCAGACACCCACACACACACCCAGACACACACCCACACACACACCCACACACCCAGACACACACCCACACACCCAGACACACCCCCAGACACACACCCACACACCCAGAAACACACCCACACACCCACACACCCACACACCCAGACACACACCCACACACCCAGACACCCACACCCAGACACACACCCAGACACACACCTACACACACACCCAGACACATACCCAGACACCCACACACACACCCAGACACACACCCACACACACACCCAGACACACACCCACACACACACCCAGACACACACCTACACACACCCAGACACACACCCACACATCCAGACACACACCCACACACCCAGACACCCACACACAGACACACACCCAGACACACACCCAGACACACACCTACAACAACAACAACCGCCATTCGCCACTAAGTGGCGGTGACGTCACCACGACGCTTGTGCCAGGCTATGTGCACCCTGAGGCCACGTGAAGTGTCGAACGCCCGCTGGCAGGAGGTCACGGGGCAGACCCAGGTGCCACGGGTCGACTGACTGAGATGACTGGCTGATGCACCACCTGTGCCCCCTACTGTGCCAACCTGCTGTGCTTTAGCCACCCGGCGCTCCGCTCGCTGTTGTGAGCGTCGCTCCTCCGCCCTCCGTTGTTGTTGGAGGCCGACTGCCTCCAACTGCCCAGTAGCATCCTTCACGAGCCTCCTCCACAGAGGCCGATCTTGACACCGCTGGTACCAGTCATCGGCAAGTCCACTCAGCTCCACGTCCTCCTGTACCACATCACTCCATCTCTTCTCTAGCCCGTGCCGCGCCCGCTTAGCCCCCTCAATCCGGCCAAACAAAAGCTGTTTCGGCATGCGGTGGCTGGGCATGCGGGCTACATGACCCAGCCATCGCAGCCTTGCCTGCCGGAGGAGCTCACCGATGGGACCCTGCCCAGATCTTTCAAGGATTTGTGAGCTCCTCACACAATCCAGTCTGGTTAAACCCAGGATGGATCGTAGGCAGGCCAGCCTAAATGTTTCTAACCGGCGAAGATGTTCCATTAGGGGGGTCCACGTTTCGCAAGCGTAGAGAAGGGAGGGAATGACCGTGGCCGAGAAGACCTGAAGCTTAGTGCGGAGCGACAGACCAGGTAGCTTCCACACAGCGTTACGCAACCGATGAAAAGATATTGCCGCTCGACTGATTCGGAGTGAGACCTCTGCTGTTAAACTGGAGCCAGTCATAAGCACACTGCCCAGGTATGGGAAACTCTCCACTCTCTCCACAACTGCCCCATCACCGATTGGGAGTTGTGGGGGTGGAGTGTCCGATGGTACAAAATACCCAGGCAGGTGCTTAGTTTTGGTGGGGCTGATGGTAAGGCCCCACCTCTTAGTGGCACGCTCCAGTCTCAGCAGCAGCGTCTCCAACTCCTCCTCTGACTGAGCAGCTATTACCAAGTCATCAGCATACATAACGTGGTTGAGCAATAGGGAGCCATCCCTTGACCGCACCCGGGCATCGATTAGCCTCCCATTATATCTGTACCATATGGAGATTCCCCCGGTACAGCTATTGAAGGCTTCACGAACTACGTGGTCAAAATAGATGTTAAATAATGTGGGAGCCAGAGGACATCCCTGTCGCACCCCAAGGTGTACAGGGAATGGCTCTGACTCCCGGCCACGTAGTTTTACCCGGGCCCGCTCACCATCATGAAGGTCCTTAATGATCGTGAGCAGAGGGTCAGGTACTCCAAAAGCACGAAGAACGACCCAGAGCCCAGGCCTACTGATGGTATCATAGGCCTTGACCAGGTCAATAAAGCAGAGATGTAGGTCTTGTTGGAATTCCCTACACCTCTGCTGTAGCAGACGGACAGAAAATATGGCATCTGTGCAGGACCGCCCTTTCCTGAAACCTACACACACACCCAAACACACACCCAGACACCCACACACACACCCAGACACCCACACACACACCCAGACACACACCCACACACACACCCAGACACACACCTACACACACCCAGACACACACCCACACACAGACACACACCCAGACACACACCTACACACCCACACACAGACACACACCCAGACACACACACACACACTGTGTACGCGCTGCTTCCTACGGCACTGAGCATGCTTTCATCCCTGCGCACAATGCACCGCATGCACTCTGTTAAGCAGCAGCAACGGCAGCAGCAACAACAGCCGCAGCAGCAACAACAGCAGCCGCAGCAACAGCAGCAGCAACAGCAGCAGTAGCAGCAGCAACAGCAGCAGCAGTAACAGCAGCCGCAGCAGCAACAGCAGCAGCAACAGCAGCAGTAGCAGCAGCAACAGCAGCAACAGCAACAGCAGCAGTAACAGCAGCCGCAGCAGCAGCAACAGCAGCAGCAACAACAGCAGTAGCAGCAGCAGCAACAGCAGCAGGTCCGCAGTGATTCATAATCCGTGGCTCTTCACCGAGTTGTGTCATTGTGATGTAAATACGTCAGCGGCTGCGGCAACACACACACACATAGTGTGTTACACACACACACATAGTGTGTTTGTGTCACACACACAGTGTGTGTGTTACACAATGTTATGTAACCCGACCTGCGGGCCCGTTGCGTCCGGGTTACACAACGCCTTTTGTTGGATTATTCTTGGTGCGCTCTGCTAAATATATAGCGCAAGCGAACAATTTACCGGATGCGGTGGAACAGATGTACGCGTGTGTTTGTGTGTGTGCGTGCGTGCGTGTATCTGTGTGTGCTTGTGTGTGCATGCGTGTGTGTATGTGGGGAGCGATGTGTAGCGGTTAGCACGCTGCGCTATGAACCTGGCGACCCGGGTTCGATTCCCGCTCACGGCCAATACCAGTGACGATTATCTGAACCGGTCCCGGGCCTCCCCTAGGTCGACTCAGCCTCAAATGAGTACCTGGTGCGGTGTGTAAACATTGCCACTAGGGAGACAAAGGCGGTCGGGCGTGCTGCTGGCCACCCACCCCTTCGTGTACCGTTCCGGCCTTCATAGGTGCTCGCTAACAGCACTTGCCCCTACAGGCTGTTAAGGCTATATGGGGGATCTTTTTTGTGTGTATGTGCGTGCGTGTGTCTGTGTGTGCGTGTGTCTGTGTGTGCGTGTGTCTGTGTGTGCGTGTGTCTGTGTGTGCGTGTGTGTATGTGCGTGCGTGTGTCTGTGTGTGCGTGTGTGTGTCTGTGCGTGCGAGCGGTGGCCCAGTGGTTAGCGCGCTGTGCTACGAAACCCCGGCGGACCGTGAGTTCGATTTCCGCTCACGGTAATCGAACTCACACCGGTGACGATTATCTGAACCGGTACCTGGGCCTCACTTTGGTCGACTCAACCTCAAATGAGTACCTGGTGCCATGTGTAAACATCGTCATTAGGGAGACAAAGGCGGTCGGGCGTGGTGCTGGCCACCCATCCCCTCGTATACGGTGCCGGCCGTCATTTGTTCACGCTAACAGCACTTGCCCCAACAGTCTGTCAAGGCTACACGGGGGTCTTTGTCTTTCTTTGCGTGCGAGCAGAAGCTGATTGCGATTCCTGAACACCGCCACCAGCACAAGTGACGATCATCTGCACCGGCCCTAGGCCTCCCCTGGTGCAGTGTGTAAACATCGCCACGAGGAAGACAAAGGCGGTCGGGAGTGGTTCTGGCCTCTCACCCCCCCCCCCCATCTCGCGTGCCTTTGTAGCTTGGTGCTGCTGCTGTGTGAATCGTCGTGCCAGGTGGCGACGGTTCCGGGAGGGCTTTCATCCAGCAGTGGATTTGACCATGGCCGATGCTGCCTATGATGATGAAGATGATGCTGAGAATGGAACGTTTATTGGGAGTTTCAATGAACTGTAACTCACAACTCGCAATCGTGATAGTAATGCCAGTGTCCTTTAATCGGAATGCCCGTTACCAGCCAATGTTCACGACCCTCACGCTCTCTGTGAGCCGCGTCTTTTGTCCAAGACATTGAGCTATGTCCATGATATCTACTCAAGAACTGTTGCATTCGATACTGACTCACAGTTGTATCCAACCAGTGGCGTCGTCGTCGCTACGTCATCAGCTCAGGTGGTGTGGCAATCGGTCAGGTGCCGCCCCCCCCACCCCCCAATATTTGATTCCTCTCGCACGGTGGCACTTATAGGCTTATTATTATTATTTTACATTGCGTCTCTTCTTGCCTAATCGCATCGCTATACACGATTGTTGTTATTTTACACTGCTGGTGAATACATCATCGCGTCGTGGTTGTCAAGGGGGGCGCCAGCTCATAGCTTTGGCCACCAGGGAGAAGGGGGTGGGGGGGGGGGCAAGGCACCCCCTGCCTGCCCCCCACGCTCGTTACGCCACCACTGCATCCCACCGTTCAAATCGCTTCTGGGAAAACTTAAGCCGCTGCCTTCCGCAGGACACCTCCTAGAATGTCCCCGGTCACAGCCACACTCACGGCAGAGCCTCTTTGTTTTCTCATTACAAGTCCACGAAATATAATCCTACCCTCCTCCCCCAGTGATTCTTATTTATGTTACCGTACTTACACCCCCCCACCACCACCCCCGCTATATCCGTAATGCCTCTCTGTTTCTCAGCCAGCGTCTGTCTACGAACCTCTTCAACAATAACACTGCCCTCCTAACAAGGGGCGGTGGCCGCTGGTGGTGTTTGTGGTGGTGATGTGTGTGGTGGTGGTGTGTGTGGTGGTGTGTGTGGTAGCGTGTGTGTGGTGGTGTGTGGTGGTGTGTGTGGTAGTGTTTGTGTGGTGGTGTGTGGTGGTGTGTGTGTGTGTGGTTGTGTGGTAGTGTGTGTGGTGGTGTGTGTGGTAGTGTGTGTGGTAGTGTGTGTGGTGGTGATGTGTGTGGTGGTGATGTGTGTGGTGGTGTGTGTGGTGGTGTGTGTGTGGTGGTGTGTGTGTGTGTGTGTGGTGGTGTGTGTGGTGTGTATGGTGGTGTGTGGTGTGTGTGATGTTTGTGTGGTAGTGTGTGTGGTGGTGGTGTGTGTGGTGGTGTGTGGTGGTGATGTGTGTGTGTGGTGTGTGTGTGTGGTAGTGTGTGTGGTGGTGTGTGTGGTGGTGTGTGGTGGTGTGTGTGGGGGTGTTGGGGGGGGGGGTGATACAAACGTCGCAAGGCTGCAGCGGTGCGCGTATCTCCGAAGCAAAGCGGAGTATGGGTCGAGTCTGCGGGGACTGCCCTCAACGCGGGCGCATCGGTCACCCTTCCGCACTGCCTCTCAGCCTTCACCAACCCGCACTCACCAGCGTGGTGAAGTATGGTCAGTTAACTTCCACCCCCACCCTCAACCCCACCGGCATGGCCTGCAAGGCGTGGGTAAGGGCCCTCATCCAGCAGTGGATTGACGAGACACGCGGCTTGTACACGGGCTCGCTATGGGTACGCACGCCACGCGATCTGCAGTTGCTGTCCAGTAAACGAAGCTAAACAAATGTGTGAGACTGCGTTGGCACAAACAACAACAACAGCAACAACTCAACCAACACATTCCGTCAACAACACTGCCGACGTTTCGGGGTAATGGCCCTTCTGCACGGCAGTGCCACGTCTGCACTTTAACGCTGTGTCGAGAGATAATTATTGCCCTATTACTAAATACTCACCCGCCCACAGAACAGCGCAATGACAAAGACCACCCCCCCCCCGCCCCGTATGGCCTTTAACAGACTGTTTGGTGCTGTTCGCGAGCACCCTATGAAGGCCGGGAGGGCACACGACGGGGGTTTCGTGGCAGGCACCACGCCAAAGACAAAGCTTACCCGTATAGCCTTTGAACAAATTGTTGGGGGCAAGGGCTGTTAGCGAGCACCCTATGAAGGGTGCACGCGGTGGGTCGCACAAAAAAAAGACAAAGCTCACCCGCGTAGCCTTTTAACAGACGGTCGGGGCACGTGTTGTTAGCGAGCACCCTTTAACAGGGGGATCGCACACACACCCCCCCCCCCCATCCTACATACACACCCCACACTGACACACACACAGAGGGAGGACCACAATCCAATTCACTGTCGCACAATGCCCGGTGGTAGCATTAGCATAAGCCAATTATGTGGGGGCGAGCACCGCTTGCTCGTATATCTGCCACTGGCCAAACTCTTCGTCGCCCACTTCAATCGAGTGCCATTGAGAGACGCGGAGTGGGGGATCGAGTGCGGAGCGAGCAAGACAATGGACCCCCCCCCCTCTCTCAGAGGTCGATGCAATCTCGCGCATCCGTTTCAAACGGCGCAGAGCGGGGGGGGGGGCTGTGTTGGCTGTGTCGGGTGGTGGTGGGTTTAACGACACATTAATAATAATTGGGGTTTTCCCCGTTTTTCTGGCAACAAAACTGAAACCGTTTTAACAAGGAATCATGTGTGCATTAACCACAATACTTGTGGTCAAAATGCAAATAAAAAACACACTCTGATAATACACACATGATGCCTTGTAAAAAGGTTTCAGTTTTGTTGCCAGAAAAAAGGGGGAAAACCCTTTTATTATATTGTGGTACTGACAAAGGAGGTCTAATGAGACACATTAATATTTACGCGATATAACACACCGCCTCCCCAACCCCCCCCCCCCCCTTGTATTGTGGATGATATTGGTCGCGAAAAGCCTTCGTGTTGAGCTGACCCTCCTTGTTTTGCACAGGCACGTCGGGCAGCGGAACCTGCATTGGTGCGAGCGAGCGTTGGATCTGCCGCCGTGAGTCACCGAATGTCCGATCTCGTCCGTGTCCAGGGTCGAGGAGTCCCTCTGGAGCAGCTGTGGGTTCTCAACCGGGGGGTCACGCGGACCCCTGCGGTGACGTGGCAATGTCCCAGCGGGCTTGCGCTAAGCGATTTCGAAAAAGTGTGACATTATATCGTACACGAGATCCGTCAATCAGCCAACATAAGACAACGACGATGACAGCTAAATATCCACGTGGTAACCCAGCAAGATATAAAAGACCGCTCTAAACGCGTTAATAGTAAACAACGTCGCTCACCACGAATTACCGGCGAACACGAGCAAATGACGGCCCGCGTGAAGAGCGTCTGTTGTGTGTTTTCTTATTCGCTTGCGGTTACTTAGCTGGTTAGGATACCTCACAAAGTGGACAATTGGTTAAACTAGTGACGGTCATTATGCAGCACATTTATTTCTCTGGATCATGTTGGGTTAACAAGGGGGGGTGGGTGGGAGAACTATAGTAGTATCCAAACAAAGAGTTGATAACCACTGCTCTATCTTGATTTGAAGCTTTCGTGACTGCAGGAATCCATGCTCTTTGGTTCTTTCGGTAAAGTCACGTGGGTAGCAGACATCGCAACTGTCGCGATTTTCACCTGAAGACGGCCGCTTGTGTTGCGTTCGAAACGTCGTGATCTATATTATGTTTATTTCGACCTACGTAACTTTACCGAAAGAACCAAAGAGGATCCACGGCTCTAATGGAGCCGATGCTGTTCGCAACAACAAAAAAAGACGCACTTCTCGGAAGGCGTGCCCCGTGGAGAGACAAAGACGGGAAGGAGGAATGTTGGCCGATGTTGTCGTATTGTTATTTTGAGACTCTCCGTAACAACGCTCAATGATCAGGCCCAGGTGGCGGTTCAGGGGGGTTGTGGTTTTTAGTTTTGAGCTTGTAAACGCGATACAGAATTAGTGAATTAGTGAAGCCCTCCCCACTCATTGACAACAGCTTTGTCCATCCTCTCCACAGCTGGGACATCCGATTATTATTATCACCAGTAATCGATTACTCTCCAGATTATCGGTTGGATATACTCGATTGATCGGATAACACGATGTTTTAGAGGTGTGCCGCTGGACTTGAGGTGCTGGGCGGGACTCATATGGAGATGTCCTGCCTTCGTGAGACAGGATATGGAGGTAGCTGCCAAATTTTAAGAGACATTTTTTTTTATCGATCAGCGGATTGCAATTGTGAGTGAATTAATCGATGCTAATCGACTGCTCGTCCCAGCTATTAAACCGTATTTCGGCACTGCAATAGAGACATCATCGTCCTCATCGGCCACGATCAATCCACTGCTGGATGAATCCGTAAACCGTTGCCATCGCGGTCCTCCGATGCAACAATCCACGCAGCACCTCGCGTGGAATAAGTCGCAGGTCACGGTGTACCGAGACGACATTGACCAGCGAGGTGAAGTATGGTCAAATATCCCCCAGACAACCCGCACGGCGTTGGGAGGCCCTCATCCAGTTCCACGCCCGGCCGCCTTTGTCTCTCCAGTGCTGATGTTTAATACACACCGCACCAGGCACTCATTTAAGGTGCAGTCGACCTAGGGGAGGCCCAGGACCGGTTTAGATAATCGTCACTGGTGTTGGCCGTGAGCAGGAATTGAATCCGGGTCGCCGGCTTCGTAAAGCAGCGTGCTAACCACTGCGCCACCGCTCCTCCCCCCCACACACAAACACACACACGCAGAATCACACAAACACACGCAGAATCACACACACACACGCAGAAACACACAAACACACACACACGCAGAATCACACAAACACGCAGAAACACACACAAACACACACACGCAGAATCACACAAACACACACGCAGAAACACACAAACACGCAGAAACACACACAAACACACACACGCAGAATCACACAAACACACACGCGCAAAAAACACACAAACATGCAGAAACACACACACACGCAGAATCACACAAACGCACACGCAGAAGCACACAAACACACACACATGCAGAAACACACACACGTAGAAACACACACACACAAACACACACACACGGAGGCCACCACAGGCAATATAAATACACAACGCGCTGCACGCTTCAAAGCCCTAAACAGCGATAGGAATTCATAAAACGGATTTTAATGAAGCCAGACACCAAGGCCTACAATTCTTCCTTCCACGGCAGCTTTGCTGCATTACAGGTGCCAGGCTCTTTGCCGCGATAAGCTTCCGATAGGGTCAGCGGCGAGCAATTATTACAGGGGGTGCGTGTACGCGCGTGTTTCTGTTCGCGTGTGTGTCTGTCTGTGTCTGTGCGCGCGCACGCGTGTGTGTTTATCTTCATTGGCCTGGCCAGGGGTGATAGAGGAGAGATATATTCTGAGCAAAAGAGTCGCACAATGTTGATTAATGTAGCTAACAGCGGAGGGGGAAAAAATAAAATCAATCAGCGGCGTTCCACCCGCGGCATAGTCGAATGCTTCAGACGGCGCGGGCAAACTTCATGATAAAGTTGCTTGGGCGATATCGCGTCTACGCAAATGTGTCGTAAACACACCTACACCCGACACTTACAATTTTTGTGTCCGACGTTTCGCTGGTGATGTTGTGGGTGTGCTCTCCGACACACACTCGGTGGTGCTGAAGTTGTAACTAATCGGCACGTTTCGATCACGTGACCAAACCTTACACATCGTCTGTGTCGGGTGGAGGTGGGGTCACGACACATTGACGTGAAGGCAATCTAACCCACAAGAAAAAAAAACCCCGTTATCATGATTAATAATAATGATCGCCAAAACAGCGTGCATTTTCTTAGCGGTAGTCAACATATTGCAAACCGAAAGAACCAAAGAGTATGGATTCCTGCGGTCACGAAAGCTTCAAATCAAGCTACAACCTCACTTATCCGACAGTCGCATATCCGCCCCGACCACTCAACCGCCCGCACCCCGTGGTGCCTGTGGCTCCAGGATGGGAAGAAGCGGCGGGTGGGGGTGAAAGTCACCGTGGGGGGCCGTGGGGTGGCCGCGCCGGTGGGGGGGGGGGGGCTATGATTGAGTTGTGCCGTGTTAGAACTTAGTTTATACGCACGATCTACGGCTTCTTTTCGGCGACAGGAGCTATTGATCCGCTTGAGTTAAGAGTTTACCGAGGGGCTCGTCTGGATACGCGCATGTAGAAGGTGCTACCCGATCGCCTCCCCTCGCCGCCACTGTCCGCGTGGTCCAGTGGGGTCAATCGAGCGATGCTTTCGACGGACACCGCCGTTGTGGTAGGGGAATGCCTTCATCCAGCAGTGGATTGACCGAGGCTGCGTGAATTATTATTGACGTTATTTAAGCCCATCTCCTCTGCCACCAGACGTAAGATCAATGTCATATATTTGCCGTATAAATCGATTAATGTCCTTTATTTAACCAGGTGAAAGTCCGTCGAGATTCATTATTTTGCATTAGAGACCTACACGGACTATAGATTCGCATGGATTATTACCGTCATTATTTACAATGACGAAGTAATATCGAGATTTTAAGTATATTAACATCGCATGATCGTGAGAAGTGGCGGTGGCTTGCTGAGGCCTTCATCCAGCAGTGGATTGACGCTGGCTGATGCTGTGACGAGGAGGATGGTGATGGATGGACACCCAGCTGTAACAATGGACTGGGATTGAAGGCACGCGCACGTGCACGCGCACGTGTGAGTGGAGTGAGCAGTGGGGAGCGGTGGGGTCACGGTTAGCCCCACGCTGCGTTCCGGCTACTCGGGTTCGATTCCCTCTCACGGCCAACACCAGTGACGATTATATAAACCGGTCCTGGGCCTCCCCTAGGTCGACTCAGCCTCAAATGAGTACCTGGTGCGGTGTGTAACATCGCCACCGGGGAGACAAAGGCGGCCGGGCGTGGTTCTGGCCACCGACCCCCTCGTGCGACGTTCCGGCCTTCTTAGGTGCTCGCTAACAGCACTTGCCCCGACAGTTTATCAAGGCTACGCGGGGGATCTTTGTCTTTGTAGAGTGAGGAGTGGCAGTGTTAGTGGTTAGCGCGCGCTGCGCTACGAACCCAGCCCACCCGAGTTCGAGTCCCTCTCGTGCCCAATCTCAGCCCGTGGACTTTCCCTACATCGAGTCGGCGATGAACGAGCACTCGGCGCGTTGTGTGAACGTCAGCGCTGAGAAAATAAAATATAAAAAAAAGAACCCAACGAAGGCGGTCGGGCGCGGTGTTGCCCACCCACCCACCACCCATCGGCGCTCTCAGAGCCGCACTTGCTCCGACCGACGGTCCCGTTGAGGTCGCGCGGGAGGTCTTCGCCTTTGGAGTGGTGTGGCGGCTGGGCGAGCAGCTGTATGGAAATGACGGGCGGCGATCGCGCTGCGGCGCGCCGATAAAGTCGCGTGTCGGGATTCGAGGCGGCACCGGCGCCGATAATTGGGTTGCCGCGTTGCTCGCTCTCGTCCGCGATACGCGCCCATCCTCGTGCGCGCGCAAGGCAATGACAAAGATTCCCGTTCCCCCGTATAGCCTCGGCGGAACGTTGGGGCAAGTGCCGTGAGCGAGCAGCGCGTTGTGAAGGGGGGGGGAGGGGGGGGGCTGTGTGTGGCCAACGCCACGCCCGGCCGCCCTCGTCTCCGCACCTGCGATTAGTACGGTGCGAAAGAAGTTCAACATACATTATGAAAGAAGTTAAACATACATTCATGTTGACACACGGCACCAGATACTAATTTGTGAGGCTGAGTCGACCTAGGGGAGACCCAGTACCGGTTCAAATATTTGTCGTGAAAAAGAGCTTCCTAGCTCATCAGATTCTCCCCCTCCCCTCCAGTCTGAATAGAGATTCTGATTGTGGAAAGGGCGAGTGCAGTTCAGGTGTTATAGGCTGCGGCGGCGCGGCTCTGTGTTGCGTTACGTGGCAGTGCGGCCCTAATCGATCGTTGGACTGTACTGTGCTAACGCGACTATGCTCCCCGCCTCCATCAACTCGCGCTGACCATCGGTGGTGAAGTATGGTCAAATAACGCCCTTCATCCAGCGGTGGATCGATGATGATAAAATAAAAAAACAAACACCTGTCCGTGTAGGCATACGTTATGACCCTGGTAATGAAAGGACAAGTCCATCCCGTTCGTCAATCACACTGCCCGATGACGGCCTCCCCACGCCTTGCGTGACCGCGGCAGATCGACCGACCATACTTCACCACGCTGGTCAGTGCGAGACGCGGACGCTGCCGCACTGCCCTCTGCTGCCCACGGCACCCACCGCACCCTGCTGTCGCTCGGCGAAGGGAGAGACGCGACGACGTTTGAACCGGTCCCGGGGCCTCTCCCCTAGGTCGGTTCGGCCATAAAACGGGTACCCGATGCGACGTCGTGCGATCTGATCGACGGCGCGGGGAGACGAAGGCGGTCGGACGCGGCGCGTGGACCGGACCGCACTCCTCACGTTGCTTTGCCAAACCGTCTCATCGCCTCTCGCGGTGTGACGGCAGCGAGACGTTCAGGAGGTCGAGGCCAATGTCGAGGGTCTGCTGGTGGCCACGACGAGAGGGCTTTAGCGGACAGAGAGAGAGAGAGAGTTCGTGTCGTGTCCGCTCTTCCTCCTCCGTTGAAGGAGCACAGATCACCACAGTGGGTTCACTACAGGGTCCATCGTTTGGGTTGCGTGACCACAGTCGCCCAACTCTGGCTTGTCTCTAATACAT
The DNA here is from genome assembly GCF_048934315.1 of Petromyzon marinus. Taxonomy (NCBI): domain Eukaryota; kingdom Metazoa; phylum Chordata; class Hyperoartia; order Petromyzontiformes; family Petromyzontidae; genus Petromyzon; species Petromyzon marinus. Next base: position 1,838,509 of record NC_133720.1, on the reverse strand, counting down.
CTCTACGTATCTCGACGAGGTCTCATCTCTGGATCTCTATGAGTGTGTATCTCTATGCGTCTCTATGCGGTGACTATGTGGGTCCATAGTTTGGGTTGGGTGGTCATAGTCGCCCAACTCTGGCTTGTCTCTAATATATCTCTACGTATCTCGACGAGGTCTCATCTCTAGATCTCTATGAGTGTGTATCTCTATGCGTCTCCATGCGGTGACTATGTGGGTCCATAGTTTGGGTTGGGTGGCCACAGTCGCCGTACTGCGGCTCGCGTCTTTCGTGTCCCGTTCACGCAGGGGATGTGCGCAAGCGGCCTGTTGTTGATGCTCTGATGCGGGTTCGTGGTTCCACCACCGGTGTCCTCGAGGGGGGAAACGTCCGCGCCAGGAGGCGTGCAAAGAAGACTCGGGTCTCCAATGAGTTGTCACATTCTGGACGCACGACTCGTTCCACTCCCGTTCGCCGGACTTATTGACAGACGCTATCGCAGCACTTTGCCGAAATAGTTTATACCTGGGGGGTGGGGAGAGCTGGGATCTTTGCCTTTGTTATGATACCTCTCTCTCTCTCGTTCCATCTCACTCTCTCTCGTTCCATTTCTCTCTCTCTCGTTCAATCTCTCTCTCTCGTTCCATCTCACTATCTCTCGTTCCATTTCTCTCTCTCTCGTTCTATCTCTCTCTCGTCCCATCTCTCTCGTTCCATCTCTCTCGTCCCATCTCTCTCGTTCCATCTCTCTCGTTCAATCTCACTATCGTTCATTCCATCTCCCTCTCTCTCGTTCCATCTCTCGTCCCATCTCTCTATCTCTTGTTCCAACTCTCTCTCTCTCGCTAAAGGCCTCTAGCTCAATGCATACAAATGCCGGGCGATTTGGTCACAGACGATTGCAGTAAATTAATAGCGCATTGTGGTTTTGTGTAACATGCGATAGATGATCGGCAGTGTTGCGCGCGCGCGCGTGTCTGTGTGTTATATGCACTCAGTTTCGTAGTTTGCATTGCTCCGAGTCGGAGCGAGATAAATAATTAAGGAAGGAGGACGAGAGGGGGGGGGGGGAGAAGTGTTATTCGCCCCCAGCAATAAAATACAATTCTAAACAAATTATCTTGTGCATGGTGGTGGTGGTGGTGATGATGCTGTGTTAACAGTGGTGCACAATCACAATTAACAACAACAACGACGACGACCTCAACACATTAGTCAGCTCCACCTCTGTGGCATTACAATTAATACTATATATGTGTTTATGTGCATTGTGTTTAAGGCCGGGCTATGGGCGGGCAAGGGCACAGCCGAGCCACTCTGCACCCAGGCCATGGGAGAGAGATGCACCCACGGTAAATGTGTTTGCACTTTAATCGCTCGCTCTAACGACTCCATACGTTTAAGAACGTGGAATGTAAAACAAAAGAAGACGTGAATAGCACGTATACACTCAACAGGTGAAATAACGACGTAATGTTTAAATCTATGTGCCATTAAGAAGGAACCGCTTGCCCGAAGCATAGCCTGTTAGACACATTGTTGTTGTTGTTGTTGTCTTCCTGTTAAGGCCACAGTGTTGTTGACCGTCGTGCTGAGTGTGCGTTGTGGCGTGTGTGTCCGCGGCGCGTGGAGGTGACACGTCTGGAGTGTGAGAATCATCTCCCAGCCGCCCTAGGTGTACAGATTCTGAGAACCCTAGGTATAGTCTATATACATTATAGGTATATAGATTTTCTATATAGCCTAGGTAGTGTACACATATACAGATTCCGTGTGCCCTAGGTATATACATTTTATATACCCTAGATTGTGTATACCCTACGTGTACACAGACACAGATTCTACTACCACTGGCTCGGATTTCACGGTCGTGGTGTGCAGCTCTCTGTGTTAGGTTCGTGGCACGTGCGTTCTTAGACGCGATGTCCGACGTTTCGCTCCACGTACCGGGGACCATCCTCTCAGTTCACCTCCAGTGGTTCCGTTGAATAGGGGAGGGCGAAACGTCGGACATCACGCAGAAAGATTCTTTGGGCTCCAACGTAAGCGCAGTCATCCGCTCTGCAATTGCATCTCTCCAAATTCCCCCCTCAGAAAGCAAACAATGAAACGCAATGACGTTTCAGCATTAAAGCAGGCGCGACGCGCACGTCCGTGTGGCACCGACGAAGCAGTGGACCGTCAGGGTCGACTCGAGCGCTCCAGGCGGAACGTCATGATGAGCCCATGCCCACGAGCGACAATTGAAGGCCGCATCTGCTCAAAGTCTCCGAGACGGATGATTGAGCGGCGGTCCTGATAGAGACAAATGAATCGAACGGAGCGACACCACCACCACCACCACCCCACCCTACTCCATCCCACCCCCTTCGCCAGCCTGATGCCTCTCACTCTCTTACGCAAAGACAAAGATCCCTCGCCCCCTCTCTCATTATAGCCCTTGACATGGTTGTTGTTGTTGTTGGGGAGGGGGGTTAGCGAGCACCTCGCTCAAGGCCTCCACGGCACGTGAGAAAGGTGGGTGGTCAACTCCACGCCCGGCCGCCTTTGTCTCCCCCCAGTGCTGATGTTCAGTACGCACCGCACCCAGCTGCTGTTGGAGGCTGATTCGACACGGGTGGAGGTCCTGGATCGGTTCAGATTTAATTATTCAACTGACGTTGGCCGCGAGCGGGAATCGAACTCGGGTTGGCTTGGTTCGCAGCACAGGGCGATAATGACCGCTCTCCACGACCCCTCCTCATAGCTACGCCAGTTTCACACGTAGCAGGTTGTCGCCACCATTATAATACATGATATCGTTTGTTTTGGGTTAGATCGCGTAAATATATAAATGTGTCGATAAACCCGCCACCACCCGACACAGCCAATTAGTAAGGTTTGTCACGTGAACAGAACGTGCCAATTCGTTACTGACGTGGTCAGTGGTGTTGGCGAGCACGGGCACATAGACACACGGACACACGGACACACGGACACATAGACACATAGACACACGGACACATAGACACACGGACACATAGACACACGGACACATAGACACACGGACACATACACACATAGACACACGGACACATAGACACACGGACACATAGACACATAGACACACGGACACATAGACACACGGACACATAGACACACGGACACACGGACACATAGACACACGGACACATAGAAACATAGATACACGGACACATAGACACACGGACACACGGACACATAGATACATAGACACACGGACACATAGACACACGGACACATAGACACATAGACACATAGACACACGGACACAGAAAAACATAGACACACGGATACATAGACACATAGACACACGGACACATAGACACACGGACACATAGACACACGAACACACGGACACAGAGAAACATAGAAACATAGAAGCATAGACACATAGACACACGGACACATAGACACATAGACACATAGACACACGGACACATAGACACACGGACACATAGACACATAGACACACGGACACACGGACACACGGACACATAGACACATAGATACATAGACACATAGACACACGGACACATAGACACATAGACACACGGACACATAGACACAGACACACGGACACATAGACACATAGACACATAGATACACGGACACATAGACACATAGACAAACAGACACATAGACACATAGACACATAGACACACGGACACATAGACACATAGACACACGGACACATAGACACACGGACACATAGACACATAGACACACGGACACATAGACACATAGACACATAGACACACGGACACAGAAAAACATAGACACACGGATACATAGACACATAGACACACGGACACATAGACACACGGACACATAGACACACGAACACACGGACACAGAGAAACATAGAAACATAGAAGCATAGACACATAGACACACGGACACATAGACACATAGACACATAGACTCACGGACACATAGACACACGGACACATAGACACATAGACACACGGACACATAGACACATAGATACATAGACACACGGACACATAGACTCACGGACACATAGACACATAGACACATAGACACACGGACACATAGACACATAGACACATAAACACACGGACACACGGACACATAGACACACGGACACATAGACACACGGACACATAGACACATAGACACATAGACACATAGACACATAGACACATAGACACACGGACACATAGACACACGGACACGTAGACACATAGACACACGGACACATAGACACATAGACACACGGACACATAGACACACGGACACACGGACACATAGACACATAGACACACGGACATATAGACACACGGACACATAGACACATAGACACATAGACACACGGACACACGGACACATAGACACACGGATACATAGACACACGGACACATAGACACATAAACACACGGACACATAGACACATAGACACATAGACACACGGACACATAGACACACGGACACATAGACACATAGACACATAGACACACGGACACACGGACACAGAGAAACATAGACACACGGACACATAGACACACGGGCACACGGACACATAGACACATAGACACACGGACACACGGACACATAGACACATAAACACACGGACACACGGACACATAGACACATAGATACATAGACACACGGACACATAGACACATAGACACACGGACACATAGACACATAGACACACGGACACATAGACACATAGACACATAGATACACGGACACATAGACACATAGACACACGGACACATAGACACATAGACACATATATACACGGACACATAGACACATGGACACATAGACACATAGACACACGGACACATAGACACATAGACACACGGACACATAGACACACGGACACATAGACACATAGACACACGGACACATAGACACACGGACACATAGACACATAGACACACGGACACATAGACACACGGCCACATAGACACATAGACACATAGACACACGGACACACGGACACACGGACACATAGACACATAGATACATAGACACATAGACACACGGACACATAGACACATAGACACACGGACACATAGACACAGACACACGGACACATAGACACATAGACACATAGATACACGGACACATAGACACATAGACAAACAGACACATAGACACATAGACACATAGACACACTGACACATAGACACATAGACACACGGACACATAGACACACGGACACATAGACACATAGACACACGGACACATAGACACATAGACACACGGACACACAGACACATAGACACATAGACACACGGACACATAGACACATAGACACATAGACACATAGACACACGGACACATAGACACATAGACACATAGACACATAGACACACGGACACATAGACACATAGATACATGGACACACGGACACACGGACACATACACACGGACACATAGACACATATACACATAGACACATAGACACACGGACACACGGACACACGGACACACACGGGCCTCTTGCCGGGGCAGCTTGAGTTCGGTCCCCTCTCCAGCTGCCCCATCGCTCGGAGCGGGCGTCATTTGGGGTGGGGTCTGCTTTATTAACCACGCACACAACAATCAAACGACCCTAATATTAAACACAAAAAGGCAACCGCTTTCTTGGGGACCATTTTTCAACGCCTCCCAGCCCCCCAGACTCTCCACCCCCCCCCCCCCCCCCCCGTCACCACCACCATCATCACCACTACCACCACCATCACGATCACCACCACCACCACGGCACAGCCAACCACCAAACCACCGCCGCCGCTCGCCACCCCCCTCCCTTCCCTCCCTCCAGTGGGCTGCGCGCCGTGATAATCCCATGCCCCTAATGTGTTCTCCATAGACGGGACGCAGCTGGGAACAGCGACGCGTTAGCTCGCGAGCTAATTAAAGCGGCTACGCCCAGTCACGACCCGCACATGTGGCACGCACCGCGATGGACATTTAAACTTCCTGACTCGTGATGATGAAGTAGTGCCCCTCTCCGACTCTCTCTCTCTCTCACTCTGTTGTATACATATAATAAATTATATAGTGGTGGTGGTGGTGGTGATGATGATGCTGCTGCTGTTGCGTTTCGAGTGAAACGTCTCCCGGACAACTGCGAAACTACTGGACATCTAAGATATAAGAATAGGTTTTACCCTTTTAACTGGCACAAAAACTGACACCTTTATTCAAGGCATCATGTTTGCAATAACCACAACACAAGCAGTCAAAATGCTGGACATCTGTGAAAAAGAGCTTTATAGCTCATCAGATTTCTCCAGTATAAGTAAATATTTTAATTCTGAAATTGCGCACGTGCATCACTCGATCGCCCTGTGCTCCCCCCTCCCCCTATCTCTATGCGATGTGAAGAAGGCCGATTTACCCGAAACGTCGCTTACAAAAGATGCTTTTCTTTTAAGGCCACGACGGAGCGCCAGCCTGGGACATGGACGGATCAAATCAGCTCGTGGATTACTGTCATTATAACAATCGTAATGATAATCAGCGTAATTATAACCATCGTAATTATAACCATGGTAATTCTAACCATGGTAATTCTAACCATGATAAGATCGCATGAGGTGGCTGCGGGCTCGGGGAGGCTTTCATCATCCAGCAGTGGATTGACCGTGACCGATGATCGGCGGTGGGGGATGGGGGGGTGTTTGATGCCCACCTCTGCGTTTTCTGCAGGTAGTTTGTGTGGCTTTAATGTAAAGCGCTATCGATTTATAGGAGCGTGTGGACATCCACTGTGTCTGGGCAGGCAGCCTGCCGTCTATTACTGTGCCCGTCAGCCCTGTCCGCCTGTCCGTCAAACTAGACACGGATAAAGAGACCCCGTATAGCCTTTAGAGACCGTTGGAGCAAGTGCTGTTAGCGAGCAGCACCTATCGAGGCCGGAATGGCACACGAGGGGGTGAGTGGCCAACACCGCGCCCGGTCGCCTTTGTATCCCTAGTGGAGATGTTTACACACCGGACCCAGGTACTCATTTGAGGCTGAGTCGACCTAGGTGAGACCCAGAAGCGGGTTAGATGATCGTCACTGGTGGTGTTGGCGTGAGTGTGAATCGAACCCGGATATTTTTTTACGGATTTTTTTCTCTCCAGGAGACGGGGATCTCTAAACTGTTATAGTATAGCTACATCAAATGAATACACACACACGCATGCAAAACACTAGTTCATACACTTTTCAAAATGTGGATTTGAATAAAAATGTATTGAAAGCATTTGAGTGGCGCACAGCCAACGCTTAATATTGGACATTCAGATGCTTTAACCAATGTACAATTTATTAATATATTTTTTGTAAATTGAAGAATAAAATATTTACACTCATAAACCTTAAGCGTCCGATGACTATAGAATTCTCAGAGGCGTTTTTATTTATTTACTCGCCGATGTGGTATTCTTCTTGTTCGAGATTATGTCCGACGTTTCGCTCCACGTGCAGGGAGCCCTATTCATGAACAGGATATATTCACGGTACACTATACGAAGAAGACACGGCTCCATACCCTCCCTCCCTCAGGTAGTGTCCTACGCAGACTGTTGGGGAGAGTGCTGTTAGCGAGCGCCTATTACGATCGACACGGCGCGCACGAGGACTTCGTGTGGCTCGGACGAGCTCTCTGCCCAATCAACCCACCCGATGTGCGCCAGCCTTAATAGGTGCTCGCTAACATCGCTTGCCCCCAACAGCCCGCGATGTAGGCTACATGGACGGTGTTTGCCAACACGAACACCCGGGTAGATTGTTGGCATGCACGCTGATGTCACACGTGACCATAGCCGCAACATCACCGAGCTCGCCCGGCACGAGTTCCCCAGTAACATGCCAAACGTTGAGGCCAACCAACGTTTGGCATGTGGGTTCGAATCGTTGGCCCAACGTTAGCTCCACCTTTGCTGGGTCGTCCAGTCCGGCGACCTTGGTTCGATATCCGGCCACGGCAAAACGCCACTGCGGAGTGGCGGCGTTTTCTTGAAGCTGTCCTGCTCCTTGCCACACACACACACACAAAAACACATATAGGCTCCCCTTCACCAACCCGCACTGACCAGCGTGGTGAAGTATGATCGAACAACCGTGGGGACAGGTTGGGGCAGGGGGGTGGGGGGCTTGATGGAACAGTGGATTGACAAAGAACCGAGCAATTGTGTTCATTTATTTCCCGTGAATGTGGAACAAGTGCGTGGAAGGAGGCGCTTGGGAGGCAGGTCTGGACGACCATGGGATTGTTTATTTTTTTATTCTCTTCTCCCTCTAGGAGACAGGGATCCATCAACTGTTTGTGCTATGATTACCGCTACCACTACATCTGCATTGTTTAGCGAGGCGTGAATTGAAGGCGTGTGAGAAGGGGTCTGGTTGAATGGCGTAGGGGAGACGCGCCCTTGGGAAGGCAGACACGGGGCCGGCGGGTTAACAGATGTTCCTGAGCTGATAAAATTGAACTTGCGACGGCGTCGCAACGGCGCGGACAAAAGAGCAGCGATTGTAAGCAGGGGTCGATAGAAATCCGCGGAATCGAAGCTGCGGCGCAAAAAAATAAAAATAAAAGAGCAACGCTTGCAAGCGACCAAGCAGGTGTCGAGAGAGAAATCAGCGGAAGCTCCCGATGCAAAAGGGTGACCCCAAAGGGGCCTTCTAGACATTGTTGATAGAAATCCGCGGAAGCTCAGGCGCACAAAGAGCAAACCTCCGTTCGCACTCAGCAGGTTTGATTCTAACGGCTTCAGCGGCAGGACCACCACCGCAGAGATGGAGTGATAAAATCGGCTCTTGTGCAGGTGCTAGGTGGATTGTTATATCGCAGAACAGTGAGAGATGGAAGCGGCCGGGGGAGCCTTCGTCCAGCAGTGGAATGATCTTGGCTGAGGCATCTGCTGCTGGTGATAAAGCAGGGTTGACGAAAATCTGCGGAAGCTCCGGAACAAAAGAGCCGACGTCTGTGAGCACTGAGCGGGGTCGCTAGAAATCTGCGTGAGCTCCGGCACAAAAGGGCAACGTTTGCTGGCAATATGCACAGTCAAGTACTCACCCGGACAACGTAGGCTAAACTATCTCCGCCGGAACTTCCGCGGATTTCTACCGAATTTGCTTATACACGCGTGGGTAATGTATACATACAGCCCCTGTGGCAATCCACTGCTTGATGAGAGCCTCTCCGTGTCTTGCGGATCGTGGTGGGATCGTGGTTGGGGTGGGGGTGGTTGTTTAGCCATACTTCACGACGCTGGTCAGTGCAGGTTTGTGAAGGTGGGAGAACGTAGAAGGACGACATCGGACGTTGCTGAACAGCCCGCAGCCTGCATCACGTGTTGTTTGGGCGTCGCGGTGACGAGATGTTAACTACCTCGCCTGATGTACAGGAGGTCTTGGGTTCAATCTGGACCCTGGCGCTTGCTGCTGTATATTTGGAGTGTGCGTGTTCTCCCCGTGGTCGCGTGGAATTTTTATCTGGGTCCTCCGGTTGTAACCTCCACATTGAGCAACGCGCTTGTAGACTATTTGGCTGTTAAAAATGATCCACGCGACGAGCCACTTCTTTGAGCTACGATTTGTGATAGCCGGATTGCTTCTAAAAAAAGAGTTTAATAGCTCAGTGGGCCTTACCTGGTCAAATAAAACAGTTTAGTGTACGGTGGTCACCATACTTGACCAAAGTCCAGGCTCAAGCCTGCTTAACTTTCTCAGATTGGAGGAGATGGGTGGCATTCCGGGTGACTCATTGCTCCAAGCAACGCCACCGTATGGGGGTAGGGCGTCCATGAAAGTGTATTTGACCTACTCTTCCACGTTGGCCAGATGCCTTGGAATAGGTGGGAGTGCCCACATTTTACCCCACACCGCACGTGACTTCCCAGGCATAGATGTAACTGTGGTGGCACCCGTTTGTGCTGCCTGGTGGACGGAGGCAAGGTGGGAGGGGGAGAGGAGGACTTAAGAAACGTGCACTTTGCTGCACATGCCGCGCCTGGAGATCGAATCGAACCGGTGACCTCTGCCTGACGAGTCCTGTGCGCTTAACCGTTTACACCCACGGCAGCGATGAATCAAAATTATTTGTTGGAGAGGTTGAAGGGAATTGGCTAAAAGGAAGTTGTAACTGATCTTTATTGAGCTTAATTATAAGGAACATTGAGTACGCCAGGGAATTTTATTGGTCAATTATAAACACCACCCAGCGGTGGCTTAAGTGTGTGGAGTGTGTTGAAGTGTGCGTGCTATGCGGGCGGGAATGGGACAAAGACAAAGACGTTCCGTGTAGCTCACATAGGCTGTTGGGGCAAGTGCTGTGAGCGAGCGCCTATGAAGGCCTACCGTACGACGCGCGAAGCGTTGGTGTGGCCATTAACCACGTCCGGCCGCGTTTGTCTTCCCAGTGTATATTTTACACAGAATCGCTATCGGTGCTGGCCACGGGGCGGGAATCGAACTCGAGTCGCCGGGTTCATAGCGCAGTGGGCTAACCACTGCACTAGCGCTATGCGAGAGCATAAACACACACGCACTTACACACACGTACATAAACAAAGATCCCCCGTATCATATTCTTAGCTCTTTCGGTAAAGTCACGTTGAAAGGAAACAATAAAATAATAAAATATATATAAAACAATAAAAATTTTCACGACGTTTCGACCATAACACAAACGGTCATCATCAGGTGTGAAAACCCAACGGCAATAAACATTTTGAAAGAAGTGTCGGTTCCCATTTATTTATTTATTTTAAAACGGTGTCTTTATTTATTAAAAAAACGTTAGCGCCACGCGCAGCGATTTGGCAGTTTATTTAGAAGGACGAGTCAAATCGGGTATATTTGGAGTGTGCATACTCCACACACACAGTGGGCGGGAAGTTCCAATACTCCCTCTCCCTCTGCTAGTCATTTGGGTTGTTAAAATAGCGGGCATATGGGTTCTCGCCTGCCCTTTTAAGCAATAAAGGACAAAAAACATAAAAATAAAAACACAGCCAATCGCAATCCACGAATTGATGAGAACATACAGATATAGAAGGGATTGAGGGAAGAGAGAGATACATAAATAGGACACATTGGCAATTGGAGATAAGGGCACCAAGTGTGAAAGCGCCGATATAAAGTTGCATCAGGACCGCGGACAGCTCCCTCGTGTAAGCGCATGGCAATGCATAAGCGGCGTCGTGCAATACGATATTGTCATAGTAAACACTGCCCCTAATTCATCCTTGTGTGTGGCAGCAGCAGCAGCAGCGATATGTTCAGGAGCCAGATGGCAACGTCGAGGTCTGTCGGCCACGACCAGAGGACTTAAGGTGGGAGAGGAGTTCCGTGTGGTTTTGCTGAACCCAGCAGCGACGTGACGAGCGTGTGGGCAAGTGGGTGCCTTGCCCCCAACTCGCCCTGGTGGCCAAAGCTCAGAGTTGGGCCCCCCCCCCCCACCCCTCCTTGACAAACCACCACGAGAGGATGTTTTTAACGCCAGTGAAAAAGAACAACAACAACAACACTTATGTGATGATGATGATGATTAGGCAAGAGGAGCCGCGATGTATAAGAGCCTCTAGTTGCGACCGTGCGAGACGAATCAAATGTTGGGGCCCCACCTGACCGATTACCGCACCACCTGAGCTGATGACGTAGCGACTATGTCACTGGCTGTTCCTTCTTCTCCTTTGAAGCAACGCAGACTACAGTGGTTTACTATATGGTCCGTAATATCTACTCTCTATGCCCGTATTACACTAAGCATTACGGAGTTATTCCATTCACACTCGTTTATTAACGTTTAATAACGTTTATTAACGGGCGTGTTTCGTATCGCCGTTGGTCCTTCGGGTCCTCCGGTTTTTCCTCTCCCACATTTAGAATCAACATCACGCTGATGTCCACGCGATAAGCCACGTCGTTGAGCTATCATTTGTGGCCAGGTCGCTTCTGAAAGATAAGTTACACAGCTCAGTGGGCCTTACCTGGTTGAATATAATTAAAATAGTCTAGTTTAAATAAAGAACTTGGTTCTCCAGTTAGGCGTCGATTCTTTCTCAGGTCGCCATGTCGACTGCCATCATGAAAATGGACAGCCCGTGGCCAATCCAATCTTGGATGAAAGCCTTCCCACAAGTCGTTGCCACCTTCTCACGATTCTGCGATGTAACAATCCACTAAAGACCTGCAGCCAATATATTTCATCAATCCATCTTCGCTTAGGGCGCTCTCCCCGTGGCCACCACTCGGTCGTGTATCCTCCACCGTTAGCCAGTCACCATTCCTTCCATATCCACGTGGTCCGACCCTGACGCCTGTATCTTTGGAGTTTGAATGTTCTCCCCCGTGGTCGCGTGGATTTTTTTTTATCCGGATCCTCCGGGTTTCCCCCTTCACATTTAGAAACACGCACTGAGATTATTAAAATGATTTTGGTGTTATTAAAATGTCCAAATGATGGGCCACTTTGTTGAGCTATCGTTTGTGGCTCGGTCGCTTCTGAAAATAAGTTAATACTTCAGTTGACTTTGTCTGGTAGGATGGTGATGGTTTAGTTTTATTTGTACGTGTTCGGGTGATTTGTTTATCTTTCTGCTACTTTGCACTACTATCATGTTTCGTATTGTTTGTTCCTACCCGCCTCTACCGCACATCTGTGAAAAAGAGCTTCATAGCTCATCGCATTCTTCCAAAATAAATAAACATTCTGATTCGGTAAAAAAAAAAAAAACTACTGGTGTTCTTTCATCAACTGTGTTCTATAATCGTCCTGTATGTCAATGCAATTCCAAGCATGCAACTCTCCCCCGCGTTTGTTACCAGTCACAGAATATGTATCTCTCTCTGTCTCCGTGTCATGTACTTTCTCAAAGACGTCAGCGATCGTGGCATTCCTTCCAATTATCTCTGTCAGCGACAGAACTCCAGAACTTTGCATGAAATACTTACCCTGAGTGACATCTAATTTCTCAAATTGCTCATGGAATTGAATTCGCTGTCTTCCACGGCTTCTTGTGGTCACTCGAATTTCCCCAGTCAAAATATTGATATCAGCCTCTTACTTTCTCATTACATGTCCAACAGAACATCACATTACTATACAGTATATATGTTCCTCGAGTTTTCTGGCTTGGCAATTGGATGAGCTCCTCTCGACCCAAACAAAAGCTCTGTTGCTGTTCGTGGCTGCGGGCAGTCGCCAACGACACTAGCCGAGTAACTGGCCACACGGGACTTTTGCATGCAACAAATAAATTAATTGCATTGAAACTGCGGAAGAAGAAGATCGGAAGACGTTTACGACGAATAATAACGAAGAACGACAATGCCGAGGTGGGAGTAACGGACACAGAAGACCGATACGATTAATTTAAAATTACTCTAAGCTCTACATTTGTGATCATATTAATGGAATGATTTCCCCATAATGTCATTTAAATCCGCGAGACTATACATCAGAGTAAAAAAATATATGTATGTATACAGGAGGAATCCGATGAGCTATGAAACTCTTTTTTCACAGATGTCCAGTGGGGGCACGGGGTCGGAAAGTTACAACAACAAACAATACAGCAACAGAGTACAAATAGGAGACAGATGTCGTCTATTTTTTCCGTGGCAGAGCAACGGGTTCTCGACTTGTTGATTAAAAAAAGAGACACCACCACCGCCGCCGCCGCTGCTGTGAACAACACAGACGAGAAAATCGCCTGCAGGGAAGCCGTGGAGCGGAGTGAGTGCGAGGGCCGAGATTGGAGCAACGGGCGCGGTAAAGCCGCGAGACTGAACGCGAAGGAGCCACCTCTCTCTCTGCTGTACCCCCCCCCCCCCCCCGCTGTGGATGAAGACGCCACCTTGTAAACAGAGTCGCGACACCCCGCTGCATGCGACGACTTCCGCGAGCGCGACTCTCGCCCGGAATACATTCGCGACGACGACGGTGTCGATGGCGGTGATGGTGGTGATGGTGATGGTGGTGATGGTGGTGGTGATGCTGGTGGTGGTAATGGTGGTGATGGTGGTGGTGATGGTGGTGATGGTGGTGGTGGTGGTGGTGATGGTGGTGGTGATGGTGGTGATGGTGGTGATGGTGATCGTGGTGATGGTGGTGGTGGTGGTGATGGTGGTGATGATGGTGGTGGTGGTGATGGTGGTGATGGTGGTGGTGGTGATGGTGGTGGTGATGGTGGTGATGGTGGTGGTGATGGTGGTGGTGATGGTGGTGGTGGTGATGGTGGTGATGGTGGTGGTGATGGTGGTGATGGTGGTGATGGTGATCGTGGTGATGGTGGTGGTGATGGTGGTGGTGATGGTGGTGGTGATGGTGATGGTGGTGATGGTGATGGTGATAGTGGTGGTGGTGATGGTGGTGATGGTGGTGATGGTGGTGGTGATGGTGGTGGTGGTGATGGCGGTGATGGTGGTGGTGGTGATGATGGTGGTGTCGATGGTGGTGGTAATGGTCGTGTCGATGGTTGGGGTTGATGGTGATGATAGTGGTGATGGTGGTGTTGATGTTGGTGGTGATGGTGTCGATGATGGTGGTGGTGGTGATGATGGTGGTGATAGTGGTGGTGGTGGTGATGGTGGTGGTGGTGATGGTGGTGGTGATAATGGTGATGGTGGTGGTGGTGATGGTGGTGGTGATGGTGGTGGTGATGGTGGTGGTGATGGTGGTGATCGTGGTGGTGGTAATGGTGGTGTCGATGGTGGTGGTGGTGTCGATGGTGGTTGTGATGGTGGTGGTGATGGTGGTGGTGATGGTGGTGATCGTGGTGGTGATGATGGTGGTGTCGATGGTGGTAGTGATGGTGGTGTCGATGGTGGTGGTGATGGTGATGATAGTGGTAATGGTGGTGATGGTGGTGGTGATGGTGGTGGTGTCGATGGTGGTGGTGGTGATGGTGGTGGTGATACTGGTGGTGGTGATGGTTGTGGTAATAGTAGTGGTGGTGGTGGTGATGGTGGTGATAGTGGTGATGGTGGTGGTGATGGTGGTGCCGATAGTGGTGATGGTGGTGGTGATGGTGGTGGTGATGGTGGTGGTGATGGTGGTGGTGATGATGATAGTGGTGATGGTGGTGGTGATTGTGGTGGTGGTGATGATGGTGGTGTCGATGGTGGTGGTGATGGTGGTGTCAATAGTGGTGGTGATAGTGGTGGTGATGATAGTGGTGATGGTGATAGTGGTGATGGTGGTGGTGATGATGATCCGCGAACGCAGTCTGCATAACGAACGCGAGCGAGGCTCGCCCCTAATGAGGAGTGTAACGAGTCGCTGGGGGTGAAGAGCGGTGGCACTGTGGTTAGCGCACTGCGCCCTAAATCCTCTCCTCCCCCCCCCCTAATCTCTTTCAACAAACAACCCCCATGGCCAACTCGGCATGGGCGGTGGGGGGCAGAGGGGAGCTGGGGTAGGGAGAGACTTTCACCCAGCAGTGGTGTGACAAAGGGCTATCAATCATGCAACAAAGCCGACGATGGATCCGGCAACCCTTGAGTTCGACCCCGGACTCCGGCGAGTTGATGTCTGCTCGCCGGCAACCCGCGCGCGATGATGAAGTCTGGGTCGACGTAGGGGGGGGGGGAGAGCCATCATCCTGGGGAGTGGATTGGCAAAAAAGTTGTGTAAGCGACTACCACGTTATTAAACGTATTCATTAGTGGTGTGTCTCGACTTAACCATAGCGAGCCCCCCCCCCCCCCCACCACCTCCTAATCAAATGAACACGGCCGTTAATAGGATTACAGCCAGAGCCGACGATAAGGGGGTACCGATGCTTCGCTTATCTGTACCGCAGAGAGGCGAGTGTCAAGTTTCCCGGTCTCCCACCCGCTCTCTCTCTCTCCTCCTCCCCCTGAGTGTCCCCCTCGCCCGCCCCCCTACGTCCCGCACGCTGCTAATTCATCACGGGCGCGCGCCGCGGATACCCGAATGCTGTTATTAAAACGGAGGCAGAATTAACGTCGCTATAAATTAATGCGCTCCCAAATCAGCCCTCAATCCGTCAAACGCAGTCGCCCTAATTAAATCGGAGTAGCTTTTGGCGGTTAATGCGCGTCGGGGTTTTGTTGCTGTTGTTCCTGCGTGTGGGTGGGCGGGTGAGGCCGGACTTGGCGCTCACCGTGTGAGGGTTGGGAGCTCACCCCACGACCCCACTCACCACATCCAACCCCCCCAATTATGTGTTAGCCCCCACCCCGCTAACACTCGTGTAACCTTCCTTGAGAGCTGTGTTGAGCATGATGGAAGTAAGTCCATCATCATCGTGTATGTTGACATTATTTCGCACCGTACCATCAATGTATTGACCAACAAATATTCACAATCATATTGTGTCCAATTTGTCCCCCAACTCCCGCACCTCCGATTAGCGCGGTTGGCTCCGTACGGATGCGAAAAAAGTTCAACGTACACACGTCACAATCATCATCGTCATCAGCAGTAGCAAGGGCCATGGTCGATCCACTGCAAAAAGCAAAGCCCCTGTCAAAGTTGTCGCAATCATCCATTCCAGTCGCGTGCTCAGCGAGGGGCGAGACTTAAATGTGTCCTTCCCTTCAAACCAACGCGCACCGACTGACCGGCGTGGTGAAGTATGGTCGAGCAATCATCACCCACACCCCCGGCTACCCCAAAGCCTGATGCACTGGGCCAGAGAATCAACCCCACGTTGATAATTATGCAAGCCAGAGAAGCGTTAAAGACACTGGGAACATATGGATCCCATTGGTCTAGATGTGTATAAATGTTTACATCGGTAGAATGTATAGGTGATATACGAATAGCAATACGTACTTCACAATGTCTTTGTCAATCCACTGCTGGATGAAGGACACCCCACGCCGAGTGGGTTATATGGGGATTGCTTGACCATACTTCACCACGCTGTGACCATCACTCGCCCACCGATGGTTAGCCCCGGCCGGAAATCGACCTCAGGCGTTCGGGTTCATAGCGGAGCGGCCTTCATCCAGCAGTGGATTGACGACGGCCTCTGAAGGACGCTAATTGTTGTTGTTGTTGTTTTACACACTTGCTGTGCAGCGGGTGTGCGCGTCCACGTGGTCGGGGCTGGGACGGGTAACGCGAGCGAGAGATCCAATACGCAGCTAGTTCTTTATTTATTTCCCCTTTGCGACGTCCCCCAGGGAGCTCTGGAACGGCTGCAGAGGACGCATCTGAAATTAATAGCTCAATCAAACTGCTGCTTGATGAAGCTGCGTCGTTGTGTATGGGCCCGGGCGCACGCGCGCGTGAGTTAAGGAGCGGAGTTCGAGTCCCGCAATCTTCGTCTTCTTTGTCTTCGTCGTATTCCTCCTCCCTCCTCCTCCTCCTTCTCCTTCTCCTCTTCATCATCACCTCCTCCTCCTTCTTCTTTCTTCGTACGGACTGCTGCTGTCGATGCAGAGCGACGGCTACAATATCACATCCAGGTGGTCAAGCGCAGACAGCCGCGTCCGGAGCGAGCGATCCCCGCACACGGCCACCAACACCGGTGACGGTTATCTGAACCGGTGCTGGGCCTCACCCTTAGGTCGACTCAGCCTCAAATGAGTTTCCTCGTGCGGTGAGTAGTAAACGTCGCCACTGGGCGTGGTGCTGGCCACCCACCCCCCGGCCTTTATCGGTGCTACTCGCTAACACCACTTGCCCGAACAGTCTGCTAAGGCTATAGCGGTCCCTTTGTCTTTAGTAGCGTATTGGTTAGCGCACTGCGAGTCCAGCTCCATCCCCGCTCACGGCCAATATGAAGTGGCGATTTATATGAACAGGTCATGGGCGTCTCCTGGGTCGACTCAGCCCTTCCGAATGAGCGGTGCGGCGTGAAAACATCAGACACCGGGGAGACAAAGGCGGTCGAGCGTGGTTCATAGGCCACCCAACCCCCTCGCGTGCCGCGCCGACCTTCATAGATGCTGCTCGCTAACAGCACTTGCCCCCAACAGTTCTGTTACAGGCTACACGGGGGGCGAGGGGCCTTTGTCTTTGTTGCAGGCTTTGTGTGCGTGTCTGTCCACATGCAAATGCGTGGCCCTCCCAACCGTGCAACACATTGCTCTCTCTTCCCCTCCCCCACTCAAACACCCCCCCCCCCCAACTCCAACCTCCCGGGACACTCCTCCGATTGCAACAGCAGCAGTGGCAGCAGCAGTGGCAGAAACGGCCGCAGCAGCACCCCCCCCCCCGCCCACACACCCCATGGGTGCCAGAGAACGAGAGGGAGAGAGAAACGGAGAAAAAAAAACGGGAGAGGGGAGGAGGGTTCGTAAGAAAAGAGGCGCCGAGATTGGCACCATATGGACGAGCGCTGGGAGCGATGGAGAGAGGGAGGAGATGCGGCTTCAAACGCAGACGGAGGCCACAATCAGAGCAGGCAAGAGGAGGAGGAGGAGGCGCCGCTTATCGTAGAATCAGGTTGAAATTTGGCGGCGGGATTATTTTTTAAATTATTATTTTCCGTCAACGGGTTTTTTTTTCTTCTTCCCCCGATGGGAATTGGGCGATAAGAGAGGTATTGAGGGTAGGCGAGCACCCACCCGCACAGCCAGCTGGCCGGCTATCCACACAGCCACCCGCGTACCCAGACAGCTACCCGGCTATCCACACAGCTACCCAGACAGCTACCCGGCTATCCACACAGCTACCCAGCAATCCACACAGCTACCCAGCTACCCAGACAGCTACCCGGCTATCCACACAGCTACCCGGCGATCCACACAGCTACCCGGCTATCCACACAGCTACCCGGCTACCCACACAGCTACCCAGACAGCTACCCGGCTATCCACACAGCTACCCGGCTATCCACACAGCCACCCGGCTATCCACACAGCCACCCGGCTATCCACACAACCACCCGGCTATCCACACAGCTACCTGGCTATCTACACAGCTACTCGGCTATCCACACAGCTACCCGGGTATCCACACAGCTACCCGGCTATCCACACAGCTACCTGGCTATCTACACAGCTACTCGGCTATCCACACAGCTACCCGGCTATCCACAAAGCTACCCGGCTATCCACACAGCCACCCGGCTACCCAGACAGCAAGCCAGCCGGCTACTCACACAGCATTCCGGCTATCCACACAGCCACCATTCTACTCATACAGCCACCCGGCTACTCACACAGCATTCCGGCTATCCACACAGCCACCCGGCTACTCATACAGCCACCCGGCTACTCGCACAGCATTCCGGCTATCCACACAGTCAGCCGGCTACTCATACAGCCACCCGGCTACTCACACAGCATTCCGGATGTCCACACAGCCACCTGGCTACTCATACAGCCACCCGGCTACTCACACAGCATTCCGGCTATCCACACAGTCAGCCGGCTATCCACAAATCCAGCTAGGGGGCGGGGGGGAGGGACAGGATCGGTTTAAACATCGCTCGCCACTGATGTTAGCCGTGGCCGGGGAATCGAACTCAGGTCGCATGGTTCGTGATACCAACAAGGACATCCACTGCCGCGCTGATGCAGAGTCCGCCGGGCGCTGTTCCCGGGGGCGTGGTGAGACCGCGGTCAGCATCGCGTTCCCATGCGCCGAGAGATGTTTATCGCTCCGTCTCCACGTCGGGCGCCCGTCTGCCTCGCGCGCTGCTCATCTTCGATGGGCGTCGATTGAAGGGGGCGGGGGGGGGTCGGTTGATCGCCGTCGCGGTCAATGTGTGAACAGGTCATCACGCCCGACTCTGTCGCGACCGAAGCAATAACAATGCCTATTCTTTGGGTCTTTCGGTAAAGTCACGTAGATAGGTTAAAATAAAATAACAAAAAACGACCACGTTTCGATCGCTTGTGTCGCGATCGAAATGTCGTAGTTTTTTTTTAACCTATCTACTTGACTTTACCGAAAGAACCAGAGAGCATAGATTCCTGCAGCCACGAAAGCTTCAAATCAAGAATGCGTGACGAACCTTTACTCATTGGCTTTGTCGGGTGGCGGCGGGTTTAACGACACACTATATTACGAACAATACATGATGTACGCGTATAATGCGCGTGTGTGCAAGCTGGGTTAACGAAACAAAAAACAACACTTTCGTCAATAACAGTAAGCGTGGGCAGCCTTCAAACTTAAATAAAACATGTATATAAGAGGCGACGTTTCTGGCAACTGACCTTCTTCATCGGACGTGAAAAGGTCGAATGTGTGAACACGTCCAGACAATCACAGTTTGGACGTTTCGGTGATGGTGGACAAGTGACGATTGAATATTGCGACGTTGCACTGCGCTTTTACTGTCACACGGCCCAAATAAAGCTGCCGATTCAGCTCACGATGCATGTGCTACGAGGAAGGACCATTACCCGAAACGTCGCCTATGAGATAATCTGTCGGTTTTTTTTTGTTTATTAAAGCGATAGCGTTATTGACGAATGTGTTTTGTTGTTGTTAGGTGAGTCGCTCTCTACGAGAGGGGGAATTATCGTGGCTCGGTGTCGATGCCCGAGGCTCAGAGGCGGTTGAGACGGGGCGAAGATACCCGCGGGCATCTGCCTCGGGCAGCGTTCCTCACTCAGCGTCCGTCGCTCATTCTCGAAGGCGGGGGACCACTTTCGCCGACGAGACATCATCGGCGCGAGGGCCGCAGCGCGTTTGAAGCCATCGTTGCGTTTAACAGCAGCACGGCGACGATGGGGGTGCTGTTCACTCGCGGTGCACTGCCGGGGGCCGCACTGAAGGCCACCAGGGACCGCCAGCGGCCCGCGGGCCTTGCGATCGAGAAGAATTGGCTTAGTCGCGTGGCCAGGAGACGTTATCGCCATCGTCGTGGTACGCAGGAGGCGCATGGGTTCGATCCCAGATCCTGAGCAGCTGGAGAAAAACACGCGCGGGCGAGGGGGCGACACTCCATCCCCGTACAGACGGAAACACGTGGAAATAAGTCCACTTGCTGTACCGCCCTCTGCTGGCGAACCAGGGAACGGCACCTCCTCGGCGCCCACCCGCGGGAAGGGAGTTTCCCAACATCTGAGCGGTGATCCACCAATCCTCGATGCTGTCTCAACAAGCGTTGGATCGCAGGCAGTCACGCGAGGCCTAGCCACGTGCAGCGTGGTCACGTGCGAGCATCTTTAGAAAATGATGGTCACACCATTATGCACCAATAGGTTACCGTGTGTGTGTGTGTGTATGTTGAACTTACTTCGCGCCATACGTAGCCAACCGCGCTAATCGGAGGTGCGGGGGAAGGACAACAAACTGAACACAAAAAGACGTTTTAAAGAAATGAGTTTCCAATCTAGATTTTAAAGTGCAAAGCTTCAGTGTGTTCCCAATATCGGAAGGAAGAGCGTTCCAGACGGCAGACTGCTTTCAAACACAGGGCACAGTCTTCACTGCGCGTTTGAGTGAGCAGCGGATGTGCACGAGGTATGAAGACTCCGTTTGCCGTCTGCGAAATTGGCAATGATTGTCGCCGAGAAGAGCCGGCAGCTTCGTTCGGAGCGACAGCCCAAAGACGGCTCCCGTGCAGCAGTAACGCAGTCGATGGAAACGATAATGCCACTTGATTGACTCGTAATGAGACCTCTGTCGCCAAATCAGAGCTGCTCATGACTCGTGAGAACGCTGTTCCGAAGGCAAACGATTCACCCGTATAGCCTTCATCGACTTTCGAGGCAAGTGCCGTCAGCGAGCACCTATCAAGGCCAGCAGGGCACACGGAGGGGGCGGGTAGTCAGTACCACGCCCGGCCGCCTTTGTCTCCCCAGTGGAGATGTTTAACCACCGCATTGGGTACTCATCTGAACCTTACGGCGGGACCCCGGGGTCCCATAAGCCCCCGGCTCTCGCTTAAACTGCGCTGCGGCGTCATTTCATATCTGTTGAAGGCGAACGACACGGCGATCTGTCCCTTTCGACGAGCTCTACGCAATGCTCCAATCAAAGTTTCAAAGTTTTGTTTCTTCTGCGAATTCGTCCTCGCTGCTGCGCTTGGGCGGCACGGCAACAGAGCGATCCGCGCCAGGTGGGTCGCGGCGTTGATGGGCGCGGTGGGGCGGAATCGCCAAAAAATAAATAAAATTGATTGCGATTCTGACTTCGTTTATTTGGGACCCCGGGATTGAGGATGAGTCGACCTGCAGCTCCCAGACTGTGGAACAACGCTTCGTGCCATTGGTGATAAGATAATCAGAGTCGTTAGAGCTGTTTAAATCTGTCTTGTGGATGAGTGTGTGAGTGGATTATTGAGTGGGTGAGTGGGTTAGTGAATTGGTGAGAGAGTGGGTGAGTGAGTGACTGGGTGAGTGGGTGGGTGAGTTCGTGAGTGGGTGAGTGTGAGTGGATTAGTGAGTGGGTGAGTGGGTTAGTGAATTGGTGAGAGAGTGGGTGAGTGAGTGAGTGACTGGGTGAGTGGGTGGGTGAGTACGTGAGTGGGTGAATGGGTGAGTGGATTAGTGAGTGGGTGAGTGGGTTAGTGAATTGGTGAGAGAGTGGGTGAGTTCGTGAGTGGGTGAGTGAGTGAGTGGGTGAGTACGTGAGTGGGTGAATGGGTGAGTGGATTAGTGAGTGGGTGAGTGGGTTAGTGGATTGGTGAGAGAGTGGGTGAGTTCGTGAGTGGGTGAGTGACTGAGTGAGTGAGTGAGTGACTGAGTGAGAGAGTGGGTGAGTTCGTGAGTGGGTGAATGGGTGAGTGGATTAGTGAGTGGGTGAGTGGGTTAGTGGATTGGTGAGAGAGTGGGTGAGTGAGTGAGTGACTGGGTGAGTGGGGGGTGAGTTCTTGAGTGGGTGAATGGGTGAGTGGATTAGTGAGTGGGTGAGTGGGTTAGTGGATTGGTGAGAGAGTGGGTGAGTGAGTGAGTGGGTGAGTGGGGGGTGAGTTCGTGAGTGGGTGAATGGGTGAGTGGATTAGTGAGTGGGTTAGTGGGTTAGTGAATTGGTGAGAGAGTGGGTGAGTGAGTGAGTGACTGGGTGAGTGGATGGGTGAGTTCGTGAGTGGTTGAATGGGTGAGTGATCAGGCTGTTGCCACTGTGCAGTTCCCGGATCGTTGAAAGCTTTGTGCCTTTGGTCATAAGACAATCGAGGTCGTTAAAGCTGTTTAAGTCTGTCGCCTTAATAAACTGGCCCGACCCCTCTAGTTCTAGCCGTGTACCCTGCACGTTCTCCTCATTCCTGCTTCATATACACAGGGGGCATTGGGATCTACGGATAAAATGCGCCTTACAAATGTCAATTATGATTAACTGTCGAAAGTCATTTGCTGTACGCACTATATTGAATCCTCATAGTTGTTATGGACGGCTCTTGTCTACAGCATCAGTGTTCCTAACAGCATATTGTTTAATGGGCAACACGCTGCTGATGAGACCCAGAGAAATTGAAACCGCTCTGGCGTTTGCCTGCCTACACAAATGCCACTGGAAAACTACAGTACAATGAAATTAATTAGTGGATAGACACAGTTATTACTCGTGCATATTAAACAATATATATTTTGGATGGATGTAAAATACATGTGGGATTAAGACGTAATTCTAACCGCTCAGTCAGGCCACATGGGAGGAAACGAGTCCATGAGTTCGACCACAAGGAGATGGAACGATTAAATGAGCTCGTGTGCGCATGTGCTGGGTGGATTTCAACATCGCAGGGTCGTGACATGCAGTGGCAACGGCTTGTGGTGGGGGGGTGGGGGAGGCCTTCATCCAGCAGTGGATTGACCATGGCCGATGATGACTACATATGTTGTGGGATTGAACATTCCTTTTACACGTTTAATATTACGTTTTTTTATCACCCAAGAAGGGCAATTGTTGGCTAAACGCACAAAACAGGCGCCGCAGTAGTTACATCGATTCCTCGTGAAGACACCCAAACTGAATTGTAAACACACGCAGGAAAACAAACAAATAAATAAATCCTAAATAAATAAAATAACAGCCGAGCCAACAAGTGAGGTCACGTTTTGCTTGCAAGGTTAATGGTATGAACTGCTCTGTACACGGCAGAAGATATTGCCTTGTTAGCTTTTCGCAAATACAGATAAGCCAGCGCCGTGCTGGAAGCGTTCCATCAGCGCGGTGCGCACAGGGCACGGAGCCACAATCCATCCTGACCGAGCCTCCACTCCATCCTGACCGAGCCTCCACTCCATCCTGACCAACACTCCACTCCATCCTGACCAACACTCCACTCCATCCTGAACAACACTCCACTCCATCCTGACCAACACTCCACTCCATCCTGACCAAGACTCCACTCCATCCTGACCAACACTCCACTCCATCCTGACCAACACTCCACTCCATCCTGACCAAGACTCCACTCCATCCTGACCAACACTCCACTCCATCCTGAACAACACTCCACTCCATGCTGACCAACACTCCACTCCATCCTGACCAAGCCTCCACTCTATCCTGACCAACACTCCACTCCATACTGGCCGAGCCTCCACTCCATCCTGACCAACACTCCACTCCATCCTGAACAACACTCCACTCCATGCTGACCAACACTCCACTCCATCCTGACCGAGCCTCCACTCCATCCTGACCAACACTCCACTCCATCCTCACCAACACTCCACTCCATCCTGACCGAGCCTCCACTCCATCCTGACCGAGCCTCCACTCCATCCTGGCTGAGCCTCCACTCCATCCTGACCAACACTCCACTCCATCCTGACCGACACTCCACTCCATCCTGACCAACACTCCACTCCATCCTGACCAACACTCCACTCCATCCTGAACAACACTCCACTCCTTGCTGACCAACACTCCACTCCATCCTGACCGAGCCTCCACTCCATCCTGACCAACACTCCACTCCATCCTCACCAACACTCCACTCCATCCTGACCGAGCCTCCACTCCATCCTGGCTGAGCCTCCACTCCATCCTGACCAACACTCCACTCCATCCTGACCGATACTCCACTCCATCCTGACCAACACTCCACTCCATCCTGACCAACACTCCACTCTATCCTGACCAACACTCCACTCCATCCTGACCAACACTCCACTCCATCCTGGCCGAGCCTCCACTCCATCCTGACCAACACTCCACTCCATCCTGACCAACACTCCAATCCATCCTGACCAATACTCCACTCTATCCTGACTGAGCCTCCACTCTATCCTGACCGAGCCTCCACTCCATCCTGCCCAACACTCCACTCCATCCTGACCAACACTCCACTCCATCCTGACCAACACTCCACTCCATCCTGACCAACACTCCACTCCATCCTGACCGAGCCTCCACTCCATCCCGGAGCAAGGGAGACCGTACGGCTTCAAGATTCACGCAGTGAGCTTCGTAAACTTGATCAGCCATGGTCAATACACAGCTGGATTAAGGCCTCCCCAATCCACCCAGCACTTCTCACAGAGAGCAATGGAGGTCTTCTCGATGGTATTTTGTCCACTCGTTTGCAGCGGCGAGGCCAGATGATTTGGGGGAGTCCCCTCACTTTAGCCCATCACCGCACGCAACCCAGCTATCGACTCAGCGTGCTGTATCCATTCATGCCGCTGGGTGGACAGAGATGTCACAGGGGGAGGAGGGACGGTGCGGAATTGAATAAGGAAATCTGCAAATTTTATTTCAACTGCCGGTGCTGGGAGATTGAATGAAGTTAACTCTGGATTGCAAATCCGGTTGTTGTGCGAACTATTACACCACCGTAGCAGCACCAGCAACAGCAGCAACAGCATGCCATCATGTCAGTGCTTTTGCTGCGAAGGAGTCTCAGCACTCAGCGATGATTGCCTGGGTCAAACAGTCCGGAGTGCCGCCGCTGCCACTGTTGCTACTGCTGCAGTTGCTGCTGTTGCTGCTGCTGTTGTTGCTGCTGCTGTTGCTGCTGTTGCTGTTGTTGCTGTTGCTGCTCTTGCTGTTGTTGTTGCTGCTGCTGCAGCTGTTGTTGTTGCTGCTGCTGCTGTTGTTGCTGCTGTTGCTGCTGTTGCTGTTGTTGTTGCTGTTGTTGCAGTTGTTGCTGCTGTTGTTGTTGTTGCTGCTGCTGCTGTTGTTGCTGCTGCTGTTGATGCTGCTGCGGTGTTCGCGAGGGGGTTTCGTTGGCGCTCGAGGCGCGCTCGCTCGCGGCTGATGTTTCATTGCCGTGCGCACCCA
This sequence comes from Petromyzon marinus, assembly GCF_048934315.1. Taxonomy (NCBI): domain Eukaryota; kingdom Metazoa; phylum Chordata; class Hyperoartia; order Petromyzontiformes; family Petromyzontidae; genus Petromyzon; species Petromyzon marinus. The sequence goes on along the minus strand of NC_133720.1, from coordinate 1,812,422 downwards.
GACCCCCGTGGTGATGGCTTCATTGGCTTCGTAGCGGTGACAGCTCGAGCAAAACCCGGGGCTGCTACAGCAGCAGCAGCGGCGGCAGCAGCGCCGCTAAGTACGAGCCACGCCAAGCAAAAGCGTAGGGCCCCCCAACAGCTCACGGGGCACTGGACCGATAAACTAAAAGAAACACACAGGGACGCATCACGGGTTGGCTCAATATCAAATCCTACTGAACAGAGTGGGCGAATTTACATGGAGAGCCAATTCCAATCTCTCATCTCACGACGGCGTAGCGTCCTTGCATCACACGACACCTCTATCTCTAGCCTACATCCATTCTGTCATCACGTGATACCTCTATCTCTAGTCTACATCCATTCTGTCATCACGTGACACCTCTATCTCTAGTCTACATCCATTCTGTCATCACGTGATACCTCTATCTCTAGTCTACATCTATTCTGTCATCACGTGACATCTCCATCTCTAGTCTACATCCATTCTGTCATCACGTGACATCTCTATCTCTAGTCTACATCCATTCTGTCATCACGTGACACCTCTATCTCTAGTCTACATCCATTCTGTCATCACGTGACATCTCTCTCTCTAGCCTACATCCATTCTGTCATCACGTGACACCTCTATCTCTAGTCTACATCCATTCTGTCATCACATGACACCTCTATCTCTAGCCTACATCCATTCTGTCATCACGTGACTTCTCTATCTCTAGTCTACATCCATTCTGTCATCACGTGACACCTCTATCTCTAGTCTACATCCATTCTGTCATCACGTGACATCTCTCTCTCTAGTCTACATCCATTCTGTCATCACGTGACATCTCTCTCTCTAGCCTACATCCATTCTGTCATCACACGACATCTCTATCTCTAGTCTACATCCATTATGTCATCACGTGACACCTCTATCTCTACTCTACATCCATTCTGTCATCACGTGACACCTCTATCTCTAGTCTACATCCATTCTGTCATCACGTGACATCTCTATCTCTAGTCTACATCCATTCTGTCATCACGTGACACCTCAAGCTCTAGTCTACATCCATTCTGTTATCACGTGACATCTCTATCTCTAGTCTACATCCATTCTGTCATCACGTGACACCTCTATCTCTAGTCTACATCCATTCTGTCATCACGTGACACCTCTATCTCTAGTCTACATCCATTCTGTCATCACGTGACATCTCTATCTCTAGTCTACATCCATTCTGTCATCACGTGACATCTCTATATCTAGTCTACATCCATTCTGTCATCACGTTATACCTCTATCTCTACTCTACATCGATTCTGTCATCACCTGACACCTCTATCTCTACTCTACATCCATTCTGTCATCACGTGACATCTCTATCTCTAGTCTATATCCATTCTGTCATCACGTGACACCTCTATCTCTACTCTACATCCATTCTGTCATCACGTGACATCTCTTTCTCTAGTCTACATCCATTCTGTCATCACACGAGATCTCTATCTCTACTCTACATCCATTCTGTCATCACGTGACATCTCTATCTCTAGTCTACATCCATTCTGTCATCACACGAGATCTCTATCTCAACTCTACATCCATTCTGTCATCACGTGACATCTCTATCTATAGTCTACATCCATTCTGTCATCACACGAGATCTCTATCTCTACTCTACATCCATTCTGTCATCACGTGACATCTCTATCTCTACTCTACATCCATTATGTCATCACGTAACACCTCTATCTCTACTCTACATCCATTCTGTCATCACGTGACATCTCTATCTCTAGTCTACATCCATTCTGTCATCACACGAGATCTCTAGACGCTGTTATTTTCTGATCACTGGAGCCCTGATATTGATATTATGTAGTTGGGCTGAAGATAACAATGACCTACAAAATAAACCCTGTCAATTCCAATATGTTGGTGAACAAAAAGTGAAGATTACGCTGTAGTTCTAGCAGGGACTAGAACGGAGAGTACAGAAGAACATGCGCCTGTACTTAGGGGTCGTTATTGAGAGCGGATTGCGATCTGAATGATGATGATCATTCTTCCTCCCGGCTCATCTGTGTTGCATTCGCTCTCCCTCTCCCTCTCTCTGCGACAGCGATTATTCTTTGGCTGCGGTGGCGTGTTACACGTTGATATCATTATTACTAACACTATTATAATATCATTATTGCCGTATTGCGGCAACTTTACAGAAGACGCAGCTCCGGCAATGTGCACGAAATAAATTATCTGTTGACATTGCGTTGGCAGTGATGCACAACCACAAACAACAACAACACATCCCAAACGAACTCAACACACTCGTCATTGACACTTTGTGTGGCCTGAAAAGGAACAAACAGACATAGAATAAAAGGTGACGTTTCGGGCAATGGCTCTTCTCCAGTAAGAACTTAAATACGTACTATGTCGTCAAACGCAGGCCGGCAGATTTCACTGTTTTGGGGGGTGGGGGGTGGGCGGTGGGTTGACCCATGGGGAGTTGAGATAAATAGCTGAGAAGAGACGAACGAGGGGGCACACTGGGAGCGTGGTGGTGGTGGTGGTGGAGTGGGGTTAGCCTGGGCACACACGGGGGACGCTGGGGTGAGTGAGATGGGAGGATGGGGTGGGGGCATCTATTTGGATGGCTGGATACAGTCACATGTGGTTAGTTGTCATCCATTGGGTTGTTAATGAGAGCTTGTGACGGCGCCATCTGACTTTAATAACGCAACAGCCTGAGGCGTCGTGCCCTCGGGTACACTGCTCGCTCCGTTATATTGCGGGTGCCCTGCTGCACGTGCGCGCCTGTCTCTGCGCGCGTGTGTGTGTGTGTGTCTCTGTGCGTGTGTGTCTCTGTGAGTGTCTTTGTGTGTGTGTCTCTGTGCGTGTGTGTGTCTCTGTGAGTGTCTTTGTGTGTGTGTCTCTCTGTGAGTGTCTGTGTGTCAGTGTGTCTCTGTGAGTGTCTTTGTGCGTGTGTGTCTCTGTGCGTGTGTGTCTCTGTGAGTGTCTTTGTGTGTGTCTCTCTGTGCGTGTCTGTGTGTGTGTCTCTCTGTGCGTGCCTGTGTGTGTGTTTCTCTCTGTGCGTGTCTGTGTGTGTGTCTCTCTCTGTGCGTGTCTGTGTGTGTGTGTCTCTGTGCGTGTGTGTCTCTGTGAGTGAGTGTTAATGTTTCTCTGTGCGTGTCTGTGTGTGTGTCTCTCTGTGCGTGTCTGTGTGTGTGTCTCTCTCTGTGCATGTCTGTGTGTGTGTCTGTGCGTGTCTGTGTGTGTGTCTCTCTGTGCGTGTCTGTGTGTGTGTCTCTCTGTGCGTGTATATGTGTATGTCTCTCTGTGCGTGTCTGTGCGTGTGTCTCTCTGTGCGTGTGTGTCTCTGTGCGTGTCTGTGCGTGTGTCTCTCTTTGCGTGTCTGTGCGTGTGTCGCTCTGTGCGTGTGTGTCTTTGTGCGTGTCTGTGTGTGTGTCTCTCTCTGCGTGTCTGTGTGTATGTCTCTGTGCGTATCTGTGCATGTGTCTCTCTGTGCGTGTGTCTCTCTGTGCGTGTCTGTGAGTGCGTATCTCTGTGCGTGTGTCTCTGTGCGTGTGTCTCTGTGCGTGTCTGTGCGTGTGTCTCTCTGTGCGTGTCTGTGCGTGTGTCTCTCTCTGCGTGTCTGTGCGTGTCTCTCTGTGCGTGTCTGTGCGTGTGTCTCTCTGTGCGTGTGTCTCTGTGCGTGTCTCTCTGTGCGTGTCTGTGCGTGTGTCTCTCTGTGCGTGTCTGTGCGTGTGTCTCTCTCTACGTGTCTGTGCGTGTCTGTGCGTGTCTCTCTCTGCGTGTCTGTGCGTGTGTCTCTCTGTGCGTGTGTCTCTGTGCGTGTCTGTGCGCGTGTCTCTCTGTGCGTGTGTCTCTCTATGCGTGTTTGTGGGAGACAAAGGCGGCCGGTCGTGATGTTGGTTACCCTCTCGTGCCACCACCGCATCCTTATATAGTTTCTATATAAATAGACGATTGTTGTCTTGCGTGTGTTTTTCAGGCCGTGTGCATATTTAGAAAGTAATAACAACACCAATAAATGCACACAACGCAGCATTTGCATAGCGATGTGAACCACGTTAATTTTCAGCAAACTTAACAAGTTGGCGGTGTTCAAAGTTGTTATATTATCTACACAACTTTGTAAACTCAGACAAACCAATGCAGTTTTGTAAACGTCAAGCTCTGCTTTCGAAAGCGCCGCAGTCCAATTAATGCGATAGCGGTTACAACACCATCATCACCATCCATCACCATCCATCATCATCAACCGTGCGTGATCAATCCACTGCTGGATGAATTGCTCCCCAATCCATTTGCATCGCTCAACGATCCACCCGGCAACGATACACGCGAGCTGATTCCAAAATCATGCCCTATCTGGACGTCCTTCCTGACGCGTTCCATCCATTGGCTGCCACTCGATCACAAGTCTTGACCATCGGCCGTTGTTACTTTGAGTCGTGACGCCTCCTGCCCAAGCCCCCCCTCCCCCTACTTGCCTCGCGTTTCTCGTCGGTTCGACACGACGACACTTGCCTTGAGCGCTTTCTCCAACCTTGAGCGGATTCTGAGACCCGCTTACTCCTCATTTCCGACTCTCGATGCAACATTCAAACGAGCGCGCGCTTCGAGTGGGACACGCAGTGGGGTGTGCCATTTAAATGCCAGCTACGTTGGCACGATTTTTTTTTTTTAGATGGACCGCTGCTGAGCGTGGCCTCAGCCACAACAGACCAAAGCAACGTTTACCAAAACCTCAACAAAAGAGACGTGCGCTCGCTAACCGGGCTCGTTGGGACGCATCAGCTGGGTTATTACGCCAAATAATGGAGCTGCGTCTGCCCCTGTCGATTCTTTTTTTTTTCTCTTTTCTCGAAACGTAGTAATTGTTAACCAAACGAGCTAATGGCACCATTGGGCATCTGAGCAAGAGGGCCTTTGCGTTGCATATTAAGGGCACGCACGTGTGCGTCCGCCTGTGTTTGGCACAGAGGGCCCCAAGTTATTAATGTCGTGCGCACGTTCGCACCTGCGGTATATTGGGGGGGGGGGGGTCGGTGGGTGTGGGTGGGTGGATGGGTGGATCGGTGGGGTGGGGTAGGGTGGGTGGGGTGGGTGAGGTGGGTGGGGTGGGTGGGTGGATAAACGCTGACCCCCCCCGCCCCCCCTTATCTCCCACCCCCCCTCCCCTCCACCAAGAGATTCACTCTTTGCCGCTGCCACTCACCCCCTCTCCCCTGTCACGCCCTGTGGTCCTCTTTCCGTGCCACTGTCTCAACCCGCCGCCCGCACCCCCCCCGCCCCCCCATTCTATTCCCTGTCCCCCCAAGGGGTAACTGGCAACAACAAAAAGGGCCCGTGTCTGGTCGGGGCGTACACAATAGACTACCTCGAGCTCTGTGAACAACGTGATGGATCGCCTGCGTGGTGGTGGAGGAGGAATATTATTTCCACGTCAGTCTGCCTTTATATTTACTGCCGTTTCCGTTGTAAATTGCTGCCTTTCTTTGTTTGTTAACTTACCGTCGTCTCACGTTGCCGTGCGTTCAAATAGCGTGCGTGCTCCTGACTTCCCAGCCCCCCCAAAACCAAAATAGAAATTGTAATGATTTTTTTAACCCAACATTTTTTTTCGTCCGATTCCATATTCCTGGGTAAAATGGAACAAGTAATAAAAAAATGCAAAGATCCCCCGCATAGCCTACGCAAGGCTGTTGGGGTAAGGTGTGCTGTTGGCAGGCACCTCGTGAAAGCCGGCACGCCACACACGTTGGGGACGGTGTGGCCAACAGCACGCCCGGCCGTCTTTGTCTCCCCATGGCTGATTTTATGTTTTTTTTTAATACACACTGCACCAGGTACCATTTTAAGGCTGAGTCGACCTAAAGGAGGCCCAAGACTGCTTCAGATATTTGCTACCGATATTGGGAATTGAACTTGCGATGGGGGGTGGTGGGTGGCATAGGGGGGCACCGCTTTAGTTGCGTAGCGTGCTAACCACTCCTCATAAAACACACACAGACACACACATAAACACGTCAACATATGCTCACTGAACAAAACAACTACGATTCCATTCCGACCGTGTGCAGAATGGGAGTGTGGTTACGATTATTAAAAAAAATTGTAACAAGCTGTATCATTATTCGAACAGCGCGAATTATTCATTATTATATTTCTTTCAAATTGAACACGAACAAAATACCAAGTCCACGTGGGCGCACTGGTTAAGTTATGGGCCGTATTAAGCGGCGGCTTTTGAGTCATTATTGCCGAAACATAACTGGGGCCGGCTTGTAAAGCTACGCCGTACACCAACACCCTAATGGAAGTCGCTCTCCGCACAGCCGTTAAATAATACTTCATCACGGCATATTGACATTGTGTTGAGCTGCGCATGCTGCAATACAATTAAGCTGAAATGGGTGGCTCAGAACCCGTGTATTGTGCTAAATTGCCTCCAATAAATTACACCCCCGCAAATTCTATAACTCAGCCGAGTTGTGCGGCCACATTTCAGTTCAGTTTATTTAAATACCAAAAAAATCTACTCAATTTTTATTTTATTTTACCAGCTGTGGTCCAAGTGACCTATGTGGCTCTGGTTCAGAAGCGACCTGGCAATCACAAGTGATAGCCCAACAAAGCGACGTATCACGTGGACACTTATAGCAGCCAAATACTCTACGTACACGTCGGTTATAAATGTGGAGGGGGGAAAAAAACCGGAGGACCTGGAGAAAATAAAAACATCGCGAAGTGGATTTGGACGAGAGCAACGCTTGGTGCTCCGTCTGTCGCCGGACGGTGCTTTGCGTGGCGGTTCGAATTGGTCGTAGAAAAGATTCGTGAGTTCATAATAAACTGATTCGTGAGTTCGCATTCCCGAGTGGGAGGTGGATGAATCGGCTGAACGTCCTTCTGACTGTCGCATGAACAAGGATAGGGCGCGTTATGGTTTATCCCGTCAAGATCAACATCGTCGTCGTCATGTTCACCATTATGACCATCATCGGAATGAACTTCAATGGGGCCGCATGTGGAAGGGGGTATTCAGCTCATCATCTATCTCGGGTCGATAAAATTGATTAATGCTTTGTGACACTCACTGAATGGCATTTACGTTTAGTGATCCAAATCATAATAATAATGTTGATTTCATAAAGCGCGTTTCAAATTGAAATATCTCAAAGCGCGGTGTAAATGTGTAATAACTACACTCGCATTATAAAATCCAATCAAAAGATAGGCAACGTCGCTAATGATAACGATAATGACTACACTCGAACAACGGTCGCACAATCACATTGAACTCGATTCCTTCTCATCAATAAAGTCAACGTATCAAAGTACAGCCACGTATTCTGCGCTGCTGCCATGGCTGGGACACTACTCGACATGCAGTGCAGCGCTCTACGTTTCTATCTTCTGGCGCGGCAGTCGAAACAAATGGGCAGTTCCCTTGAACCCATCCCGTTGCCTCTGTCCAGCCAGCAGTATAACACTGCTGCTCCATAGTTCGTCGATCGGCTGGTCACGTGTGGTGGGGTAAAATATGGGTATTCCCACCTCTCTTATGGAGGCCTCTGATACTAGCAGTGACGTGGGCAGGCAATTGCAGGGGCTGCACCTTTACCCATCCCTCTTTTTTATTTTACTGTACGCGCTTATGCGCCCGATCATTGCATTTCTAACAGGAATCCACACTCTTAGAGGTGGCTGAGTGCCTTTGGGAGCTAATGTACGAGCCAATATACTGAGCCAGCACATCTGAGATCGAGAGTTGAGACTCAAGGTTATTCCACTTGGGATAGAGAGAAAAAAAAAGTCTAATGTGTGCCGAGTACGTTGCTCTCAGCCCATTCACCGACGGCTGCACAAAAGGAAAAAAAAATCTATCTCGCGTTGATAATTGTGCTTCTGCGTGGCCCTAGCCACTGGAGGTCGTGCTGATGTTTGTCGACAACCACGATCCCGTCGTCTGACACTCCAGTTGCCCGACAATCGCACCGCCCTATTATTGTTGTTGCTGACAAAATATCACCAAAATATCCCCCCTCCCATCGCTCTAGGCGCGTTCGCTTGGTGCGTATGCGGCTATCCGATTTATCCCCCAAAATGAACGACATTGTGCGGTTTGAATTCACTCCACAGTGCGTTGTGTGCTGTGTGTACTGTGCGTGTATTGTGTATACCGTGTGTGTGTACTGCGTGTGTGTACTGTGTGTGTAACGTGTGTGTGTGACGTGTGTGTGTACTGTGTGTGTAACGTGTGTGTGTGTACTGTGTGTGTAACGTGTGTGTGTGTACTGTGTGTGTAACGTGTGTGTGTGTACTGTGTGTGTAACGTGTGTGTGTGTACTGTGTGTGTAACGTGTGTGTGTGTACTGTGTATGTAACGTGTGTGTGTGTACTGTGTATGTAACGTGTGTGTGTGTGCTGTGCATGTAACGTGTGTGTAACGTGTGTGTGTACTGTGTATGTAACGTGTGTGTGTGTGTACTGTGTATGTAACGTGTGTGTGTACTGTGTGTATACCGTGTGTGTGTACTGTGTATGTAACGTGTGTGTGTGTACTGTGTGTGTAACCTGTGTGTGTGTGTGTACTGTGTGTGTAACGTGTGTGTGTGTACTGCGTGTGTATACCGTGTGTGTGTGTGTACTGTGTGTGTAATGTGTGTGTGTACTGTGTGTGTATCGTGTGTGTAGTGTGTGTGTAACGTGTGTGTGTACTGTGTGTGTAACGTGTGTGTGTGTGTACTGTGTGTTAAACGTGTGTGTGTACTGTGTATGTAACGTGTGTGTACTGTGTATCTAACGTGTGTGTGTGTGTGTACTGTGTATGTAATGTGTGTGTGTACTGTGTGTGTAACGTGTGTGTGTGTGTACTGTGTGTGTAACGTGTGTGTGTGTACTGTGTATGTAACGTGTGTGTGTGTACTGTGTATGTAACGTGTGTGTGTGTACTGTGTATGTAACGTGTGTGTGTGTACTGTGTGTAACGTATGTGTGTACTGTGTATACCGTGTGCGTGTGTACTGTGTATGTAACGTGTGTGTGTGTGCACTGTGTATGTAACGTGTGTGTGTGTACTGTGTGTGTAACGTGTGTGTGTGTACTGTGTGTAACGTGTGTGTGTACTGTGTATACCGTGTGCGTGTTTACTGTGTATGTAACGTGTGTGTGTACTGTGTATACCGTGTGTGTGTGTACTGTGTATGTAACGTGTGTGTGTGTCCTGTGTATGTAACGTGTGTGTGTGTACTGTGTGTGTAACGTGTGTGTGTACTGTGTATACCGTGTGCGTGTGTACTGTGTATGTAACGTGTGTGTGTACTGTGTATGTAATGTGTGTGTGTACTGTGTATGTAACGTGTGCGTGTGTACTGTGTATGTAACGTGTGTGTGTGTACTGTGTATGTAATGTGTGTGTACTGTGTGTGTAACGTGTGTGTGTGTGTACTGTGTGTGTAACGTGTGTGTGTGTGTACTGTGTGTGTAACGTGTGCGTGCGTACTGTGTATGTAACGTGTGTGTGTACTGTGTATGTAACGTGTGTGTGTGTGTACTGTGTGTGTAACGTGTGTGTGTGTACTATGTGTGTAACGTGTGTGTGTACTGTGTATGTAACGTGTGTGTGTACTGTGTATGTAACGTGTGTGTGTACTGTGTATGTAACGTGTGTGTGTACTGTGTGTGTAACGTGTGTGTGTGTGTGTGTACTGTGTGTTAAACGTGTGTGTGTACTGTGTATGTAACGTGTGTGTACTGTGTATCTAACGTGTGTGTGTGTACTGTGTATGTAATGTGTGTACTGTGTGTGTAACGTGTGTGTGTGTGTACTGTGTGTGTAACGTGTGTGTGTGTGTGTACTGTGTATGTAACGTGTGTGTGTGTACTGTGTATGTAACGTGTGTGTGTGTACTGTGTATGTAACGTGTGTGTGTGTACTGTGTGTGTAACGTGTGTGTGTACTGTGTATACCGTGTGCGTGTGTACTGTGTATGTAACGTGTGTGTGTGCACTGTGTATGTAACGTGTGTGTGTGTACTGTGTGTGTAACGTGTGTGTGTACTGTGTGTGTAACGTGTGTGTGTACTGTGTATACCGTGTGCGTGTGTACTGTGTATGTAACGTGTGTGTGTACTGTGTATACCGTGTGTGTGTACTGTGTATGTAACGTGTGTGTGTGTGTACTGTGTATGTAACGTGTGTGTGTGTACTGTGTGTGTAACGTGTGTGTGTACTGTGTATACCGTGTGCGTGTGTACTGTGTATGTAACGTGTGTGTGTACTGTGTATGTAATGTGTGTGTGTACTGTGTATGTAACGTGTGCGTGTGTACTGTGTATGTAACGTGTGTGTGTGTGTGTACTGTGTATGTAATGTGTGTGTACTGTGTGTGTAACGTGTGTGTGTGTACTGTGTGTGTAACGTGTGTGTGTGTACTGTGTGTGTAACGTGTGCGTGCGTACTGTGTATGTAACGTGTGTGTGTACTGTGTATGTAACGTGTGTGTGTGTACTGTGTGTGTAACGTGTGTGTGTGTACTATGTGTGTAACGTGTGTGTGTACTGTGTATGTAACGTGTGTGTGTACTGTGTATGTAACGTGTGTGTGTACTGTGTATGTAACGTGTGTGTGTGTGTACTGTGTATGTAACGTGTGTGTGTACTGTGTATGTAACGTGTGTGTGCGTACTGTGTGTGTAACGTGTGTGTGTGCACTGTGTGTGTAACGTGTGTGTGTGTGTACTGTGTATGTAACGTGTGTGTGTGTGTGTACTGTGTATGTAACGTGTGTGTGTACTGTGTGTGTAACGTGTGTGTACTGTGTGTGTAACGTGTGTGTGTACTGCGTGTGTATACCGTGTGTGTGTGTGTACTGTGTGTATAATGTGTGTGTGTACTGTGTGTGTATCGTGTGTGTAATGTGTGTGTAACGTGTGTGTGTGTGTACTGTGTGTGTAACGTGTGTGTGTGTACTGTGTATGTAACGTGTGTGTGTGTACTGTGTATGTAACGTGTGTGTGTACTGTGTATGTAATGTGTGTGTGTGTACTGTGTATGTAACGTGTGTGTGTGTGTACTGTGTATGTAACGTGTGTGTGTACTGTGTATGTAACGTGTGTGTGCGTACTGTGTGTGTAACGTGTGTGTGTGCACTGTGTGTGTAACGTGTGTGTGTGTGTACTGTGTATGTAACGTGTGTGTGTGTGTGTACTGTGTATGTAACGTGTGTGTGTGTGTGTACTGTGTATGTAATGTGTGTGTACTGTGTGTGTAACGTGTGTGTGTGTACTGTGTGTGTAACGTGTGTGTGTGTACTGTGTGTGTAACGTGTGCGTGCGTACTGTGTATGTAACGTGTGTGTGTACTGTGTATGTAACGTGTGTGTGTGTACTGTGTGTGTAACGTGTGTGTGTGTACTATGTGTGTAACGTGTGTGTGTACTGTGTATGTAACGTGTGTGTGTACTGTGTATGTAACGTGTGTGTGTACTGTGTATGTAACGTGTGTGTGTGTGTACTGTGTATGTAACGTGTGTGTGTACTGTGTATGTAACGTGTGTGTGCGTACTGTGTGTGTAACGTGTGTGTGTGCACTGTGTGTGTAACGTGTGTGTGTGTGTACTGTGTATGTAACGTGTGTGTGTGTGTGTACTGTGTATGTAACGTGTGTGTGTACTGTGTATGTAACGTGTGTGTGTACTGTGTGTGTAACGAGTGTGTGTGTACTGTGTGTGTAACGTGTGTGTGTGTGTACTGTGTATGTAACGTGTGTGTGTGTGTGTACTGTGTATGTAACGTGTGTGTGTACTGTGTGTGTAACGTGTGTGTACTGTGTGTGTAACGTGTGTGTGTACTGCGTGTGTATACCGTGTGTGTGTGTGTACTGTGTGTATAATGTGTGTGTGTACTGTGTGTGTATCGTGTGTGTAATGTGTGTGTAACGTGTGTGTGTGTGTACTGTGTGTGTAACGTGTGTGTGTGTACTGTGTATGTAACGTGTGTGTGTGTACTGTGTATGTAACGTGTGTGTGTACTGTGTATGTAATGTGTGTGTGTGTACTGTGTATGTAACGTGTGTGTGTGTGTGTACTGTGTATGTAACGTGTGTGTGTGTACTGTGTATGTAACGTGTGTGTGTGTACTGTGAGTGTAACGTGTGTGTGTGTGTACTGTGTGTGTAACGTGTGTGTGTGTGTACTGTGTATGTAACGTGTGTGTGTGTGTACTGTGTATGTAACGTGTGTGTGTACTGTGTGTGTAACGTGTGTGTACTGTGTGTGTAACGTGTGTGTGTGTACTGCGTGTGTATACCGTGTGTGTGTGTACTGTGTGTATAATGTGTGTGTGTGTGTACTGTGTGTGTATCGTGTGTGTAGTGTGTGTGTAACGTGTGTGTGTGTGTACTGTGTGTGTAACGTGTGTGTGTGTGTACTGTGTGTGTAACGTGTGTGTACTGTGTATGTAACGTGTGTGTACTGTGTATCTAACGTGTGTGTGTGTGTACTGTGTATGTAATGTGTGTGTGTGTACAGTGTGTGTACCGTGTGTGTGTGTGTACTGTGTGTGTAACGTGTGTGTGTGTACTGTGTATGTAACGTGTGTGTGTACTGTGTATGTAACGTGTGTGTGTACTGTGTATGTAAAGTGTGTGTGTACTGTGTGTGTAACGTGTGTGTGTACTGTGTATACCGTGTGCGAGTGTACTGTGTATGTAACGAGTGTGTGTACTGTGTATGTAATGTGTGTGTGTGTACTGTGTATGTAACGTGTGCGTGTGTACTGTGTATGTAACGTGTGTGTTTGTACTGTGTATGTAATGTGTGTGTACTGTGTGTGTAACGTGTGTGTGTGTACTGTGTGTGTAACGTGTGTGTGTGTACTGTGTGTGTAACGTGTGTGTACTGTGTGTGTAACGTGTGTGTGTGTGTGTACTGTGTGTAACGTGTGTGTGTGTACTGTGTGTGTAACGTGTGTGTGTACTGTGTGTGTAACGTGTGTGTGTGTACTGTGTATGTAACGTGTGTGTGTACTGTGTGTGTAACGTGTGTGTACTGTGTGTGTAACGTGTGTGTGTACTGTGTGTGTAACGTGTGTGTGTGTGTACTGTGTATGTAACGTGTGTGTGTACTGTGTATGTAACGTGTGTGTGTACTGTGTATGTAACGTTTGTGTGTACTGTGTGTGTAACGTGTGTGTGTGTACTGTGTATACCGTGTGCGAGTGTACTGTGTGTGTAACGTGTGTGTACTGTGTGTGTAACGTGTGTGTGTGTGTACTGTGTGTGTAACGTGTGTGTGTGTGTGTACTGTGTGTGTAACGTGTGTGTGTACTGTGTGTGTAACGTGTGTGTGTACTGTGTATGTAACGTGTGTGTACTGTGTGTGTAACGTGTGTGTATTGTGTGTGTAACGTGTGTCTGTACTGTGTGTGTAACGTGTGTGTGTGTGTACTGTGTATGTAACGTGTGTGTGTGTACTGTGTGTATAATGTGTGTGTGTGTGTACTGTGTGTGTAGTGTGTGTGTAACGTGTGTGTGTGTGTACTGTGTGTGTAACGTGTGTGTGTGTGTACTGTGTGTGTAACGTGTGTGTACTGTGTATGTAACGTGTGTGTACTGTGTATCTAACGTGTGTGTGTGTGTACTGTGTATGTAATGTGTGTGTGTGTACAGTGTGTGTACCGTGTGTGTGTGTGTACTGTGTGTGTAACGTGTGTGTGTGTACTGTGTATGTAACGTGTGTCTGTACTGTGTGTGTAACGTGTGTGTGTGTGTACTGTGTATGTAACGTGTGTGTGTGTACTGTGTGTATAATGTGTGTGTGTGTGTGTACTGTGTGTGTATCGTGTGTGTAGTGTGTGTGTATCGTGTGTGTGTGTGTACTGTGTGTGTAACGTGTGTGTGTGTGTACTGTGTGTGTAACGTGTGTGTACTGTGTATGTAACGTGTGTGTACTGTGTATCTAACGTGTGTGTGTGTGTACTGTGTATGAAATGTGTGTGTGTGTACAGTGTGTGTACCGTGTGTGTGTGTGTACTGTGTGTGTAACGTGTGTGTGTGTACTGTGTATGTAACGTGTGTGTGTGTACTGTGTATGTAACGTGTGTGTGTACTGTGTATGTAAAGTGTGTGTGTACTGTGTGTGTAACGTGTGTGTGTACTGTGTATACCGTGTGCGAGTGTACTGTGTATGTAACGAGTGTGTGTACTGTGTATGTAATGTGTGTGTGTGTACTGTGTATGTAACGTGTGCGTGTGTACTGTGTATGTAACGTGTGTGTTTGTACTGTGTATGTAATGTGTGTGTACTGTGTGTGTAACGTGTGTGTGTGTACTGTGTGTGTAACGTGTGTGTGTGTACTGTGTGTGTAACGTGTGTGTACTGTGTGTGTAACGTGTGTGTGTGTGTGTACTGTGTGTAACGTGTGTGTGTGTACTGTGTGTGTAACGTGTGTGTGTGTACTGTGTGTGTAACGTGTGTGTGTGTACTGTGTATGTAACGTGTGTGTGTACTGTGTGTGTAACGTGTGTGTACTGTGTGTGTAACGTGTGTGTGTACTGTGTGTGTAACGTGTGTGTGTGTGTACTGTGTATGTAACGTGTGTGTGTACTGTGTATGTAACGTGTGTGTGTACTGTGTATGTAACGTTTGTGTGTACTGTGTGTGTAACGTGTGTGTGTGTACTGTGTATACCGTGTGCGAGTGTACTGTGTGTGTAACGTGTGTGTACTGTGTGTGTAACGTGTGTGTGTGTACTGTGTGTGTAACGTGTGTGTGTGTGTGTACTGTGTGTGTAACGTGTGTGTGTACTGTGTGTGTAACGTGTGTGTGTACTGTGTATGTAACGTGTGTGTGTACTGTGTGTGTAACGTGTGTGTATTGTGTGTGTAACGTGTGTGTACTGTGTGTGTAACGTGTGTGTGTGTGTACTGTGTATGTAACGTGTGTGTGTGTACTGTGTATGTAACGTGTGTGTGTGTACTGTGTATGTAACGTGTATGTGTACTGTGTGTGTAACGTGTGTGTGTGTGTGTACTGTGTATGTAATGTGTGTGTAACGTGTGTGTGTGTACTGTGTGTGTAACGTGTGTGTGTGTACTGTGTGTGTAACGTGTGCGTGTGTACTGTGTATGTAACGTGTGTGTGTACTGTGTATGTAACGTGTGTGTGTGTACTGTGTGTGTAACGTGTGTGTGTGTACTGTGTGTGTAACGTGTGTGTGTGTACTGTATATGTAACGTGTGTGTGTGTGTACTGTGTATGTAACGTGTGTGTGTACTGTGTATGTAACGTGTGTGTACTGTGTATGTAACGTGTGTGTGTGTGTACTGTGTATGTAACGTGTGTGTGTACTGTGTGTGTAACGTGTGTGTGTGCTGTGTGTGTAACGTGTGTGTGTACTGTGCATGTAACGTGTGTGTGTGTACTGTGTGTGTGTAACGTGTGTGTGTGTGTACTGTGTGTGTAACGTGTGTGCGTGTGTACTGTGTGTGTAACGTGTGTGTGTACTGTGTGTGTAACGTGTGTGTGTGTACTGTGTGCGCTACTCGGCAGGCAGCTTTCTCCTCGTGCGGTGCATTGTGGGCTGGGTGGCTGTGCGCTCCACGCTACGCCATTTCGATTTGTGCGCCCATTTTTTTTGGAACGCATCTACTACAACTACTACAACAACTACTACAACAACTACTACAACAACTACTACTACATATTCTTGGTTCTTTCGGTAAAGTGACTTTACCGAAAGAACCAATAATATGAATCCCTGCAGTCACGAAAGCTTTAAATCAACTACTACTACAACTATTACAACTGCTACTACAACTACTACTTCGATGGCACATACCGAGGGAACCCCCGTGTCGTTTGTTGGGATTTTCGATGGCTATTTGTTATTGTTGTATTTGATTTTGTTCCTCGTGTGTCAATCCACACCCAGGACAACAGAAAGATTTACCAACACATCACAAGGCCGGACATTGCGTGAAAAACAACAACAGCAACAACAGCTCTCAGCCTTGTCCAGACCACTTGCTCCACGTGATAGCAACCATTTTTTTTAAATAAAATGTTCGGTCTCAATGGCTAAATGGCCATCCGTTCAGTTTCTTCTGAGCCGCTGTTCTGGATACGGCTGAGAGCTTCTCTGCATGCTGTGGTGCTGCACATCTCTGTGCGTCGTTAAAACCTGCACGGTCGTGACCTCTGATCTCTGTGATGTCATCTCGCTGCTGTTGCTCTCGTCTCGCCTCTCTTCCCTTCTCCCACTCCTGACGTTGGTCTCGTCTCTCATCTCTCATCAGCCGTTCTCGTGACGGGTCCTGCCCAGTCGCGGCGTAACGAGCGTGGGGGGCAAGGGGGTGCCTTGCCCCCAGCCCTGATGGCCGAAGCTCCACGTTGCCCCCCCCCACCACCACCTCCCTCCTTGACAAACCATCACGAGAGGATGTTTTCAACGGTAGTGTAAAAGAACAACAACAACAACACTTATGTGATGATGATGATTAGGCAAGAGGAGCCGCGGTATATAATACGCCTCTAGGAGTGGCCGTGCGGGACCAAGCAAATATTGGGGCCTCACCGATAGTCGCACCCCCTGTGATGTCATCTCGCTGGTCCTGCGCGTTCCCACTCGGTGCCTTTCGCTTTCGCAACGTCGTCGGTGTCGCCCCACCCCACAATTATTTTTCGGACGTCTTTATTTGTTCCTTTCCACGTCTGTACGTTGGACTTCTTTTGCACCGTACGTAGCCAACCGCGCCCATCGGAGATGTAAGGACGACGAGCTATACAGAACAGCGACAACAACCGCACCAACAAAAAGACAACCACCCCGATGATTAAATATTCGCCGTGTGCAATCGCAAGTCTAAATGCTCTGAGGAGCACGGGGTAATTGTTTCAGACAAGGAGATTCCATTGACGGTGAGTGGCTAAAAATAAATATTCTCTCTTTTTTTTCGTTCACGTTTTCACCCTTCACAAGCAGAGTGTGGCAGGCAGACTTGAAAGCGTTGAGCCCGCGCGAGCCACACAAGCGAGGAGGGGAAACCAAATCCAACAAAAGTGGCTTGAAGAGCGCCAGGGAGCTGCCTACGGAGACGTTCACAGCAACTCCTCGTCCGCTCGTCACGACGTGCCGCCTAATAAGGCCGCGGTTGGATTTGTTTGGCTCGTGCGATGGACCCATCATCCTATTAGGGTTATCAATGAATCGGTAAATCACTGTTTTGATTCAGAGACGTAGGGGGGGGGGGGGCGGCAGAGTAGGAGGGGGTGTGGGGGTGAGGGGGTTGGGGGAAAAAAAAGACGCGTGTTTTTGTTCGCGACTGCGATCGCGTGGCAATTGCAGCTCAGGGAGGTATTAATTAGGTGCAGTTGCTCCTTTGCACCTGAGCTGTCATCAGGGACCGGGCTCTGAATCTGTCTGTTCATAAACCCCGCATCCCTGGGGTGGCGGCGTTTGGGGGGAGGGGGGAGGGGGCGTGTGAGATGAGGGGAGGGGTGAGGTGGAGTGGACGAGGAGGAGGAGATGGGGGAGGGGAGGGTGGGTGGGTGGGTGGAGAGGCTGAGCTGTGGGCAGCGTTGGAGCGAGACCGGATTTTCGCAGCTGGGATCGCCTCGTTGAACGAGGGCCCTGGGCACGACCGCTGAGACCGAGGCCACGTGGCCCATGGCAGAGGTTGGCCGACGGCGCCCCAGACGCAGGAACGAACCTACGGACGCACAGACGGACAGATGGGATGGACGCACGCACCTGGGGAATATGCGGCTGGATTAAAAAAAAACGTTTGTAAAAAGCGAGTAAAATATTTTAGAGGTCACCACATATCCAGGAAGCACTACGGATATTTGATGAAATGTTAAATGTTACCGTTTTTAGTTGTTGTTATGTTTTTTGATTTTCTGAATGTTGAGCAATGCTTGTTGCTGATGACAGATGAACTGAATCATAAAATGTGTCCCCGTGACCGAGAGAGTGGTCGGTCAATGCCGATCTCCACTGGCCGCCCAAAGCAAGCAGTGACAGATCCACCATTCTATGGCGAGCTCAGCACTTCCTGACAACAAGCACTGTTGACTTCCCACACACGGCGAATTCCAACTTCGTGGGCTAAGTTGAGCCCCGCCGAGGAGTTGAACTCACAACTTCGTAACCGCGCGGGTGGACGCTTGGCCAACGTGCCAACTAAAGCGGATGTACAAACACAATGTTGCTAGGCAAGATGGAATGAGATCTTTTCAGAGCGTTTACAAGTATACAATGCGCAGTATGCAGCGATTTGTTTTTGTTCGGTACAATACCTGTTATTAATTAAACAAACCGGTGTGTACACGCTATATTACATGGTGCTTCTAAAAGTGTTAACACTTCTGAGAATTTACAACAACATCACAAGATATGTGCTGTCTCCGGGCTCTGGAGATCACCTAGAGAAGATTCCAGGCCACGTGTTGACAATGATGGCGAACAAGTGGATACTCTTTGACCTTCTGAAGCTATTAACATGACATTTGTTATCATGTTACAGTGTATTATCCATTATTTGTCCATTAAAAACGATCGTCCCATATAAGTGCTAACATTTTTTGAAGCACACTGCGGGTGTATGAGAGTCACACAAACACACACAGATCCTGGGTTCAATTCCCAGCGGTGGAGAAAAAAAAGTGATATCTGCACCTGTCCCTGGTCTACCCTGACTCATCTCAGCGTCAATCGAGTACCTGATGTGGGGTGGGATATGTTTGCGCTACTGCTCCCCAAACGTATACAAAGACCACCCCTCATATAGCCCTGAACAGACTGTCAGGGCGAGGTTCTGTTAGTGAGTACCTACGGATGCCGGATTGGCAAACGAGTGGGTGGGTGACCAGCACCACTCACTACATCAGGTACTCATTTGAAGGCTGCGTTGACCTAGGTGATGCCCGTGAGCAGTTCCGATACTCGTCATCCCAATGTTTGACCGTGAGTGGGATTCAAAGTCGAGTTGCCGGGTTTCGTAGCGTGGTGCCCTAGCAAACTACACGATCGCCTCTCCCCCCCACCCTCCCCGACACACACAATACATAATAAACCTTAACCTTTACTTGTTTTGCCGAGGCAATTATACAGCAACGTATGCTCGCCAGGATCCCACAACCGAGTCATGCGCGTGGTGTTAATTAGATGCATGAGGATGATAAATAGTGTTGTGATTGCAATGCGCGTTGGGAGCAAGGGCACGGGGCAGCTGATGGGGCTGCTGGGGCCACTCGCTTTGACGCGACGCTTCTCCATCGCACAGGAGCGGAGCCGAGCACACGAGAGGCGACGCCAGGCAGGCAAAGGAAGCAACGAAGCTAGCAGCCCCCCCCGCCCCACCAAGTATCTCAAGGGACTCCGAATTCATGAACATAAGATATCAGCGAGAGATTCAAACCCTTATAAACATAGCAAGATTATCAACATAAACACGCAATGCTTTTTTGTTTTACATTTCCCCAAAAATACGATGGGAGCAAAACAATGAAAGTTTAACTCACACGAGGCAATATATACCAAATGATTAAAAACCAAAACATGTTTTTTTGTATTATTATTATTATTGGACGCGTCGTGGTGATGATGTTGATGAGCATCAACGTGAAGGGGTTTGTCTTGTTCGAGGAGCCAGCGGTCGGTAATGGCTCTGGCTCCTGACCTGTTTCTGTCATGGGAGGTTATACCCAGGAATGACGTTGAGACTTCCTTAAAAAAACACCACCCCCACACAGCAACGACACAGTGGCCCTGCGAGGCGATGTTTCGGGAATTGCCTCTTCTTCGCAGCACACAGAGAGTGACTCTAGCCCTCTGGGCCCCTCGGTGTGTCCTGTGAAGAGGTAGTCACTCTACCTCCGCGGCCTCTCTGTGTGCTGTGATGAAGGACCATTGCCAAAAACGTCGCCTATTATATAATTTTAAGGCAACACAGACAGTGTTGTTGACGAATTCATTGAGCTGACGTTGTTTGCAGCAGCAGCAGCACCACCAACATCATTTGCTGGGTTCTATTCTCAATCCCATTGCGTTGGAACATTCATCACCCCCCTGCCCCCCGCTCCCCTGCCCCCCCCCCCAAGCCCCGAGCAACGTGTCCTGCCCAAGTCCCGTCGTTACTTTTCCCACCAGTGTGAGTAATGTATTTAACCTCTGTAATGATCTCTAATCCAGCCCTTCTCTCTTTCCATCTCGTAATGTACTTTCATTCCAAGCACGTCTCTCTCTCTCTCGCCCTCCCTCCCCATGGTTCACTGCATTGTGGGGGGGGGGGGGGTGAGAGCTTGTTAAGAGTGCATTGACAAAGGTGCTCGAAGTTCACGGCTCCGTTCAAGAGGATTTAAGGCTCAAGGCCGGAGGACATTTTCAGACTTTTGAAAACCAACCCGATGATGCTGGTTGCAAACGCCAGCGAAACGTCTGTAATACAAAATTGTCATTTGTGGCCAGGTCGCTTCTGAAAAGCAGCTATATAGCTCAGTGTGGGCCTTACCTGGTAAAATAAAAAGTAGTTAATCAGTTAAATGTGTCGCGGATTGTTTTTCAACGCTACCAGCGGTGGTGTTGAAGCAGTAATACAGTGCCACCTTTGTTCATCCCGTGATAAACTTCATTAATTGGCCGTGTCGGGTGGAGGAGGGCGGACGACACACATTTTTACTCACGCGGCAATGATCTGATCCCCAAAAAAAAAATCAATTATGAATCGTAATATTGGCCCCGAGAGGCCTGTGTGTTTAAAGTAGTAAAGCAAGCTTACGGGGAATTACAAAACACATCTCACGGCGTTATTTGTGTTTGTTTCCATTCGTGTTTTGTTAGATTTGTGCGCGAAAATGAGTTACGGTAATAATGCACCTTTTAGGAAGATGTATTGTTATTACACTGCTGCTGCTGCCGCCACGATCTCTGCATGAATCAGCTATGACCCAGACTGCGGCGAGAATGTAATGGGTCAGAAACATTGGCACACAGAGTCTCCCATACATCTTTGCAACAACAACAACAACAGTCTTAGCCAAAACCCAACCGAAATCGTTTACTTAACAAAACGGTAGTGAGATGTTAATTAAAATGTATATACACACAATCATGTATCTACTACAGACGCTAAACGATTCAGTTTTACGGATGTTTGTTTAAAAAAAAATGTATCACTGTAGCTTATATATCCAGAAAAAAATATATATATACATTAAACATTAACGGGCATACTTTGTCAATCCACTGCTCTGTGGAAGGCATTCTCCCCAGACTGTTCGCGTTTCGGTCTTCGTGGTGGTGGTGGCGGCGGCGGCGGCGGCGGTGGTGGTGATGGTTGTGTGACTGCTGCGACGGGAGATCGAATCGACACCGGCCACCTCCGCCAATCGTAACATCGCGGCAGTGACGAACTCGTCGGCAATGCATCCCCAATGATCGTTTGCAACCCTTGGTCGAGCACCTGCTGGACATGGAGATCGACCAGCAGGTTGAGATTTCCCGCACCTCCGATTCGCGCGGTCGGCCACGTACGGCGCGAAAAAAGTTCAACATGCACCCTGACATCCGCTAATTAAGCGTCCATTATTGTTCATGAGTTGAAAGTAGACCCCAGTCGCGGTTACATGGTCAAAATGACCCCCGACACCCCCACCACCGGTGCAAGCAACAAAATATGGTGCGCCCACCTCTGTCAACTTCCCTGTCTCTACCAGCGCTAGTGCCCCTCCTGCCCCGCGCAGTTACACCGCCTGCGCTCCCAGCGGGCCATGCCACTGGCCCATTCGACTGCAGGTTGATCTGCGTGGCTAAAGCGCGAGCAGTCGGGTTACGTTTCGCGCCCTCGACACTTTTAAGCGATGATCAGCAGCCCGCAACATGAAGCCTTCGAAACAATGACGTCTGAAATGTTGTGCGAACAATTCGGAAATGCTGCGAACACCTGGGAACACTTGGAGACACCTGGGAACACCTGGAGGCACCTGGGGACACCTGCGGACAACTGAAGACACCTGGGAACACCTGCAAAACATCTTGGAACACCTGGAGACACCTGGGAACACCTGGAGACATCTGGGAACATCTGGGAACACCTGGAGACACCTGGGAACACCTGGAGACACCTGGAGACACCTGGGAACATCTGGAGACACCTGGGAACACCTGGAGACACCTGGGAACACCTGGAGACATCTGGGAAAATCTGGGAACACCTGGGAACACTTGGGAACAACTGGGCCTCCCTCACATCGCAATGCGATGCGCGTGTCGGCAATGACGCAGTGGGCATGCGTGGGGGCTGAGATGGTAGTCACCGCATCGCGCGCGTTCAGATGCACGTCTGCGGCCGTCTGGAATGCTCTTCCTTCCGATATTAGGAAGTCATTGGAGCTAAGCACTTATAAATAATCTAGATTGTAAACTCACTTCTTTAGAACTGCTTTCTGTGTTTAGTTTGTTGTCCTTCCCCTGCATCTCCGATTAATTCGGTTGGCTACGTACGGTGCGAAAGAAGTTCCACATACGTACACGAGCGAGTGGTCACATGACGGCAACACTTGATTCAAAAGTGCTTTTTCTGAGTAGCTTTCGTATCTCTGCTCCAGTTACCAAGAGACACCGAATCAGCCCACACGCCAGCAACCACCACACCGCTCAATCCTCCAGTCTCCGGCTGAACCAGCACTCCAGCAACACGTTTAAAGTCCCACGTGTACCGCGGCACTTTTAGAATTCTATGAAAGAAGCCCTCTGCTCACGCGCTCTCCATCGGTCGCGCGTGCGCAGTAGCACGGCAGCAGGCGGTTGTCAGTCCCCACCCCCCGGCCCTCTCAACCCTATCGGCCACACACGCGCAGTCGGGGTACATACACGGTGTGTGTTCCCGGAGGTCGAGCAAACTCCCAAAGTGAGTGCCGTGGGGAGTGAAACGTGCCGAGAAGCGCTGATTTGTAGAGGTGGGCCTCACGCCTCGCGCGATAACATCTTAACGCCTCAACCAGCGAGCGATGCGCATGTAGCGTCTTCCTCGACATCGGCTGATACCTTTGTGGACGCCTCCAATCGGAGCGTCGTGTGCTGGGCGATGGCAGGGAGTGGTGTGGCGCAGTGGGTCCGTGCACTGTGCTCTATCAACCGGGGGCTTCGCGAGTTCCATTCCCGACCACGGCTAACATCAGCGGAGAGTGATGTGCGCGCGAACCTGTCCTGTTGACCAGTGTGGGGAAGTATGGTCAAACACGCCCCATGACCGACATGGCATTGGGGAGGCTTGTATCCAGCAGAGGCTCACCAAAGATCCGTGAATAATTAATTTCTCCCACCAACACTCCGAGTTTTCGCGGCTCCGCTGTACGGCTCTCCGGTGCGATTTTCGGGTTTGCACCTCGTGTTGTTCGGCACGATGTCCGACGTTTCGTTCCATCTGCTGGTCACGGGGGGGGGGATCTTCTTCAAGGAACGGGCCGAACAACACGCGGTAGGTTAGCAAAGACAAAGATCCCCCGTATAACCTGAACAGCTTGTAGGGGCAAGTGCTGTTAGCGAGCACCTATGGAGGCCGGCACGGCACACGATGGGGTGGATGGCCAAAACCACGCCCGGCCGCCTTTGCCTCCCCAGTGGCGATGTTTACACACCGCACCAGGTACTCATTTGAGGCTGAGTCAACCTAGGGGAGGCCCAGGACCGGTTCAGATAATCGTCACCGGTGTTGTCAATGAGCGGGAACCGAACTCGCTCCGCCGGATAGCCACCAATGACCTATCAACATTATCATCATCATCATCTCGATTATGGTTTGGTATTTGGCAATGACTAAAGGCTCCCCCCCCCCACTCCCCACCCATCCCCACCCGATATCTCAGTCGGTGGGGCTCTTCTCGGTGCGTGAGGCCACCCCATCGGAAATAATATCCTGATCCAATCAAGCGCGCGCGCACACAAAAACAAGGATGAGAAATTGCCCTCTCAAGATGGGGGGCGCTGCTTATCTGCGATATGTTTTCTTAAGGGGCGATTTGTCATAGCGTTCCGGGTGAAGCGTATTGCTTATCTATGTTGTGTTTGCTTGGAGAGGGGGAGGGGGGAAACACATACTCACAATTCACACATACAATTCACACACACACAATTCACACACACAGTTCACACACACAATTCACATACACACATACACACAATTCACACACAGTTCACACGCCTTACACAGACACTTCACACACATACACTTCACACACACAATTCGCACAGACACACAATTCACACGCACACACAATTCACACACACATACACACAATTCACACACACAGTTCACACACTTCACACAAACACTTCACACACATACACTTCACACACACTTCATACACACAATTCACACACACACACTTCATACACACAATTCACACACACTCACAATTCACACACAACTCCCACAGTGGATTTTGTTTTAGATTGTGTCGGTGTCAAGGATATGTTAAGAGTCTAAGGGACATTGGGCTCTGTTTTTATATAAATATATACTATAACCCTGTGGATGTCTCGTTCGTCAAAATCAATCTGTTACGCTGACTACGAGGACGACTCAGATAAGGGATCGGAGCTCGCACATATAAACTATACACCACTGTATATAGTACACTTGTGCATATAGTACAATATATATCGTGCTGTACATGTGTGCGTACTAGGGCCGATTTGTAAATGTTGTGGGTTCAGTTTAACACGTAGGCTTTCGCGACCAATATCATCCATAATATAGGTGTTTGTGGGTGAGATCGCGTGACATATAAATGTGTCGTTAAACCCGCCACCACCTGACACAACCAATTAGTGATGTGTGTCACTTAAACAGAACATGCCAATTCGTTACGAGTACAGCACTCCGGTGTGTTGGAGAGTAAATCCACAACATTTACAGTGTGGGTTCACTCTCCAAAACACCGGTGTGCTGAAGTGGTTACAAATCGGCACGTTTTTGTTGGCGTGGCAAACCTTACTGATTGGCTGTGTCGGGTGGTGGTGGGTTCACGACACATGTACGCGATCTCACCCAAAAAGACCCCGCCGATAATATCGGTCGCGAAAGCCTACTCCGTGTTAATGCTGGGGATGAGTTTCACATTTACATTTTTTTTGGTATTTTCGCATTTTTCAAGGTCAGTTTGGGACGCCTATGATATCGGATCATTGTCGTTATATGCCGATTTTTGTTTTAAAAAAAACGTCTTCGCACTAACAACAGCGACTTCACCTGATGCTGCGTGACATCACATCTGATGGTGGTGGTGGTGCTGTGGGGGGGGGTGGGAGAGACAGCGTGGGAGCGACTTTACGGGACGCGCCGCCCTCTTGGTTCCGCTGAGAGCGGCTGTTCGAGGCGGGCCCTGAATCACCGTGGGGGGGGGGGGGTTGTCTCTGTGGACCCCCCTCCCGCGACTCTCCCCTACCCACCACGATGATTTACACCGAGCAAGCGGTCGCTTCATTTTGACCCGCGCGTGCGTGCGTGCGCGTGGCGCTTGTCACAACAGCCTGTGCAGGCTATACGGGGGATCTTTGTCTTTGTGATGGGCGGTAGGGGAGTGGCAGTGTGGCGGTTAGCGCGCTGCGCTACGATCCCCGGCGACCCGTGTCCGATTCGCGCTCACGGCCAACATCAGTGACGGTTCTCTGAACCGGTCTTGGTGCGGCGTGTAAGCATCGCCACTGGGGAGACAAAGGCGGCCGTGCGCGGTGCTGGCCACCCACCACCTCGTGTGCCGTTTCTGGCCTTCATAGGTGCTGCTACTCGCTAACAGCACTTGCCCCAACAGCCCGTTAAGGTTACACGGGGGATCTTTGTGTTTGTGTGTGTGTGACTGCGTGTGGTCGTGCGTGGCTTCGGGACTCGATTCCACGATGGGACCTTCCGGCGTCGGGCGGGCGCTTGCGCAGTGGCGGCGCTCGGCTTAGACAGAATAAGCAAAAGATCAGGGCCCCAAGTAGCTTAGGGAGCCCCCCCCCCCCCGGATTTTATGGGGAAATATATATTTACTGTATAGGCGTGCACCAGATATTCGCCAAATGCATGACTCTGTTCGTCTGTAATCGTGTTCGTTCACTACTTCCTGTCGCCACATCTCCCATTTTCTCTTCTCACGACGTCTTCGACGCCGGCCGCATCACTCCTCCCTCTCATCCACACACCTCAGGGTGCTTGCGAGGCCCGGCTCTCGTGCATTCGCCGCTTGTTGCAAAAGGGTTTCACGGTTCGAATCCTGATCGTCTGGCGTCATTAGCAAGAGTGGGCCCTCGTGTGCTGGCGTTAGGGTCCGAGTTTGCCAAATTCTAAAAATGACACCGCAAAAAATAACTGAACTGAGATTATACACAGCGGCAATAATAGCCACCGCTACTGGCGGACTAATCTCCCAGGCCCCCCCTCTTGCGAATGTGACTCATCTTGGCTTCTCGAAGTTGTCACCTCTGGGTCAAATCTTTTTACATCTCTCTCACACATCGGCACACTTCTGTATTTGCGACGCCTCTCATCTCCACGCGTCTATCTCCTGTTCACATCCCTAATCTCACTTCATCTCCGTTGTCCGCATCTCTTACATCTCTTTTTTTGCAATCGAATTGGGAGTTGAAAGGTTGAAAAAACGGCGGGGGGGGGGAGGCGAGGACTCCCAAATTCTAAATTATTTCTGCAATTGGCCAGCAACCACGACACAAACGGTGACAGATCTCACCCGGACCTTACCCCCCGCTCTCTGCCCTCCTCCCTCTTGCACCCCCCCCCCACGACTCTCAATCGGCACCACCACCACAGCCACGACCACCGCCGTCACCACCGTCACAGCGGGCCTCCGCCCCTCCCGGTTGACCTTGGCCATTAGGAAACAACTCGGGGAGCGCGAGGAGGCGGCGCGCGATCTCGCGATAGCCGCCCGTGACGCCTCCCCGCGGCTGCGCGGTCCACCGCGACCTTGCCGGCAATATTCAGCGTGCCACGCGGACTGCTAATTCATCATCAAGGCGTGGAATACAAACACCAGCGCGCGCGCGCCGACACACGGAGTCGCGTGTGTGTGCAGCGGTCCCGAATCCGCGGTGGGGGGGGGGGGGAGTCTCGGACGCATTCCCTCCTTTGGCCCAAGTTTTTTTTTTTTTACACAGACAGGCGTAGAACACAAAACCTCGGATGAGCACGGTGGGCTTCGTACGGTGCGAAAAAAGTTCAACATACATATACACAAACCCTGTAGAGATGACCGTGCCCAGCGGTGGTGCTAACCCAGCGAGCCAGCCAGGCCATTGACAGAAGAGAAGTTGGCGATAAATAGACGAAGTTGGGATGAGAGATCTGTTGATGCAAATTAAAATGTAGTAAGACGTGGAAACGTAGATGCGAACTAACATAGAGATGTAGTGTGATGTAGCCTATTAGCATTTAGGCCGCTATTTAATGCACGCATATATTTGTTTATAAATCTAGGATCCACTTGAGCTACTTGTGCCCTAAACATTTGATTTATGCCTAGGGCCACCACTGGCCATGCCTTTGACTCTTTGAAAGGACCTCTTACGCCTCTACCTGCTCCTGCTGCTGCTTCTGCTATCGCTGTCATTCTGAAAGCATTGCCCCTGGGAGCACGCGCAGCCTCTTTGTTTTGGTCGCATGAAATAAGCGTCGTATAATTGCATTAAAACATTGATGCCGAATGCACTTTGAGCTGAAAAAAAAACCCTCCACTTGTATCGGGAGTTTTTATTTTATTTGAATGCTTCTGTAGAGAAGGAAAAAACGAAGCCTTTTGTTCGCAACGAGACGGATTTCTTTTTACAATACTTGCATCATAGAAGAGAAAAAAAATCGTGGGCTTGTTTTAGGCTTTTTTGTGAATCTAAAGATAAATTCTTGGTGCTGTTCTATGACGCTAGGGGTCACTGAAGGTCAATCCGCAACGGAGCAGTGAAGGAACATTGATGTAGTTTATAGGCTGTACAGGTGCGGGACCTGTAACGTCTTTGCTCAATACCCTGCTGGTAGACAGGCCTCTCACACAAGGGAGATGTGTGTGTGTATATATATTCATAATAATGAATATATTTGTCGCGAAAGCCTACGTGTTAAACTGTATATATGTTTAACGTCTTTCACACCGTACGTAACCAACCGTACCAGGACCCCTCTGGAAGATATTTTTGTCTCCTCTTCCACGCAGTTGGGAGTATACCAACCCTTCACCCTACCACGGTCAGTGTTGCTGGTAGAACAGAAGCAGAGGCGAGTTAATTGCCGCGCCGGGAGATCGAATCAAACCGTAGACATCAGCATTGCAAGTCCAGCGTGTGTGGACCGCTACAATATAACAGCAGCAGCATCCCCCATTGCAGCGCGGATAAACGTAAATTTAAATGCACGTCGCTTGTTAATCTTGTAAATATATATAAAAAGCCGAGAGGCTTCGCAGCAAAAAAACCTTGTATCTGTGCACTAATTTTTTTTATTTACGGTCACTTAATAATCGCAAGTACGCTAAAGCAGCGTCAGAGCAACATCGTACAACCCACGGTGGTCGTGAGCCAAAACTGCCTCTACAGCTCGGAGCTCGCGTGAGTCAAGGTTGGCCTCTGCGTGGCGGCTCACGCGTCAGAGGGCTGGGTTCAATCCCGGGTTCAAGCCCGGGTGGGGGGGGGGGGTTTGAAGCCGCCGTTGATTGAACCTCGTTCTCTGGTGCAGTGCTTCTCAGCCCAGAATTTCTTAAGAGGTCAGGGCCCTGACCTCTGAACCACCCCGGTTACCTCTCCTCTACTCGGACCGAAGGCTTTTGTGGGTGTCGGGAGGTCCGGGAATCTCGAGCATGGCTATCAGAATCAGAATCCGATGAGCTATGAAGCTCTTTTTCACAGATGTCTAGTAGGGGCACGGGGTCAGAACATTATAACAACAAACAGTACAAAAACACGACACTAGTGCAAAGTATAGGAACGGTACATAAATCACTTAAAATGTATACGAATAAAACTATACAATTTCTTTTTATCTTTCCAGGCAAAGCCCACTGAGCTATTAGCTTATTTTTCAGAAGCGACCTGGCCACAAATGATAACTCGACGGAATGGCTTATCTCGTGGAAATTTATAGCAACCAAATTTTCCGAACGCGCGATGTTGATTCTAAATGTGGAGGGAAAACCGGAGGACCCGGAGAAAAATCTTCGCAACCACGAGGAGAGAGAGGCACGCAAACTCCAAATATACAGCAGCAAGCGTCAGGGTCAGGATCGAACCCACGACCTCCTGAATACCAGGCGAGGTAGTTAACATCTCCTAGCCACCGTGGTGATGATGATGATTAGAGAGAGAGAGACACACACAAACTCCAAATATACAGCAGGCGTCTGGGTCAGGATCGAACCCACGACTTCCTGAATACCAGGCGAGGTAGTTAACATCTCCTAGCCACCGTGGTGATGATGATGATGATGATTAGAGAGAGAGACACACACAAAAACTCCAAATATACAGCAGGCGTCTGGGTCGGGATCGAACCCACGACTTCTTGTATACCAGGCGAGGTAGTTAACATCTCCTAGCCACCGTGATGAGGATGATGAGAGAGAGAGAGAGAAACGCAGACTCCAAATATACAACAGGCGTCTGGGTCGGGATCGAACCCAAGACTTCTTGTATACCAGGTAAGGTAGTTAACATCTCCTAGCCACCGTGATGAGGATGATGAGAGAGATAGAGACACGCAGACTCCAAATATACAGCAGGCGTCTGGGTCGGGATCGAACCCACGACTTCTTGTATACCAGGCGAGGTAGTTAACATCTCCTAGCCACCGTGATGAGGATGATGAGAGAGAGAGAGAGAGACACGCAGACTCCAAATATACAGCAGGCGTCTGGGTCGGGATCGAACCCACGACTTCTTGTATACCAGGCGAGGTAGTTAACATCTCCTAGCCACCGTGATGAGGATGATGAGAGAGAGAGAGAGAAACGCAGACTCCAAATATACAACAGGCGTCTGGGTCGGGATCGAACCCAAGACTTCTTGTATACCAGGTAAGGTAGTTAACATCTCCTAGCCACCGTGATGAGGATGATGAGAGAGATAGAGACACGCAGACTCCAAATATACAGCAGGCGTCTGGGTCGGGATCGAACCCACGACTTCTTGTATACCAGGCGAGGTAGTTAACATCTCCTAGCCACCGTGATGAGGATGATGAGAGAGAGAGAGAGACACGCAGACTCCAAATATACAGCAGGCGTCTGGGTCGGGATCGAACCCACGACTTCTTGTATACCAGGTAAGGTAGTTAACATCTCCTAGCCACCGTGGCGCCCCTCGCTCCAACTTGCACAGCGCGGCTTCTGCTCAGACACTCGTTACCCTGAGACGCGTTCAAAGCGCTGCTGAAGAGAGCTGTGAGGGCCAGCCCCCCGCCCCCCCCCTGCCCCCTGCCCCCCACTCGTTAGCGTGGGGTAGATATCTGGGGAGCCGCAACCACCGGAACGCACTCTCCTCACATCACGAGCGGTAGTTTTTTTTAGAGCGAAAATATGTTAGGGTCCCAGTCACGCGCTAATCGCGCTGGAGCCGGGTTGTTCAGAACATCAGTGGGGTGATGTTACTGGTAGTGGGGGGGTGTGTAGCGAGTGGGGGGGGGGGGTGGCGGCTGTGCTTGCTCTACTTCAATTGCCGTGCGTGTAGCCCTGCCAAGCGCTGATAAGAGGCGAGCTTATATCCCAGGGACGTGCACTTTAATAGGGCTCAACGGCACACACGCGTGCGTGTGTGCGCGTGTGTGTGTGCGCGTGCGTGTGTGTGTGTACGTGTGTGCACGGCGTGGTGCTGGTCACCCACTCCCTCGTGTGCCGTGCCGGCCTTCATAGGTGCTGCTATTCGCTCACGGCACTTGCCCCCAACAGTCTGTTGAAGGCTATACGGGGGATCTTTGTCTTTGGGCCCCGCATGCTGTGCATATTGAGACTCACAAACATGTTGCGTGTGACATGTTGCGTGTGACATGTTGCTGTGCATACGGCGAAACGGGAAAACCGTTTCGTTGCAGGGTCTGTCCCGTGACCTCCTGTCAGCGCCTCGCCTTGCACCTTTGCCGTAGGGTCGTCGTCTCCGCCACTTAGTGGCGTGTGGCGGTTGTTGTTGTTGTTATTGGCCGGTGGATGCCCTTGTATAAAAATTGCAGTGAAACGTCCTTGTCACTTTCATGACGTCATGTCTCTCTCTCTTGCTTTCCCACCCACCACGACGGCAGGGCGGGCGTCACACAAATGTGATTGGTAACGGTGCGTGACGTCACGTTGGCTCACGTTAATTACCCTATAAACATGTCACGTTTACCGTTTAAGCGATGGAACTTTATGCGAATAATAATAAATTATCACGCGTTTAAAATGACTCAATTCAATTGAGCGCGTAAACATCGATTGAACCAAATTGTAAAACGTTAAAATATTAAATGACGAAAAATACTAATCCAATTTGACATTTGGCCATAACATTCTGAATATATCAAAATCCAAGAAAAATGTATCCTTACAAATTTTGTTACATAAAGTTTACACCCCATTATAGAAAATATATATTTTTTTTAAAGTGCGGATCGCGTGCGCGCCTGTAGCCCTGTTCCAGAACTGCAGGGGAATTCACAGACGCTGGGATTATTTGGCAGCCGCCACACGCGAGACACGTGCACGAATCATTACGTCCCACATTTCAAGACGGCGTCTTGTCCACCCACGGGCTTCCAATAAGCGCGGCTGCAATCCACGCTGAGCGGCCGTGTGTATCAGTGCGGCGTGACCTTTCTCTGGGACAACAACAATAATAATATTTATAAAATGCTTGCCAAGATCCAAAAGCAATAATCTCAGTGCCAGGGATGGCCCGCGTGTCAGCGGCACACCCAAGCCTACCTCTGATTGGACCGAGAATGTTGGAGACGAGCCCATTCATTATTTACATCGGGTCACAGCTGTGTGGGTCAGAACCCTATCATGCCACCAAAGATAAATAGCCCCACCCCGTCGCCTTAACAGACTGTTGGGGCAAGTGCTGTTATGGAGCAGCACCAATGAAGGCCGCCACGGTACACGAAGGGAAAGGTGGCCTGCACGACGCCAGATCGCCGTTGTCTCTCAAGTACTTATTTGAGGCTGAGTCGACCTACGGAAGGCTCAGCGCCCGTTCAGACAATCGTCACTGACGGTGGCCGTGAGCGAGAATGCGAACTCGGCTCGCCAGGTTTTGTAGCGAATCGTGCTAACCGCTGCGCCACCGCTCCCCCCCGCTATCATGGCACGACACAGACACGCACTCATCCCCGCCATCCTCTTCGTTGCTCTCACCAGGTTATGCAACTGTTGCGTCGTCGACCGACCGATCGATCGACCCTTCAAGGTGCCGGCTCTTACAGTGTCCCACCATCTGGCTTCAAGTCACTCTCTCTCCGAGCCCATAAATCAAACGCTGGCGTGATGTATTAGCGGCGCGATGAAGTCTCAGTCCTTTAGGCGCGAGCCCGTACGCTCTGCATCCGCGTCTCGAGCGCTGGTATTGGCAATGCCACACGACAGCTGCCGACAGCCTCTCGTAGAACAAGCGGAGGAGCTCTGCAGATCGTGGCACTTATAGCTCCGCTCCGTGGGAAGAAAAATAAGCCCCGAGTGTGCACGATGTGCTTGTTGTTGTTGTCGTTACACGCGGTGGCATCGGGCCCGGAGAGAAAACAAGTGGGACTCGGTCTGCGCTGCTCACAAGCGGCTGTCCTTTGTGTCGCTAGTAACCCGTGCTAGTAACCCGTGCTAGTAACCCGTGCTAGTAACCCGTGCTAGTAACCCGTGCAAGTAACCCGTGCAAGTAACCCGTGCTAGTAACCCGTGCTAGTAACCCGTGCAAGTAACCCGTGCTAGTAACCCGTGCAAGTAACCCGTGCTAGTAACCCGTGCTAGTAACCCGTGCAAGTAACCCGTGCTAGTTACCCGTGCTAGTAACCCGTGCTAGTAACCCGTGCTAGTAACCCGTGCAAGTAACCCGTGCTAGTAACCCGTGCTAGTAACCCATGCAAGTAACCCGTGCTAGTAACCCGTGCTAGTAACCCGTGCAAGTAACCCGTGCTATTAACCCGTGCTAGTAACCCGTGCAAGTAACCCGTGCTAGTAACCCGTGCTAGTAATCCGTGCAAGTAACCCGTGCTAGTAACCCGTGCAAGTAACCCGTGCTAGTAACCCGTGCTAGTAACCCGTGCTATTAACCCGTGCTAGTAACCCGTGCAAGTAACCCGTGCTAGTAACCCGTGCTAGTAACCCGTGCAAGTAACCCGTGCTAGTAACCCGTGCAAGTAACCCGTGCTAGTAACCCGTGCTAGTAACCCGTGCAAGTAGCCCGTGCAAGTAACCCATGCTAGTAACCCGTGCTAGTAACCCGTGCAAGTAACCCGTGCTAGTAACCCGTGCTAGTAACCCGTGCTAGTAACCCGTGCAAGAAACCCGTGCTAGTAACCCGTGCTAGTAACCCGTGCTAGTAACCCGTGCTAGTAACTCGTGCTAGTAACCCGTGCTAGTAACCCGTGCTAGTAACCCGTGCTAGTAACCCGTGCTAGTAACTCGTGCAAGAAACCCGTGCTAGTAACCCGTGCTAGTAACTCGTGCAAGAAACCCGTGCTAGTAACCCGTGCTAGTAACTCGTGCAAGAAACCCGTGCTAGTAACCCGTGCAAGTAACCCGTGCTAATAACCCGTGCTAGTAACCCGTGCTAGTAACCCGTGCTAGTAACCCGTGCTAATAACCCGTGCTAGTAACCCGTGCAAGTAACCCGTGCTAATAACCCGTGCTAGTAACCCGTGCAAGTAACCCGTGCTAGTAACCCGTGCTAGTAACCCGTGCAAGTAACCCGTGCTAGTAACCCGTGCAAGTAACCCGTGCTACTAACCCGTGCTAGTAACCCGTGCTAGTAACCCGTGCTAGTAACCCGTGCTAGTAACCCATGCAAGTAACCCGTGCTAGTAACCCGTGCTAGTAACCCGTGCAAGTAACCCGTGCTAGTAACCCGTGCTAGTAACCCGTGCAAGTAACCCGTGCTAGTAACCCGTGCAAGTAACCCGTGCTAGTAACCCGTGCTAGTAACCCGTGCAAGTAACCCGTGCTAGCAACCCGTGCAAGTAACCCGTGCTAGTAACCCGTGCTAGTAACCCGTGCTATTAACCCGTGCTAGTAACCCGTGCAAGTAACCCGTGCTAGTAACCCGTGCTAGTAACCCGTGCAAGTAACCCGTGCTAGTAACCCGTGCTAGTAACCCGTGCAAGTAGCCCGTGCAAGTAACCCGTGCTAGTAACCCGTGCTAGTAACCCGTGCAAGTAACCCGTGCTAGTAACCCGTGCTAGTAACCCGTGCTAGTAACTCGTGCAAGAAACCCGTGCTAGTAACCCGTGCTAGTAACCCGTGCTAGTAACTCGTGCTAGTAACCCGTGCTAGTAACCCGTGCTAGTAACCCGTGCTAGTAATCCGTGCTAGTAACTCGTGCAAGAAAACCGTGCTAGTAACCCGTGCTAGTAACTCGTGCAAGAAACCCGTGCTAGTAACCCGTGCTAGTAACCCGTGCTAGTAACCCGTGCTAATAACCCGTGCTAGTAACCCGTGCAAGTAACCCGTGCTAATAACCCGTGCTAGTAACCCGTGCTAGTAACCCGTGCTAGTAACCCGTGCTAATAACCCGTGCTAGTAACCCGTGCAAGTAACCCGTGCTAATAACCCGTGCTAGTAACCCGTGCAAGTAACCCGTGCTAGTAACCCGAGCTAGTAACCCGTGCTAGTAACCCGTGCTAGAACCCGTGCTCCGGCGCGCGTGCGGGCGCTTGGGGTGCATGGCGGCTGCTGATGCTGATGATGAGTGTCAGGAGGGCAGCCACACTTTGGGAGATTGGGGATGTCCGTGGTTATTCTTCGAGTGGTATTCGCAAGGATGAGAGGCGTTCAACTGCACTCTAATGATACTAAATCTACGTGACTACCGCACGGAGCAGGAGACTCGGTCACTAGCCCACTGTCCGTCCGCTGCTGTTGCCATTCACTCAATCGGCCAATACCTTAATGACCATTTAAGGCACACGTGTCTAATTCGGCGAGGGGATGTTTGACCATACTTCACCATGCCGGTCAGTGCGGATTGGTGAAGGGGGCATTCAGCACCGGTTCCAAAAATTCGGATATCACTCGGCACTAATTCTCGCGTTCAGTTACCGGGACTCAAACCTCGGTCGTTGGGTTCATGGCGCGATGCACTCCACCCCCTTGCCGCTCGTGACATTTTTTATATCCCAGGGGATGGATGTTCCTTTGCAATAAAATAACGAAATAAATGGACATGTATCCAGGATACACTATGCATGCATGCTGCGTGCAAGATACACTTTGCATGCATTACGAAAATGCAAATACTCTTCTTGAGTCATTCGCAACCTTTAATCTGAAGGTTAATTGTTCCACCAGGTAACGAAACTTGTTTGCAGAGTTAGGCTACGTGCTTCGGGTTTAAAATGCAATGCAGGAGCCCGAATATGATAGGGCTGTTCTTTGTATTATAACAAAAAAAAATTATCAACGTTATGCTGATTGTGATATCCGTGTCGTGTCACGAGGCGATTGTGACCAGCAGCATGTGACGGACCTTCCTGTTAGAGAACGGCTCGTGGAAGTGGATATGACGGCGCCACGTCCCAGCTGCAAGTGACCGCTCGCTCCTCCACGCGTTAGAGGGGCAGCGCTCTGCCAGCTTCGCTGCCATTGTACACCGATGTTTGTTGTCAATGAGAGTCAAACGACACCCAATTTGACGTAATGGGTTATGTTGTGTGTGTGTTAGTGCAGTTATTGGTGTGCGGGCCGAGACCTGCACTTGCTAACCTGGTTTACTCACGAGCGGCTGAACCCTGGGATCGAACCCAGGTTCTCAGCAATCCCGGCTCAGCGCTCTGACCATCCGAGCCTGCACCGGGGCCTACCCACACAATCTCATTTTTACACGAGCACAACTCGAATGAGTAAAACGATTTGAAGCCGGTATAAATTTTAACTCGAATTCAACCGGTTAAATTAGATTTTTTTTTTATTAACGAACTCCTCCTCCCCCTGCCACTAAAATCTGCTCGCACGCACGAACATGAACGTGTAAGTTAATACGTGGACGCACACGTACATGCGTGTACGTACATGCGTGTACGTACATGCGTGAAGCGGTTAGAACCACGCTGCGCTGTGAACCCGGCGTCCCGAGTTCGATTCCCGCTCAAAGCTAACACCGGTGACGATTATTTGTACCGGTCCTGGGCCTCCCCTAGGTCGACTCAGCCTTAAACGAGTACCTGGTGCGTTGTGTAAATATCGCCACTGGGGAGACAAAGGCGGCCGGGCGTGGTGCTGGCCACCCACCCCCTCGTGTGCGGTCCCGGCTTTCATAGGTGCTGCTAACAGCACTTGCCCCCAACAGTCTGTTAGAGGCTATACGGGGGATCTTTGTCTCTACCTTTCTGTGCATGCGTGCGCGCTGCATTCCGCTGCGCCTCCTTACAACCATTTTGCGGGACGGGGCTCTTTGTCAGACGGCGGGGTTTGTGGAGTGAGATCATTCCGCCGATAAAAATGTTCATGCGTGCAGTGAGAAGTAAAGAGGTGGTGGAGGAGGGGAAGGCGGGGGGGGGGGGGCCTGTGGGGGGGGGGCGCAGTCGTTTCTGAGTTGGGCCGCGACTGCCGCTTCGCCCGCGATTGCCCCGCGCGATGAACAAATGGGACCACTCTCTCTCTCTGCATTTCAAAGCGCGGCGCCGTGGACGATGCAACGGAACCCCTCCGCACCGTAACTCGCCATGGACAAATGCCCCCGGTCCTCCGTGGCCTCGTGGTGGCCTTCGGCGTGCGCATCGTTCACCGGCCCGTTTACCAACGAGCGTCCTTGGCTAGTGGCCGTGGGAGTCGCTACACTATCAGTGGCGTAGTAACTACATTATCAGTGGTGTAGTAACTACATTATCAGTGGCGTAGTAACTACATTATCAGTGGTGTAGTAACTACATTATCAGTGGTGTAGTGGCTAGATTATCAGTGGTGTAGTGACTACAATATCAGTGGTGTAGTGACTGCATTATCAGTGGCGTAGTGACTGCATTATCAGTGGTGTAGTAACTACATTATCAGTGGTGTAGTAACTACATTATCAGTGGTGTAGTGACTACATTATCAGTGGTGTAGTAACTACATTATCAGTGGCGTAGTAACTACATTATCAGTGGCGTAGTAACTACATTATCAGTGGTGTAGTAACTACATTATCAGTGGTGTAGTGACTACATTATCAGTGGTGTAGTAACTACATTATCAGTGGCGTAGTAACTACATTATCAGTGGTGTAGTGACTACATTATCAGTGGTCTAGTGACTACATTACCAGTGGTATAGTAACTACATTATCAGTGGTGTATCGACATAATAATTTAGCATTGAAGTAGCTGTGTTAATGTGAGAGATTAGCAGGATGTTAAAGTCAGATATTAGCATGTAACTGGCTGGTGGTTGTCAAAGGGGGCCCAATTCGTAGCCTTGGTCACCAGGAAGGGTCAGGCCTTGGCCGAAGGAATGAAAATGCGTTTCTCTACGGGACTTTTTTTTCTTTCTTTCTTTTATGGCAGCGATGCTTTGTCATTCAAATAAAATAAAAACATATATAGTATGCGGCAGAAGGCAGCGCGGCAAGTAGGTTGTCGGCATTGTAATCTGTGGTCATCCCCTTTCACCGAAGCTACACGGATATTTTCCAAACATCATCCCAATCGTGCAATATACTCTCATGCAAGATAGCTTCAGCTGAGGCTCTCCCGTTATTTAAGCAATCGATTACCGATAGTTGCTTTGATTACTCGACGAAAAGTTAACTATACACGCTTTTTATTAACTCACTGTCTGTTGTTGTTGTATCCTCAAATCTTGTAACTCAATTTTAACCCACTTCCCAATGTGGTATCGACTGCAAACTTGGTATGCTTATGTCATACTGATGACAATGCTATATTCTATCATAAAAAAATATAAATTTATGTTTTTAAACTTTCTTTTTTTATATGATATGTTTTGGCTTGGGTCTAATATTTATTGTCCACGCTCAACTGACGTCTGTAATTGGCCACGGTCCCCTACGTTATGGCAAGCTTCGGGACCACTTCCTGGAGTCGTGGAGTTCTTCCATTACTAGTACGGTACATTTCATGAAAGCGTGTTTTAAAACAAGTTTTTTTTTAAAATATTACTTATTGTCTACCATGTAATCCCCACTGAGCTATTAGTTCTATTTCAGAGGCAATCTGGCCGCACGTGATGATAGCACATCAAAGTGGATGCTATCATCATCACACATGGGAATTTATAGTAGCAGCCAAATAATCTAAACGCGTGTGGTTTCTAAATGTGGAGGAGGGCACAATCCGGAGGGACCTGGAGGGGAAAAATCCACGCGACCACCACGGGAAGAGAGAGAACACGCGGACTCCAAATACACAACGACTGGGATCGCCAGAGTCCGGGATCGAACCCACGTCCTCCTGCGTACCAGGCGAGGGAGATAGCCATCTCCTAACCACCGTGGCGTGAGAGTACTTGATCAAATAAAAAAAAAGTCTCACCGCTGTTCTCCACTGCGTGCCACTGGACGAGAGGCGATGGGGGGCATGGCTCATGCAGCCGGAAATCTTAACCAGGTCGCTTGGTTAATAGCGCGGCACGCTTAAGCACTCCTCCCCGATGGAGTCGCCCCGTAATAACGCCACACACTCTGCACGCAGAATCGCGCGAGACGGGCCTCAAAACTGCGCGTGACGTTAGGTCAGAGCGACATTTACAAGTGCCGCGTGTTTATAATTCCCTGCACATTTTTGAATGCCATTGAAATCTCCACCCCGGGTTACTGGCGGGCAGGCCGCGCATTCCGCTCGCCGCCGTTACTTCGCTTAAACCATTTCCACAGCGAATGCTCCCCGCGACCTCAAGAGGATGAGAAATGTCCCAACCGTCCTAGGGACTCCCTCGCCTTGTTTTAATTCCAGTGACCCCGGCGCGTAACCCTCACTCCCTCCAGGTTTCACGCCGGCGCCAATTCCACTTTCCCATCACAGCCGCCGTCGCCACCGCTACCACCGCTGCCGTCGCCGCCGCCAAAGATAGAGATCCCCCGTGTAGCCTTAACAAACTGTTGGGGCAAGTGCTGTTAGCGAGTAGCACCTATGAAGGCCGGAACGGTACACGAGGGGGTGGGTGGCCAGCACCACACCCGGCCGCCTTTGTCTCCCCAGTGTCGATGTTTACTCATCGCACCAGGTACTCGTTTGAGGCTGAGTCTACCTAAGTGAGACCCGGGACCGGTTCAAAAATGTTGCACTGGTGTTGGCCGTGAGCGAGAATCGAACTCGGTCCGCCGTGTTCGTGGCTCGGCGCCGAAATCCAGGGGTCGACAACCAAATAAACAAGCAGAGACATTTGTTTTGCGAATTCGGTCAAAAAAAATCTACATTTTAAGAGGCGCAATGCACTGTGGTGGTGGCGAACACGAGACTGTGGTGGTGGTGAACACGAGACTTGGTGGTGAACACGAGACTGTGGTGGTGGCGAACACGAGACTGTGGTGGTGGTGGTGGTGAACCCGAGACTGTAGTGGTGGTGAACACCAGACTGTGGTGGTGGTGAACACCAGACTGTGGTGGTGAACACGAGACTTGGTGGTGGTGAACACGAGACTTGGTGGTGGTGGTGAACACGAGACTGTGGTGGTGGTGAACACGAGACTGTGGTGGTGGTGAACACGAGACTGTGGTGGTGAACACGAGACTGTGGTGGTGGTGAACACGAGACTGTGGTGGTGGTGAACACGAGACTGTGGTGGTGGTGAACACGAGACTGTGGTGGTGGTGAACACGAGACTGTGGTGGTGGTGAACACGAGACTGTGGTGGTGGTGAACACGAGACTGTGGTGGTGGTGGTGAACACGAGACTGTGGTGGTGGTGAACACGAGACTTGGTGGTGGTGAACACGAGACTGTGGTGGTGAACACGAGACTGTGGTGGTGAACACGAGACGGTGGTGGTGGTGAACACGAGACTGTGGTGGTGGTGAACACGAGACGGTGGTGGTGGTGAACACGAGACGGTGGTGGTGGTGAACAGGAGACTTGGTGGTGGTGAACACGAGACTTGGTGGTGGTGAACACGAGACTGTGGTGGTGGTGAACACGAGACTGTGGTGGTGGTGAACACGAGACTGTGGTGGTGGTGAACACGAGACTGTGGTGGTGGTGAACACGAGACTGTGGTGGTGGTGGTGAACACGAGACTGTGGTGGTGGTGAACACGAGACTGTGGTGGTGGTGAACACGAGACTGTGGTGGTGGTGAACACGAGACTGTGGTGGTGGTGAACACGAGACTGTGGTGGTGGTGAACACGAGACTTGGTGGTGGTGAACACGAGACTGTGGTGGTGGTGGTGAACACGAGACTGTGGTGGTGGTGAACACGAGACTGTGGTGGTGGTGGTGGTGAACACGAGACTGTGGTGGTGGTGAACACGAGACTGTGGTGGTGGTGAACACGAGACTGTGGTGGTGGTGAACACGAGACTGTGGTGGTGGTGAACACGAGACTGTGGTGGTGGTGAACACGAGACTTGGTGGTGAACACGAGACTGTGGTGGTGGTGAACACGAGACTTGGTGGTGAACACGAGACTGTGGTGGTGGTGAACACGAGACTGTGGTGGTGGTGAACACGAGACGAGGGCCCGGCCTTGTTATGTCAATGAACATCACCGGCCGAGTGTCGCTTTGCGTTAGCGGCGGCGGAGGACGCGGGCCGACCTCCGCCGCTGCGCCTCCGCCGGGGGGGGGGGGGGGTGGCCGCGTGCTACCACGCGCACCTCCAAATCACCGCCGCTCTCGCGTCGCCACCTCCCCCATTTGTCTCCACCGGTGAAGTCGTCGCTGGAGGTCTGCAGGACACGCGCATGGGTGGGTTGCTGCGGGGACGGGTGGGGTGGTGAAATACGGGGTGATTTATAAAAGGAAAGATTCTGTTTAATTTATAAAACGAAAGATTATAATTATTAACGAGACTCATCTACAGCCGCCGTTGCCAATACGCTGCTGAATAAATGGCTCCCCCATTTCTTGGGCGGGGGTTGACTGACCATACTTCACCGCACTGGACAATGCGGGTGGCACATTCGGTACCGTGTCTATGCAGTAGACGCACAGCCCTGCTGTCGATCCACTGCCGGATGAATGCATTTTCCGCTGTGCGTGAGTCGTGGAGATCATTCGACCGCGTTTCACACTGTCTAATAATTCATTAGTGCGTCCTCATTCGTGGCTGGTTTAACCTCAGGTGGCTTGACCAGCAGTGGATCACGGCCGTGCCGTCCCAGAATGCTCTGTTGTGGCCATTGTGAGCCTCTGCTGAGCCACTTCCTGGGCCAGATTCGTGGTTTTGTTGTGTGTACAAATATTTATTCGTGCACAACATTAAACTATTTAAACGAAAACGAAGCTACGTTTTTATTTATTTAATCAGGTAAAGCCCACTGAGCTATAAAGCTGCTCTGTTTTCAGAAGCGACCTGGCCACAAATGATAGCTCAACGAAGTGGCTCATCATCATCATCATCATCACGTGGACATTATTTTATAGCAGCCAAAATACTTGGAATTGGGTGAGAAATCACTTTTGTGTCACGTGTCCAAAAACGACGGTTAGTGGGGAATTAAACAATATAGCCAGCCCTGATATAGTAAATAACCCCCATTGGTATATTAAAATATATATATATATATACCCGAGGGTTTGACCAGCACTCTTCTGTAACGTTATTGGTAAAGGGGAAATTCATGCGGCTGCTTGCGTTCTATCCAGGCCAGGGTGGCTCCGCAGTGGCATAGTAACGACGCCAACAGCTCAGGGGGTGCGGCAATCGGTCAGGTGGGGCCCCAATATTTGATTTGTCTCTCGTGGTGGCTGTCAGGCGGGGGGGCCCAACTCGTAGCTTTGACCACGACGGGGGGGGGGGGGGGGTCAGGCACCCCCCCCCCCCCTGCCTGCCCCCAAGCTCGTTATGCTGCTTCTGTGGCTCCGTCTCAACGTGCGCTTTTATTGCCGAAGAAACGAGGAACCCAGCCACCACCGCACCGGTATAAATATCGGGATGGACAACTGTTTGATTTTTTTTTATAATAATAGTAAAAATAAATTACTCTGTCAATTCTGATCAAAATTATAACACCTCTCAGCCGGTACATTGGCCCATTCATATATTACCTTGAGGTTTACAACCCACACATACGCTTGATGAATGTTTTACGTTTGTATTTTCTTATTTTTTTATTTTGGGTATTGCTGAAATAAATAACAATCAT
The DNA here is from genome assembly GCF_048934315.1 of Petromyzon marinus. Taxonomy (NCBI): domain Eukaryota; kingdom Metazoa; phylum Chordata; class Hyperoartia; order Petromyzontiformes; family Petromyzontidae; genus Petromyzon; species Petromyzon marinus. Next base: position 1,769,943 of record NC_133720.1, on the reverse strand, counting down.
TTATAGCTCTTTTCGATCCACCGCTGATTGAATAACATTACCACACTGTTGGTAATGGGGGGGGGGGGGATACTAACCATACTTCACCGTATTTTTACCCCACACAATATTGCATGGTAAAAATTGTGAATTAAACAAAATCTATCCTCAGCCTATGGAAAAATAAAGCCACACATCTATTGTGATGTATATACGGATTGTGTATACGTGTCAAGATTGGCCTCTGTGGAGGAGGCTCGTGAAGGACGCTACAGGGCAGTGCCAGGCTAGGTGCACTGCGAGGCTACTTGGCAGTTGGAGGCAATCGCCCTCCACAAACAACGCAGGGCGGAGGAGCGACGCTCACAACAACGAGCGGAGCGCGAGCGACTAAAACACAGCAAGTTGACACAGTAGGGGGCACAGGTGGTGCAACGTCCAGTAATTTCAGTCAGTCGACCCGTGGCACCTGGATCTGTCTCGTGACCTCTTGCCAGCGGGCGTTCGGCACTTCACGTGGCCTCAACGTGCACGTAGCCTGGCACCAGAGTCGTGGTGACGTCACCGCCACTGAGTGGCGAATGGCGATTGTTGTTGTTGTATTTGGCAGTGGAGCGGTTAGCGCACTGCGCTAGGAACCCACCTACTTAAGTTCACCTGTTAAAGGGGTTTCATATTTTGTTTACACACTCTATAAACCAAAATCGCGTCACGTAAAACTCGTTTATTTATTCCCCTTTCGTACGCTACTAGTTTTATCGACTCGAGCGCTGGGGTTTGCCAATCTGGCTGTGACCATTAAAAAAAATTTGGATGCAAATAGTTGATGTGAAAGGTAAAGGCGCAGCCCCTGCAATTGCGTGCTCGCGTCACCGCTGGCGGAAGGGCCTCAAACCAGAATAGAGCTCGAGAGAGGCTCCTCTATGGAGGGCATTTGGTCTACTCTTCCACGTTGGTCAGACGTTTCTACTTGATGTACAAATAAAAACAATATTTTTTAAAATGTTACTTCTGCCAGTGTGCGCAGATTGTGGTCAGCACCCAGAACAGAACCGTGTGACGTGCGGCGTGAACTCAAATGCCCGATTCACAATCTCGAAGCAGGAGATATCATCATCATCACAACAGCAGCGATTCACATCACCGCAATCATCTGGCTCGACCACCTCAATGTGAAATGACAGCGGTTGCTCTCCATCGACAATATCAGCCATACGAAGATAGACGTGGGAATACCCCACGCTTTACCCAATCACAATCAACCTGGGTAGATGTCAAGACGCCTGCACTGTCACGTTGACTGCCGCGCCGGGACATTGAACCGGCGAACCCCGGAAGTCAACCGTGTCATCCGTTATACCACAGCAGTTTTAGGTTGACTTTGTTTGAGCGGATGAGCATTCCAGAAACCAGGATCGTCTCATTTATAAGGGTGACCTGGGGTATGAGTCTGCCAGTGGGAGGCGTGGGGTGGGGGGTAGCGATTATTGCTATATATACATATATATAATCCCAGTTGAGTAATTTGCGGGTTATTTTCGAACTTGGAAAAAATTGGACCACTGACACCGCCACACGGTGGCCGACTCGTCGCAAATGACGCCGCTGAGATATTCAACGTCCCCTATGACGCAGACGGCGTAGCGTAATCACGGCTACCAGACCCGCAGTATTGAGCAGGGCGGCCGCTGATGTCGAACCGCGAACCTCTGCAGCCGGCAGCATCAAAACAGTTGGGGTGTCTCTCATTGTAAGTTGCAGCAACCTTACCCTTCACAACCGTGACCCGCAGCGTTCTTTCCACTGCTGGATGAAAGGCCTACTCCAAATCGCCACGCGAGCGTTATCTCATCGCTCCATCTCCACGGCCGGACGTCGCTCCTGTACCGGCCGTGTGCTCAATCCTTCACGCGCCACTCCACGCTCTGTTTTAACACGGAGTAATACGAGTATTCATAATGAAGGGGGTTTTTTTGGGATTAAATCACGTAAATATAAATGTGTCGTTCACCCACTGCCAGCCGACACAGACAATTAGTGAGGTTTTGCTACGTAAACAAAATGTGCCAATTAGTTACTGCTTCAGCACACCGGCGTGTTGGAGAGTAAACCCGCAACATTTACAATTAGAGTTCTGTGGCGTTTCGCTGGTGGTTACATCAACCAGCATCATCAGGCGATTTGCCAGAATTGTGTAGAAGTCTTCCGGCCCAGGTCTGTTCTCAGTCGACCAACCATCCCACCGTGACTCGCTGCTGCTGCTGCTGCTGCTGTTGTTGTTGTTGAGGAAGTCACTGCTGTACCATTACACATCCCTACATTTCTCCCCCCACCTCCCACTCTCCCCCCCCCACTCACACCCCCCCCTACACACACCCTCCCCACACCCCGAATAACCCCTAGATGCACGTTGTGTGCATCAGCATCATTCATTGTGTCGTTTCACCGTAATTCTTCCTCTCTCTAAATAACTTAAATCAACACAGACGATGCGGGCAGGGGACGAGTCGCATTGTTCTTGGAACAGACAGGGGCCCTGGCTGGGAAATATGTACCTGTGGACCAGACCTGTGTAATGTTTTTTTGTTGTTGCAAACACCATCTGTCAGTTTCTCTCGCCGTGGTGTACATTTACGCAGATATCGCGCATCAACGCCCACCAAAAACAACAAATAATGACGCTAAAAATAACGAATTTTTATTTTTTGACGGAACTGGACTTGAGCCTCTATACGCGTGCTGACCGGCTTGACAGACGTGCATTAAATTAAAATGCTCATTGCGCTAATGGCTCTGCGTGTGAGAGCCCTGCGGCAACGTGGGCTCGCGCAGAGGGTGGGGGGGTGGTCTCGACTGAGCAATCGCAAGCCTCCGATGACCTTCGCATGGTGGACGAGGCCCCGGTTCGACTCCAGCCCGTGGGGAGCGGTCAGCGCTGTGCTGCGTCACGAAAACCCGGCCACGCGAGTACGATTCTCGCTCACGGCCAGTACCAGTGACGATTATCTGAACCCGTCCTGGGCATCCCCTAGGTTGACTTAGCCCCAAACTAGTAGAGTACCCGGTGCGGTGGTGCGCAAAACATCGCCACTGGGGAGACAAAGGCGGCCGGGCGTGGTGCTGGCCACCCACCCCATCGTGTGCCGTTTCCGGCCTTCGAAGGCGCTCGCCGCACTTGCCCCAAAAGTCTGTTGGGCCTATTACGAGCGACCTTTGTCTGTGTGTGTCGAACGCAGAGGGGACACGGGGAGCGGACCGAGGCTGTGCCGAGCCATCGACGTCGTCGACAAAGGAGTCCCCGATGCCGTGGGGTGTTTTTCTTTCAGGCGAATCAGAGTCAAAGTGCGTCGGTTGTTGTTGGCGCGGCTCAAATGAAAGTGCAAAACCTCGACTCATTTGTAAGTGACACGACAACAGCCCTTCTTCACAGCAGAGAGAGAGAGAGAGGGGGCCAGGGAGATTGAGTGATGAATCGTCGGAGACTGCACTGTTACATAGAGGGGCCTCGATAAATGTACAGGAATACCCCGGTGTACGTCGGGGATGCGTTCCTGGAAGATGTGACGACGAATATCGAAACAACGTAAATCAACGCGTTATTTTTTTTGTTATTGCACAAATCACCAAAATACTATACGTGACTAATATATAGTACTCTGCACTACATTTCTTTATGCGCGACGTCAAGTGGTTCGTGTACGGGGCGGGTGGAGGCGACAGCTGAGGGGGCGATGGATAACGAGAAAGGACGATGGATGATGTTATCAGCGACGTAAGTGTGGGGTTGAGGCGACTCTAATCAGGTGGCGGTGTTCATTCAGTGACGACGTAATTTTGCAAAACGATGTTAAAAGGGGGAGAGGTACGTATTGCTGCCCTAGTAACCAATAGAATACTAAAGATATGATGATGATCATAATCATAATAACAACTCACTCGGCGTTGTGATTGCCTGATCAATGCTCGTAGCGGTGGGTGATCTCGGATTAAGTCGTGAGAGCGTGTCAGCTTGTAAGGCGGAGGTGAGGGGGGAGGGGGCAGGAACAGAAGACAAAAGGAAAAACAAAGATCCCATCGGACACGCCATCGTGAGGTCAAAAGGTCACCCCTCCATGAAGTCTTCCCCAAGGGGTCATGTGTCAGTGCAGCCTCCACTTGATCAGCCTGGCAGATGACATCGCTCCCCGGCAGTACCGTGGACGTGATTGATCTGTCGGTAAATGAACTCCGCTCGCCAGACAGAGGGAGCTGACTCCACGTGGCAGTCCCCTCACGTTATTGTTTCGCTCCCTTCTGGGATCGCGCTGCTGCTGCTGCTGTCACCCTCGTCATAGAACCTCACCCAGATCCGGAAGAACAGAGTGGAACAACGCGCACGTCCGGAATGAAGACCACCCCCATGGCTTTCACGTTCCTCCTCGAAGGCACCGTGCAGTCACGTGACGCACGGCTCTCTGGTGATCCACTGCTGGATGAAGGCCTCCCCCATAAACCGTCGCCGCCGCTCGTGGTCTCGCGATGACGCGGCGGCCTCGTCTGAGCTCCGCTTTAAAACCGCGCGCTCCAAGCAACAGCCAAACAACGTTGGGCCAACGTTGACACGTGGTTGCGAGCTGTCGGGCAGACCAACGTTGCCACATTCGCCGGGAAGCCATGACGGTCACCGCATCGCTCTCAGACGCGCTGCTTCTGCGGCCGTCTGGAACGCTCTCCTGCCGACATTGGGAAGCCACTGGAGCCATTGCACTTTTAAATCATCGTCTAGATTGACGAACGTATTTGTGTGTGTTTAGTTTGTTGTCCTTCCGCGGCTGTGCAGGGCGCGAAATAAGTTCGACGTGCAGAGGAGCGGGGCATGAAGCGCGCGGAGAAATTAACCAGCTCATAAATGAGGGGCAAAGCGCATTAGGGCGGCGTAATGGGGGTGACCATTTATCTATCACCTGCGGGCTCACGGGGGCGGAGGTGGCTCGGCGGAGCGAGACGTCTGGACGGAGAGGCGCGCGGGACGCTCCTTGCTCGCTCGCTCGCTCGCCCATCGACTGGGGCGCTCCGCCGTGGACGCGAGGCGGAGGGGGAGAAACGAAGCGTGAGAAATGCCGCGTGGAGCGCGCGAGATACGGCGAAGGGAGCACGGGACAGCTCAGCACAAAATATCAAATTGACGGGCGGGTGGGGGGTGGGTGGCGAGGCGAGGTGGGGGGGAGGGCATGGGCCGTACACGGCCGAGATTACACGGAGAGACAGACAGAGAGAGGGGGGGGGTTCACGCCGCTGCACCTTTTTGTGTTGCCGCGTTGCAAACTCCGCGCGGCGCCACGCTTCGTCGCGCGCCGTTTGCCGGAGACCCCCGGGCCGCGGAGCGTCACCACAGATTGGAGGGCGCGGAGCTCAGGGGGCCGCCTTGATTGCTGCATCGGCAGACCGCGACGGGCAAGATACTGACGGGCCTTCGACCAGCAGTAGATAGATCACGGCTGATGATGATGATGGTGGTTTTGATGATGATGATGATGATCAGGGCGGAGACGCGGGCTAACGGTAGCGCGTATGGCCGATCGTCGTTGCAGAGGTTCACGGTTCGATTCCAACGGCCGCCCTGGTTATTACGGTGGTGGTGTTGCGGATTAAACGCAATACGCGCTGCCTGCTGCTTCACCCACAGTGCACGGTAAAGATGCCCTGGCGTCATTCGCAAGAAGAGGCCATTGTGTTGCGGCGTGATGGCTCAAATTCGCAAAATGTTGGATTGGACGTCGCAGACGACATCACAGCAATCATAGCCAACCTACAATCATCGCGCCCACTGCGAAAAGTTGGTAGGACTCTCGTGTAAACGAGTAATGAGACTCAGCGAGGCTTGCCTGCCTAAATAACCGTACATTAATAAAACAACACGAATGATGATGAATGTTCACCTGACCAGAACGCACCTGCGTGGGACGAGTATATCTCACAAGGGCAATGACCATGTGATGATAATGATGATGTTGATTGACTAAATTGCCCGACTAGGATGTGAGCTCACGGGCCATCCCATTGTGAGTCAAGCGCCCTGCTCCTTCCATCGGGATCAGATTCTAACCACGGCTCCGTGTGCCTACTTGCTGGATGAAGGCCTCGCCACGACCGTGTCGGTTCAGGGCGAGGTTGGGGGGGGGGGGGGGTTGACCATACTTCACCACGCTGGTCAGTGTGGAATGGGAAAGAGGCCTAGGTCCGATTCAGATACCACCCAATTACCACTACCATTAGTCATCGCTGTTGGGTTCAAACTCGGGCTGGTGGGGTCATCACCGCGCAGCGCGCGAATCGCTGCACCACCGCTGCACTCCACTGCCACAAAGCGACTTCTCATCGCACCATTGCGGGGAAAAATGAAAACAAAACCAAAAAAACCGCACGCGTGTCACCGTGGCTCACCGTCGCCGGGTGGATTCGTGAGAGATTTTTTGATTTGTAGCTCAGATATCCGAGGAAGGCGCTCGAGCGTGTCTTTACTGCGGCCGCTAACTGCCTGTTGCACGCTTTGTTGAGCCACGTGGGATGCGACTCTTATCTGCCCGGCCGTTACGCGGTCATCTTTAGTGTCGTATCAATCCTTATTGTGGAATGAACTGCCAGGATCTTTAACTGAATCAAATTACATCACCTTCTGCCGGCAGGGTCACCCAGGGATCATTACACGGGAGAGACAAAGAGGGCACTGGCCGTGTGTTTTTGTATGGACGTGGCGGTGGAGGGGGGGGGGGCAGTGGGGGAGTTTGTGGGGAGGGTGGGGAGAGATGAGAGGGTTGGGCGAGTTTGGGTTAAATGGGTCACTCGACGGTTTGCCAAAAAATATAAATTCTGGTCATGTGTGCCGGGGCTAATTTATTTTTCACAGCCCATGGTCATTCCACTGCTGGATGAATGCTTTCCACGCCACCACGCCGTGTCGGTCGTGGGGTCACGGCAATAGAGGGCCGAATGTATTCACGTCTTGACGTGCGGCAGTGGTATGGATGGGTGCTATTGCGTGATGCCATATCGTGCGTAGTGCGTGTGCGGTCACGTTGAATGCACCGGTATTGGTGTAAACGCGTGGATATATAATGTGCGCTCTACGCTCCTATGGCATGATGTGATGCGTATTGCTTTGAGCACACTTCGTCACGCTGGTCACTGCGTGTTGAGTGCCCGGTGCGATGCGTTAACATCGCCACTCGGGCGTTGTGCTGACCACCCAGCCCCTCGTTGTGCCGTGTCGGCCTTCATTAGGTGCTACTCGCTAACAGCACTTTCCCCAACAGTCCGTTCAGGCTATAGGGGAGGTCTTTGTCTGTCGCGCGAGGAGGGACGGCCTGGGTACGGAGGGGGTGTCAGGCCGGTAAATGCCAGGACCGGTTCAGATGTCACTTGCCACTGATGTTGGTCATGGGCGTGAAGCGAAGTTAGGTCACCGGGTTCAGAGCCCACCGCGCTTTAGACGTCTCTCAGTCTGTGTCCGTGGCGCTGTCATTCACGTGGCCGCTGTGTCGACAGGTCGCTCGCACGCACAGTTCACACCGTTACTTTGTTCTCCTTGTATGGAACCGTTGTATAATTATTCGGTGGGATGTGTGTGTATGTGTTTGGATTCCCCCCGCCCGCACAATCTGGTTATTTTAGTTTGACAATTTAATTGGCCGGATTCTTATTTTTGTCCGTGTTCTCGCAACAAATATTCCACTCATTTGCTTCATCGGCTCTTTGATTGTCTGGCTTTTGTCAATGTATTTGATGCATGGAGAGATGCACATGCACACGGGCGAAGTGTGTACACTTAGTGCGTACATGACTTCTGATTATACCGCAGCTTCCACCAAAACAATATTTTCAAAACAGTTTATTATGGTTTCACGAGTGTATAACGATGTCGATGTTAACCGTAGCGTGGTGAAGTAAGGTCAAGCAATCCCCATAGCAACTGACATGGCTTGAAGAGGCCTTCATCCAGCAGTGGATTTACACGAGGCTATACGGTTTTTTTTTTACACACAGAACGACTTCAGTGTGTCAAGATTATCTTTTTGAGCAGGGTTACATTAAGGTTGGGGAATACTTAGCGATTTTTTTGACTGAGTATTTTTTGTTACAAAACATGATTGATCAGTTATAAACCAACAACAACTGCATATATGTTCGTAAAATTGTACTTCTCCCCCTTTCCACGATGTGATGTTTTACACTTCAATGTTTGTATATATTGTGTTAGCTTTTATATTCATTGCAGCAACAACAACGTATAGCCACCATGCCAAATTTCATCGTAATAAGTCACGTCCCAAAATAATGATATGGAAAATGCGTCCGACTTATGAGTCTAATGATTCATATTTTATATTCAGTTTCAGTGTACGAGGTTTTTCAAATCCTCCCACCGAGTGAAGAACACGCAACGGCACAAACACCACAAGCTGCTGCACGGTGCATGGCTGGAAAAGAGCACTGTTGTGGGATTTGTGCTGCTGTTGTTGTTGTTATTCTAACTTTGAATCCAATACCGAGCCGCGTGCAGCAATGGAAAGAAGCCGATATCAGTTCGCGGTCTGTCCCCGGCAATAATCCGTGGATAGAATGGCATGGGGGGGGGGGTGGGGGGGTTGAAGGGGGGTACCAATGCCCGTCCGTGCAAGGCTGGAGGTTAGGCAGGTGATCCTACAACTGCTGTTCAGAGGAGACCATCTGCTGCCAGATGACATTCAACCGAGAGGGGAGGGCATTAGCCCGAGCAGCCACCGCCAACCCAACCCGGCCCTGCCCAGCCCTGCCCAGCCCTGCACAACAACACACACTCACCTCCCCCGGGAGCATCCGGGCAGAGGGGTTAGGCGCGAGATAGGCAGACAGACCGCCCTGCCTTGGCTTGCCGCCCTCCATCCGTCTCTTCCTCCTGCCACCCCCACCGTGCACACGAGAGGTCAGCCGGGGTCAGCCGACTCGTGCCTGCCTTGTGTTTATCGAGGCGGAGTGCTGCCAAAGTGGGGAGGGGAGAGCGAGTGAAAGGGTGAGGAAGGTCGGGCGCTGGGGTGACGGCGGCGGTGATGGTGGATGGAGGAAGGGAGGGAGGGGTTGGCCCTAGGTCAGGGTGATTTTTGCTCCGTGGCTCCGCGGGCGATGTCAAATCTGTGCGCTGACAGCCTCATCCCCGCCCACCTGTGTTAACCCTTTGTTGATGACGGGGCCAAGTGGCGCCCCCCCACCTCTCGCCACACAGGGCTCGCTCCGGCGTTCTCTTCAAGCCCCCCCCCCCCCCCCGACTTGTGGGTGAGCAGTGCGACGGGGGCAAGATATCGACTCTTCAATTCGATGCAACACTCTCAATGGCTTCGGTGCGTTTCTCTCACTTATTGCGGCTAAATGGTACTCCTGCTACTACCACTGGCCACTGTCTGTGCACGAACAAGGATGTAAAGGCGCAGCCCTGAAAGTGCTCGCTCACGCCAAATCTGGTGGAAGGGTCTCCACTGGAGCCAGCTCTAGAGAGAGCCCCTCTATGGAGAGATTTTTGTTTGGCCAAATCATCCACGCTTTGGATTTCTTGTAAAATGTGGGATTGCCCACATTTCACCCCACCACACCCGGCCTGCCGATATACTCACCGTGCTGTACTGCTGAGGGTACTGGGTGTACCGAGGAGGGAGCTTTAGGATACTTGCCCCTTTGGTTCATATACCGCGTGCGCGTGAACATGCAATACTGCACACAAAAACAAAGATCCCCATATAGCGTGTTGGGGCAAGAATTGTGAGCGTGCACCTATTAAGGCCCGCACGTCGAAGGAAGGTGTGATCTAACCAGCACCACGCCCGGACGCCTTTGTCTCCCCAATATCCGATTTATTACACAAAGCAACAGGTTATATCGATTTCGGCTGAGTCGATCAAGAGCAGGCCTAGGACCGATTCTGATATTACTCGCCACTGATGTTTGCCTTGGCCTGGAATTAAACTCAGGTCACTCGATTAGTCGTGCGCAGTTCCGCCAACGATTACTCCACCGCTCCCACATGTATACATGTGTAGTGGCTTTATTGACGTCAGAGACTGTTCATTAGAGGCAACACGTATTTATTACAGACGCTTCAATTACAGTGGCGAATCTGATACTCGAAGAGGTAACGGCCTCTTCACCCGTACTCTATAGAGGGAACGTTCCCCGAGCTTTAGCCCACGCTAGCTCCCTGGTTCCCTCTATCCCGGTCCTCTCTCAGGAGGCTATCTGATCTGGCCCAGCTTCGGCGCAGGTCCCGATCACCAGCCCCACGAGTCCGGCCCTCAGAAGGACATCGGGCCTCGCCGCTCTGGTGTTGCACCTTGGCTTGCTTTGCCCGGCCCTCAAAAGGACAGCGGGCCAAAGGAGTTCCAGGGTCTGGCTAGTTGCTCTTCTTTCTTCACTGGCTCTTCATCTTGCTTGAGTCGAACTGCCCCTCAGCTCTCCGGGTCTCACCTTTTATACTGTCCCTCACTGAGGGGCGGGGCTGGGAGTGATCACAGCGTCCCCCACAGCCCCACAGGGTGGTGGCCGTAGCGGACGTGGTTGTGGCCACCGCCCTACAACCGCGTGTCACCCTCCCGTAACACCTCTACACATGCATAAGGCTATGGATGTAGCTGTGCAGACACAAGGACATAGATCGCCCATGTTGCCTTTACAGAACCGTCCTGTTCATTGTCGGCTGTAACCATCGTCGTTCTCAGGTTTTGTGTAAATTCACGGCCACTCCGTGACACGGCAAATCGCCGTTACCCTCCTCGGAAGCTGCGCCCTGCCTTCTGGAACGCAGACATCCCCGGGACCGCTTCCAGCGAGACGAGGCCACGTTTGTGAGATTCCTTCGCAGCGAAACGGCGAGACAAAGATCCCCCGCGTAGCCAATTGGGGGCAAGTATTGTTAGCGAGCGCCTTGTTAAGGTGACGCCCGGGGTGGTGCAGTCAGCACCCCGACAAGGCCACCTTCGTCTCCCCAGTGCCAATGCATTGCAGAAAGAAACAGGTTCGAGTTGCCCAATGGGCGCTCGTGACCAACACATATACCGGCTCTGTCGGGTTTTGTTTTTTTCCAGTGACCGGTGACTGCGAGTGGACGGAGTTTGCCGAACGTGGGACTGCGGTGGCTACCAACGCCGCCCATCACTGGCGACGGAGGCTGCAGTGCACTTGAGGAACACCAAGTGGCCCATATTTTAACACGTCACGTGGGGTTTATTTCACACCGCATTGGTGTGGAGCTTCTACTGTGGCTGAGGTTCTCCGACGCGTTTTCGGGTTATGCCGCCACGTGGTTTAGAACGATGTCCGACGTTTCACATCACGTGCTGGGTGGGAGCTACTCGATGACGTAAATGAGAACCATTTCCGATTTTAATTTTACGAAAATGTTATATAAAAAAAGAAAGAGCTTGAAGAAAAAGAACAATTCAGTTCCTGAAGAAGCGTCTCCCAAAACCTTAACCGAAACGTCGGACATCGAGCCGAACGATACACGGGAGAACGGGACGAGCCCGAGAGCCGCCCAGCGATGATTGGACGCCGCTGGCGAATGATTGACGTGGGCAGTGGCGCGCTACGCGTGGCCCGTGTTTGAGAAATAATCTCACGCGGAGATTTATGGACTCGCGTGTTCTAGTCTTGCGCATATCAGCAGAATGTTTGGGAGCTAAATGCAAATGTCGCGATGACTGCCGGCCACGACGAGAGGGCTTAATCAGAGAGAGAGTTCGTGTCGTGTCGCTCTGCCTCCTCCTCCGTTGAAGGAGCACAGACCACCACAGTGGGGTCACTCCAGGGTCCATCGTTTGGGTTGGGTGACCACAGTCGCCCAACTCTGGCTTGTCTCTAATAAATCTCTACGTATCTCGACGAGGTCTCATCCCTAGATCTCTATGAGTGTGTATCTCTATGCGTCTCTATGCGGTGACTATGTGGGTCTATGGTTTGGGTTGGGTGGTCACAGTCGCCCAACTCTGGTTTGTCTCTAATATATCTCTACGTATCTCGACGAGGTCTCATCTCTAGATCTCTATGAGTGTGTATCTCTATGCGTCTCTATGCGGTGACTATGTGGGTCCATAGTTTGGGTTGGGTGGTCACAGTCGCCCAACTCTGGCTTGTCTCTAATAAATCTCTACGTATCTCGACGAGGTCTCATCTCTAGATCTCTATGCGTGTGTATCTCTATGCGTCGCTGTGTGTTTAACGTGTGGGTCTATAGTTTGGGTTGCATGGCCACAGTCGCACTGCCGTGGCTTTGCGTCTGAAATGAAGCAGATGTTTACATTCACCTGGTGATTGTCTGATGCCGATTGGTGGTTACGCGTGAAAGTTCTCCTCGAGAGCCTCACGTGAGAGTTCTGCTGGAGAGCTTCGCGTGAGAGTTCTGCTGGAGAGCCCTCGAGTGAGGAACTCGAGTGTTGCGAGCGTCACGTCAAGTGCCCCCCGCGCGCGCGTGAACTTAATGGGCAAGACGTTAGGCCACGCCACTCCATGCCCTTCAAGCACCCTCTGCTGCCTGTGTGATTGTACCGGAGTGTGTGGCACTTGCTCCAATAGTCTGGGGGATTTTTGTCTTTGTGTGTGGGTGGGGAGCGGTAGTGTAGCGGTTAGCGCGTTGTGCTACCAACCCGGCCACCCTATTTCGATTCCCGCTCACGATCAAACACCAGCGACGATTGATTTGGGCCTCCCCTATGTCGAGTCGGCCTCAAATGAGTACCTGGTGCGGTGTGTGAACATCGCCACTGGGGAGACAAAGGCGGCCGAGCGTGATGCCGGTCACCCACGCGTCGTCGCCTCAACAAACCGTTGGCCGGAAGCTTCGATCACAGCCGGCAGGGCGCGCGAGGCGTTCGGTGATCAACACCACGCACGGCCGCCTTTGTCTCCCCATTGTCACAAACACCGGGCAAACGCGACCACGATGACCGTGCAGTTTTGACATGTGCCACTTCATTCGCCATGCAGCCTCGTGAGAGGGTGGCAGCAATGGAGAGAGAGAGATTGCGAAATGAATAAATCATTTATCAATTTGGTTGTTGTTGTTACTGCTCTCGTCTTGGCCGGTGCTGTGACGCGATGCCGATTCCTCCCCAGTAAGAAAAACAAACAAGGCGAGGATGGATGGCTCCATTGGCTCTGTGGGGCGGGGTGACGACGACGGGGTGACGACGACGACATACGAAAGAGAGCACACACACCCGGCCGCCTTTGTCTCCCCAGTGTTGATGTTTACACCTCGCACCAAGTGGTCATTTGTTACGGCTGAGTCGGCCTAGGGGAGGGTCCAGGACTGGGTTCAGATAATCGTCTCCGGTGGTGGTGGTGGTGGCCGTGAGCGGGGATTGAACTCTGGTGGCCGGGTTCGTAGCGCGGCGTAACGCTAACCACTGCTCTGCCGCTCCCCACGCACGCACACACACGCGCAGCATGCCTGCATGCCAATGTGATCACACGTCCACGCACACGAGCACGTGCTGATGCACTTACACAGCAATGCGTTCACACACACACACACAAGTGCACACAATGCACGCGTGTTTACATGTGAGCATTTCAAAAGGGGTTAATTGCTCTGTATTCAAATTGTACATATTTGAACAATATTTGGGCTCAATAAAATCCCTAATCGGCTGTTATTGGTGTACATAACACGTGTAATCACGCGTGTGTTTACATACCCAGAGGGTCATTGCGCCTCTATATTGTTTGTAAGGTACAGGCGCAGCCCTGCAATGTCTCGCTCACGCCACTGCTGGGGGAAGGGCCTCGGCTAAGAGGGCCCTCGAGAGGAGGTGGTACATGTCCAGCTGGCCACACATCCTGAACGACGTGGGAATACAGTACCCACACTTTACCCCACCATCACCGGACTTGCCAATCGAGTGCTCGATGTCGCGCACCCATCTGCACCTCCGCGGGGGACAGATGGGTGCGGCGATGATTCGTGAAACGTTCCCCTCCCCCACTCCCCCACTCCCCTCCCCCACTCCCCTCCCCCCCCCCTTTATTTTTGAGTGCCGTTTCGAGAGATGGAATCTGCGACCTCTGCATTGCAAGCCCCACGTCTTCGGCCCACGGTCATCATTCCCACTCTTTGCTTATGGTGTTACAATTCAGTCAATGAATGACCATGAGTTCACGAAACAAAGGCAAACACAAAGACCCCCCCCCCCGTATAGCCCAACACGGACTGTTGGGGGCAAGTGCCGTTCGCAAGCAATCAACACAATTGTGGTGCCGAGCAGGCATGCGTGCAATGCACACAGGTGCGTGAATGAACGCACGGGGATTTATGCTCGCGTAGTCAATAACCCACGGCCCATAGACAGTCAGTAAATACAAAGATCCCTCGTACAACAGAGATTATTGATGACGGTGCTGTTAGTTAGCGAGCACCTGTGAGGGCCAGCTCGGGACACGAGGAAGTGGGTGGGCAACACCACGCCCGTGCCGACGTTGTCTCCCCAGTGGCGATGTCTGCACACCGCACCAGGTGCTCATTTGAGGCTGAGTCGACCTATAGGGAAGGTCCAGGACTGGGTTCAGATAATCGTCACTGGGTGGGAGTCACCAGGTACGTGGGGCATTGCTCTAACCACTGCGCCACCGCTCCCCACAAACACTGTAATGTATCTTGTCATCGCGCAAACACGAGCGCAAATCTTTTGGTGGCGATGCTGAGTTTGCAGCGATGCACGAACCACAAATAACAACTCAACACATTTGTCGAAAAACACTGTTTCCGTTAAAGGAACAAAACAAATATATTTTATAGGCGACGTTTCGGACAATGGCCCCTCTCCATAGCACGTATATAATGAGCGCACACACAAGGTGAGAGACAGACGTGCTGCACGGGAACATCACGGGGACATCACGGGGACATCACGGGGACATCACGGGGACATCACGGGGACATCACGGGGACATCACGGGGACACCACGGGGACATCACGGGGACATCACGGGGACACCACGGGGACATCACGGGGACATCACGGGGGCATCACGGGGACATCACGGGGACATCACGGGGACATCACGGGGACATCACGGGGACATCACGGAAACATCACGGGGACATCACGGGGACATCACGGGGACATCACGGGGACATCACGGGGACATCACGGGGACACCACGGGGGCATCACGGGGACATCACGGGGACATCACGGGGACATCACGGGGACATCACGGGGACATCACGGGGACACCACGGGGACATCACGGGGACATCACGGGGACACCACGGGGACATCACGGGGACACCACGGGGACATCACGGGGACACCACGGGGACATCACGGGGACATCACGGGGACACCACGGGGACATCACGGGGACATCACGGGAACATCACGGGGACACCACAGGAACATCACGGGGACATCACGGGAACATCACGGGGACACCACGGGGACATCACGGGGACATCACGGGGACATCACGGGGACACCACGGGGACACCACGGGGACATGACATACGCAGTACTGACTTGATGTGTTATTTTAACGAGCCTTTTGCCCGTCCCAGGACGGGTGTATCGCAGTAAAATCTGCAACTTGCAAGCGAAGAGCAGACCGCGACGTGATTTTCATCAACTCGTGTGCAATTTGTAAGGGCGCGGTGACACAGACCTATTTCATTTACAGGTTATAATCCCTTGTTCATCACGACGTCCGTTTTACTTTGATGTCTCAACAGCGTGACGGAGATCACGTGACGTGAGGGTTCTGCCTTTGTGGTGAGGGTTGTCGGTTGACGCCGAGGAGGGGGGAGGAGGCGCCTCGCCCCCCCCCCCCCCCCATGTGGAGTGACGTTACCCGCTCATGATTATTAATGAGGGGCGGGTCCATGTGGAGGACGTAACCTGTTCTTGATTATTTGTATTAATGAGGGGGGCGGTCCGATGTGTAGTGACGTCTCGAGCTTTAAGGACATTCCTGGGTGATTATAGTGGGTATGTACAGATGCAATGGTCATGATGATGACCAAGACGAGGCTGTTGTGATGATGATTACGATGACGGTGATAATGGTGATCTGCCTTGATGGCAATATGATATGCATACAGTGCTAACCTTCATGTTTAATTTATCCGGAAGGTCATACATGTATACGCATGATGTTGGTTATTTTATTTTATTATGTTTTATTTTTTATTAATTCCCTCCTACGTGACTTTACCGAAAGAACCAAGAAGATGAATCCCTGCAGTCACGAAAGTTTTAAATCGAAAAATGATGTTGGTTATCAACACACAATCAAATATGCATCAGCACCCATATACATCCGCGCAGTACAAAGATAAAGATCCCCCGTATGGCCTACGTAGATTGTTAGGGGCAAGAGTTGTTCGCGATCGCCTATTAATTCCGGCACGATGGTCTGCTTCCCGACCGCCTTTGTCTCCCCAGTGCCCATGTTTTACGCGCCGCAACAGGTATTCATGTTAAGCAGAATCGACCTTTGTCAGGCCCAGGATCGGTTCAGATAATCACCCCTGATTTTATCCGCGGCCGGTAATCTCACCCGGGTTGCTGGATTCGTAGCGCAGTGCGCTAACCACTACCAACGCTACCGCTCCCCACGTAGATGCACGCGCATGCACACACACACATTCACAGCCCCCCACGGGCACCCTCCATCCACCCCTCTCCCCCGTGTCTCCCCATCTCCGACTCCCAAACTGAACAAAGGAGGCTCAACGTGACAGATGTGTGTATGTGCACACAAAGACAAAGGTCGCCCGTATAGCCTCAACACACTGTCGGGGCAAGTGCTGTTAGCGAGCACCTATGAAAGCCGGCACGGCACACGAGGGGTTGGGTGGGCAGCACCACGCCCGCGGCCGTCTTTGTCTCCCTAGTATCCATTTGAGGCCCTTTATAGGTGCTCGCCAACAACACTTGCCCCGACAGGCTGTGAAGGCTTTTTAGGGGATCGTTCTCTGCAGATGAGACAATTGTTTCGCCATCAGCTTATTGCTGCTGCTGCTGATCATTGTGTTTGATGGGAAATCAGTGCGCGCACAGTGCGTAGGCATTCCTGCCGGTGTCAGAGGGCCCTTTGCTGGACAAAGAGGGCTAATTCATGGGCATTCGGATAATTGCATTATGCACGTGAAAGGGAATGGTAAAGGCGCAGCCCTGCAATTGCTTGATCACGCCACTCGCAGAACTGCAGTCTGGAGCGCCCTCCTCTTGGCGATATTTTTCGCCTCATTTTTCACGCTGGCCAAACCCTCCTGGAAGTACCCACACTTTACCCTACCACCACACGTGACCACCTGCGAATCGATTAGCATTCTACCCATTTATACTGCTTAGTAGATGGGGTCGTGGGTGGGAAGGGGTGGTTGGCGATATCGAGGTGTTATAGTGCATGCTCACCGCTCCCATCGCCTTTGTCAATCCACTGCTGGATGGATGCGGGCCTCCCGTTACAATGGGGGTCAATTGACCAGACTTCCTCACGCCGGTCAGTGTGGGTCGGTAAAGGCAGAGAGCGTGGACGTAGAAGCGCCACGGTGGCTAGGAGATGTTAATCACCTCGCCTGGTATACAGGAGGTCGTGGGTTCGATCCCGACCCTGACGCCTGCTGCTGTAAATTTGGAGTCTGCGTGTTTTTCTCTCCCCGTGATCGCGTGGATTTTTCTCGGGCTCCACACAATTTTTCCCTTCCACATTTTGAATCAACATCACGGCGTTGAGATTATTTGGCCGCTCTACATTTCCACGTGATGACAAGCCACTTGCGTTGAGCTATCATTCGCGAGAGCCAGGTCGCTTGTGAAAAAGAGCTAAATATCTCAGTGGGCCTCATATTTTAAAATAAAAATTGTTTATTGTTTTAGTTGAGGAGCGTAGTACGGTACAACATTGCATTTTTTTCTGCCCTGCCCCCTGCTGCCCGCCACGCGTAATGATACTCCTGCTCGATGCCTATCCTAGCACTGTCCAGGGTCAAACCTGCTTAGCCTCCGAGGTGGGGCGCATTTCGGATTATTCGGCCATGGGAACCTTACGTAAATCCGCACACATTACTGAACGCATCTTTACATTGTGCACATTAATCTCAGTGAATGTGTTGGATGTTTTATTCATGGACAAATCATTCGCACTCCCCTTCTTCATTACCTCATCTACATATACACGGCTACACTATCATATTCCATAACGTGCATTAGTCGAAATGCGAATGAAGCAATGTAAACACCATTTTATTTGTACACAGTGTGTTAGTGAATGAATCGCAGCGTACTTTAAACTCAACACACTCGTTTAAAAAAAAAACACTACTTCGAGAGAGAGAAATAAAGATATAATCGGCGACGTTTTGAGCAATGGCCCTTCTTGAGAGCACGTGGGCACATGTTGTGCTATTAATGAGCCGTCGTGGGTGTTCCAATGTTATTAACAAAATTTGTTCGAGTTTTTTGGTGGTAATTTCACTTGCATACCACTGCCAAAACAGGATCAGCAGCATCACTACATAATCATATATTAAGTAAGCATCATACGATACGGCACAATCTTATACAATGTCGTCTGCTTTATAGAGCGACTCAAGCGCTTGGTCAATCCACTGCTGGATTAAGGCCTCCCCCAAATCCGTGGCCCGGAATCGAACCTGGGTGATGGGCAGGTTTATTTAGCGCAGTGTGTAAACCATAGTGTGTGAACCACAGTGTGTAAACTACAGTGTGTGAACCACAGTGTGTAAACCACTGCGCC
Organism: Petromyzon marinus; assembly: GCF_048934315.1. Lineage (NCBI taxonomy): Eukaryota > Metazoa > Chordata > Hyperoartia > Petromyzontiformes > Petromyzontidae > Petromyzon > Petromyzon marinus. The sequence continues at coordinate 1,751,206 of NC_133720.1, read as the reverse complement.
ACCGCTCCCACCCTATGTTACAAACCCTAACCGACCAAACCCAACCCATCAAAGTCATTAAACAAAGACAAAGCTCCCCGCGATAGCAGTATCGACTTTCTGGAGCAAGCGCTGTGAGAAAACTCGTTTGCTATAACTTTAATAAGTAACTTACTATTTTTTTTTTACCAGGTAAGGCCCACTGTGCTATACAGCTCTTTTTTTCATAAGCGACCTGACCACAAATGGTAGCTCAACGGAGAGGCTTATCGTGTGGAAATTACCCTTAACGCATGTTTTTAAATGTGTAGGGAAAAACCGGAGGACCCCGAGAAAAATCCACGCGACCGCGGGGAGAGAGAGAGACACGCAAACTCCAAATATACAGCAGCAGCAGGCGTCAGGGTCGGGATTGAATCCACGACTTCCTGCATACCAGGCGAGGTAGTTAACATCTCCTAGCCACCGTGATGATGAGAGAGAGAGACACGCAAACTCCAAATATACAGCAGAAGGCGTCAGGGTCGGGATTGAACCCACGCATTCCTGCATACCAGGCGAGGTAGTTAACATCTCCTAGCCACCGTGATGATGATGATGAGAGAGACACGCAAACTCCAAATATACAGGAGCAGGCGTCAGGGTCGGGATCGAACCCACGACCTCCTGCATACCAGGCGAGGGCGTTCACATCTCCTAGCCACCGTGGTGCCACCTAATTAGGTCAGCACGGCGCACACAAGTGGGTAAGTGCGACCAGCCTCGAGGGAAGGCCCCTGGACCCGGTAACTGATATCGCTCGCCACTTACGTTTTCTCGTGGCCGGGAATCGAACCCAGGTCCGCTGGGACCATCCACAGCACAGCGTGCCCAAGCACTGCGCCACCGCTCCACCGCTCTGCCACCTGGCCACGAGGTATTGCTGCGGCACTAAAGGTGAGTGAACGATTTGATTTCGATATGAAAGCGGCTGGGAAACAGAGTGATCACCTAGGAGGGATCACCGATGAGTGATCACAAAGGTCGCTATCTGATGGAACTCAAAGCAGTTTGGAGCGAAGCGTCGTCGCATCTTGTTGATGTTGAATTCCGTCGCGGAAACGTCTCAAGCCACCGTTGAAGAAGAGGCTCTGATCGGTCAGAATCCGATCGCTCTGTTACCACGAATAGACGATAACATCGTTGACAACGTCACTTTGACGCGTAGGCTTCCGCGAGCAATGTTATTCATGAGGAAGGGGGTTTTTTTTCTTCCTGGGTTACATCGTGCAAATATACGCGATAATCTTCTTGTCGTCGTGTGGTGGAGGGTTGATGACAATAATTGTTTAGGCACAAATCTGCCACACGTGGCCGAACACACACACAAAAAAAACAAATACGGATCGTTGTGTGTGGCTACGAGAAAAAAAAACCCCGCTACGTTTTAAGTTAAGAACGCAATTATATTAGCATCACCCTTGCGCCACACGCCGGCATATGGCTCGTGGAAACTTCATCTCCATTCGCCGTTGAAGTTTCTCGTGCCAGCTGTTCGGATATCCGCTGTCCGCGGAGGGTGCGGTACCACTGCGAGTGGTCAAGTGAGTGGCGTAGCGGCCACGACTGTGTAAGTCGGAGGGTGCCGCAGCTCAGCAGATGCTTCCCCGGGCGGCTCTCGCTTACATCAGAGATGCAGCGGCGACCCGGAATGTTCTGATGCTTGCAGGTCTCTGTGAGGGTGAGTGGGGGTCTCTGTAGGTCACAGGTTTCTATGAGAGCGAGTGGAGGTCTCTGTAGGGCACAAATCTCCATGAGGGTGAGTGGAGGTCACTGTAGCTCACAGAACTCTATTCGAGTGATCACCACGGAGAGAGAGAACACGTGGACTCCAAGTATTGAACAGGCATCTTCAGGGTCCGGGATCGAACCCACGTGCTCCTGCGTACCAGGCTAGGGGGATAACATCTCCTCGCCACTGCGATGCCCACTACTGTGCAAGCTTACGCTCTGTGCAAGCTCGCCACATCTCAATCGAATGATGAAACAAAAACAATCCCCGCTGTCTATATGCGGCCAGATTGGACAGGTGCAGAGCTGAAAAGATGCACAGATGCGTGAGCAGGTGGGCACGTCTGCAGATGTACCCACACACGCACGCACACGCGCTGTGGATGCAAGGGCCTTACCAGTGTGGTGCTGCTATCGCATTTGCATCCTAAGCAGATATTTATTTTTTTGTGGAGGGATGTGTGGGGGGGGCTGGCGCAACTTAAATTGACAAAATCACAAGTGCGATGACAGAAGAGATGTAGACGAGAGATGGAGATGTGGCGATGACAGAGAAATTTATGCGAAAGTGTAGAAGTAGTGACACGAGACACGGAGTAAGGACGCAGTGGAGTGGTGGAAAATGTCGCTGATTCGGATTTGAAGTCGAGCTGATATTTGACGACACGACCGATATTTGATTACACAGCTACTGCTGTGCTCATGTATCCGGTGGCCCTCCCCAGCTGCTTGGGGCCCTACGCTTTGGCATGGTTTTTGGATCGTGGTGATTGCCACAGGCACTGCGCGACGTGCTGGGAACGGGGAAAATAACGGGCGCGGTGTCGACAGAGCGGTCGGACTCGCTGCCGGCACCACAGAACACACCGATGTCACAGGCGGCGCTGGTTACATCGTGTGTGTCGTGCAGCTATTACGTTACCATGGCGCACGCGGTGATGGTTAGATTGTTGTATTACATATGACGGCAATGTCGTGGTCTGCTGGCCAAGACGAGGGCGCTTCAGGAGAGAATTGGTCTCGTGTTGCTGCTCCTCCTCCGTTGAAGGAGCGCAGACTACAGCGGGTTTACTGTGTTGGTCCGTAGTTTGACACCGCGGTGAGCACGCGTACAGCCCGTGCATGGACACCGTCTGAGTTGCATTGCTGAGCTGCAATGTACTACCGGAAGTGGTGAGTGATATCTCGAGGGGTCCAGGACAAACCTCCCTTCGTCACGCTGCACTGACCAGCGCGGTGAAGTATGGCCAAACAGACTCATGACCGACGCACACGACACGGGGAAGGATGGGGGTGGAGGGGAGGCCTTCATTCGTTATCAGTAAATAATAATAATACATTTTTACTATTTACTAATTATCTGAACGTGTAAAATCACAAACAGCAATGACTGTTAACGTTGAGCAGAACGACCCAGGGGGTGTAAACGATTGGTGGTCAAGAAGCGCCGAGTCACGGGGCCGGTGGCTACACCGACGTCTCTGGGAGGGGTTGGTGGATCACGGCACCACCAACGTCTGCGAGAGGGGTTGGTGGATCACGGCACCACCGACGTCTCTGGGAGGGGTTGGTGGATCACAGCACCACCGACGTCTCTGGGAGGGGTTGGTGGATCACGGCACCACCGACGTCTGTGAGAGGGGTTGGTGGATCACGGCACCACCGACGTCTGTGAGAGGGGTTGGTGGATCACGGCACCACTGACGTCTGTAGGAGGGGTTGGTGGATCACGGCATCACCGACGTCTGTGGGAGGGGTTGGTGGATCACGGCACCAATGACGTCTGTGAGAGGGGTTGGTGGATCACGGCACCACCGAAGTCTCTGGGAGGGGTTGGTGGATCACAGCACCACCGACGTCTCTGGGAGGGGTTGGTGGATCACGGCACCACTGACGTCTCTGAGACTCCATTCCCGCGGGGCGTTGAGAGGGCGCCTCCGGCTGGCCCCGCGAGGGGAGGGCAGTGACAGTGAAGTGGTGGACTAATACCCATCAGTCCCTTCTGTGGGAGGAAACCACCGCAGGCGATGCCCTCTAAAATGAAGATTGAACACGGTTGGCTACGGACGGTGCGAAAGACAACATACATACAACTTACATACAACATATAACATACATACACCATACATACAACATACATACACACACCATACATACAATATACATGCATACAACATGCATACACCATACATACAATATACATACAACATACGTACAACATACGTGAGATGGAGTGTTGCCCCCTCACACGTGTGGATTTTATCCAGGTGGTCAAACGTCCTCTCACGCGTACAAACACGCATGTGATTGGCTGGCCACATCTCGCCATGTATAGAGTGAAGATCGCAGAGCTCGGGCAGGTAAAGGGCCGTCTCTCCGCCTGGCTGCTGCTGCTCCCTTCCCGCCCCTGGTCTGTGATGGTTCCTCCTCGCGTCTCTGAGTCGTCCTCTCTCTCTCTCGTCGACAGCGAGATAGTTTGTGTGTGTGTGTCAGTGGTGCAGCGTTACACATTGAAATAATAATTGTTGTTGTTGTTGTTATGCAGCTCTGTAAATCTACACACACACACACGAGATCTGGCGCACTGCATTTACCTTCAAAGACAAAGATCCCCCGTGTAGCCTTAACAGGCTGTTGGGGCAAGCGCTGTTAGCGAGCACCTATGAAGGCCGGCACGCCACAGGAGGGGGTGGGTGGCCAGCACCACGTTCGGCCGCCTTTGTCTCCCCAGTGGCGATGTTTACACACTGCACCAGGTACTCATTTGAGGCTGAGTCGACCTTCTGCACTACACACAGATACACACACACGTATCACTCTAGCAGCGGCCAGTGTCCCTAGGACACACATTCAACGCGTGCGATCCGTACATGTCCACGAAATTGCAACGGGCATGCATATTGCGTGAATAATATCATACGGTAAATAACTATAAATACATACACAACCTGCAAAAAATGCCTGCTGGCTAAAACGTCAAGTCTTTCTTTCTCTCTCAGCAAGAAAATAATTCGTTTTTTTTTATTTTGTTTATTTAATCAAACTGCATATGATGGTTTCTCGCAGTGACAATTTGATCTATACACGGTATGGTAATGCAAGTGTGTAAATAATTCTGCGCTCTGCAAAAAAACCACACCTCTCTGTATTTTTACGCGAGCATAAATCCCCTCTCTCTCTCTCTCGCGCTTTGTATGCACACGTGTATACACACGGGACAGTGTCCCGATATGTACAGGGACATTTAATGATTCTGTATTCCCCGTGTCAAGATGTGTTATTACTTTCCCCTTTGTGACGGTGTTCCACGTTTCCCGATTGTAGCAAATGTGTGGACATTGTGGACACCGGCGTTCAATAATAATAATAAAACAACAACAACAACAACGGAGTCTGGCAGCCAAGGAACGCAACGCGTCTTACCAGGAACACATCTACTGGGGGAGATGGAGCGAGTGATTGAATCAGCTCCTCGTGCGCAGCAGCAGTAGGGTGCTCGTTGGATTATTGCATCGCAGCATCGTGAGAGGTGGTGGAGGCCTGGCGGGGTATATAGGGGACGACCTCATCCAGCAGTGGATTGACCATGGCTGATGACGACGACGATGTTTGTTGCTTTTGCTTATCAAGTTCCCTTTTTCCGCAAAGCACTGCGCCCTTCTTCCATCACTCATTCGCCCACCTCTTTGTCTCATCATCATCACCATCACCATCTTCATTTCGCTGTGCCTTCAATCCCCGACGGGGGAAGGGTCCTCATCCGACACCGCCGTCTCGGCCTATTCGTGCACGCGGCTCCTCGTCTCCGACAATCAGATCTAAACTATGTAACTGTATTTATTTTAGCAGCTAAGGGCCCTGCTGAGTTACAACAATATCTATTTTTTTGAGAAGCGACCTGACTCTCACAAATGATAGTGCGACGAATGTGGGGGATTTTGTTTTTTGTCGCGTGCAAATGTACAGCAGCCAAATACGCGAAGCGCATGGTGACTCGAAATGTGGCGGGGGAAACCGGAGGAAAATCCAGGCGCCCACTGGTAGAGAGAGAGAGAGAGAGACACCGCAAACTCCAAATATACAGCAGCAGCAGCAGGCGTCAAGGTCGAAATCGAACCCACGACCTCCTGTACACCAGGCGAGGTGGTTAACATTTCGCCACCGCAGGAGCGAACCCGGGGCAAACTGTGGCCTCCACCGCCCAAGATGAACCTCGCGCTGCTCACAGATCATCATCGCGCTCACCCATGCGGACCATGTTAATGCAGAAGTAGGCCCGGCCAGGGGGGAGGGGCGATGGAACGAGACGACGCCTGGAGGAACATTGGAAAAGGTGGCTCAATTTGATGACTTAGCGACTACGACGAAGTATATATTGTGCTTCCAGTTGTGTTTTAGAGCTGCTTTTTGTTTTCCCTCCCGCACCTCCAATTAGCACGGTTGGCTACGTACGGTGCGAAAGAAGTTCAACACACATACGTTCCCTTCAATAGGTGTCTCCGTTTGTTTGATGGTCTTGTAAATTGTGTTTTGTGTTGCAAGCATTTATCTCAGGGGGAAGATGTGCCCATTGATTTTCGTTTTTTTTTTCAGCAAAACATGAGGAATGTTGGAATGCGAGCGGAATTTTGACGATTTCGTCCGAAGACGTTTCGCCGGTGATGACAGCCAGCATCCTCAGGTGTCAACAACAAAAGCTTCGCTCCATGCAAGAGTCGACCTTCCGTTTTACTGAGTAAACCAAATCAAGTGGCATATTTTCACCATGGCGTGACAATTTGATTTGACTCGCTCGGCTGTCGAGTGGCGGAGCGTTATAGTGAAAACAAATGCCTGGATTATCCGCACGATGATCTATCCCACAAGAGCATTATTGTGAACAAGAACAATGGTTGTATATGCGACATCATTGGGATGAGGTCACTTCCACCTTTTTGGAATCATCATAAATGTAACATCTACAGGCATGGTATTCCGATTATTCGTATCAATCTACTGCTGGATGAAGGCCTCTCCATGTCGTGTCAGTAAAGGGAGGTTTGTTTGACCATACTTCAGGACCGGGATTTCCAATTGCCACTCACCGTTGATGTCAGCCGTGGTTGGTAATCAAACTCAGGTGGCAGGGTTACCAAACAAAGAGCCGGCTGGATGAACGCAGAGACGGCGAGACTCTACCACCAGCGAGACTCCACCACCAGCGAGACTCCACCACCAGCGAGACTCCACCACCAGCGAGACTCCACAACCAGCGAGACCCCACCACCAGCGAGGCTCCACCACCAGCGAGACTCCACCACCAGCGAGACTCCACCACCAGCGAGACTCCACCACCAGCGAGACTCCACCACTAGCGAGACTCTACCACCAGCGAGACTCCACCACCAGCGAGACTCTACCACCAGCGAGACTCCACCACTAGCGAGATTCCACCACCAGCGAGACCCCACCACAAGTGAGACTCCACCACCGGTGAGACTCCACCACCAGCGAGACTCTACCACCAGCGAGACTCCACCACTAGCGAGACTCTACCACCAGCGAGACCCCACCACCAGTGAGACTCCACCACCGGTGAGACCCCACCACCAGTGAGACTCTACCACCGGTGAGACTCTACCACCAGCGAGCTCCACCACCAGCGAGACTCTACCACCAGCGAGACTCCACCACCAGCGAGACTCCACCACTAGCGAGGCTCCACCACTAGCGAGATTCCACCACCAGCTTGCCCACCTGAAGTGCAAACCACAGCCAATCGTTGCTGTTATCCTCACCGTTTTCCGACTAAGCTCGAGACCGTAAACGCATTGGCTCTGTCCGTAGCGGGGGCGACGGTCACGACAAAGAACTCTCACGACGATGATACCAACGATGAACGAAAACTCAGTGAGGGCTGTGTTGACATTCGGGACTCGCACTCAAAAGAGAGAGAGAGAAAGAAAATAAAATCATCCGCGCTCAACAAAGCGTTGCCCGAAAACTCTGGCGGCACAAACAGAACCAAAATACGTAACTTTTTAATAAACATTTTTTTTACAAATATGCAAAAATACAATGTTTTGCGCCTGACCATTGCCCCTCGGCTTATTCCAAGCTGCTAATTAAGTAATGAAACCATATCAGAGGACTTTCCGCGTGTTTCTGCACGCGGCGTTCGAGGGGCATTTGTGCGCACGCCTCCTTCCCCCTTCTCGCTGTTGCTACGAATGTTGCCGGCGTGCGCGCGTGTGCGCGCGTGCGTGCGCGCGCGTACGTGCGCGCGCGTGCGTGCGTGCGCGTGCGTGCGCGCGCCCGAGTCTCGATATCGGTGCCCGCACGCGCGCGCGCCCGCGCGGGTGTTTGCGACGCGCGCGCGCCGCGTGACATATGGCGCCGCATTCTGAGCGCGCCGTGTTTGACGGAATCATTACTAAATAACGCGCCCGGGGGACTCGGCTTGCATCTGCCGAGCGGCAAAACGCCACTGATGGACCTCGCCTGCCTCTCCACCTCCCTCCCTCCCTCCCTGCTCGCTCGCTCTCGTTCGCTCACACAAATGAATCGCTGCCACGGTTCTCAAACAGTGGGCCGCACTCCGCAGTCCTTGAACTGGAGGGGGTGGGCGGGTGGGTGGGTTGAGGGGGGGGTTGCTGCAGGCTGCGACGTGGATACCGTGCAGGAGAAATGTCGAGTGTGCGTGGGGAGCGTCAGCGCCACAGTGCGGCAACAAAACACGCTCGTACGCAACGTGAGACAAATGCCTTACGAATGCAACATTGCCGAGTCACGTGGAAACGCGGTCTCTCTGTGTGTTCTGTGGCCGTGTTAACATGGGGGGGGAGTGGGCGGTGGGGGGGGGGCGATCAGGGGGGCCAGTGGTCTTGATTTGGGGGGCCGCCCCACCAGAACCACTTATTTCAGTAACCGATTACCCTGCTGGTTATCGGTTCCATTCCTTACCACCATCACCACCATCATCATCATCCATCGGGTGGCTGCTGTTGTATCTCCCAGTGCTGGTGTCCGTACACCGCCACAGATCTTCGAGTGAGGCCGAGTCGATCGAAGCTTGGAGGCGGCAGGGGGCGTGAGCCAAATCGTCATTACCACGCAAGGGATTCAAACCGAATAGCAGCGAAAGGTGAAGGATCGGAAATCAGAATCTGTATTTATACCGGAGGAATCCGATGAGCTGTAAAGCTCTTTTTCACAAATGTCCAGTATTTGGCGGTTCAGAACGTTATAACAATAAATACTAAAAATTAACGGGGGTGGTGATTCCCGCTCACGGCCAACACCAGTGACGATTATTTCAACCGGTCCTGGGCCTCCCCTAAGTCGTCTCAGCCTCAAATGAGTACCTGGTGCAGTGTGTAAAACATCGCCACTGGGGAGACAAAGGCGGCCGAGCGTGGTGCTGGCCACCCACCCCCTCGTGTGCCGTTCCGGCCGTCATAGGTGCCCGCGAACAGCACTTGCCCCAACAGTCTGTTAAGGTTACACGGGGGATCTTTGTCTTTTTCTCGCGTGGCTGCTTAGAGTTTGAGACGATGCTCGATTGAAGTGCTTGCCGCCTTTGCTCGCAACTAGTAAACATAAACAAACTCAACATGTTGATCAACAACACTGTGGCCTTAACACGAGGAGTATATATTAGGCGACGTTTCTGGGAGTGGCCCCTTCTTCATGATTGTCCACATCGTCGTCTCTCGTATACTTTTTGCAGGCTGCAGTGTTTTTGTAGTGGTTAATATTAACGAAGGTGTCGCGTTGTGTTTGTTGTTAATGTTGTTGCTGTTGGATATGTTGTTGCTGTTGTTGTTTGTGCGCCACTTACCAACGTAGTATCACCACCGCATTATTTGTTTGGCTGATAAAGTTGCAGGGCGGGTGGGTGGGGGCGGGAAATAGATGAAAAAGAAAATAGAATTTGGCCAGCCGGAAATAATGAAAAGTAATAATCATCTGCAGGCACTGCTGAGCACTCTCAGCGTACGGCCTCGAACGAGACACCGCCTACTTGGTGACGAGAGATCAGCTGACGGTGACTCCTCCATTGTCTCGTCTTCCCCCCCTATGCCCCCTGCATGCCCCCTCTCTCCCATGCCACCTCCACCATGCCCCCCACGCCCCCCCTCTCTCTCCCACGCCACCTCCCCCATGCCCCCCTCTCTCCCATGCCACCTCCCCCATGCCCCCCACGCCACCCCTCTCCCACGCCCCCCCTCTCTCCCATGCCCCCAACGCCCTCCTCTCTCCCATGCCCCCTCTCTCCCATGCCCCCCACGCCCCCACTCTCTCCCATGCCACCTCCCCCATGCCCCCCACGCCACCCCTCTCCCATGCCCCCCACGCCCCCACTCTCTCCCATGCCCCCCCACCGCGCTATCTAATTCTACACCCCCATTGCCTGAGTGATCTCCCTCTCCTCCTCGCCCGCCCGTCTCTAGCTTCACGTTATCATCATCATCATTATTGTTGTGTATCATTATAATTTGTTTACGAGCGATGCGATAGGTGGAAGGAGTAACTCTCATCTCTCTCTCTCGTTCCGTTTCTCTCCCGAGCCAGTCAAAAAAATAAAGGAATGAAGATCGGACGGCACCGCCGGTGTCTCGCTTGGCCGCTCATCAACTCAAGAGCACCGAACTCCGGCGTCGCGAGGTCAGAGCTGGACTGGGCCCAACGAGCCGTGATCAGCGAGGCGGCTTTCTGCCCCGCGAGTGTGCCGAGGAGTCTGAAGCCACGGGAATCCGCTCGCCGTGTTTATTGATTTGCTATTCGGGCGCACAGAAAGACCGGCAAAAGGGAAACCCAAGAGGGCCTATGTGAAAACCACACCAACAACAAAACAAAAATATATATACAACACAGATTGCTCACCAATGACTGCACAGGAATGGCCACTCTCGTCATACATTGTACCTCTCGCGACGTAACTCGGCCCATGTCTCCTCCCACGTTTCACGCTTAAAACGCTTGCGAAACGAGTGCGCCGGGTCTGTGCCACACTTAGTTGAGCTACGTACGGTGCTAAAATAAAAACAGTCCAACATTCAAACATATACATACACACACACAGAGTGCTCGCGAGTCATTAACCCGTTGTCCGCGTGTATTTCAGCATGGCTCTTCGTAGAGAAGTCGGGGCTATGGCCCAGGTCCTCGAGCGCTCGGCGGTGTTCCGGACTTAGCACGACGTTGCGCTGCGGTGTTGTCACGTTTTTTAATCGCTGGTTCACTCGCGCTGATGCAGGCGATGGCAGATTTTTTTTTTCTGAACTGCAAACGAAGGCGATTCGACTTACTCGCGATGCAAATGAATCCTCCCCCTCATTTGCCAATTGCAATACTCGACTGAGGGTCAAGGGTCATATCGAGGAGGGTCCTGCCTGTGAGACGTTTGGCCAATTTTACTTTTGCGGCGGAGGAAGAAGAGGAGCGAGCCACAAGGAGGGTGGACGTGAGTAGAGAAAGCGGCACCGAATATAAGCTCACGGAGGGAGAAAATCCGAGTGGCCGACACCAAGCGATTTAATCGTGGCGCTTACGCACAAGAGAAACGATTAACACACTTAAGTTTCCGGGTAGCTCAAGAGATTCATGAAAAAACAAATCGGGTCGAACCAAAGATCAACCCATCTCTTTAGAAAAATAAATCATTCTAAAGTTAAATAATACATCTTGAGTCTATGTTATCTCTGATCACTCTTCTTACCGAGTTACATCTCTGTCTCTCGCCTGTCTCACGTCTCTGTCTCTCCACTGCGCCTCTGTCTCGTCTCTGTATCTCTAATCTCATCTCACCACATTATGTATCTCGTCTATATCACTTCTGCCATCTCGCTTGGAGTGTCTACGTTGAAAGGTGCTTGGTGGGGAGGTGGTGGAGAGGGGAGGGGGTAAAGAATACACACATTCCATTTAGCACCCCGCACCGCACCTATCCACACAATGAGCCGACACCGCTAGTGAATGCTGTGATCGGACGAGTGTTTAACGATGCTCCTGTGGTCCACCAACCCCCCGCTTCTTGGGGAACTCTGGACGGCAGGCGTGCATCTCTGCACACGGCCGGAGATAGCAACAGCAGCAGCAGCACCAGCAGCACCACCAACACCAGCAGCACCAGCAGCACCAGCAAAACCAGCAGCACCACCAACAGCAGCACCAGCAGCACCAGCAGCACTACCAACACCAGCAGCACCACCAACACCAGCAGCACCAGCAAAACCAGCAGCACCAGCAGCACCAGCAGCAGCAACAGCAGCACCAGCAACACCAGCAGCACCACCAACACCAGCAACACCAGCAGCACCAGCAGCACCACCAGCAGCACCACCAACACCACCAACACCACCAACACCAGCAGCACCAGCAGCACCAGCAACACCAGCAGCAGCACCAGCAGCACCACCAACACCACCAACACCAGCAGCACCAGCAGCACCAGCAGCAGCACCAGCAGCAGAGGTAGCGGCAGCAGCAGCAGAGACTGTTGGAGACATGGCGATAAGTAATACATTTTCAGATTTTCTCGGATGAAGCACAATTACTGGCGTCTAAATGTCACGTCTGCTGACATTTAGACGGTTGCGTATCTTTAAAGGATAATTTGGGTAGTGGCTGTGGCAGGAGATGCAGTGGAACAGCTGCGTGGAACGGGGAAGTGAGTGTAAATGTCTTCTTAAACCCCCACCCCCCACCTCCCTAAAAATAATATCTGGTCGTTTGGTAATAATAATAATAATAAAATGACTTTTGAGTTGTTCTTTTTTCTGTCTCTATCTCTGCGGGAATTTGAGCAGTGAGCGATTAGCGCACTGCTCAGATGCACACGACGAGTTCGCACATTCACGGCTCACGTCAGTGGCGAGCGCGACATCTGTATCGCTGCTGGGCCCTGCAATGGCGCAGCCCTGAAACGGCTTGCACACTCCACTGCTAGCAGAAGGTCGTCCGGGCGTAAGAAAGCCCTAGACAGGGATCTTTTTTTTGCCCGAGCTCTCTTGAAGCGCTGGCGAGTGGTCTCAAAAGAGTGGCGAGTCCCCACAACTTTACCCCATCGCAAGGTGACCTCTCGATCGACGAACCCTATGCATTCCCCCATTTATACTCCTGGGTGGTCCTCCCTGAGGCCGACTCGGCCTCGAATCAGTTACCTGGTGCGGTGTGTACACATCGACACTGGGGACACAAAGGCCGCTGGGCTATGCTGTTGACCACCCCACCTCCCTCGTCTGGCGTGTCCCGGTGCTCATAGGTGCTCGCAAACATCACTTGCCCAAACAGTCTGTGTCCGGCTATACGGGGGGATCTTTGTCTTTGTTGTGTATGTATTTTGGACTTCCTTCGCACCGTACGGGGGAAGGCCAATAGGGGTGCGGGCGAGGGGGGAGTTCATTTCACCTCCCTTCTCTAAGCACTTGCTCCAACAGTTTGTTAAAGGCGATAGGGGAGCGGTGGTGGTGGGATCTTTGTGGGGATTTGTATTTGTTATATTGGCGCAGTGGGGAGCACAGCTGCTGCAGCTATCAGTCATCTCGCTCAGCCAACCCGTGGCACCACCTGCCTCTGTCCCGTGCCCTCTTGCCAGTCCATCGACACTTCGCGTCGCCTCGGGGTGCACCTTGCCTGGCACAAGCGCCGGGCAGTGACGACGCCGCTACTTAGCGGGCGCTGCCGGCTGTATTTTATTTTCGTTTTAATGTCCCGCGTCAACTTCGTGCAAGGAGAGCGTCGTCGTGATTTGTGTCACGGCAAAAATTGGCCATCTGCTGGCGAGGCCACGTGTTCCCTGGCGACGATAGCGAAGGGGGGTTTTTTGTTGTCAATTGGCGCTGGAAACTGAACTCACCGCGCTATTGAGATGTTTAAAAACAATCATTTTTGTCGATTCAATTTAATGTCGTGTCAGCCAGGCCACGGATAATTACAAAATAAAAATGTACATCCCACTATATAGCCTGTAACAGACTGTTGAGGCAAGTGCTGTTAGCGAGCACCTATGAAGGCCGGCACGGCACACCAAAGGATGGGTGATCAACACCACGCCTGGCCGCCTTTGTCTCCCCAGTGGCGTTGTTTACACATCGCACAATGTACTCATTTGAGGCTGAGTCGACCTAGGGGAGGCCCAGGACCGGTGCAGATAATCGAACCCGTGTGGCCAGATTCGTAGCTCCGCGCGCTAACCTCTCCACTACGCAGACACACACTCAGATACACACACACAGACACACACGAATATATGTGTGCCGCTATTGATCTGTGAGCTCGAGTCAGTCTATCTCACCTCTTGCGGTCCATCAAGGAAAATTGATGCGCAATAGAGATTAATTGCCGCCTCTTGAACCCGTACCTCCGCGTATTACGGGGATACAACATCCCTCATCTTCGCAGGCTTTTTTTCTTTCCCAGTCAACAGATACGTGATCTGTTGCAAGGAATGTAAAGACCTGAGGGCAGGTTTCGGGAAAACACCGCCGTCGTTGTACTGCACTTCTGTGCTCACGTGTCTTCTAGCCGTGTCGACCGCGGCTCACGTGGGCTTGGCAAAATGGGCTCTATACGTGCACACGGCATCACAGTGTCATGTTTTTTTTAAATATAATATATCAAATATGATGCAGTCCTATTCTGTGGGTCTTTCGGTAAAGTCACGCAGATAGGTTAAAAATTGAAACTGCGACGTTTCGAACGCAACACAGGCGACCGTCATCAGGTGGAAGAAAAATAAAATGTAGCCCAATTGGCCTGTTGGCTTCCTCAGACTAATAATATAATTAGCCAGCAGCAGTTGTATAAAGCAAGCGATACTGAATTCGTCAGTAAGATTCGTCCAGTAGAGTCAAGGTCGCATGTAGAGTACAATGTATACACAACAACTCCACAACAACATCTCCACAACAACAACAACTCCACAACAACAACTCCACAACAACTCCACAACAACAACTCCACATCTCCACAACAACTCCACAACAACAACTCCAGAATAACTCCACAACAATTCCACAACAACAACTTCACAACAACAACTCCTCAACATCTCCACAACAACTCCACAACAACAATTCCACAACAACAACTCCACAACAACAACTCCACAACAACAACTCCACAACAACAACTCCACAAAAACAACTTCACAACAACTCCACAACATTTCCACAGCAATTCCACAACAACTCCACAACAACTCCACAACAACTCCACAACAACAACTCCACAACAACTCCACAACAGCAACTCCACAACAACAACTCCACAACAATTCCACAACTCCACAGCAATTCCACAACAACTCCACAACAACAACTCCACAACAACTCCACAACAACAACTCCTCAACAACAACTCAACAACTCCACGACAACTCCTCAACAACTACACAACAACAACTCCACAACAACAACAACTCCATAACAGCAACTCGACAACAACAACTCCACAACAACAACAACAACTCCACTCCCACACGTCTTCCTCGTGTCTTTACAGCCACGAGCGACGCGTCTCGGCGCGAGCTTCGCCTGCCACGATAAACAAACATAAAACACAAACAAACACAAACAAACACAAAAAACACACAAAAACACAAACAAACACAAACTTACACAAAAACCACACAAAAACACAAACAAACAAACACAAACAAACACAAAAACACACAAAAACACAAACAAACAAACACAAACTTACACAAAAAACACACAAAAACACAAACAAACACAAACTTACACAAAAACCACACAAAAACACGAACAAACAAACACAAAAAACACACAAAAACACAAACAAACACAACCAAAACAAACAAACACAACCCAAACACAAAAAACACACGCAAAGACACAAACAAACACACAAAAACACAAACAAACACAAGACAACACAAAACACACACAAAGACACAAACAAACACAAAAACACACAAACAAACACAAAACAAACACAAAACAAACACAAAACAAACACAAACCTCGCGAGGCGCCTTGGACCTGAGCACGAGGCTGCCGCCGCCGCCGCCGCACGCCGCCGTGCACTTGCTGGGCCACATCGTTAGACGAGGAACAACAACGACTCGTTCTTTCGGTAAAGTCACGTAAGAGAGAAAAACAGCCACTAGATCACGACGTGTCCATAGCAACACAAGCCATCGTCTTCAGGTGGAACAGCACAGCAGGCGGACTGCTGAGGCAGGAGGAAATGTAGCGAGAGAGCCATCACGACCAGAGGTCACACACACGCCTGTGGCGGGCACAACCCAAGGTCAAGTGAGCGGGGCTAGGGATGGAATTTGCAAGCAAAATGCAAGATCGCCTTGCATTTACAGGCCATCGCCCGAATACGGTGGCTTTTGTTGCTATCGAAACGTCGTGATCTATTAGTTATTTGTCTATCTTACGTGACTTTACCGAAAGAGCCAAAGAGTATGAATTCCTGCAGTCACGAAAGCTTCAAATCAAGCTTGAGGGACGACTCCTATAATAAGTCAAGAATGTGTGTCCCGCGCGTGACGTCCCTCCACATGAGGCCAACCCCCCCACCCCCGCGTGACGTCACTCCACATGAGGCCTACCCCCCCACCCCTGCGTGACGTCACTCCACAAGAGGCCCCCCCGCGTGACGTCACTCCACATGAGGCCCACCCCCCCCGCGTGACGTCACTCCACATGAGGCCTACCCCCCACCCCTTATTAATATTCATGCCCGCGTGGAAATTTACACGAACGCACTCCACATGCCGCACCCCTCCCCTCATTAATAATCATGAGCGGGTGACGTCACTCCACATGCCGCACCCCTCCCCAATAACCATTAGCGGGTGACGTCACTCCACGTGGGGCAACCCCCCCCCCCCCCTCATTAATAATCATGAGCTGAACAATTTTTATATTAATATTTCTGATTTACTGCAATAAACACCTGTCCCTGGACAGTTAAAAATACACGCTTGTCCAGATTTTAAAAGACTAATAAGTATAATTATAAAAAGACAATTTTACCCGACGCAACATCCCTCCAATAATCCAAGGTGTCGTGGAGGACGTCGGTGGGAGATTTATGATCCCCACTGTGACGCCTCACCACCATCTCCACCACCATCACCACCATCATCACCATCACCACCATCATCATCACCACCATCACCATCACCACCATCACCACCATCACCACCATCACCACCACCATCATCACCACCATCACCATCACCACCACCATCATCACCACCATCACCACCATCACCATCACCACCACCATCATCACCACCATCACCATCACCACCACAATCACCACCACCACCATCATCACCAACATCACCATCATCACCACCATCACCACCACCATCACCACCACCATCACCACCATCACCACCACCATCACCACCACCATTACAACCATCACCATCACAACCACCACCACCATCACCACCACCACCACCATCACCACCACCACCATCACCACCATCACCAACATCACCACCATCACCATCACCACCACCATCATCACCACCATCACCATCACCACCACCATCGCCACCATCACCACCATCACCACCACCATCATCACCACCATCACCACCACCATCACCATCACCACCACCATCATCACTACCACCACCATCACCACCACCATCACCACCACCACCATCACCACCACCATCAAAAGACAAAGATCTCCCACATAGCCTTAACAGACTGTAGGGGCAAGTGCTGTTAGCGAGCACCTATGAAGGCCGGAACGGTACAAGAGGGGGTGAGTAGCCAGCACCACGCCTGACCGCCTTTGTCTCCCTAGTGGAGATGTTAAAACACCGTACCAGGTACTAATTTGAGGCTGAGTCGACCTAGGGGAGGTCCAGGACAGGTTCACATAATCGCCACTGGTGTTGGCCGAACCCGTGTTGCCGGGATTATAGCGCAGTGCGCTAACCGCTGCACTAACACTTCCCACACCATTGGGGGCACCATCACCACCACCATAACCACCACCATCACCACCATCACCACCACCATCACCACCACCACCATAACCATCACCATCACCACCATCACCACCATCATCACCACCATCGCCACCACCGTGATCATCACCATCACCATCACCACCACCGTGATCATCACCATCACCACCATCACCACCATCATTACCACCACCATAACCACCATTATCACCACCACCACCATCACCACCACCATAACCACCACCATCACCACCATCGCCACTACCGTGATCACCATCACCACCACCATCACCACCATCACCACCACCATCATCACCACCATCACCACCACCATCAACAACAACAACCGCCATTCGCCACAAAGTGGCTGTGACGTCACCACGACGCTTGTGCCAGGCCATGTGCACCTTGAGGCCACGTGAAGTGTCGAACGCCCGCTGGCAGGAGGTCACGGGGCAGACCCAGGTGCCACGGGTCGACTGACTGAGATGAGTGGCTGATGCACCACCTGTCCTCATTACTGTGCCAACTTGCTGTGCTTTAGCCACCCGGCGCTCCGCTCGTTGTTGTGAGCGTTGCTCCTCAGCCCTCCGTTGTTGTTGGAGGGCGACTGCCTCCAACTGCCCAGTAGCGTTCTTCACGAGCCTCCTCCACAGAGGCCGATCTTGACACCGCTGGTAACAGTCATCGGCAAGTCCACTCAGCTCCACATCCTCCTGCACCACGTCACTCCATCTCTTCTCTAGCCCGTGCCGCGCCCGTTTAGCCCCCTCGATCCGGCCGAACAAAAGCTGTTTTGGCATGCGGTGATTGGGCATGCGGGCTACATGATCCAGCCAACGCAGCCTCGCCTGCTGGAGGAGCTCACCGATGGGACCTCACACAATCCAGCCTGGTTAAACCCAGGATAGATCGTAGGCAGGCCAGCCTAAATGTTTCTAACCGGCGAAGATGTTCCATTAGGGGGTCCACGTTTTGCAAGCATAGAGAAGGGAGCGAATGACCGTGGCTGCGAAGACCTGAAGCTTCGTGCGGAGCAACAGACCAGGCAGCTTCCACACAGCGTTACGCAACCGATGAAAAGATAATACCGCTCGACTGATTCGGAGTGAGACCTCCGCTGCCAAACCGGAGCCGGTCATGAGCACACTGCCCAGGTATGGGAAACTATCCACTCTCTCCACAACTGCCCCATCACTGATTGGGAGTTGTGGGGGCGGAGTGTCCGATGGTACAAAATACCCAGGCAGGTGCTTAGTTTTGGTCGGGCTAATGATAAGGCCCCACCTCTTAGAGGCACGCTCCACCATCACCACCACCATCACCACCATCGCCACCACCGTGATCACCACCATCATCACCATCACCACCGCCGTCATCATCGTCATCATCATAAACCATGATCAATCCGCTTCTGGTGTAAGGCGTCCCAATTCACAGGTGTGTTTTTCCTCCTTCCTCCAGTCACCAGATACGCGATCTGTTGCCACCAATGCAAAGCCTGGCTTGCATCGGAATATAGAATGTTGGTAAGAACGCTGGGGGCGTTGCATAGCTATTGACTTGGGAAGACCTTCATCCAGCAGTAGATCGACTATACAATTCTGTCAAAGGTAAAGATCCCCCATATAGGGGGCAAGCGGCCAGCAACCACGCGCGTCCGCCTTTGTCTCTCCAGGGGCGATGTTTACACACCGCACCAGGTACTAATTTGAGGCTGAGTCGGCTTGGGGAAGGAGGCCCAGGACCGGTTCAGATAATCGTCACCGGTGTTGGCCGTGAGCGGGAATCCAACCCGGGTCGCCGGGTTCTCAGCGCAGCGTAGCGCTAACCGTTACACAGACAGACAGACAGACACCCACACCCCCACTTACAGACAGACACCCACACAGATAGACACCAACACCCACACACAGACAGAGACACCTACACACAGATAGACAAACAGAACCCACACTCACACACACAGACATCCACATACAGACACCCAAACACACACAGACAGACACCCACACACACACATACAGACAAACATACACCCACCTTACACACACAGACAGACACCCACACACACACAGATAGACACCCACACACACAGATAGACACCCACACACACAGACAGACACCCACAAACAGACAGACACCCACACACAGACATACAGACACCCACACACAGACAGACACCCACACACACAGACACCCATGCACACACAGACAGACACCCACACACACACACAGACAGACACCCACACAAACAGACAGACACCCCCACACACAGAGAAACACCCACACACACAGATAGACACCCCTACACACACAGATACTCTCACACACACACAGACAGTCACCGACACACACACAGATAGACACCCCTACACACACACAGATACTCACACACACAGAAACACCCACACACACAGACAACAACAACAACCGCCATTCGCCACTAAGTGGCGGTGACGTCACCACGACGCTTGTGCCAGGCTATGTGCACCCTGAGGCCACGTGAAGTGTCGAACGCCCGCTGGCAGGAGGTCACGGGGCAGACCCAGGTGCCACGGGTCGACTGACTGAGATGACTGGCTGATGCACCACCTGTGCCCCCTACTGTGCCAACCTGCTGTGCTTTAGCCACCCGGCGCTCCGCTCGCTGTTGTGAGCGTCGCTCCTCCGCCCTCCGTTGTTGTTGGAGGGCGACTGCCTCCAACTGCCCAGTAGCATCCTTCACGAGCCTCCTCCACAGAGGCCGATCTTGACACCGCTGGTACCAGTCATCGGCAAGTCCACTCAGCTCCACGTCCTCCTGTACCACATCACTCCATCTCTTCTCTAGCCCGTGCCGCGCCCGCTTAGCCCCCTCAATCCGGCCAAACAAAAGCTGTTTCGGCATGCGGTGGCTGGGCATGCGGGCTACATGACCCAGCCATCGCAGCCTTGCCTGCCGGAGGAGCTCACCGATGGGACCCTGCCCAGATCTTTCAAGGATTTGTGAGCTCCTCACACAATCCAGTCTGGTTAAACCCAGGATGGATCGTAGGCAGGTCAGCCTAAATGTTTCTAACCGGCGAAGATGTTCCATTAGGGGGGTCCACGTTTCGCAAGCGTAGAGAAGGGAGGGAATGACCGTGGCCGAGAAGACCTGAAGCTTAGTGCGGAGCGACAGACCAGGTAGCTTCCACACAGCGTTACGCAACCGATGAAAAGATATTGCCGCTCGACTGATTCGGAGTGAGACACAGACAGACACCCCTACACACACACAGATACTCACACACACAGAAACACCCACACACACAGACAGACACCCCTACACACACACAAAGAGAAACACCCACACACACACAGTCACCGACACACACACAGACACCCACACACACAGAGACGCGCACGTGCGTGGGATAATTAAATATTCTGACGACACGGGGTGTCCATGGGTTTGTGGATGAGCTCGCTGCACATTCGCGGTGTCAATTAGCTGTTCGTTCCCCTAACCCTCGCGAGGACAACACTCATTTTCACTTCTCCCCCCCACCCACCACCCACCCACCACCCACACCCACCCACGCCACACTCCTCACCGCACCCCGGGGCCCGTGGGAGACGCCGCGGATCAAACCACGACGGCGACGCGGAGGGAAGCGGGGAAGTGGCAGATAAATATTTGACAAGAAGCCGTGTGAAGGTGCAGCCCTGCAAGTGCCCGATATCGCCGCTGCGGCGTTTCTTCACTGCAAGGCCCGCGGGTCACTGGCGGCCTCCGGGGGCCTTTAGTGCGGCCCCTGACGATACACAAACAGCGCAAGCCACCCCAACTCCCCATCATCATCATCACGGTCGTGGTGGTGGCGCTGCTGTCAAACCCAACGATGGTTCGAAACGTGTGGCGGGCCTCACACTGATGACGTCTTCTTCGTCGAAAGTGGCCCCCACCTCTGAAGAGGGCACTGAACACTGCTCTGGAGGGTATTGAACACTGCTCTGGAGGGTATTGAACACTGATCTAGAGGGTATTGAACACTGCTCTGGAGGGTATTGAACACTGCTCTGGAGGGTATTGAACACTGCTCTAGAGAGTATTGAACACTGCTCTGGAGGGTATTGAACACTGCTCTAGAGGGTATTGAACACTGATCTAGAGGGTATTGAACACTGCTCTGGAGGGTATTGAACACTGCTCTGGAGGGTATTGAACACTGCTCTAGAGAGTATTGAACACTGCTCTAGAGGGTATTGAACACTGATCTAGAGGGTATTGAACACTGCTCTGGAGGGTATTGAACACTGTTCTGGAGGGTATTGAACACTGTTCTGGAGGATATTGAACACTGTTCTGGAGGGTATTGAACACTGCTCTGGAGGGTATTGAACACTGATCTAGAGGGTATTGAACACTGCACTGGAGGGTATTGAACACTGCTCTGGAGGGTATTGAACACTGCTCTGGAGGGTATTGAACACTGATCTAGAGGGTATTGAACACTGATCTAGAGGGTATTGAACACTGCTCTGGAGGATATTGAACACTGTTCTGGAGGGTATTGAACACTGTTCTGGAGGATATTGAACACTGTTCTGGAGGGTATTGAACACTGCTCTGGAGGGTATTGAACACTGATCTAGAGGGTATTGAACACTGCACTGGAGGGTATTGAACACTGCTCTGGAGGGTATTGAACACTGCTCTGGAGGGTATTGAACACTGATCTAGAGGGTATTGAACACTGATCTAGAGGGTATTGAACACTGCTCTGGAGGGTATTGAACACTGCTCTGGAGGGTATTGAACACTGCTCTAGAGGGTATTGAACACTGCTCTAGAGGGTATTGAACACTGATCTAGAGGGTATTGAACACTGCTCTGGAGGGTATTGAACACTGCTCTGGAGGGTATTGAACACTGCTCTAGAGAGTATTGAACACTGCTCTAGAGGGTATTGAACACTGCTCTGGAGGGTATTGAACACTGCTCTGGAGGGTATTGAACACTGCTCTGGAGGGTATTGAACACTGCTCTAGAGGGTATTGAACACTGCTCTAGAGGGTATTGAACACTGCTCTGGAGGGTATTGAACACTGCTCTGGAGGGTATTGAACACTGTTCTGGAGGGTATTGAACACTGCTCTAGAGGGTATTGAACACTGCTCTGGAGGATATTGAACACTGATCTAGACGGTATTGAACACTGTTCTGGAGGGTATTGAACACTTATCTGGAGGGTATTGAACACTGCTCTGGAGGGTATTGAACACTGCTCTGGAGGATATTGAACACTGTTCTGGAGGGTATTGAACACTGTTCTGGAGGATATTGAACACTGTTCTGGAGGGTATTGAACACTGCTCTGGAGGGTATTGAACACTGATCTAGAGGGTATTGAACACTGCTCTGGAGGGTATTGAACACTGCTCTAGAGGGTATTGAACACTGATCTAGAGGGTATTGAACACTGCTCTGGAGGGTATTGAACACTGTTCTGGAGGGTATTGAACACTGTTCTGGAGGATATTGAACACTGTTCTGGAGGGTATTGAACACTGCTCTGGAGGGTATTGAACACTGATCTAGAGGGTATTGAACACTGCACTGGAGGGTATTGAACACTGCTCTGGAGGGTATTGAACACTGCTCTGGAGGGTATTGAACACTGATCTAGAGGGTATTGAACACTGATCTAGAGGGTATTGAACACTGCTCTGGAGGATATTGAACACTGTTCTGGAGGGTATTGAACACTGTTCTGGAGGATATTAAACACTGTTCTGGAGGGTATTGAACACTGCTCTGGAGGGTATTGAACACTGATCTAGAGGGTATTGAACACTGCACTGGAGGGTATTGAACACTGCTCTGGAGGGTATTGAACACTGCTCTGGAGGGTATTGAACACTGATCTAGAGGGTATTGAACACTGATCTAGAGGGTATTGAACACTGCTCTGGAGGGTATTGAACACTGCTCTGGAGGGTATTGAACACTGCTCTAGAGGGTATTGAACACTGCTCTAGAGGGTATTGAACACTGATCTAGAGGGTATTGAACACTGCTCTGGAGGGTATTGAACACTGCTCTGGAGGGTATTGAACACTGCTCTAGAGAGTATTGAACACTGCTCTAGAGGGTATTGAACACTGATCTAGAGGGAATTGAACACTGCTCTGGAGGGTATTGAACACTGCTCTGGAGGGTATTGAACACTGCTCTGGAGGGTATTGAACACTGCTCTGGAGGGTATTGAACACTGTTCTGGAGGGTATTGAACACTGCTCTAGAGGGTATTGAACACTGCTCTGGAGGATATTGAACACTGATCTAGACGGTATTGAACACTGTTCTGGAGGGTATTGAACACTTATCTGGAGGGTATTGAACACTGCTCTGGAGGGTATTGAACACTGCTCTGGAGGATATTGAACACTGTTCTGGAGGGTATTGAACACTGTTCTGGAGGATATTGAACACTGTTCTGGAGGGTATTGAACACTGCTCTGGAGGGTATTGAACACTGATCTAGAGGGTATTGAACACTGCTCTGGAGGGTATTGAACACTGCTCTGGAGGGTATTGAACACTGATCTAGAGGGTATTGAACACTGATCTAGAGGGTATTGAACACTGCTCTGGAGGGTATTGAACACTGCTCTGGAGGGTATTGAACACTGCTCTAGAGGGTATTGAACACTGCTCTAGAGGGTATTGAACACTGATCTAGAGGGTATTGAACACTGCTCTGGAGGGTATTGAACACTGCTCTGGAGGGTTTTGAACACTGCTCTAGAGAGTATTGAACACTGCTCTAGAGGGTATTGAACACTGATCTAGAGGGTATTGAACACTGCTCTGGAGGGTATTGAACACTGCTCTGGAGGGTATTGAACACTGCTCTGGAGGGTATTGAACACTGCTCTAGAGGGTATTGAACACTGCTCTAGAGGGTATTGAACACTGCTCTGGAGGGTATTGAACACTGCTCTGGAGGGTATTGAACACTGTTCTGGAGGGTATTGAACACTGCTCTAGAGAGTATTGAACACTGCTCTGGAGGGTATTGAACACTGCTCTAGAGAGTATTGAACACTGCTCTAGAGGGTATTGAACACTGCTCTGGAGGGTATTGAACACTGCTCTAGAGGGTATTGAACACTGCTCTGGAGGGTATTGAACACTGCTCTAGAGAGTATTGAACACTGCTCTAGAGGGTATTGAACACTGATCTAGAGGGTATTGAACACTGCTCTGGAGGGTATTGAACACTGCTCTGGAGGGTATTGAACACTGCTCTGGAGGGTATTGAACACTGCTCTAGAGGGTATTGAACACTGCTCTAGAGGGTATTGAACACTGCTCTGGAGGGTATTGAACACTGCTCTGGAGGGTATTGAACACTGTTCTGGAGGGTATTGAACACTGCTCTGGAGGATATTGAACACTGATCTAGACGGTATTGAACACTGTTCTGGAGGGTATTGAACACTTATCTGGAGGGTATTGAACACTGCTCTGGAGGGTATTGAACACTGATCTAGAGGGTATTGAACACTGATCTAGAGGGTATTGAACACTGCTCTGGAGGGTATTGAACACTGCTCTGGAGGGTATTGAACACTGCTCTAGAGGGTATTGAACACTGCTCTAGAGGGTATTGAACACTGATCTAGAGGGTATTGAACACTGCTCTGGAGGGTATTGAACACTGCTCTGGAGGGTATTGAACACTGCTCTAGAGAGTATTGAACACTGCTCTAGAGGGTATTGAACACTGATCTAGAGGGTATTGAACACTGCTCTGGAGGGTATTGAACACTGTTCTGGAGGGTATTGAACACTGTTCTGGAGGATATTGAACACTGTTCTGGAGGGTATTGAACACTGCTCTGGAGGGTATTGAACACTGATCTAGAGGGTATTGAACACTGCACTGGAGGGTATTGAACACTGCTCTGGAGGGTATTGAACACTGTTCTGGAGGGTATTGAACACTGATCTAGAGGGTATTGAACACTGATCTAGAGGGTATTGAACACTGCTCTGGAGGATATTGAACACTGTTCTGGAGGGTATTGAACACTGTTCTGGAGGATATTGAACACTGTTCTGGAGGGTATTGAACACTGCTCTGGAGGGTATTGAACACTGATCTAGAGGGTATTGAACACTGCACTGGAGGGTATTGAACACTGCTCTGGAGGGTATTGAACACTGCTCTGGAGGGTATTGAACACTGATCTAGAGGGTATTGAACACTGATCTAGAGGGTATTGAACACTGCTCTGGAGGGTATTGAACACTGCTCTGGAGGGTATTGAACACTGCTCTAGAGGGTATTGAACACTGCTCTAGAGGGTATTGAACACTGATCTAGAGGGTATTGAACACTGCTCTGGAGGGTATTGAACACTGCTCTAGAGAGTATTGAACACTGCTCTAGAGGGTATTGAACACTGCTCTGGAGGGTATTGAACACTGCTCTGGAGGGTATTGAACACTGCTCTGGAGGGTATTGAACACTGCTCTAGACGGTATTGAACACTGCTCTAGAGGGTATTGAACACTGCTCTGGAGGGTATTGAACACTGCTCTGGAGGGTATTGAACACTGCTCTGGAGGGTATTGAACACTGCTCTAGAGAGTATTGAACACTGCTCTAGAGGGTATTGAACACTGCTCTGGAGGGTATTGAACACTGCTCTGGAGGGTATTGAACACTGCTCTGGAGGGTATTGAACACTGCTCTGGAGGGTATTGAACACTGTTCTGGAGGGTATTGAACACTGCTCTAGAGGGTATTGAACACTGCTCTGGAGGATATTGAACACTGATCTAGACGGTATTGAACACTGTTCTGGAGGGTATTGAACACTTATCTGGAGGGTATTGAACACTGCTCTGGAGGGTATTGAACACTGCTCTGGAGGATATTGAACACTGTTCTGGAGGGTATTGAACACTGTTCTGGAGGATATTGAACACTGTTCTGGAGGGTATTGAACACTGCTCTGGAGGGTATTGAACACTGATCTAGAGGGTATTGAACACTGCTCTGGAGGGTATTGAACACTGCTCTAGAGGGTATTGAACACTGATCTAGAGGGTATTGAACACTGCTCTGGAGGGTATTGAACACTGTTCTGGAGGGTATTGAACACTGTTCTGGAGGATATTGAACACTGTTCTGGAGGGTATTGAACACTGCTCTGGAGGGTATTGAACACTGATCTAGAGGGTATTGAACACTGCACTGGAGGGTATTGAACACTGCTCTGGAGGGTATTGAACACTGCTCTGGAGGGTATTGAACACTGATCTAGAGGGTATTGAACACTGATCTAGAGGGTATTGAACACTGCTCTGGAGGATATTGAACACTGTTCTGGAGGGTATTGAACACTGTTCTGGAGGATATTAAACACTGTTCTGGAGGGTATTGAACACTGCTCTGGAGGGTATTGAACACTGATCTAGAGGGTATTGAACACTGCACTGGAGGGTATTGAACACTGCTCTGGAGGGTATTGAACACTGCTCTGGAGGGTATTGAACACTGATCTAGAGGGTATTGAACACTGATCTAGAGGGTATTGAACACTGCTCTGGAGGGTATTGAACACTGCTCTGGAGGGTATTGAACACTGCTCTAGAGGGTATTGAACACTGCTCTAGAGGGTATTGAACACTGATCTAGAGGGTATTGAACACTGCTCTGGAGGGTATTGAACACTGCTCTGGAGGGTATTGAACACTGCTCTAGAGAGTATTGAACACTGCTCTAGAGGGTATTGAACACTGCTCTAGAGGGTATTGAACACTGATCTAGAGGGTATTGAACACTGCTCTGGAGGGTATTGAACACTGCTCTGGAGGGTATTGAACACTGCTCTGGAGGGTATTGAACACTGCTCTAGAGGGTATTGAACACTGCTCTAGAGGGTATTGAACACTGCTCTGGAGAGTATTGACCACTGCTCTGGAGGGTATTGAACACTGTTCTGGAGGGTATTGAACACTGCTCTAGAGGGTATTGAACACTGCTCTGGAGGATATTGAACACTGATCTAGACGGTATTGAACACTGTTCTGGAGGGTATTGAACACTGTTCTGGAGGGTATTGAACACTGCTTTGGAGTTTATTGAACACTGCTCTGAACACAATTGGCAGGTCTGGTGAGAGTACCCACATTTTACCCCACCACACGGCGATTCGCCAATCGACTAACCGTGTTGTGCACCCATCAATATATTGGCCAGGTGGGGGGGGGGGTGGTAAGGGTGGGAGATGTGGAGTTTTGTTTTGTTTTTGGGGAGAGGGGGGGGGTGATGGGAGGGAAACTCCAGAAACTTGCTCACGGTGTCAACTACCGCGCTGGGAGATCGCAAATGAACCCTCTGCATGGATTGTAAGTTCGGTGTGCTCACCATTGTTGCGCCCGTGTAGCATCCCGATAATAATAATAACAACACTACGTGTAAAATAAATGCGAATACATTTCAGCTATTTACACTAACGAAGGCCTACCCACGCCACGTTACTTGCGGGGGATAGTTTGGCCATACTTCACCACGATGGTCAGTGCGGATTGGTGAAGTTGCGGGGAAGGGGGGGACGGGGAGTGGGGGGTAGAGGCAGGGAGCCGTGGACGGGCATTGAACTCAGGTCGCCGGGTGGATTCATAGCGCAGGGCGCTAACCATTGCGCCACCACTCCACCAACCCAAATAATGTATTCATCACCTGGCGATGCTGATGCTGCTGATGCGTTGGTAGTGGTGCACGAACAACAACAACAGCAACCCCAACACGCTCGTCAACAACACTTTGACCTTAAAATTAATATATAATCGGCGACGTTTCGGGCAATGGTCCTTCTATGGGACATTTGCTATGAGGAAGGGTGATTGTCCGAAACGTCGCCGATTATATGTTGTTCTTTTCAGGCAATAGTAAATGCAAGATTCGTTTTTTTTTTTTTAATACGTAAATATACGTAAAGATATGGGTTCTGCCGCTTGTGGGAGCCGTGCGGCGTGTGTGAGTGCGTGTGAATTTGAGTGCCTCAAATATTGGAAGAAGTCACCCCCTGTGAGTAGCTGGCTGAGTTGCCATCTGTTGAGGAAGTCTGAGACCAGGAAAGGCACCGGGCAGAGATTATCTCCCAGGCTAAATGCTGAGGGAGGGTGGCATTTGTGCACAGACTGCCCTACATGACATCATAACAGTATGGATCACTGGACGGGTTCTGCAGGATTGGAAGGATGCCCTGGTGGTCATCCTCTTTAAGAAGGGGGACCGCACAAACTGTAACAATTACAGGGGCATCTCACTCCTCAGTGTGCCGGAAAAGGTCCTGGCAAGGATTTATTCAACATCACCTTGCCAGGCACGCTGAGGAGAGGCTTGCGGAGCCCCAATGCGGTTTCAGGAAAGGGTGGTCCTGCACAGATGCCATATTTTCTGTCCGTCTGCTACAGCAGAGGTGTATGGAATTCCAGCAAGACCTACATCTCTGCTTTATTGACTTGGTCAAGGCCTATGCTACCATCAATAGGCCTGGGCTCTGGGTTGTTCTTCGTGCTTTTGGATTACCTGACCCTCTGCTCACGATCATTAAGGACCTTCATGATGGTGAGCGGGCCCGGGTAAAACTACGTGGCCGGGAGTCCGAGCCTTTCCCTGTACACCTTGGGGTGCGACAGGGATGTCCTCTGGCTCCTACATTATTTAGCATCTATTTCGACCACGTACTTCGTGAAGCCTTCAATAGCTGTACGGGGGAATCTCCATATGGTACAGATATAATAGAAGGCTGATCGATGCCCGGGTGCGGTCAAGGGATGGCTCCCTATTGCTCAACCACGTTATGTATGCTGATGATTTGGTAATAGCTGCTCATTCAGAGGAGGAGTTGGAGACGCTGCTGCTGAGACTGGAGCGTGCTACTAAGAGATGGGGCCTTACCATCAGCCCCACCAAAACTAAGCACCTTCCTGGGTATTTTGTACCATCGGACTCTCCACCCCCACAACTCCCAATCGGTGATGGGGCAGTTGTGGAGAGAGTGGAGAGTTTCCCATACCTGGGAAGTGTGCATATGACCGGCTCCAGTTTAACAGCAGAAGTCTCACTCCGAATCAGTCGAGCGGCAATATCTTTTCATCGGTTGCGTAACGCTGTGTGGAAGCTACCTGGTTTGTCGCTCCGCACTAAGCTTCAGGTCTTCTCAGCCATGGTCATTCCCTCCCTTCTCTACGCTTGCGAAACGTGGACCCCCCTAATGGAACATCTTCGCCGGTTAGAAACATTTAGGCTGGCCTGCCTACGATCCATCCTGGGTTTAACCAGACTGGATTGTATGAGGAGCTCACAAATCCTTGAAAAATCTGGGCAAGGTCCCATCGGTGAGCTCCTCCGGCGGGCAAGGCTGCGATGGCTGGGTCATGTAGCCCGCATGTCCAGCCACCGCATGCCGAAACAGATTCTGTTCGGCCGGATCGAGGGGGCTAAACGGGCGCGGTACGGGCTAGAGAAGAGATGGAGTGATTTGGTACAGGAGGACGTGGAGCTGAGTGGACTTGCCGATAACTGGTACCAGCGGTGTCAAGATCGGCCTCTGTGGAGGAGGCTCGTGAAGGACGCTACTGGGCAGTTGGAGGCAGTCGCCCTCCAACAACAACGGAGGGCGGAGAAGCGACGCTCACAACAACGAGCGAAACGCCGGGTGGCTAAAGCACAGCAGGTTGGCACAGTAGGGGGCACAGGTGGTGCATCAGCCAGTCATCTCAGTCAGTCGACCCGTGGCACCTGGGTCTGCCCCGTGACCTCCTGCCAGCGGGCATTCGACACTCCACGTGGCCGCAAGCTGCATATGGCCTGGTACAAGCGTCGTGGTGACGTCACCGCCACTTAGTGTCGAATGGCGGTTATGTTGCTATGCAGGTGCGTGTGTGTGCGTGTGCTCATGAGTGCGTGTGTGAGTGCGTGTGTGTGAGTGTGCTCATGAGTGCGTGTGTGAGTGCGTGTGAGTGTGCACATGAGTGCGTGCGTGAGCGCGTGTGTGTGTGAGTGTGTGTGTGAGCGCGTGTGTGACTGATCAGGCAGCGTATGCTGGACTCGTGAAGGGTAGGTTTGATCGGGCGTTTGGGAAATGCGGTTGTGCCAACGCTCGGCGCTTTCAAGTCGAATATTAAACAGGGGCATAATTATTTAATCAATAACCGGGACATTTGTATCACATTAAAGCCTCCACAAACTGTTGCTGCCCATTTTAAAGGTCCCCTTCATGCCCCCACCCCCCACGCACACTCCCCAAGGTGCTGTAGATTTGTTTTATTATTATTATTATTTACTTTTCGCACCGGTCTGCATTTCTGTGTTCGTCGTCGGCTCACCGTCACGCCACGCACCACGTGCCACCCGAGTTTCATTCCCGTTGCGAGATCGACGTCGGCGATTGGCGACTTTAGGGGCCGTCCATAAATGACGTCACAAAAAGTCAGACCCCACCTCAAATATGACGTCACAAAGCTTTGCCCCCCCCCCCCCAAAAAAAAACATAAGAAATGCTTCACATCTCTTTAAACTATCGTCATTGTAGTGCGTATTTAATGTGGCGCTGCACTCTGATGTTGTAGGAGAAAACATTTACCAAAAAGTCTATTTAATTCAGTAGAACGTGTTGTCTATATTTATTTAAAGTTGCGCATTTTGATGTGACGTCACATTTCTCAAACCCCCCTCGTCACACATCGTCACAAATGTCTGACCCCCCCCCCCCCCCGCCAGGTGCGTGACGTCATCTGGTTCACAACCACCACTCTGACCGGCGTGGTGAAGTATGGCCAAACAAACCCCCTCCCCCCAACGTGGGTTGTCAGCCTTCATCCGGCAGGAGGATTGTGCGAGACATTATTATCATCGTGACAATACAACCACCCGCCATCCGCACTCACCAGCGCGGTGAAGTATGGTCAAGCTGCACACGTGACCGGCACGGCGTTGTTAGGGAGGCCTTCATCCAGCAGTGGATTGACGAAGGGCTGTGCAATGTCGCATCACGTGCCTCTTCCCGTCGTGTGACGTCGATGTCAGGTGTCTCGATCGTTACGCAGCATAGACCACTCACCATCATCATGGCCCAGCCATGATCAATCCACTGCTGGCTTGTCCGTAGTGGATGCAGGCCCGCAACCACCTGACGACACGTAGGCGTGGCTGGTGGGTCACAGCCTGCGCTTTAAACTTAACAACAACAACAAATGAAGACTATAATGAGCCGAGAATGTCTGTGTGTCCCGCGCGTGACGTCACTCCACGTCGACCAGCCCACCTCATAAATAATCATGAACAGGTGACGTCACTCCACATGGACCCCCTCCCTCATTAATAATAATTAGCGGGTGACGTCACTCCACATGGGGGGGGGGGGGGCGAGGCGCCTCCTCCCCCCTCCTCAGCGTCAACTGACAACCCTCACGACACAGGCAGAACCCTCACGTCACGTGATCTCCGTAACGCTGTTGAGACATGGAAGTAAAAAGGACGTCGTGATGAACAGGGGATTATAACCTTGACATGAAATAGGTCTGTGTCACCGCGAACCTTACAAATTGCACACGATGAACATCACGTCGCGGGCTGCTTTTTTTCGCTTGCAAGTTTCAGATATCTTGCAATACACCCGTCCTTGGACGGGCAAAAGGCTAGTCTATTATAATAACAACAACAATCTATTATAATAACAACAATTTATTATAATACCAACGTATTAACACATTCCTGTGGAGGGAGCTGGTAGGAACGTTGGGTTGCTCGGTCAATGGCCAAGGTCAACGGCGGCACCACGTGGTGTATTCCACAAATATGCCCGACTGTGAGGGCGGGCACAAGCCGGCATGAGTAGGTTAAACGTTGAGTTTTATAAGGGCACCACGGGGTAACCAGCCCCTCCCCACCCAGCCCCACCCCTCCCACCCAGCCCCTCCCCACCCTCCCCTCCCCACCCTCCCCTCTCCACCCAGCCCCACCCCTCCCATTTTTGGATGCATGACGGACAGACACAATAATCCCCTGTGGGCTTGTGTAACCAGGAGGTTCCTACCAGTATAACAACAACAATCTATTATAATAACAACAATCTATTATAATAACAACAATATATTATAATAACAACAACAATCTATTATAATAACAACAACAATCTATTATAAAAGTCCGGCGTTCCGTTCGTCCGTCAACTTAATAATTAGAACCTTTCAGAAGGCCTGAATAAAAATAGTTAGAGAAAGTGGACCCCCCCCCCCCCCCAGATGTGGAGGTAAAGAGTTGATACAACAGGTAAAAAGTTAAATTTTGATTTAAAGCTTTCGTGACTGCAGGGATTCATACTCTTGATTCTTTTGGTAAAGTCACGTAGAAGGGAAACAAAAAAATAATAAAAATATAAAACAAGAAAATTCTAACGACGTTTCGACTGCAACACAAGCAATCATCATCAGGTGTGAAAACCACAACAAAAAAATTTGAAAAAAGTGGCGTTTTTTAATGTTAGCACCACGGAGAGCGATTTGGCAGTTATTCAGATGGACGAGTCCATCTATGCATATCCGATCAGGAACACATAGCCAGTGAACTCAAGCACGTACACCAAGCTCTTAAGGCTAATGGTTACTCCGACTACACAATCCGCAAAGCTATCACTCAAACCATGAAGAAGGACCCGCTTGAGGAGCCATTCAAAACCACCACTTTACCCTACATTGCGGGGATCACAAAAAAGATCTCCAAAATCTTGAATAAACACAAAATCCAGGTCCGATTCAACACATTACATAAAATCCGTGATCTGGTTCCGTCTGTAAGAGATGTGATTCCGGACATACAGTACCCTGGCGTCTACAAACTAAGTTGCCTCTGTGGTAGTAGTTACATTGGAGAATCCAAACGACATGTCTCGGACCACATCCGTGAACACAAAGCAGACCTAAAACACGGTAGGACCAACACCTCGGCCGTGGCAAATCACTGTTATAATTCAGTAGGCTCACATGACATTGACTTCTCCAAGACAGAGGATCTTTGCAATCCATCTGGCTACCATGAGAGATTCGTTCATGAGGCTATCCACATATACAAACACAGAGACAATTTCAACCGAGAAGATGGATTCTGGCTTAGCAATCATTGGGAGGATTTGATAAACCATTTCGGGTCTTAAGTGATTGTTCACGCTTACGGTGGCTTTCAGACCGCATCCATTATTTTCGTCTCCCCCCTCCTCTTTTCCGAACATAGATGGACTCGTCCATCTGAATAACTGCCAAATCGCTCTCCGTGGTGCTAACGTTTAAAAAAACGTCACTTTTTCAGATTTACTTGCTGTGGTTTTCACACCTGATGATTACTACTTGTGTTGCAGTCGAAACGTCGTGAGAATTTTATTGTTTTATTATTTTATTGTTTCCCTTCTACGTGACTTTACCGAAAGAACCAAGAATAGGTAAAAAGTTTATACAACAGGGTTACACCAATTGTCGACCCCCCTCCCCCCCAAAGAAAATCAGTGCCCCCCCACCACCTCAATAAAATATATACCTACACACCCTACAGTAACTACTGACTCCCCCATTGTATACAATAGTCTATAGTAGTCGGTAGTTAGCAGTTACTACTGACTACTCTACTATATACACTAGTCTGTAGCAGTTACTACTGACTACTCTATTGTATACACTAGTCTGTAGCAGTTACTACTGACTACTCTATTGTATACACTAGTCTGTAGCAGTTACTACTGACTACTCTATTGTATACACTAGTCTGTAGCAGTTACTACTGACTACTCTATTGTATACAATAGTCTATAGTTGTAACTGCACACATTAAGGGGGGGGGGGGGGGGGGAGAGGCGGCCGTGGCCATTTCATTCGTAGATCTCAGTGCCCTCTTTCAGTGCTGGCTGTATGAGGCAGCACAGCAAGTAGGATACCGAAGAACAGTTTAATTAAAAAAACACGATTCTTCCCTCGGCTGTGAGCGGCGGTTTTTGCTCCAGACTGGTCTGGCTTCCCTTCGACGCGACACAAACGTAATGGCAACGAGGTTGTTGAAATATCCCAAACGAAATGAGCCCGGCCGATCCCATCACAGAGCCTTGAGAGTAATCGCCATCGCTTCACTGCCCTGAGATGGACCGGCTCTCTCAGAGCCCTTATCCTTTAGATTGTGCTAAGGGCGCAGCCCCTGCAATGATGTGACTCTGGTCACTGCTGGCAGAATGCGCCTCCACTGTAGAGGGCTCCAGAGAGTCCCCGCGAGACTGGAGGGGGAACTGGATCCCACTCTTCTGCACCAGACAGATGTATTTGGTAAGAGGAGGAGGGGGGGGGTGACCCACACTTAACACCACCACATGTGAACTGCCGACCGCTTTATGGATCTTTAGAAACGATGTGCAACGTCGCTCTTATTTCAAGTGCCGCGCCTGGAGATGGAGACGAACCGGTGAACACTCTGGAAGTCCAGTGCGCTGACCGTGAGTGCACCACTCGTAGAAGCAGTAGTAGCAGCAGCAGTAATAGCAGCAGTAGCAGCAGTAGCAGCAGTAGTAGTAGCAGCAGTAGCAGCAGCAGGAGCAGCAGTAGTAGTAGCAGCAGCAGCAGTAGCAGCAGTAGTAGTAGCAGCAGTAGCAGCAGTAGTAGCAGCAGTAGTAGCAGCAGAAGCAGCAGTAGAAGTAGCAGCAGTAGCAGCAGTAGTAGCAGCAGTAGCAGCAGCAGTAATAGCAGTAGTAGCAGCAGTAGCAGCAGCAGTAGTAGCAGCAGCAGTAGTAGCAGCAGGAGCAGCAGCAGCAGTAGTAGCAGTAGTAGCAGAAGCAACAGTAGCAGCAGCAGTAGTAGCAGCAGCAGTAGCAGTAGTAGCAGCAGCAGGAGCAGCAGTAGTAGTAGCAGCAGTAGTAGTAGCAGCAGTAGTAGTAGCAGCAGTAGCAGCAGTAGTAGCAGAAGCAGTAGTAGCAGTAGTAGCAGCAGCAGTAGTAGCAGCAGTAGCAGCAGTAGTAGCAGCAGCAGGAGCAGCAGTAGTAGCAGCAGGAGCAGCAGCAGTAGTAGCAGCAGTAGTAGTAGCAGTAGTAGCAACAGCAGCAGTAGCAGCAGCAGTAGTAGCAGTAGTAGTAGCAGCAGTAACAGCAGTAGTAGCAGCAGGAGCAGCAGCAGTAGCAGCAGTAGTAGCAGCAGGAGCAGCAGCAGTAGTAGCAGCAGTAGTAGCAACAGCAGCAGTAGCAGCAGTAGTAGCCGCAGTAGTAGCAGCAGTAGTAGCAGCAGTAGTACTAGCAGCAGCATCTCTGATTAAGATGGCGTGGCTTTCATGATTAATCATATATTTGTATTACTTTATGAAGGAATCAATCGCGTACAATTGTATAGCCATCAAAGGCGGCGCGACGAGTATGTACTTCCGGAATTCCTCAAAGGAGCAAGACAACAAACACGTGTATTAGAGAGGGAGAGCGAGCGAGCGAGTAGAGGGACCTACGAAAGATCAAACGATTAGCAGCAACAACACAAAAACCCCATCCATCCACCCACCCACCCCAAGCGATTTCTTGCCGGCACGTTTCCTCGCCGCGATGAGAAACGAGTGGCACGGGCAGAGCCGCGTGCGAGCGCGCGAGCGCACAAAGGAGCGAGCTCGAGACGCGAGGTGACGACGGAACGATGATGAACCCCCCCACCCACCCACCGCGCGCGTGCGTGCGTGCAGTGCGTGCAGTGCGCGCGCGAGTGAGAACCATTCCAATTGGCTGTAAGCTGTTAACACTGAAAGGCGAACACGGCTCCCCCCCCCCCCCCCCATTGTAGTTGTGCGAGAGGGTCCAGCGCTCCGGACTTGATATCCAGAGGTCGCCGGTTTGGTCTCGCGGTGCGGCCGGTCAAATCGTGGACACGTTTCTGTAATGTCCTCGCCCTCCAGCTCGCCACCTCCACCCGCAACTGCCTCCCACCGCCGCCTCTCTGTAAATGCGAAACTCACGTTGAGTCGATCCCAAAATGTCTGGCCAGCGTGGAAGAGTAGGCCAAATACCGTCTTAGAGGGGCTCTCTAAAGATCCCTCCAGAGGAGGCCCTTTCGCCAACAATGATGTGAGCGAGCAATTACAGGGTTTTGCCTTTACCTGTCAAGAAATCTTCCTGGGTTCTTTCGGTAAAGTCACCACGTAGAATGAGAATAAAATAATACATTAATAAAATAACACGATAAAATTCTCACGACGTTTCGGCCACAACACAAGTGGCCTTCTTCAGGTGAAAGGAACAGACCTGTCGGGACGACAGAGCTTCAATGAACGTTGTCAAGGTGCCACACTTCTCTAAACCAGCTTAAAAGACGCTACGAATCTTAACAACGTTCATTGGAGGTCTGTTCCTTTCACCTGAAGGAGGCCACTTGTGTTGTGGCCGAAACGTCGTGAGAATTTTATTGTTATTTTATTTCATTAATTTATTATTT
Organism: Petromyzon marinus; assembly: GCF_048934315.1. NCBI lineage: Eukaryota > Metazoa > Chordata > Hyperoartia > Petromyzontiformes > Petromyzontidae > Petromyzon > Petromyzon marinus. The sequence goes on along the minus strand of NC_133720.1, from coordinate 1,714,016 downwards.
TATTCTCATTCTACGTGACTTTACCGAAAGAACCAAAGAAGATGAATCCTTGCAGTCACGAAAGCTTTAAATCGAAATCTGTCAAAAAAATGTTTGATCCTTAAAGTTCACGATGCTATCAGCGAACGTGCCGAGTTGTGTTTGTGACTTTGCTGAATGATAAAAGTTGGGTCGCTGTCAACCTGCCGCTGGACGAAGGCGGTGTATTATCTTTGCCATACTTCACCACGCTAGCCAGCGTGTGTTTGCTCATGAATTTGATATAATTCGCCGTGACTTTAGCCGCGGCTGTGGGCCGAACTCAGTGTCGCCATCCACCGTTCCACCGCTGTTTGTTTATTCATAACATGTCCCTAATTCTTCGCGCTGGGGTAAAGTATGGGGATTATTATCGCTCTGTTTAACATGCGAGCACAGTCTGGCAGTAGCCCAGTAGACATACCAACGTTGAATCAATGTCTCCAACCACGTAGGCAACAATTGATGCACTGGGTGGCGTGCGGGTTAATTGTCCAAGTCGGATATGGGACGGTGGGATATGGGACGGTGGGATATGGGACGGTGGGATATGGGACGGTGGGATATGGGACGGTGGGATATGGGACGGTGGGATATGGGACGGTGGGATATGGGACGGTGGGATATGGGACGGTCGGATATGGGACGGTCGGATATGGGACAGTCTGCTATGGGACTCTTAAGCTGTATTGTATATCACCGCTTATTTTAAATAAGAGGCAGCCTCTACCAAACAGACTGATTAAACCAATTCCATTGTCTCCACTCCGTGCCAAATCACATCCACTCGTTAAGGTAAAACGCCGCCACCCCCTCCCCGTCACCCCCCCCCCCCCCCCGGAAGGAGTGAATAAAATCATCTCATTTCAACTGGGCTACAATCCGCGATGACTGAACGCGTTGCAAACAAGGCGTTCGGTTAGCTGCTTCCGCGTAACAAATGGCTCAATTAAACACGGAATCAATTAACGGCGAGTTCTCGTTAGCGGTGATTTTTGTTCGCATGCAATTTAACCGTTTTACCCACTTCTCAATAAATCACCGATACGGTTTTCGTCATGTCAAATTGCAGCGGCGTATGTGGGTTGTTTTATTTCCTCCCGACCGCCAGACCACAGTTTATCTTTGTCACGCTTTATGCATCGTTTTAATCCTCTTGCTTGTTTTATTTTAATTTCCAAAGGGTAAAGGCGCAGCCCCTGCAATTGCTCGCTCACGCCACTGCTGGTAGAAGGGTCTTCACTCGAGGAAGCTCTCGCGAGAGATCTCCAAGAGGGATATTCTTGGCCTAACTTCCCACGCTGGCAGCGGATGTCTTGGCAGAGGTGGGAGTACCCACACTTTACCCCACAACCAACGCGACCTACCAATCAAGAGGTAATATCTCTATACTCTTTGGTTCTTTCGGTAAAGTCACGTGGGTATAAAGTAAGATAAATCACGACGTTTCGAGCGCAACAACAAGCGTCCGTCATCAGGTGGGAAAGCATGGTCTGCAGTCTGACGCTTGTGTTGCGCCCGAAACGTCGTGATTTAATTTATTTTATACCTACGTGACTTTACCGAAAGAACCAAAGGTTATGGATTCCTGCAGTCACGAAAGCTTCAAATCAAGATGTAATATCTCACTGAAATATTTGTCTCTGACTCCCTGGTATAGACCGGAGTACTCAAATAAACATCAGCCATAGCAAGTTTAATACTGAATGTGGTGTGCCGAATGTAGATATATTTCCTGGGTGTACCAACCCTGACAGACAGCTGAATAAAGCCACGCACACTATATAATAACCTTAACAGTCTGTAGCGAGACTATCATCGACAAAGCCTTTGTCTGGCTAGCGGCGATCTTCACACACCGTACTCGTTCGAGGCCGAGTCGACCTAGGTGAGGCCCACAACCGGCTCAGACAATCGTCACTGGTGTTGGTGGCCGTGAGCGAGTATCGAACTCGGGTCTCTGTGGGGTTCATAGCGCAGCGCGCTTAACCACTGCGCCACCGCTCCCCCCCCCACACACGCGCGCGCTCCACGCAGCTGAATGGGAGCCACTACTCACAGGTGTCCCATTGACAATGTGAAATAATAACACATTCCTGCGGAGGGAGCTGGTAGGAGCGTTGGGTTGCTCGGTCAATGGCCAGGGTCAACGGCGGCACCACGTGGTGCATTCCGCAAATATGCCCGACTGTGAGGGCGGGCACAAGCCGGCGTGAGTAGGTTAAACGTTTTAGTTTTATAAGGACACCACGGGGTGACCAGCCCCTCCCCACCCTGCCCCACCCCTCCCACCCAGCCCCACCCTCCCCACCCCCCACCCAGCCCCACCCTCCCCACCCAGCCCCTCCCCACCCTCCCCTCCCCACCCTCCCCAGCCCCTCCCCAACCTCCCCTGCCCACCCAGCCCCTCCCCACCCTCCCCTCTCCACCCAGCCCCACCCCTCCCATTTTATCCGGGTGTCCGGATACACGTGGACAGACATCCACAGACATACACAATTAATCCCCTGCCTCCTGTGAATTAATCCCGGTTGGGCTTCCAGTCCACTACGTTTCCTACTACCAGTATTATCTTGCACAGAATGGGACGCTGCTGGCACGGCGATAAGACGATCAGCACAGCGCACTGGACGAGCAATGCAGGGGTTGTCGGTTCGATTCGATCTCCCCGGCGCAGCGTCTGAAACAACTGTGCAAGTTTATTCAAGCGCCTTCACTGCCTCTCGCCTCCGCCGGCTCTGTCCATGCAGCAGCCTGACAGAGGAGGGCATTGGATGGATGTCGAGTCGATCGGCGGCGGGTCGCGCCAGTTGCGTTGGGGCAGAGTGTGGGCACTCTCGCCTCTTCCAAGACGCGTCTGGCTGGCGTGGAAGATGCAGCCAAAATACCGTCTAGAGCAGTGGTGCTTAACATTTACTGCGCCCATTTGGTTATCATCGTTGAAAAATTTAATAATGTTAATAAATACATAGGGGTTTGATGAAACAAAGTAGTTGTATTTATGGGACCGTGCTTCATTTGTGTTTTCGATTATTGACCTTTTTAAAAAAAATATCTGGGCTTGTCTCGCACCCCCAGAAAGGGCATCTCCCACGCCCAGGGGATGCAGCGTGCACCCCAGGTGAAGACGAAGCGCTGCTCTAGAACTCCCTGTAGTGGAAGGGGACATCTTTTTGGCAGCAGTGGCGTGGGCAAGCAATTGCACGGGCTGCACCTTTACCTTTTCCATCTTGCAATTATTATATATATATTTTTGACTCTTGCTTTGTAAAACTCGGGGGGTGTCAAATCATGGGCGGCGCAGGCACAAACGCAGACAGATGGCTGCGCTAATTAGAGGGGGAAAGAGACGCCGCGCATACTCGCGGCGAACGCGCGCGATCCGTGCTCTTGGCTGGCCGCAGTGGGGGCGGGTGTGGGATTATTTTGTTGTTGTTGTTGCTTGGAACGCAGCTGTCCACCTGCCTGGCTCACTACTTTGTTTTGGTCTTCCCATCGGAATTCGAGAAAAAAATTTTTTACCGAGTTTAATTTTTTTTATATATTTTTTCTCTCTCTCTCTCCTGCTCCTTGTTTTAAATCCAATTGCGTGTTCCCCTTTCTTCAACGCCCACGTTGTCCGTGTGATATTTCATGCTACGATCTACCGCTTTACCACATTGGTGCCACTCACGAAATGACGCTCGGATAAAGTTGCCAGCCTCTGAAAGGTCCAAAATAAAATAAAAAGTTTGGGGAATAGCTCACACGGCCCCGTAGGACGTGAATGCCTTTTGTCTTGAGCGGTGGCTCAGCGGTTGACGCGTTCGCCGTTCATCTGCAGAGAGGGTTTCCGCGGTTCGAATCTCGCCGGCCACCCGGGTTAATGCTGCGGATGCATTAACCATAAAGATTACTCTTCACAGTACGTGGACGTACAAGACCCCATGGCGTGATATGAAGAAGAAGGCGAGTTCGTTGTGTGCTCGCGTCACGATCTAAATTTTGTCCAGATTTAACAAAATTAGAGATTTCCACTGTAAATTACTTCACTGGAAAACATAGCAGTCCCCCCCCCCCCCCTACTGGACCCTGAGGGGTGAAAGAAAAATGTCTGGAGACTCCATGAGGCTTAGCTGGATGAACAGGTGCAATAAACAACGCACAATTATGCAACTGACAAACAAAAAATACGAACTTTGAATTGTCCAGGGAATAAATGTAGATTTCCCAGGACAGCCGCATCAAAAAGTTAATGGTACAATTATAATCATGATGGCGATTTCGTTTTTTGAGAGAGCATCTCGGCGCTACTGCGCTACAACTCGTCTCAACGCATTTGCAGGGGGCAACCCCAGTGGCAGCTGTCCCTGTTCGGTTTAAGGTGATGCAGCACCTGACCTGAAACTGGGCATTAGTCTGCCACTATATGTTTAACACCTCATAGGCTTTCGCGACCAATATTACGAATACTAATACATTTTGGGGTCAGATCGCTGCGTGAGTAAAATGTGTGTTGTACACCCTCCTCTACCCGACACGGCACAATAAATAAAGTTTCTGCATGAACAAGCGCGCCAATGCTTGACTGCTGCTGCTGCTGCTTTAGCAGGACAGAGTCGGGGATCGGCGATTTAAGTTACTTGCTGGCCGTGTATTTTGGACTGCCGTGCCCATATGGTGAATCGAACCGGCAACCTCTGGGGTTCCAGGTCCAAGAGTGCGGACCCATCCAATTCCATCTTATCCCATGTTATCTTATCCAATTCCATGCCATCCATTTACATCCTATCCCATTCCATCCCATCCAATTATATTCCATCCAAGTCCATCCCATTTAATTCCATCCCGCCCAATTCCATTCCATCCAATTCCATCCCATCCAATTCCATCACATTTCATTCCATTCCATCCAATTCCATTCCATCCAATTCCATCCCATCCAATTCCATCACATTTCATTCCATTCCATCCAATTCCATTCCATCCAATTCCATCCCATCCAATTCCATCACATTTCATTCCATTCCATCCAATTCCATCACATGCAATTCCATTCCATCCAATTCCATCCAATTTCATTCCATCTTATCCAATTCCATCTCATCAAATTCCATTCAATTCCATCCCATCCAATTTCATCCCATCCAATTCCATCCCATTTCATTCCATTCAATCTAATTTCATCCCATCCAATTCTATCTCATCCAATTCCATCCCATCCCATTGCATCCCATCCCTGGTTAGCTGTGCAAATATCTTCCCACCCGACCCGCAAGCCAGCTGCCCGCCCACTCAACGGGATAAAACTTAATTACGAGAAGACGGCGATGTAATTGCCACTCCTGAGGGTCCTCTGTGACCCGCAGCTATGACAAATAAATAAATATATTAATGCGAAACGAGCAAAGGGGGTGGGCTTTGTGGCTCGGTGCAGGTATGTGTGTGTGTGCAGGTGAGTGTGTGTGTGGATGTGTCTGTGTGTGCAGGTGTGTGAGTGCAGGTGTGTGTGTGCAAGTGTGTGTGTGCAGGTGTGTATGTGGAGGTATCTGTGTGTGCAGGTGTGTGTGTGGAGGTGTGTGTGTGTGGATGTGTCTGTGTGTGCAGGTGTGTGTGTGCAGGTGTGTGTGTGTGGATGTGTCTGCAGGTGTGTGTGTGCAGGTGTGTGTGTGCAAGTGTGTGTGTGCAGGTGTGTGTGTGGAGGTATCTGTGTGTGCAGGTGTGTGTGTGTGGAGGTGTGGATGTGTTGTGGGGAGCGATAGTGTAGCGGTTAGCGCGCTGCGCTATGAACCTGGCGACACGGGTTCGATTCCCGCTCACGGCCAACACCAGTGACGATTATCTGAACCGGTTCCGGGCCTCCCCTAGGTCGACTCAGCCTCAAATGAGTACCTGGTGCGGTGTGTAAACATTGCCACTAGGGAGACAAAGGCGGTCGGGCATGGTGCTGGCCACCCACCCCCTCGTGTACTGTTCGGGCCTTCATAGGTGCTCGCTAACAGCACTTGCCCCTACAGTCTGTTAAGGCTATATGGGGGATCTTTATCTTTATCTTTGTCTCTGTGTGCGTGTGTGCGTGTGTGCGTGTGCGTGCGTGCAGGTGTGTGTGTGCGTGCAGGTGTGTGTGCGTGCAGGTGTGTGTGCGTGCAGGTGTGTGTGCGTGCAGGTGTGTGTGCGTGCAGGTGTGTGTGCGTGCAGGTGTGTGTGCGTGCAGGTGTGTGTGCGTGCAGGTGTGTGTGCGTGCAGGTGTGTGTGCGTGCAGGTGTGTGTGCGTGCAGGTGTGTGTGCGTGCAGGTGTGTGTGCGTGCAGGTTGTGTGTGTGTAGGTGTGTGTGTGGAGGTATCGGTATGTGTGTGTGTGTGGAGGTGTGCGTGAAGGTGTGTGTGAGTGGTAGCCGGGTTCATAGTGCGCTGCGCTATGAACCCGGCGATCCGGTCCTGGGCCTCCCCTAGATCGACTCAGCCTCAAATGAGAACCTGATGCGGTGCGTAAAAACATCGCCACCAGGGAGACAAAGGCAACCTTCGTAGGTGCTCGCTAACAGCACTTGCCCAAACAGTTTGTTAAGGCTACACGGGGGATCTTTGTCTTCGGATCGAATGTGCAATTGCCTTGGGACTCTGAGCCAGCAGCGCACCTGACAGAGTCTGAGATTGCGCCCGAGGCAGCGAATGGGAGGAATAATGCACCCAGCGTGTTGGTGCTTCTGCGCGGGCTGTCAGCGCCGAGGCTTTTCCCGCGCTCGTGCCTTGATGCCGCATGCATACAGAGGGTAGATAGACATAGCAACACGTGCCTTCGGTATGTAGACATAGTAACACGTGCCTTTGGTATGTATACATAGCAACACGTGCCTTTGGTATGTAGACATAGCAACACGTGCCTTTGGTATGTAGACATAGTAACACGTGCCTTTGGTATGTAGACATAGCAACACGTGCCTTTGGTTATGTAGAAATAGCAACACGTGCCTTTGGTATGTAGACATAGCAACACGTGCCTTTGGTATGAAGACATAGCAACACGTGCCTTTGGTATGTAGACATAGTAACACGTGCCTTTGGTATGTAGACATAGCAACACGTGCCTTTGGTATGTAGACATAGCAACACGTGCCTTTGGTAATTAGACATAGCAACACGTGCCTTTGGTATGTAGACATAGCAACACGTGCCTTTGGTATGTAGACATAGCAACACGTGCCTTTGGTATGTAGACATAGCAACACGTGCCTTTGGTATGTAGACATAGCAACACGTGCCTTTGGTATGTAGACATAGTAACACGTGCCTTTGGTATGTAGACATAGCAACACGTGCCTTTGGTATGTAGACATAGCAACACGTGCCTTTGGTATGTAGACATAGCAACACGTGCCTTTGGTATGTAGACATAGCAACACGTGCCTTTGGTATGTAGACATAGCAACACGTGCCTTTGGTATGTAGACATAGCAACACGTGCCTTTGGTATGTAGACATAGCAACACGTGCCTTTGGTATGTAGACATAGCAACACGTGCCTTTGGTATGTAGACATAGCAACACGTGCCTTTGGTATGTAGACATAGCAACACGTGCCTTTGGTATGAAGACATAGCAACACGTGCCTTTGGTATGTAGACATAGTAACACGTGCCTTTGGTATGTAGACATAGCAACACGTGCCTTTGGTATGTAGACATAGAAACACGTGCCTTTGGTATGTAGACATAGCAACACGTGCCTTTGGTATGTAGACATAGTAACACGTGCCTTTGGTATGTAGACATAGCAACACGTGCCTTTGGTATGTAGACATAGCAACACGTGCCTTTGGTATGTAGACATAGCAACACGTGCCTTTGGTATGTAAACATAGCAACACGTGCATTTGGTATGTAGACATAGCAACACGTGCCTTTGGTATGTAGACATAGCAACAACGTGCCTTTGGTATGAAGACATAGCAACACGTGCCTTTGGTATGTAGACATATGAAGGGGTGGGGTGGCCAACACGACGCCCGGCCGCCTTTGTCTCCCCAGTGTCGATGTTTTGCAGACCGCACTCAATTTGAGGTTAAGTCGACCTAGGCGAGGCCCAGGACTCAGATACTTCTTCACCGATGCTGGCAGCGTGAACACCACACACACAGCCACTGACATACACACGTGCTCACACAAAGACAAAGACAAAGGTCCACCCCACTATAGCCTGAACAGACTGTTGGGGCAAGTGCTGTTTAGCGAGTAGCAGCACCTATGAAGGCCTGCAGGGCACACGAGGGGGTCGGTGGCCAGCACCAGACCCGGCCGCCTTTGTCTCCCCGCGCGCACACACGCGCCACCACACCATTGCGGCACTTGCTAGGAGCGGGGTTTCTGTGCTGAATGTGCACAGGCGGCTCACAGGAGCACAACACGGAGCAGAGGAAACAAATTGGGGGGGGTGGCGGGGGAGCTGGGAGGGAGAAGTGGGGGGAGAGAGGTGGGGGGGAGATGTGGGGTGGGGGGGGAGATGTGGGAGGGGGATAGAGGTGGGGGGGAGATGTGGGGGGGGGGGGGGTAGAGGTGGGGGGGGGTGAGAGGTGGGGGGGATGGAGGTGGGGGAGTGAGAGGTGGGGGGGGGAGAGAGGTGGGGGTGAGAGGTGGGGGGGATGGAGGTGGGGGGGAGTGAGAGGTGGGGGGGGGAGAGAGGTGGTGGTGGTGGTGGGGGGGGATAGAAAGGAGTGGGGGTGGAGGGAATCCTCATAACGCCAGCACTGACACGCTCTGCCGTGATGTATGCCCGCCTTTGGTTAAGCGCGCGTCCTAAGTCTGTCCTTGGATTACAGTGCACACACTCTGAGACAAAGAGCCCCCGTGTAGCCTTAAACAGGCTATTGGGGCAAGTGCTGTTAGCACCTTTGAAAACCGGCGCCTTTCGGGGGGGGGGTGGGTGAGTGGCCGGCCACGCCCAGCCGCCTTTGTCTCTCCTGTGCTGATGTCCAGCACACCGCACCGGGGTACCCATTTGAGGCTGAGTCGACCTAGGGGAGGCCCTGGACCGGTTCAAGTATTCACCGCTGTTAATTATCGCTCGTGAGCGGGAATCGTACTCGGGTTGCAGCGCAGTGCCCTAACCACTGCGCCACCGCTCCCCGCACACACGTGTTGTGCGAGATTTGCCACCTGTGTTGTTGCCAGATCAGCGGGGATTTTCCATCGGTCCACTTAAAGATAAAAGTGCAGCCCTGCAATCGCCTTGCTCGCGACACTCTGCTGGCCTCCGCCCGACGGCGCTCCAGTGCAGTGTATTTGGCCTACTCTTCCACGCCTGGTCCAGACGTCTTGGAAGAATTGGGTTGGAGTTCCCACACTTTACACCAAACCATTTGCGACCGCTCGATTAAATTATCGACTAACTGTGGGTGTTCTCACACTGCCGGCTGGACAGAGGCAACAGTGGGAGGGAGATATTATAAAACAATTGCACCATCGTTTTCACTGCCGCGCCGGGAAATCGAACCGCTACACCGGTGCGGCGGCTCCCACATATAATCTTTAGGGAAATAACGAGACGTGACGAGTAGGGGCGCATTCCGTGTGACGGGGGTCTCTAAATCTCACAGGTGCCTGGGGTCTTGAACCCCACGGCACAGACTCCTCCCACCCCCCCCACACCTCCCTCGCCCTCCCTCCTCCATCCCGCACCTCGCACTCCCTCCCCCAAGACCCCCCCCCACCCCCACTCGTTCCCTTCCTCTCCCATCTCGCCTCCACCGTCTCCCCCCTCCCGACGTCCATCCTCCCCAACCATCCCACGGTCCTTTAACTCGCCCCCCCCCACCCTCCATCACCCCCATCGCCTCGCCCCCTCCCTCGCCCCCCCCATCCCCCCCCTCCCTCGTCTCCCCCCCTCCCTTGCCCCCCCCTCCATCCCTTCCTCCCTCCCCACCGTCTCCCCCTTTCTCTTTGTGTTCGCTCGGAGGAGAGTCGGGCGAGGTGGAGTCGCAGCTCCGTCTCACTGAGCCCACCGCCCAGGCCACAGCAGCAATTATTAATTAGTCCGTGTTATTGAATGGGCCGCGTTATTGCCGTCCGCATTATCAGAATTACCTCCGGGTAATGACTCCTATTGCGTTATTGCAGTGTTTAAATACGATTGTTATTATTATTAAGTAGTTTCACTTTTTTTTTTAATGACCGCCTTATAGATGGCATTTGTTTGGTGAGCCCGATGTACCATCATCATCATCATCGCCATCAGCATCATCACCATCATCACTATCAGCATCATCATCACCATCATCGGTATCATCATCATCGCCATCAGCATCATCAGCATCATAACCATCAGTATCATCAGCATCATTATCACCATCATCACCACCACCACCACCAGCCATTGTCGATGCACTGCTGGATGAAGGCCTCCTCTCCAGCGCCAGTCAACGGTGCTGCCTCATATCCGCCTCGCGCCTGACCCCCCACCTCATGGCTCCATCTTCTCTTCCACGCCTCTCGCCCCTGCGTCCGCTTCGCCCTCGCCTCTCTCCACCATCGGCTCCTCGTCGCATGTTGGGGTGACGAGGAGCCGCGAGTGTCCTTCTTGCTGTGTGCGGTTGTGTCGCCGCTGTATCACAGCCGCCCCGAGGGTGCACGGCGTAGCGGGGCGACTGCCGAGGGCCCTGCGCTTTGGGCGAGGGGGGTCTGGTCCCGCGCTTTGAAGTCATGTACTTTCATTCAGCTCACTGTGCATTTCACGGACCAATATTAAATTGCACTGCATTACGCAAATCCACTGCTGGATGATAGCCTCCCTACGCAGTTACAATTATGGGGGAGAGAGGGGGGGTGTTGACCATACTTCACCACGCTGGTCATTGCAGGTTTACTGATGTTATCGGTGAATCAGAACGCAGCTTTGCTATGTCCATATCTATCATTGCTATACCCATTAATCACACATAAGGAGTTTGTTTTTATTATACATTATTCTACAATTATTGAGGTAATTAATATTAAATTGCGTAGACGCATGAGCAATGCGTTATAAAAATCATTGGTATTTATACTTCTGAGCAGAGAGACATTTTAACTCGGGACTTCAAGGTGACAAAGAGCAGACAGAAAATAGGCTGGCTTTGCTTGATTCCTGTACAATAAAACTGTGCTGCAATCATCCCAACATTCTAATCAGTCTCCATGTAATTACACAATTGCCTGTACAAATATACAAAAGTATTTCAAATAACGCTACTTTTCACAATAACTAAACTAAACAGCCCTTTGCTTATATCAATCCACTGCTGGTTGAGTGCCTCCCCACGCCGTGTCACTCGTGGGGGTTGTTTGGCCATACTTCACCACGCTGGTTCAATGCGTGTTCGTAAATTGATCTATATCCATCTACACGCAGCCGCCGTCGTCTCGTTGGCAGTGGCCCCCAATCACCGCGCCACCACTCCAGCCCACGGCATAGCGACTCAGCGCTGTGGAACCGGCAAATCCTTCACAGCGCGGCGCGCCACGATGCAAGGCCGAAACCTTCTTCGTCACCGGCGAACACAAAACCGGGACTGATGAATGTCCGCTCGCAATGCCCGACGCTTTACTCAGAGGGTCGCCCAGAGTGCACCTCGTGTGATAGACGCGGCTTCCGCCAGTTAGGCGAGCCCTGTCTATGATTAGCCTGTTGTATCTCTCCGTCTCTCTCCGTCTGTCTCTCTCTCTCTCTCTGCGTGTGTCGCTCTCACTGATATCTATCGTGGGGTGCTCCGTGACCTCAGCCGGATGACCTCGGCACTGTAAACCCCCTTGGAGCGTGCGCGGGCAGCCGGCGAATGACCTCTCCTCTGGGGAGGGCATGGGGGGATGGTGAGTGAGGTACGGAGCGCGCTGCCGCTGGTATGAATGTATGTGCGTTGAACTTCTATCGCACCGTACGCAGCCAACCGTGCTAATCGGAGGTGCTTGGGGGAAGGACAAAAAAAACGAAACACAAAAAGCGATTGTAAAGAAATCCGTTTCCAAATCTAGATTTCAAAGTGCGTAGCTCCAGTGGCATCCTGATATCATCACCGCTACCACCAGCCACGATCGATCCCTTGAGGATGGAAGGCCTCTTTGGTGCTGTCACGATCTCTCACAGTCGGTGCGATGTCACGATCCACCCAGCACCTGCACACGGAGCCGATATTATCACTCATCCACCTCCTCCACCTCCTCCTCCACCGCGAAGGACGGACTCTCGTCCCGTCTCTGCCGTGAGACGGGACGCTCTCTCTCGAGTCTCCGGTGAGCACGGTTGGCTACGTACAATGCGAGAGAAGTTCAACGTTCGGTACACACTCTGCCCGTGCCCTAGGGCCCGTGCTGAGGACCCCCGCGTCACGACACCGCTGTCCCGTGGCACGGAGTTCTCTCTTCACAGCCCATGGGGGTGATTCTCAGTCCGCTGGCGCTTCATTAGCGGGCGCTTTAAACCGCGCACGCGACTCAGCGGTGGAACGAGCGAGCGAGAGGCTCGCGATGGGAACGTCGCGAGTTCGAATCTTGGGGGAGGGGCAGGGGGGGGGCTGTTGACTTAGCCCATCATCTCTCAAAAGGTGGATAAATCGGTACCGCTGTTGAGTTCCCCACAAGGTGATCTTGCGTACGAAAGAAGGAGTCTCGGTGTGGAAATCAACAGTGGCTTGTTCGAACGAATGACTCGTGAACTCCCCCACCCAGCCCCATCCACAGGAAGAAGAATACGAAAAACGAACTCGCAAGCGTGGCCCTGCCACATTGTGTGTATGCCATGCATCGTGTGAATATATTTTAATGCAATGCACGGTTTGAATGAAATGTTTGCATTGAATAAACGACTGCAAAGGAAAAGCTTTCGATGCGGTTACGTGGGTTGTGCTCACCAAGAAAGTGAACATCTTGTTATCAACAAACATGCAAATACCACCAGCCCGTGTCCGTGCAGGACTTATGGCCTAAGGCATAGGTGGGGAACATTTTCCTTACCGAGGGGTGAATATGACTTTTAAATAACTTTAACGAATCACACATTAACACACAACAACCGCCATTCGCCACTAAGTGGCGGTGACGTCACCACGACGCTTGTGCCAGGCTATGTGCACCTTGAGGGCCACGTGAAGTGTCGAACGCCCGCCGGCAGGAGGTCACGGGGCAGACCCAGGTGCCACGGGTCGACTGATTGAGATGAGTGGCTGATGCACCACCTGTGCCCCCTACTGTGCCAACTTGCTGTGCTTTAGCCACCCGGCGCTCCGCTCGTTGTTGTGAGCGTCGCTCCTCCGCCCTCCGTTGTTGTTGGAGGGCGACTGCCTCCAACTGCCCAGTAGCGTCCTTCACGAGCCTCCTCCACAGAGGCCGATCTTGACACCGCTGGTACCAGTCATCGGCAAGTCCACTCAGCTCCACGTCCTCCTGTACCACATCACTCCATCTCTTCTCGAGCCCGTGCCACGCCCGTTTAGCCCTTCGATCCGGCCGAACAAAAGCTGTTTGAGCATGCGGTGATTGGGCATGCGGGCTACATGACCCAGGCAACGCAGCCTTGCCTGCCGGGAGGAGCTCACTGATGGGACTTTGTCCAGATCTTATGAGGATTTGTGAGCTCCTCACACAATGCAGCCTGGTTAAACCCAGGATTGATTGTAGGCAGGCCAGCCTAAATGTTTCTAACCGCCAAAGATGTTCCACACACACACACATTAACACACACACACTCATGAAAACACACACACACACATGAACACACACACACGCAGCTCAGTCACTCGTGCCACTGCAATATGCGGGCCCTTGCAGTGACGGAAGTGAAAAAGAATAATTACTGGCGTAGTCGTAATAATAGCAACAACAACAACAACGCACACGGCCTGGATTTGGACCGACACTCGGAATTGTGGCCACATTTGTTGTCAACAGCAGCCGGACAAGGAGACGACTGCGCCGGTCTCGTCATTGTTTGGGATCATCAGGACGGTGAAAAGCGTGTGCCAAAGGGACGATACGTCTCGCAATCGGGTGCCTTAAGAGGTGGGGGGTTGGTGGATCACACAGAGATGATTACATGCAGAATACTGCCCAGGTTTTTTTGCGAGATGCATTATAGCAAGTGGGTTCATGACCTATCCGTATGGATTTTTAGCGTTTATACTCTTGCACGCTTGGGTTTTCTCTGGTACGCACAAGGACATGGGTTCGATCCCAGACCCTGGCGCCTGTATATTTGAAGTGTGCATGTTCTCCCCGTGGTCGCGTGGATTTTTCTCGGAGTCCTACGGGATTTACTTCCACATTTAGAAGCACGCGTTTCGAGTATTTGGCAGATTTAATGTCCACATGATGATGAGTCATTTTCGTTGAGCTATCATTTGTGATAGCCAAGTCGCTGCTGAAAAAGAGAGATATATAAAACTCAGTGGGCCTTACCTGGTAAATTAATTTTTAAAAAAATGTATTTATAGTAGTTGTATTTTTCACCCGAGGACTGAAAACGATTGTCATCATTACACATCGTGCGTGAGATATAGCTATTGACTTGGGGAGACATTCATCCAGCAGTGGATCGACTTTGGCTGACGATGACTGATAATAATGATGATGTTGAAACATCCTATACTATACTGTCAAAGACAAATACAAAGATCCCCCATATAGCCTGTAACATACTATTGGGGCAAGTGCTGTTAGCGAGCACCTATGAAGGCCGACACGGCACACGAATGGGTGGGTGGCCAGCACCACGCCCGTCCGCCTTTGTCTCCCCAGTGGCGATGTTTTCAAATCGCACTCGGTACTCATTTTAGGCTGAGTCGACCTAGGGGAGGCCCAGGACCGGTTCAGATAATCGTCACCAGTGTTGGCCGTGAGCGAGAATCGAACCCAGGGCGCCAAGTTCGTAGTGCAGCGCTCTCACTGCTACACTACCGCACTCCACACACACACTATCCTGCACACACACACACACTATCCTGCACACACACACACACACTATCCTGCACACACACACACACTATCCTACACACACACACACTATCCTGCACACACACACACACTATCCTGCACACACACACTATCCTACACACACACTATCCTGCACCACACACTATCCTGCACACACACACACACACTATCCTACACACACACACTATCCTGCACACACACACTATCCTGCACACACACACTATCCTACACACACACTATCCTACACACACACTATCCTGCACACACACTATCCTGCACACACACACACTATGCTACACACACACTATCCTGCACACACACACACTATCCTGCACACACACACACACACTATCCTACACACACACACACTATCCTGCACACACACTATCCTGCACACACACACTATCCTGTACACACACACACGCACCCACCTAAAACACGACACATACATAATACAGATTGTGGGTATGAACCAGCTGCATCGCAACAGCCACCGATGCAACCTTTAAACCTGGAAAGCAATCACAGCCCAGAGCGCTCCGGCGCTGGGACTCATCCTCGACATGCCACCCACATCCTGTCACTGCGACGCGTTGGAGACCCGTCGGATTGGCAGTTTTGTGCGAGCGCTGTGACCTTGACCCGCAACACCCGGTGACCTTGAAATCAATCCGCGCGCGAGATGTTGTTGTTGTTGTTGTCCTGGGGTCCCTCGTAAACGATTGAAGGAACGTCGCTCAAGCGAGAGGAAGCTTCTGGAGAGATTTGCGCCATCTCCCGTGCTTTCGTCTCTCGCGAGGACAAACAAATTAAATCATCTGTTGCCTCTGTTGTTATTGTTGTTGTGATCGTGCGTCGGTTGACGGTGGTGTGCAGGCACAGCATGTGTGCATGTATGTACAGTATGTTGTATGATTGCATGTTGTATGCACCTATCCTCAACTTATTTCGCACCTTACGTAGCCAACCGTGGTTATTCGGAGGATGCGGGGGCAGGACAACAACACTGAACACGAAAAGGCAGTTATAAAGAGACGAGTTTTCCATCCGGACGATGCTTTAAAGGTGCACAGCTCCAGTGGCGTTCTGACATGGGAAGGAAGAGCGTTCAACTAAATTCGTCAAGAACACAGCCATGAAAAAAGAGAGAGAGGCAACGGAATGAGGCGACGTTTTGGACAAAAACAATGACAAAGATCCCCCGTATAGCCTCAACATACTCTGGAGGCAAGTGCTGTTAATGGGTAGCTCTCTACTAAAGTCGGCACGGCACACGAAGGGGTGCGTGGCCAACACCACGCCCGGCCGCCTTTGTCTCCTCAGTGCCGATGCTTAAACAGCGCACCAGGTGCTCACGAACACCCGCACGGTTGGCAACGTACGGTGCGAAAGAAGTTCAACATACAAACACACACCCGAACACCCACACGAACAAGCAATACACAAATCTGAACGGACACGCGCTGACGCACAGGAACATTAATGCACGCGTGCATACACGCGAAATTCATGGGTCACGCGCGTTTCAAAGAAGGATCATTGCCCGTAACGTCGCCTATTATATATTTTTGTCCTCTTCAGGGTGGTGTTATTGACAAATGTGTTGAGTGGTTGTTATTAATACGGAAGGGTTGCAGGCCGTCTATTGCAGCAGCAGTAAGCGGTGATTCACGAAACCCATTTCCATTCATTGATTCGTTTATCGTGGCCTCTCTAATAATCGTTGCTCGATGAATATTCAGCAATGATCCCTCCGTCTCTCTGCTCAAGCGCTCGACACTATTTACATCACTGAGCCAGTGATGGAAATTCCACATTCCTATCACCACCACAATCAATCATCACCGCAACCACCACCTCCAATCGCTTCCCAATCACTGAACATTCACATGGCTCCTCCCACGCAACACGCCTCGAGGTGCCCTACAAAAGGGCACCCCCAGTGGCAGCTGTCCCTGTGCAGCACGAGGCGAACGCAGCGCAGGTACCGGAGTGTGGTCGGTCATCAGACCGCCAGCAGTGCGGGGACAATATTCGGTGCAACTAGTTTATCACAGATGGTGGAGTTTCGACTCTTTATACTGCACAGTATAAATACATGAATTAAACTGTCAGAGGATCGATTTCTCTTGTACGTAATTTCCTAGCGGTGGAAATTACAAATTTCCCATGGCTGAGGTTCAGTTTTTTCATAGCTCAACCAAAAACATTATTTAAGTCACGGACCAAAGAGGGATGAAATGAGATGTTACTGTGGTGTGATGGTTATCAAACTGGACTTGCAATCCAGAGGTCGCGAGTTCGATTTCACTCTGTCCATCGAGCGGGACAAATTGGGTTGACTACAGTTAGTCGATCGGCTGGTCACTTGTCGTGAACTAAAGTGTGGGTGCTTCCACCTAATCCAGTTGTCCGGCCAGCATGGAAGAGTAGGCCTCTCTGGAGAGGCTTTCTAGAAATCCTAGTGGACGCCCTTTCTGTCAGCGATATTGCAGGGCTGCACCCTTAAACATGTTTTAGTATTTAACTCGAGTGCTAACTTGCCGAGCCAGCATTTTGATCAGGATTGTGAACTTGCAACTCTTCCCCGGCTCGACCCACGCCTCCCGCCAGCTGTCTTCCAAGCGGCGCGCATCATTTTTCCCTCGCCCGAGACGCAAACGCACACATATTTGTCATTCCCACCCCAGCGGGCACAATCTTCATTTATTTACTGCGAACGGGTTTTTTATTTTATTGTTCTTCTCGGGGTTACTCCGTCGTAGCTCTCGCGGTGCGCGTCAGCGTGTTGTTGTTCCGGCGCGATGTCCGACGTTTCGCTCCACGTGGCTGATGGGATCTTCTTTCGGGAACGTCAGCGCGTCGTGGAGCGCGAAAAATAAAAAAAAAACGTCGGGCGGAATGAAACACTCGCGAGCACGCGCGCCCGCCCACGTGCCCGCGACCGAGAGCTTCCCTTTAAATTCATTTACTTTCTCTCCCTCTCTGTGTCTCTCTGTCTCTCTGTCCCGTAGGCAGTGGCCAGAGAAAAGGGTTAATGTGACGCGTGCCGCAAAAAAAAAAGGATGGGCGGAGAAATGAGCCTCGCCAAAGTAATTTCACACTTGAGTAGGAATCCCAGAGCCTCCGAGTAAATTATTCATCAAACCCACTGCCCCGACGAAGGGGGTCACCGATGCTCGTGACCACCGTTAACCCCTTCCTGACCAATGCCCCCCCCCCCGCCGGAACCGGCCGTGGCCCCCCTCGTCCATCTGACCGTCCGCACGTCTGACAACAGAGCGCCGCTGCAATGCAAATGAGCAAACCACTGCAGCTCAACCAAAGAGCTGCACTGATAATGATGATAGCCCTGTGCCACTCAGGGCCAGCGGTAGTAATGGGCACATTACGGTGAGGGGGGGGGGCGCTAAACAGAAATTATTTTACGGGGCCCCCACCACCACCCCATTCAAATGATAAACTCGTCGCGAGATCCCACAAGAGATAGAGACAAGAGTGAACCGAGAGTAAACGTATAAACGCGAATTGAGATGTTGTGAATGCGATGCAGACAAAAAAAATGCAGACGAGACAGATTATTTAGCTTTTAAATGTTAATTAAGATTTGATAAATTTCCTGCACCCCTATTTTTTTTTTGGCATGAAATCTGTGAGGCCCCTTTGATCCGCTTCGGTCTCTAAGCTGTTGCTTGGTTCGCTGAATCCCCAGCACTGACACTGCTCTTGGGCTTCGGGGCGTCAATTTGTCGGTGAATATTCGCTGGGTCGCTGGCAGGCGGCTCGGCGTTCGGCACGTGATCAGTGGCCGCAGACGAAAGACATTCGGCACCGTGTACGTGGTGCGCCTGGTGCCGAGACATTTCCCGGGTCGTTGGCCAGGACAGACCCGACCGACACGGGGCACTGCCCGTGTACCGCACTCTCACAATGAGCACTGGGTCAGGGTGCGGGTAAAAAGCGCGGCCGTGCAATTTCCCGCTCACTCCACTGCCGCCAGAAGAACGTCCACTAGACGGATCTCTCGAGAGACCCCTTTTATGGAGGCTATATTTAGCCTGCTCTTCCAGGCCGGCCATACCGTCATGGCAGACGTGGACGCACCCACACTTTGCCCCACCGCGCATCTGTGCCGATCGAGTGTGGGTGTATCCGTTGCTTCAGCTGGGCTCGCCGGGAGGAGATGCGAATAAGCGGCAGCGTCTGGAGCGCGAGCCCAGCGTGATGTCCGATACACGGCTTGAGCACGTCCAGTATGGGAGAGCCTCTCACTCGATGTATTCCATCATTCGTTATCACTGAGCTCGCGCTAGCCCTTTGGCATTATGGAAAACGCTTATCGAGCAGCGATATTTCCTCTCCGACCTTTATCGAACAGCAATTGAGAAAATAGAAATATTGTGTTTCGTCGTGCACGGGGATGGAACGGCAATGGTGGGTTATGGGTGCTTAGGCATTCCAAAGCAATCGGGGGGTTTTTTTGGCGCGTGTTTTTTTTATTGGTTGAGAGGCAATTCAATTCTTTTTCACGTATAAACAAACACGTAAACATTTGTTGTTGTTCACCATCGCCAAGTGACACAGAGAGCGCGACGACTGTCGTGAGATATCGGAAGCCAATCAAGATTTTGAGCCCGGATGCTGCGCGTGTTAATTAAGCTTTAGTTCGTCCCAGTCGATGCGCTCCTCCATCCTTTAAGTGCCCAATGTCCGTGGATACCAATTCAGCCTCGGCTCCCATCCAATGCCCAGCAAGGTCACGGACAAATGAGCCAAGGGGGTGACGCAATGATTCGTGGTCGTGAAACAGACTTCCAGGTGACGGTATCGCAACGTGTGGGATGTAACCCAATAGACCGCTGCTCGAGTTCACAAGCCAAGCAAGGGTTGAGCCTGGATAGTGGCTGCATGGGCGACTACCGGCGTACACAAACAGGTTGCTGTAAGGCTTGCGCGGGGTTCATTCTTCACCGAACCGCACCGCCCAGCGTGGTGACGTATGGGTCACCATCGGTCACGACCCCGCGGCCCTCGTCCAGCAGAGGACTGGCACAAAAAGAATGGTGACAGTAGCTGTGCCAAAGTTGTACGGGTAAAGGAAACACCGTGGGCCGTTTTAAACAAAAAAACAAATGGCAACCCAAACATCACGTGACAGGTTTTACGAGCAAGCCTGGGAGACGACGATGAAAGATCGATGAATCATTGATTACGATCATCGATGATGCGGGACCAAATTGGAGGGAGCCAGCGTTTGATCTCACGTGTCTTGCTTCCTTAAAGCAACTTAACTATGTACCCCCGAACAAGCGACGGAGACTTGCACACTCGCTTTGTCGAACAGCTTGACGTACAGCACTTTCCGGTTTAAAAATAAACACGTTAAAATGTACGCGTTCAATTCTATTCCTGCAAATGGAAAATACGTGCAGGAGCTAAATAGCAGCGTCGAGGACTGCTAATGACAATGAGAGCTTCAGGAGAGAGTTTCGCATTGTTCCGCGTATTATAAACTCATACAGAATGGATGGGTTTGACGTATACGTTTCCCATAATGTGTATCAATTATCGTCATCATCACACATCAGCCAACATTTATCAGATCCCACTGCTATCTATTAAGAATAATCATCATCATCTCGATTTAAAGCTTTCGTGACTGCAATGATTCATCTTATTTGGTTCTTTCGGTAAAGTCACGTAGAATGAGAATAAAATAATAAATTGATAAAATAAAATAACACAATAATATTCTCACGACGTTTCGGCCACAACACAAGCGGCCTTCATCAGGTGAAGGGACGAGACTGTCTGGTAGGACAGCGCTGTGTTGTGGCCGAAACGTCGTGAGAATATTATTGTGTTATTTTATTTTATCAATTTATTATTTTATTCTCATTCTACGTGGTGACTTTACCGAAAGAACCAAAGAAGATGACTCATCATCATCATCATTGCCGTGACCATCAGTCATGATTGATCCACTGCTGGATGAAAGCTCCCCCCCCCAAAAGCCGTCGTCATCTCTGACCCACCGCTGTCGTGCGCTGGAAACAAACACCGCGAACTCGTCACTCCATCTCCGCCACTCCATCATCCATCATCATTCATCATCATCCATCATCATCCATCGTCATCTCGTTTACTCCATCGCGGCCGCGAGGCAGTGGATGTAAAGACACATGCACACACAGGCCTGTCGCTTATCCGCTGCTGGATGAGGAACCTCCTCACGCCGTGTCGAGCATGACAGGGAGGAGGGGGGGGGCAGAGGCGAGAGGGGGCGCCGAGTGGAAGTGCGGGTGGGAGGGTGCGTGGGGAGGGGGGCCGTGGGGGGGATGCGTGGGGGAGGGGGGCCGTGGGGGGGTGCGTGGGGGAGGGGGGGGCGTGGGGGGGGGGGGTGCCCCGGGGGTTGTCACGCGCGAGAGGGGGGAGGGGGTGAGCGAGGGCCCTCGTCCATTCACTGGTACTTACACGGCTGTATATATATATATTTCTAAGGTTTGCTGGCTGGCTGGAAGGGACGGACTGTCAAGTCCAAATTACGTGCGGGCTGCACGCCATATCACAAGGCACGCGCTGACTGATTCGCCTCCTTCCAGTACTCAACAACAAAAATAAAATAATGTTTCTTCTTCTTTTTTAACACATCTCATCAGCCACGCGGCCTTGTCGCGAAGGCCATAATTTCAGCAGCTTTGGGTTCAACAAAGAATACATTCTGGAGCGATGTCGACGTTTCGCAGCTTCACCGTGCGTGCAGGTGCCGACCCCACCAACCCCACCAACGCTGCCGTCCCCAAATTGCGTGGGGGAAGGATGGGGGGCGGGAAGGGGGTAGGGGAGCGTTCATCCAGCAGTGGATCTGGACGAAGTGGAAGGGTGGAGGGAGGGTTGCAGTAAGCTCCGTGTGTGATGCGGGATATCGGAACGCGTGTGAAGAGGGGTGGACTGCCAACGTCCCGCCCGCACATCACAACACTTTGGCCGGATCAACCCTCGGCGCTGGCGGCTACAGGGAATTACAAATCGCCATTTAACCCACGTGCCCGTAAACCCGCACGGACGGGATGATGAGCACGAGCGGATGTCGAATTTGGTTTGGCTTTCTCTTGCAGAACGCCGGCCGAAGCTAAAACATCGGCGTCTGAACGCACGCGTGTCGTGCAAAAAAAGTGCGATTCGCAGTCATCGTGAGAGTACTCTTTGGTTATTTCGGTAAAGTCACGTAAGGTATAAAATAAAATCAATTAAATCACGACGTTTCGGGCGCAACACAAGCGTCCGTTATCAGGTGGGACAACCACAGCAAGAAACACTGCTGAAGTAGATAATGAGAGTAGTAGTAATAATAATAATGATGATGATGCGATTTAAGCAAAATTATTTACGGGCGGAATAATACGTACATTTTTTCAGATGGGGGGCTAGGGAAAGGATTGGGGATCGTTAGGGTGGCACACGGGGTTAAATAGCGCTCGCATCACCATCTTAGCCCAGCGTGTGAGCAATGTGTTATGTAATTACACATTTGAACGAAATGTCACGAATTTCACCGCTGCTCGTATCTTTATATATATATCTCTCTCGTGGCATTTCATTTAAAAAAAATCATTTCATTGTATTTTTCACGCGTACTTTTTATGGGCCGGCGAAAGAACGCGGGGTACTTTTGGTAACAAAATGAAAATCTGACGCGAAAAAAAGGTAATTGATGAAAAAGTATTTTTTCTGAGCTGGCGTCCGTGTCCCGTGTCACGTTTCCCTCCGCGACGCATCGCGTGTCGGCGTTGATTTACGCTTTGGCGGTCGCGAAAAGGCAAATATATCCCGCGCGTGCTTTTAAATCAACAAACTATAAACACACAGGCCGCTGTGTACGGCATCGAGACGTGAGATGGGCAAAACAGCAGCAGCAACAACAGCAACAGCAACTAGCAGACCCGTGATCATTCGACGAGAAATAGGTGCGAGCAAACAGGCGATCGGATCGTCGACACATTTTGAGGTCCGGAGCGCACCTAGTAAAGACGAGTGCGTCGTGCACCCTCCGCCACCCGACGAGAGAGTCCTGCTGAGTGACCTCGTCGTGTTAGCTCAGCGGTGAGTCGGAGTGCAACGGCACCGGTCGATGCTGTTAGGTGGTTTACTCTGCAACACACGACCGGTGGTGATGGAGTAGTGACGAATTGGCACGTTGCATTCACGTGCCAAAACCTTCATCATTGGCTGTGTCGGGTGGTGGGGGGTTAACGACACATTTATGTTTTCACAATCTGACCCTCCTAAAAAAAAGCCTTCATTTTGAATAGTATTGGTCGCGAACGGCATCTACTCAGCGCCCCCGGGAGAAGGGGAGCTTCACAACATCGGTGCGATCCGCCGGCTCTCGCCTCGACAGTGCAAAAACGGTGACGAGATGTTAACTACCTCGCCTGGTATGCAGGAGGTCGTAGGTTAAATTCCCACCCTGACGCCTGCTGCTGTGTATTTGGAGTTTGCGTTGTCTCTCTCCCCGTGGTCACGTGGATTTTTTGACCGGGTCCTCCGGTTTTTCCCTCCACATTTAGAAACACCCGTTCAGAGTATTTGGCTGCTTTACATTTCCACGTCATAAGCCATTTCATTGGGCTACCATGTGTGGCCAGGCCGTTTTTGAAAACGAACTACATAGCTCAGTGAACCTTACCTGGTTAAAATAGAAATAGTTTAGTTTCAGTTTAATTTCAGGGCTGTACCTTTAGCATCTAATCTTTTACTGCTTCACATAGCAAGGCTGTGAAACTGGAGTGAACGAGTGAGTGAGTGAGCGAGCGAGAGAGCGAACGAGCGAGCGCGAGTGAGTGAGTAAGCAAGCGAGTGTGAGAGTGAGTGAGCGGGAGAGCGAGCGAGTGTGAGAGTGAGTGTGAGAGTGAGCGAGATAGCGAGTGAGTGAGCGAGCGAGAGAGCGAGTGAGTATGAGAGTGAGCGAATGAGTGAGTGAGTGAGAGAGCGAGAGAGCGAGTGAGTGAGCGAGAGAGCGAGCGAGTGTGAGAGAGCGAGTGAGTGTGAGAGAAAGCGAGTGAGTGAGTGAGCGAGAGAGCGAGTGAGCGTGAGAGAGAGCGAGTCACCGTTGGCGCAGCGGAGTGAATGATGCACATATGTCCCATTTTTGTCATGAAACATTTCACGGGCTCAAAATGATGGGCCGCGCAAAAAACTGGCAGATGCTCAGCACGGATCGCGCGTTAAATTCTGACATTTACTTACACCGAATCGGCCAGAAATGTAATAACATTTTGTGTAGTTAGCGCGCGCGCACAACGGGAATGGAATTAGCGCTCGGCGAGATTAATATGAAGGCGGTTAACGTTTCGGACGATAAGCCTTTATAGTCCCAAATGTTAACTGTTTTATATTACCGTGTCCCAGTATGAGTGTAGTTTCAATATACTGCGCGTGTATATATATACGGCATACGCAGTATATATATACTATTGAACGATTAATAATGGAACGGCGTCATTACGGGCTAAGGAAACAGGCAACTAGGCAAGGCCAGGCTGATAATGAAAGTTTTATATCACAACCAGACGTGGTGCCTCGCCCCCAAATTTGCACTGCCCAGTGTGGCGAAGTATGGTCAAAAGTCAACCCCCCCCCCTTCCCCTTCATCCAGCAGTGGATTTCCAACAAGGACTTGGCATTGCATTCACGTCAGTCAATGGCTTCGCAATGTATAGTAAAGAGAGCGCCATTCCTTTAGGGCCTCCCAAGGATGCAGTGAGAGCGGTGCCATGGATTGCGAGCGGCTCAAAACGCCACTGGTGTCCATTCTCGGTCTCCCGGCACGGCGATTGAAGAGCTCTTCAGTCGACCTCCACGCGCAGCCTCTGTCCAGCCGGCAGAATCCACGGCGTGCGCGTCACAGGTCACGTGCGGTGGGGGTCAGGTGTGGGTGGGGTCAGGTGTGGGTGGGGTCAAGAGTGGGTAGGGGTCAGGTGTGGGTGGGGTCAGGAGTGGCTAGGGGTCAGGTGTGGGTGGGGTCAGATGTGGGTGGGGTCAGGTGTGGGTGGAGTCAGGAGTGGGTGGGGTCAGGAGTGAGTGGGGTCAGGTGTGGGTAGGGGTCAGGTGTGGGTGGGGTCAGGTGTGGGTGAGGTCAGGTGTGGGTGGAGTCAGGAGTGGGTGGGGTCAGGTGTGGGTGGGGTCAGGTGTGGGTGGGGTTAGGTGTGGGTGGGGTCAGGAGTGGGTGGGGTCAGGTGTGGGTGGGGTCAGGAGTGGGTGGGGTCAGCTGTGGGTGGAGTCAGGTGTGGGTGGGGTCAGGTGTGGGTGGGGTCAAGTGTGGGTGGGGTCAGGTGTGGGTGGGGTCAGGTGTGGGTAGGGGTCAGGTGTGGGTGGGGGCAGGAGTGGGTGGGGTCAGGTGTGGGTGGGGTTAGGAGTGGGTGGGGTCAGGAGTGGGTGGGGTCAGGTGTGGGTGGGGTCAGGTGTGGGTGGGGTCAAGAGTGGGTAGGGGTCAGGTGTGGGTGGGGTCAGGTGTGGGTGGGGTCAGGTGTGGGTGGGGTCAGGAGTGGGTAGGGTCAGGTGTGGGTGGGGTCAGGTGTGGGTGAGGTCAGGTGTGGGTGGGGTTAGGAGTCGGTGGGATCAGGAGTGGGTGGGGTCAGGTGTGGGTGGGGTCAGGTGTGGGTGGGGTCAGGTGTGGGTGGGGTCAGGTGTGGGTGGGATCAGGAGTGGGTGAGGTCAGGAGTGGGTGGGGTCAGGTGTGGGTGGGGTCAGGAGTGGGTGGGGTCAGGTGTGGGTGGGGTTAGGTGTGGGTGAGGTCAGGAGTGGGTGGGGTCAGGTGTGGGTGGGGTCAGGTGTGGGTGGGGTCAGGTGTGGGTGGGGTCAGGAGTGGGTGGGGTCAGGAGTGGGTGGGGTCAGATGTGGGTGGGGTTTGGTGTGGGTGGGGTCAGGAGTGGGTGGGGTCAGGTGTGGGTGGGGTCAGGAGTGGGTGGGGTCAGGTGTGGGTGGGGTTAGGTGTGGGTGAGGTCAGGAGTGGGTGGGGTCAGGTGTGGGTGGGGTCAGGTGTGGGTGGGGTCAGGTGTGGGTGGGGTCAGGAGTGGGTGGGGTCAGGAGTGGGTGGGGTCAGGTGTGGGTGGGGTTTGGTGTGGGTGGGGTCAGGAGTGGGTGGGGTCAGGTGTGGGTGGGGTCAGGTGTGGGTGGGGTCAGGAGTGGGTGGGGTCAGGTGTGGGTGGGGTTAGGTGTGGGTGAGGTCAGGAGTGGGTGGGGTCAGGTGTGGGTGGGGTCAGGTGTGGGTGGGGTCAGGTGTGGGTGGGGTCAGGAGTGGGTGGGGTCAGGAGTGGGTGGGGTCAGGTGTGGGTGGGGTTTGGTGTGGGTGGGGTCAGGAGTGGGTGGGGTCAGGTGTGGGTGGGGTCAGGTGTGGGTGGGGTCAGGAGTGGGTATTCGCACGACCCCTACGAGACGTTCGGTCCCCTCGTGACCAAATAAATCCCCTTCCTCAGGGAGGTTTTGCTACAAATCCTATCCGAGGTTCTGCTGCCAGCAGTTTAATTTTAAGAAAAAAACCTTTGAACAGTTTTATTAGATTTTACCAGGTAAGCCCCACTGAGCTGCTATATATCTTTTATTCATAAGTGACCTGGTCACAAATGATAGCTTATGTGGACATTTATAGCAGACAAATACTCCAAACGCGTGATGTTGATTCTCAATGTGGAGGGTAAAAACCGCAGAACCCGGAGAAAAAAATCCACGCGATCACGGCGGAGAGAGAGACGCAAACTCCAAATATACAGCAGCAGCAGCAGCAGGCGTCAGGGTCGGGATCTGAACCCACGACCTCCTGCATACCGGGCGATGGAGTTAACACCTCGCCACCACTGCGCATAGAGGGTGCTCTCTCTCTCTCTCTCTCACATTCTCTCGCGGCAAATCCCGGCCACAGCCAACGTCTCGAGCAAGCCAACGCAGCCGGGGCTGCCTGCCGCGTCTTAACTCTTTGCTTGACGCCCGAGTGAAAATAGCCGTCGCCGCCGCCGCCGCTGCTGACAGCACGACAATCGCCACGGGGCTTGGCGCTCATTTATTTATTGACTCGTCCGCGTCCGGCGACAGCGGCCCGCGGACGCTGTCGCTGTGCCCGGCGCAGCGTCACGCGGCGCTTTATAGGAGCCGCAGAATCGCTCATCAGCCAAACGCGAACGCGGCGGGTCCCCCCCCCCACCCCACCCCCCACTCCTCCACGGCCCCTCGCTCCCTCGCTCGCTCGCTCGCCTCCCGCACCACGTGCGCCGTTAACCCCTTGAGTGATGGGCGCCTTCAACAAGAACGACAAGGAAAGGCTTTAGCCGCTGAGCTCGGTGGGGGGGAGGGGGTTCGTGGGGGGTCGTGGGGGGTGCGGGTAGTGGTCAAGGCGAAGCTAAATTGGACAATCGCCTGGTTCAGAGGGGGGGGGGGGGCGGGGTGAGAGGGGGGGGGGCGGCTCGGGAACCTGCGGCTCTTTAAGGAGCTGCTGTTCGGTGACGTTCTTCATTAAGGTCTCGTGTTCACCACCAAGTCTCGTGTTCACCACCAAGTCTCGTGTTCACCACCAAGTCTCGTGTTCACCACCACCAAGTCTCGTGTTCACCACCAAGTCTCGTGTTCACCACCAAGTCTCGTGTTCACCACCAAGTCTCGTGTTCACCACCACCAAGTCTCGTGTTCACCACCAAGTCTCGTGTTCACCACAAAGTCTCGTGTTCACCACAAAGTCTCGTGTTCACTACCAAGTCTCGTGTTCACCACCAAGTCTCGTGTTCACCACCACCAAGTCTCGTGTTCACCACCACCAAGTCTCGTGTTCACCACCAAGTCTCGTGTTCACCACCAAGTCTCGTGTTCACCACCACCACCAAGTCTCGTGTTCACCACCAAGTCTCGTGTTCACCACCACCACCAAGTCTCGTGTTCACCACCAAGTCTCGTGTTCACCACCAAGTCTCGTGTTCACCACCAAGTCTCGTGTTCACCACCAAGTCTCGTGTTCACCACCACCACCAAGTCTCGTGTTCACCACCACCAAGTCTCGTGTTCACCACCAAGTCTCGTGTTCACCACCACCACCAAGTCTCGTGTTCACCACCACCACCAAGTCTCGTGTTCACCACCACCACCAAGTCTCGTGTTCACCACCAAGTCTCGTGTTCACCACCACCACCAAGTCTCGTGTTCACCACCACCAAGTCTCGTGTTCACCACCAAGTCTCGTGTTCACCACCACCACCAAGTCTCGTGTTCACCACCACCACCAAGTCTCGTGTTCACCACCACCACCAAGTCTCGTGTTCACCACCAAGTCTCGTGTTCACCACCAAGTCTCGTGTTCACCACCAAGTCTTGTGTTCACCACCACCATCACAGTCTCGTGTTCATCACCAAGTCTCGTGTTCACCACCACCATCACAGTCTCGTGTTCACCACCAAGTCTCGTGTTCACCACCACCATCACAGTCTCGTGTTCACCACCACCAAGTCTCGTATTCACCACCAAGTCTCGTGTTCACCACCAAGTCTCGTGTTCACCACCAAGTCTCGTGTTCACCACCACCAAGTCTCGTGTTCACCACCACCATCAAGTCTCGTGTTCACCACCAAGTCTCGTGTTCACCACCAAGTCTCGTGTTCACCACCACCAAGTCTCGTGTTCACCACCAAGTCTCGTGTTCACCACCAAGTCTCGTGTTCACCACCACCACCAAGTCTCGTGTTCACCACCACCAAGTCTCGTGTTCACCACCAAGTCTCGTGTTCACCACCAAGTCTCGTGTTCACCACCAAGTCTCGTGTTCACCACCACCAAGTCTCGTGTTCACCACCACCACCACCAAGTCTCGTGTTCACCACCAAGTCTCGTGTTCACCACCAAGTCTCGTGTTCACCACCACCAAGTCTCGTGTTCACCACCAAGTCTCGTGTTCACCACCAAGTCTCGTGTTAACCACCAAGTCTCGTGTTCACCACCAAGTCTCGTGTTCACCACCACCACCAAGTCTCGTGTTCACCACCACCAAGTCTGGTGTTCACCACCAAGTCTCGTGTTCACCACCAAGTCTCGTGTTCACCACCAAGTCTCGTGTTCACCACCACCACCAAGTCTCGTGTTCACCACCACCAAGTCTCGTGTTCACCACCAAGTCTCGTGTTCACCACCAAGTCTCGTGTTCACCACCAAGTCTCGTGTTCACCACCACCATCACAGTCTCGTGTTCACCATCACCAAGTCTCGTGTTCACCACCAAGTCTCGTGTTCACCACCAAGTCTCGTGTTCACCACCACCAAGTCTCGTGTTCACCACCAAGTCTCGTGTTCACCACCACCACAGTCTCGTGTTCACCACCACCACCAAGTCTCGTGTTCACCACCAAGTCTCGTGTTCACCACCAAGTCTCGTGTTCACCATGACCACCAAGTCTTGTGTTCACCACCAAGTCTCGTGTTCACCACCAAGTCTCGTGTTCACCACCAAGTCTCGTGTTCACCACCAACAAGTCTCGTGTTCACCACCACCACAGTCTCGTGTTCACCACCACCACCAAGTCTCGTGTTCACCACCACCAAGTCTCGTGTTCACCACCACCAAGTCTCGTGTTCACCACCACCAAGTCTCGTGTTCACCACCATCACCACCAAGTCTCGTGTTCACCACCAAGTCTCGTGTTCACCACCACCAAGTCTCGTTTTCACCACCACAGTCTCGTGTTCACCACCAAGTCTCGTGTTCACCACCACCACAGTATCGTGTTCACCACCACCACCAAGTCTCGTGTTCACCACCACCAAGTCTCGTGTTCACCACCAAGTCTCGTGTTCACCACCAAGTCTCGTGTTCACCACCACCATCACAGTCTCGTGTTCACCACCAAGTCTCGTGTTCACCACCACCATCACAGTCTCGTGTTCACCACCAAGTCTCGTGTTCACCACCACCATCACAGTCTCGTGTTCACCACCACCAAGTCTCGTGTTCACCACCAAGTCTCGTGTTCACCACCACCAAGTCTCGTGTTCACCACCAAGTCTCGTGTTCACCACCAAGTCTCGTGTTCACCACCACCAAGTCTCGTGTTCACCACCACCACCAAGTCTCGTGTTCACCACCAAGTCTCGAGTTCACCACCAAGTCTCGTGTTCACCACCACCACCAAGTCTCGTGTTCACCACCAAGTCTCGTGTTCACCACCAAGTCTCGTGTTCACCACCACCACCAAGTCTCGTGTTCACCACCACCAAGTCTCGTGTTCACCACCAAGTCTCGTGTTCACCACCAAGTCTCGTGTTCACCACCAAGTCTCGTGTTCACCACCAAGTCTCGTGTTCACCACCACCACCAAGTCTCGTGTTCACCACCAAGTCTCGTGTTCACCACCAAGTCTCGTATTAACCACCAAGTCTCGTGTTCACCACCAAGTCTCGTGTTCACCACCACCACCAAGTCTCGTGTTCACCACCACCAAGTCTCGTGTTCACCACCAAGTCTCGTGTTCACCACCAAGTCTCGTGTTCACCACCACCACCACCAAGTCTCGTGTTCACCACCACCAAGTCTCGTGTTCACCACCAAGTCTCGTGTTCACCACCAAGTCTCGTGTTCACCACCAAGTCTCGTGTTCACCACCACCATCACAGTCTCGTGTTCACCACCACCAAGTCTCGTGTTCACCACCAAGTCTCGTGTTCACCACCAAGTCTCGTGTTCACCACCACCAACTCTCGTGTTCACCACCAAGTCTCGTGTTCCCCACCACCAAGTCTCGTGTTCACCACCAAGTCTCGTGTTCACCACCACCACCAAGTCTCGTGTTCACCACCAAGTCTCGTGTTCACCACCAAGTCTCGTGTTCACCACCACCACAGTCTCGTGTTCACCACCACCACCAAGTCTCGTGTTCACCACCAAGTCTCGTGTTCACCACCAAGTCTCGTGTTCACCATCACCACCAAGTCTCGTGTTCACCACCAAGTCTCGTGTTCAGCACCAACAAGTCTCGTGTTCACCACCACCACAGTCTCGTGTTCACCACCAAGTCTCGTGTTCACCACCACCACCAAGTCTCGTGTTCACCACCACCAAGTCTCGTGTTCACCACCACCAAGTCTCGTGTTCACCACCACCAAGTCTCGTGTTCACCACCAAGTCTCGTGTTCACGACCACCAAGTCTCGTGTTCACCACCACCACAGTCTCGTGTTCACCACCAAGTCTCGTGTTCACCACCTCCACAGTATCGTGTTCACCACCACCACCAAGTCTCGTGTTCACCACCACCACAGTCTCGTGTTCACCACCACCAAGTCTCGTGTTCACCACCACCAAGTCTCGTGTTCACCGCCACCACCAAGTCTCGTGTTCACCACCAAGTCTCGTGTTCACCACCACCACAGTCTCGTGTTCACCACCACCAAGTCTCGTGTTCACCACCACCAAGTCTCGTGTTCACCGCCACCACCAAGTCTCGTGTTCACCACCAAGTCTCGTGTTCACCACCACCACAGTCTCGTGTTCACCACCACCACCACAGTCTCGTGTTCACCACCACCACCACCACAGTCGTGGAGGCCGTGGGGGGCCGTGGGAGCCGTGGGGGCCGTGGGGGCCATGGGGGCCGTGGGGGCCATGGGGGCCTTGGGGGCCGTGGGGGCCGTGGGGGCCTTGGGGGCCGTGGGGGCCTTGGGGGCCGTGGGGGCCGTGGGGGCCGTGGGGGCCGTGGGGGCCATGGGGGCCGTGGGGGCCTTTGGGGCCGTGGGGGCCTTGGGGGCCATGGGGGCCGTGGGGGCCTTTGGGGCCGTGGGGGCCGTGGGGGCCATGGGGGCCGTGGGGGCCGTGGGGGCCGTGGGGGCCTTGGGGGCCTTGGGGGCCGTGGGGGCCTTGGGGGCCTTGGGGCCTTGGGGGCCGTGGGGGCCTTGGGGGCCGTGGGGACCGTGGGGGCCGTGGGGGCCATGGGGGCCGTGGGGGCCGTGGGGGCCGTGGGGGCCTTGGGGGCCGTGGGGGCCTTGGGGGCCTTGGGGGCCTTGGGGGCCGTGGGGGCCTTGGGGGCCGTGGGGGCCGTGGGGGCCATGGGGGCCGTGGGGGCCGTGGGGGCCGTGGGGGCCGTGGGGGCCGGGCACGTTTCCCTCGCTCGGTGCGGGTTTTGTTTGGCACGGTTCGCTACGCGCGGTGCGAAAGAAGTCCAACTGAGCGTGCGTGCGATGTCGCGCTGCGCATGCGGCTAACCCATTACTACTCCAAAAAACGTTCGCAATTTTCTGCGTGCGTCCGTATGGATGTTGAACTTTCTTCGCACCGTACGTAGCGAACCGTGCTAGTCGGAGGTGCGGGGTCGAATTCCCTCTACAATGCGGCCATGCGATCGGACGTGGGACAACACTGTGTATGTACTGTTTGTATATTGTATGTACTGTGTGCGTGTGTCTTGTATGTACTGTGTGTATATTGTATGTACTGTGTGTATTGTATATACTGTGTATTATATGTACTGTGTGTATATTGTATGTACTGTGTATGTTGTATGTACTGTGTGTGTATTACATGTACTGTGTGTGTATATTGTATGTACTGTGTATGTATTGTATGTACTGTTTGTGTATTATTTGTACTGTGTGTATTGTATGTACTGTGTGTGTATAATATGTACTGTGTATGTATTATATGTACTGTGTGTGTATTGTATGTACTGTGTGTATATTGTATGTACTGTGTATGTATAATATGTACTGTGTGTGTATTGTATGTACTGTGTGTGTATTATATGTACTGTGTGTATATTGTATGTACTGTGTATGTATAATATGTACTGTGTGTATATTTTATGTACTGTGTGTATATTGTATGTACTGTGTGTATAATATGTACTGTGTGTATATTGTATGTACTGTGTGTATAATATGTACTGTGTGTGTATTGTATGTACTGTGTATATTGTATGTACTTGCCCCCACAGTCTGTTCAGGCTATACGGGGGATCTGTGTCTGTACTGTGTGTGCCCTTGCTTGGAAACTCATCTACTACAACAACTACTACCGCCCTGAGCTTCTACAACTCCGAATACACCCCTCGTGATGCTGATCATCGCCTTCACCAACGCACGCTGGCCACCGTTGCCATGCAAAGGTGGTTCAGATAACCGCCATGACAGACACTGCGTGGACTGAGGCTTTGTTCTATTCGTGTACTGAGGCTTTGTTCTATCAGTGGACTGAGGCTTCGTTCTATTCGTGGACTGAGGCTTTGTTCTATCAGTGGACTGAGGCTTTGTTCTATCAGTGGACTGAGGCTTCGTTCTATTCGTGGACTGAGGCTTTGTTCTATCAGTGGACTGAGGCTTTGTTCTATCAGTAGACTGAGGCTTTGTTCTATCAGTGGACTGAGGCTTTGTTCTATCAGTGGACTGAGGCTTTGTTCTATCAGTGGACTGAGGCTTTGTTCTATCAGTGGACTGAGGCTTTGTTCTATCAGTAGACTGAGGCTTTGTTCTATCAGTGGACTGAGGCTTTGTTCTATCAGTGGACTGAGGCTTTGTTCTATCAGTAGACTGAGGCTTTGTTCTATCAGTGGACTGAGGCTTTGTTCTATCAGTGGACTTTGGCTTTGTTCTATCAGTGGTCTGAGGCCTTGTTCTATCAGTGGACTATAACTTTGTTCTATTCGTGGACTGAGGCTTTGTTCTATCAGTGGACTGAGGCTTTGTTCTATCAGTGGACTGAGGCTTTGTTCTATCAGTGGACTAAGGCTTTGTTCTATCAGTGGATTGAGGCTTTGTTCTATTCGTGGACTGAGGCTTTGTTCTATCAGTGTATTGAGGCTTTGTTCTATCAGTGGACTGAGGCTTTGTTCTATCAGTGACTGAGGCTTTGTTCTATTCGTGTACTGAGGCTTTGTTCTATCAGTGGACTGAGACTTCGTTCTATTCGTGGACTGAGGCTTTGTTCTATCAGTGGACTGAGGCTTTGTTCTATCAGTAGACTGAGGCTTTGTTCTATCAGTGGACTGAGGCTTTGTTCTATCAGTGGACTGAGGCTTTGTTCTATCAGTGGACTGAGGCTTTGTTCTATCAGTGGACTGAGGCTTTGTTCTAGCAGTGGACTTTGGCTTTGTTCTATCAGTGGACTGAGGCTTTGTTCTATCAGTGGACTGAGCCTTTGTTCTATCAGTAGACTGAGGCTTTGTTCTATCAGTGGACTGAGGCTTTGTTCTATCGGTGGACTTTGGCTTTGTTCTATCAGTGGACAGAGGCTTTGTTCTATCAGTGACTGAGGCTTTGTTCTATCAGTGGACTGAGGCTTTGTTCTATCAGTGGACTAGAACTTTGTTATATTCGTGGACTGAGGCTTTGTTCTATTCGTGGACTGAGGCTTTGTTCTATCAGTGGACTAGAACTTTGTTATATTCGTGGACTGAGGCTTTGTTCTATTCGTGGACTGAGGCTTTGTTCTATTCGTGGACTGAGGCTTTGTTCTATTCGTGGACTGAGGCTTTGTTCTATCAGTGGACTGAGGCTTTGTTCTATCAGTGGACTGAGGCTTTGTTCTATTCGTGGACTGAGGCTTTGTTCTATTCGTGGACTGTGGCTTTGTTCTATCAGTGGACTAAGGCTTTGTTCTATCAGTGGACAGGGTCTTTGTTCTATCAGTGGTCTGAGGCTTTGTTCTATCAGTGGACTATAACTTTGTTCTATTCGTGGACTGAGGCTTTGTTCTATCAGTGGACTGAGGCTTTGTTCTATCAGTGGACTGAGGCTTTGTTCTATTCGTGGACTGAGGCTTTGTTCTATTCGTGGACTGTGGCTTTGTTCTATCAGTGGACTTAGGCTTTGTTCTATCAGTGGACTGAGGCTTTGTTCTATCAGTGGACTAAGGCTTTGTTCTATCAGTGGATTGAGGCTTTGTTCTATTCGTGGACTGAGGCTTTGTTCTATCAGTGTATTGAGGCTTTGTTCCATTCGTGGACTGAGGCTTTGTTCTATCAGTGGTCTGAGGCTTTGTTCTATCAGTGGACTGAGGCTTTGTTCTATCAGTGGACTTTGGCTTTGTTCTATCAGTGGACTGAGGCTTTGTTCTATCAGTGGACTGAGCCTTTGTTCTATCAGTAGACTGAGGCTTTGTTCTATCAGTGGACTGAGGCTTTGTTCTATCGGTGGACTTTGGCTTTGTTCTATCAGTGGACAGAGGCTTTGTTCTATCAGTGACTGAGGCTTTGTTCTATCAGTGGACTGAGGCTTTGTTCTATCAGTGGACTAGAACTTTGTTATATTCGTGGACTGAGGCTTTGTTCTATTCGTGGACTGAGGCTTTGTTCTATCAGTGGACTAGAACTTTGTTATATTCGTGGACTGAGGCTTTGTTCTATTCGTGGACTGAGGCTTTGTTCTATTCGTGGACTGAGGCTTTGTTCTATCAGTGGACTGAGGCTTTGTTCTATCAGTAGACTGAGGCTTTGTTCTATCAGTGGACTGAGGCTTTGTTCTATTCGTGGACTGAGGCTTTGTTCTATTCGTGGACTGAGGCTTTGTTCTATCAGTGGACTGAGGCTTTGTTCTATCAGTGGACTGAGGCTTTGTTCTATTCGTGGACTGAGGCTTTGTTCTATTCGTGGACTGTGGCTTTGTTCTATCAGTGGACTAAGGCTTTGTTCTATCAGTGGACAGGGGCTTTGTTCTATCAGTGGTCTGAGGCTTTGTTCTATCAGTGGACTATAACTTTGTTCTATTCGTGGACTGAGGCTTTGTTCTATCAGTGGACTGAGGCTTTGTTCTATCAGTGGATTGAGACTTTGTTCTATTCGTGGACTGAGGCTTTGTTCTATTCGTGGACTGTGGCTTTGTTCTATCAGTGGACTGAGGCTTTGTTCTATCAGTGGACTGAGGCTTTGTTCTATCAGTGGACTAAGGCTTTGTTCTATCAGTGGATTGAGGCTTTGTTCTATTCGTGGACTGAGGCTTTGTTCTATCAGTGGTCTGAGGCTTTGTTCTATCAGTGGACTAGAGCTGTGTTCTATTCGTGGACTGAGGCTTTGTTCTATCAGTGGACTGAGGCTTTGTTCTATCAGTGGACTGAGGCTTTGTTCTATCAGTGGACTGAGGCTTTGTTCTATCAGTGGACTGAGGCTTTGATACATCAGTGGACTGGAGGCTTTGATACATCAGTGGCTTGAGGCTGCATTGATTATTATTTCACTGTCTCGGGAAAACAACCCAGTGCGTAACAATACTCACAATACAGTAAATACATTTACATCGCGTAATGCAGCGTGACTGATGTAGCACTTGGTGCAGTGCGCTCTTCGTTTAATCTACCAGTAGAGAAAAAATCAAAACCTTCGCACTCTGTCGCTCGCGTTACACCCGCTCTTCGATACCAGAACGGGAGCCAGCGCTGTTGTTAAATTGATTAACCACAAGCGTGCAAGCGCAGCATTCGCTCTGCTTTCCAAGACAGAAAACGACTCGGCAGAGCGAGGAGCCACCACGGACGAGGGGGGAAGGCGGCAAGCCACGCGGTGAGCCGACGACACCAACAATTGCCGCAGCTCTGTGGTCTTCTGTGTATTCAGATGCTTTCGATCAAGTAACGCACTTGCATGCATGTGGGAGAAATGCCGAGCGCCGGGAGAAATGCCATGCGTGCAAGGGAGGTGGATGTGAGATGCAGGTCAGAGGCAGTGGTGGCGCAAGGGGAAAGCGGAAGAAGCAAAAGTTTAGGGCCCCAGGTAGCTCAAGGGACCGCGCATTTGTGACTCGTGAGGACTGCTCCAACGCCTCTCGCTCAATGGCCCTCTTCTACCGTGCACACGTGTCCCACCCGAATCTACACCACCTACCCACACGTGTCCCACCCGTATCTCCACCACCTACCCACACGTGTCCCACCCGTATCTACACCACCCACCACCTACCCACACGGGTCCCACCCGTATCTACACCACAAACCCACACGTGTCCCACCCGTATCTACACCACAAACCCACACGTGTCCCACCCGTATCTACACCACCCACCACCTACCCACACGTGTCCCACCCGTATCTCCACCACCTACCCACACGTGTCCCGCCCGTATCTACACCACCCACCACCTACCCACACGGGTCCCACCCGTGTCTACACCACCTACCCACACGTGTCCCACCCTTGTCGACACCACCTACACACACGTGTCCCACCCGTATCTACACCACAAACCCACACGTGTCCCACCCGTATATACACCACCCACCACCTACTCACACGGGTCCCACCCGTATCTACACCACCTACTCACACGGGTCCCACCCGTATCTACACCACCTGCCCAATGTTCTCTCAACACCCTCCAAGTAGCTGAACCATATCCCTCCCCCCGTCCCGTACACGTGGCACTCTTCTCTTCCTGACGTCTGCGTGGCTTCTCCTGGCTTGCTGCCACGACATTCCCAGCATGCGTCTCAGACACCTGCTCACAACCCGCCGGGACACCTCCAGACAACGGGGGGACTCTTTGTGCAACGCGCGACCTCTGTGGAGTTGCAGCGGGACACCTTCAGTACACCGAATAAATTTGAGCGCATTTTATGTCGATACGAATCTTGGACTAAATTTGAACGACGATGTAACCGATGCTTTAGGACAAGAAGGTGAACAGGCTGTTGGCGGAACAAGGTAGGCATTGTCTCCACCAAAAATGACCTTCCAAATTCTTCCAAATTCACACGCACAATAAAACATTTACAACCGCTTGGGGCAAAGTGCTGTTAGCGATTAGCACGGCACACGGTGGGGGGGGGTGTCCAGCACCACGCCCGGCCGCCTTTGTCTCCCCCAGTGGCGACGTTCACACACCGCACCAGGTACTCATTTGAGGCTGAGTCGACTTTTGGGAGGTCTGGGACCGGTTCAGATAATCGTCACCGCTGTTGGCCGTGAGCTGGAATCGAACTGTGCTAGCCGGGTTCGTGGCGCAGCGCGGTAACCCCCAGCGCAACCGCCGCTCTACCGTACAAAAACAAAGACAAAGATCCCCCGTATAGCCTCAACAGACTGTAGGGGCAAGTGCTGTTAGCGAGCACCTATAAAGGCTGGAACGGTACACGATGGGGTGGGTGGCCAGCACTACGCCCGACCGCCTTTGTCTCCCTAGTGGCAATGTTTGCACACCGCACCAGGTACTCATTTGAGGCTGAGTCGACCTAGGGGAGGCCCGGGACCAGTTCAGATAATCGTCACTGGTGTTGGCCGTGAGCAGGAATCGAACCCGGGTCGCCAGGTTCATAGCGCAGCGCGCTAACCGCTACACTATCGCTCCCCACATTCTACCGTACACACACACGCGCACACACGTGTACACGACACACGTGTGTGTGTGTACACGTGTGTGTGTGTGCATGTGTATACACGTGTGTGTGTGTGACTGAGCGAACGAGTGAGTGAGCGAGGGAGAGCCGGCGGTTGATGTAAGGTTCACGCCGAGCGACCAGACCGACTTTACTTGATTCATAGCCAGAGCGGCTTCCAGGAAACGGATAAGCGTTCGATTTTGCGCGCGCGCGTGCGGTCTCACCAAGTAAGGGTTAAAGTTATGTGGAGGGGCTGTAATCAATCGCAGCGCGAGTCCTCTGTGCTAGGAGACAAATCTGCTTACTGCAGCAACCTGAGAGAGAGAGGAGGGGAGGGGAGGGAGGGAGGGAGCGGGGGAAAAAACCCTTCTCCAATTGAAGCACAATAATGCCCTCCTGCCTTTGACATTGCTGTGAATGTCACAATGAATTCCCTGACATCAAAGGCTGTTTTTTCCCCTCTCCTCTCTCTCCTCTGCGATGAAGCCGAATCGTTATTCGCGGATATTTATCGGCTCGCCGCGAGGACGTTCATTACGCCCCAACTCGTGTCGGACGAATTTGGTTATTTACTAATTTGGTTATTTACTAATTATGCGTCAATCTGGCGGTGGGGTTTTTGCTCGGTTTGTTTTTTACTTGACCACCACCACCACCACCTTGCCACGATTTCCGCTTCCGTGCTTTGCTGGGTTATTGCCACGCGAGCTTCAGTTGATCCAAAGCGCCACTTGGTTCCTCCTCGTTTCCAGTGTGCACGGTCTCGCGTGACACCGACTCAGCCTCGGCTCCCTGCCAATGCCCTGCAAAGGGTTACGGACAAACGAGCCGGGGGGTGGTGGGGGGGTGGTGGGGGGATGTTGGGGGGGGATGGTGGGGGGGGATGGTGGGGGGGATGGTGGGGGGGGATGGCGGAGTGGATGGTGGGGGGGGTGGGGGGGGATGGTGGGGGGATGGTGGGGGGGATGGTGGAGGGGATGGTGGGGGGGATGGTGAGGGGGGGTGATGGGGGGATGGTGGGGGAAATGGTGGGGGGGGATGGTGGGGGGGTGGTGGTGGGGGGTGGTGGTGGGGGGGGTGGACAAGCCGCGTTCGCACGGCCAACCTCGGCGTCACTCACACGACCCCAGTGCTCGCATTTCCTGTCCTGGTGTTCCCCATAACATGCCCCTCTGTTTAAACATTGAGGTAGCTCTCTCCGTCCGCGAAGTCTGAAGTCTTTCCCCAGACTTGGATCGCTGCCTCGTGGTAAAGTCGCCACGGTTACCTCCGCGTGGAGCTCTGCCGCGAGATCGTCTTCTCCCCACACTCGGTCTCGGTCCCTTTGCGCCCTGCACCGTGGAGGTGACGAGCCGAAGGGAGCGGCCACTTCTGGACCACAGCCCTGGTCAGGGCCAACGGGGGGACAAGAAAACCACAGCGCTGCTGGAGCTATCCTGGCGCTTCCCTGACGCTTCCCCTGACGCTTCCCTGCTGCGTCCCTGACGCTTCCCTGACGCTTCCCCTGACGTTTCCCTGACGCTTCCCTGACGCTTCGCTGCTGCGTCCCTGACGCTTCCCTGCTGCGTCCCTGACGCTTCCCTGACGCTTCCCTGACGCTTCCCTGCTGCGACCCTGACGCTTCCCTAGTGCTTCCCCTGCTGCGTCCCTGACGCTTCCCTGACGCTTCCCTGCTCTGTCCCTGACGCTTCCCTGGCGCTTCCCTGCTGCGTCCTTGGCGCTTCCCCTGACGCTTCCCTGACGCTTCCCTGCTGTGTGCCTGACGCTTTCCCTGACGCTTCCCCTGACGCTTCCCCTGACGCTCCCCCTGACGCTTCGCTGCTGCGTCCGCGGCTATCTGTGTCGCCGGCCGCCTGGTGATGAATGTTCGTGGCCCCGCGTTACATTCATCACAATCGCCGCGCGAGTTCCGCAACGCCGCGGCTTGTCCTGACATTCTCTCTCTACTGCTTGGTCCCCCCCCCCCACTACTACCCCCCTCCCCCCTTCAGGAGAAAGGGTTACAACACGCAGCAAAAACAACACCAACTCGTGTTGTTGTTGCGTCTTAATCCCACGTCTTTGTCCTGCTCATCAGAATCACATTCAATGGATTTGTGCTGGAGGAATCCGATGAGCTATAAAGCTCTTTGTTTTACAGGTGCCCAGTGTCCGCTCGTCCGTGTGCCTCCTGGAAGTGTTGGCGTTCTCCAGCTATTGTTGATCGTCGTGGCTGCGCGTAGCGAGTGGTTTTTGTTTATCTCTCTCTCGCCTTTAACTATCTCTCGTTTAACTATCTCTCTCATCCGTACTCTATGGTTCTTTCGGTAAAGTCACACTCCAGCGCTGTCCTACCAGACAGTCTCGTCCCTTCACCTGATGAAGGCCGCTTGTGTTGTGGCCGAAACGTCGTGAGAATATTATTGTGTTATTTTATTTTATCTATTTATTATTTTATTCTCATTCTACGTGACTTTACCGAAAGAACCAAAGAAGATAAAGTCAACACAAGCAATCATCATCAGGTGGGAAAACCACAGCAAGAAAAAATTGCTGAAATGGGAGAGAGAGCTGCCGTGGCAAGTGGTTATATAGGTGAGAAAGGGGGGAGGGGCAAGGGGGAGAGAGAGGGGGGGGCGCTGCGTGAGCCCTCGGAGGAGAGAGGACGTGAGGCTGGAGGAGGGGGGGTAGTGGGCGGGGCTGGAAGTGGGAGGCCGAGAAAGCTGGGGATGCGGGAGGAAATTAACTCGGAGAAATAGACTCGTACCCGGCAGATATGATAGCCACAACCATAAAGTAGTTAGGGGTTTACCTAGTTAATAACATCCTTCAAATGATTGCTCAATTTGTATCCATCTTCTCGGTTGAAGTTTTGTCTATGTTTATATATCTGGATGGCTTCATGAACAAACCTTTGATAGTAGCCCGAAGGTTTGCAGAGTACCTTGGTCTCGGAAAAAAACAACATCACGCGTGCCCACAGCGTTATAGCAATGGTCAGCCACGGCAGAGGTATTGGTTCTGCTGTGTTTCAGATCTGCCTTGTGTTCGCGGACACGGTCTGAGACATGGCGTTTCGTTTCCACAATGTAAGTGCTTATTTTATTTCTACCTACGTGACTTTACCGAAAGAACCAAAGAGTATGGATTCCTGCAGTCACGAAAGCTTCAAATCAAGATTATCTCTCTCGTTTAACTCTCTCTGTCGCAGATGGACTCTCCCTCTAAGTTTTTCTTTAGCTTAGATAAAACACCGGCAAACACCAACAACATTTCTATTTGCGAACCCCAGATGGACAAACAGCCCCATCTGAGGCCGAGATCGCCAAGACCGCCAGGGATTTCTACTCGCAACTTTGCACCGCCGAAACTCCACAAGACGAGGCTATCCAGGAGCTACTGGATGGGGGGCCCTACCTTAGGAGTCCCAGAGCGGGATCGTCTGGACAGCCCCGTCACCCTGCAGTAGGCGCTCCACACCGCTGTGAAATGGCTCGCAGCTGGTAAAGCCCCGGGGATTGGCGGCCTGCCAGTTGAGTTTTACGCGGCCTGCTGTGATGAGCTTGGCCCTCCACGACTGCAATTGTTGACGGAGAGGCCTGCAGAAGGGTGAACTCCTTCTTGCAGGCCTCTCCGTTGTGCGCGGCGCATTTAGCATCACAGCGCGTGGATTTGTAACGTTTATTTTCATTTGTGTTGCTGGTGACTTTGTGTGTTTCATATCGAAATCGCCTCCAGTGCTTTTGCTGCTGGCGGCGATGAAAGTTGTTTAAAAGTCAAAAGTCTCTCGTTTCACTCTCTCTCTCTCTTTGCTTTTTCTCCTTCACGTGTTTTCTTTGCTCTCCACGCCCAGCAGCCCAGCTCCGGCAACGCCCTTGGTGCCATGTGGATCAGAACGAAGATTGCAGCTCGTGATTGTAGTCGCGATGATTATATTCCGTACAACATCTGCACCGTCGCATCGCGTCATGGAAGAGAGCCTGGCAGCTCATGTGGGACCTTCCTGCTGAAGTAAATACTGTAAATCTAAAGAGAATTCTAAAGATAAATCGACAAAGCAGTCACGATCTGTTGGCTCCAACGGTGGCTTCAACAGCAGCCGCGTTCGATATCGGAACAGCGTCCAAGACTGTATGAGAATCATACGATTTTTTTAATCATCTTAATGTCTTACTCTTCCTTAATTGTATATTTGTTTATATGTAATTGTTGTAATTGTGCGTTCTTAAACGCTGCATGCGTAATTGTTTTGTTCGTGTCAGAGCGCTGCGGTTGTGTGCTTGCCCAGAACTGGCGCAGCCTGACCCAGAAATTCAATAAACAACAACACAATCGCCTTGTTGTATCCTGCACGTATGTATATTGTATGTGTGTGGAACTTCTTTCGTGCCGTACGTAGCCAACAGTGCTAATCCGAGGTACCTCTGCTGTGTCTCACTCGGCTCGTTATTTTTTGTTTCTGTGTTTTTCTTGATTCGACGACGCGCAAGAGGCTCGAATTAAACAAAAATGCAGCGAGAGAAATATTAAAAAGCCGGCGGGTTTGAGCGCAGTAATTAGGGCACGGGCTACCCCGTTAATAATTTAAGGGACGCGCAATGTACGTGTGTGCACGTGTGTGTACGTGCGTGCACGTGCGTGTACGTGCGTGCACGTGCGTGTACGTGCGTGCACGTGCGTGTACGTGCGTGCACGTGCGTGTACGTGCGTGCACGTGTGTGCACGCACGTACACGTGTGTGCACACACGTGTACGTGCGTGCACGTGTGTGTACATGCGTGCACGTGTGTACGTGTGTGTACGTGTGTGTACGTGTGTGCACGTGTGTGTACGTGTGTGCACGTGTGTGCACATGTGTACGTGTGTGCACGTGTGTGCACGTGTGCGCACGTGTGTGCACGTGCACGTGTGTACACGTGTGCATGTGTGCGCACGTGTGTGCACGTGTGTGTACGTGTGTGTACGTGTGTGTACGTGTGTGCATGTGTGCGCACGTGCGTGCACGTTAGATCGCGTAAACATATAAATGTTGTGTCGTTAAACCCGCCGCCACCCGACGCAGCCAACTAGTAAGGGTTGTCACGCAAACAAAACGTGGCCAATTCGTCACTAGTACAGCACTAGTGTGTAGTGTATAGCGTAGTGTATAGTGTAGTTTACTAGTACAGCACACCGGTGCGTTGGAGAGCAAATCCACAACATTTACCATCCGAGTACGACGT
This sequence comes from Petromyzon marinus, assembly GCF_048934315.1. NCBI lineage: Eukaryota > Metazoa > Chordata > Hyperoartia > Petromyzontiformes > Petromyzontidae > Petromyzon > Petromyzon marinus. The sequence goes on along the minus strand of NC_133720.1, from coordinate 1,670,544 downwards.
TTCGCCAGTAATTACAACCAGCTTCATCAGGCGGACTGTATCATGGATGACGTCGGTCGCGAGAGCATCCGGCGCGTTATAGACGGATCTTTCCGCGCTCCCCGCTGCTGCCCGCCCTGTCGCCTGCGCCTGCGATCTCCGGCGAGACCGCGGGCGCTGTCCAGGCGCGAGTCGCGCTTAGCTTGCGAGCTCCAACGCGAACGATCGAACGTGGAGACGGGGGTGGGGCAGGGGGGGGGAGGGGGTGATTTGGTCAAAGATAAAATAACGAGTGTCATTAAAGTATATCTAATTAAATAATGAAATGTTCGGTTTGCTGTTAATTCAAAGTACAAAAAAAATAAACACATGCCGTGTTATAGACACGCAATGTGTTTGCTTCGCGTGCTTTGATGAGACTTTCAGTCAACTCCGACAAAATTAGCGGCCTGGTTTGTACCTTGTTTTTTTTTTACAAATGTAATAAACATGCATGTATCAATATCCTTGCAGAACCTCCTACCGGCTGTTGATACAGCCTCTGTTAGCGAGCACCTGTTACTGCGCGACATGGTTGCGGTGTGAGTACTGGAGTGCCACACACGGTCAACTCACTGCGCCTCGCCCAGTGCTCATTTCAGTCTGAGCAGACCTAGGGGTCGGAGATGGAGAGCTTGATGAAATCAGCTCGTACATCGCAGGTTCGTGAAGAGATTGCGGGAGGCCTTCATCCAGCAGCGGATCGACCACGGCCGACGATGTTGGCGATGATTGACAATGCCCTCGTGCACATTATTTCTCGATTGTTTAGACGACAACAATAGTAACAATACAAGTAATGTGAATTATTCATCTAGGGAAGTCTCATGCGCAGGAAAGTCCTCTGTTGGGATGTTTGGCCAATTCAATTGACGAGCGTTTCCTACCAGCCCTCTTCCTGCCAACAAACTCTTTTTCATCCGGTCGGGTTGACACTTTGATGAATCGGCCTCTTTCCTCGCCCGTTAGGACGCCACGGTGGCTCGGAGGAGATGTTAACTACCTCGCCTGGTACCCAGGCGGTCGTGGGTCCAATCCTAGCCCTGACGCCTGCTGTATATTTGGAGTTTGCGTGTCTCTCCCCGTGGTGAGATGTTAACTACCTCGCCTGGTACGCAGGCGGTCGTGGGTCCAATCCTAACCTTGATGCCTGCTGTATATTTGGAGTTTGCGTGTTTCTCTCTCTCTCTCTCCCCGTGGTCGTGTTGATTTTTCTCCGGGTCCTCCGGGTTTTCCCCCTTCCACATTCAGAACCAACAACACCGCGTTCAGAGTCTCTGGCTGCTGCTGCTGCTGCTGCTGATGTCCACGCGACGATGTCGAGAAGCCACTTTGTCGAGCTATCATTTGCGATGGCCAGGTCGCTTCTGAAAAATAGCTCAATAGTAGCCCAGTGGGACCTTACGTGGTAAAATAAAATAGCTTGTAGTTGAATTTCATTCCATCGCGCGCGTCCGGCCATGCCAACTGACCTCGGCAAGGCAGAGGCATAAGCAGACGAAACCCACTCCACCCCTTCACTCGCTGTCTGCGTGCGGCGCATGGAAATGAAATCCCAATCTCTGTGTATCAGACAGAAAACCAGAATCAGGGTCTGTATTTATCCTGGGGGGGGGGGGGAGAGAGAAATCCGATGAGCTATGAAGCTCTTCTTTTTCCACGGATGTCCAATAGGGGCGTGTCAGCAAGTTACATACGATTAAAATATGCATGCACATGCAAAAGCCCATTTTGTAAGTAGAACTTTTCGCACTGTACGTAGCCATCCGGAGGTTCCAATGCACTGCTGGATTATGGGCCTCAACGACGTCGTGTGGTGAAGATGGTGGGGGGGGGGGGTTATTGGACCATACTTCACCACGCTGGTTCAGGGCAGCGGGGTTGGCGAAGGGGAGACGTTGGAGCGTGAGGATGTAAAAAATAAATCTTTCTTCATTTTTTTAAGTGGCACGCATACCCGCAGAATAAATATGAAATGCGTCTGGCCATCGGTTCCAGTGAATTTCAGAAAGGCATAATTTAGATTATTATTTTTTTGTAAGTGAACACCGAGTGACTGGCGGAATGGACTTGTGATGTAAATGGAAGTGTGTTCGTGATCGCTATCCGTTAAAACATTTTTTTTAAATAACTCGAACCGAGCGCTGTCATTTCGCTTGGCATAAATATCAGCGGGTGTCTGGTTAAAGGTGGGAGACAGCCGCGCGCGTCCATTCCTGGGGTGATGACAACGAAAGGATGACGGAGCGCTGCTGGTTGCGGTAGCGGCTGATGCAGGCGCCGGTAGAGGGGGGCGAGCGGGGATCGCGTAGGGGGTCGTGTCCCGGGGGCACTGGACGGTGACCTTACACGGGCAGGGTCCGGCATAGACACGGCGAGCGAGAGACGGTGCAGTTGAGGAGGAGGAAGAAGCGAAGTCGGGAGGGACAGGAGGCTAAGCGGGGATGGGCAGGCTGGAGACGCGGAGTTCGAGTGGGGTTGAGGAAGAGGCTGAGTGGGGATGAACGAGCAGGAGGAGTTGGAGGAAGCGGGCGCAGTGGGCCACGTTAAGGCGACCGCGTGCCCCCCCCATATCGCTACCTGCGGCTCCACCGCCGCTCTAGCGGAGCCACTCGACGCGACCCCGAGCCCGTGCGGGCGCGGCTCTCTCCGTGACGCGCCCCGCACCTCCGATCAGCACGGTTGGCTGTGTACGGCGCGAAAGAAATTCAACACAGACAGGCATACATACATACATGCAGACATACAGGAAGCGCGCACGCGTATGTGCACGCGTGCGGTTATCACGGCGCGCAGACGGACTCCTCGCATCTGCTGCTGCTGCGGATGATGATGATGATCCCGCTGATTGTGATGGTGGTGGGGGTGGTGGTGACTACGCATGGTGCCATGAGGTCTGGGCGCTCAATGCAGCCTCGCGTTCCTTGTCCACTTGCGTGCAACCGTGTTGTTTGTCCTTGGATTGCTTCGTCTGCTCAGCTGGCCAGACGGCGCGCGTTGATCAAACAATGGGCACAGCAGCAGCGCGACGTGGGCTTTACACGCGGCGTTTCGCTCCGGATCACTCGCTCGCTCGTCGGCGGGCAGTCGCCTCCTTATCGCTCTTCTATCGCTACTTGGGCCACGTCGAGGACTGCGTCTCACCGGGGCTAACGGCCTCGTCGCAGCTGCGTTCACCCGCCACACCTGCAGGCCGCTCACAGGCGACGCACTCACTCACCAATCCACTCACTCGGCCACTCCATCACCCGCATAAAGACAAAGAATGCCCCGTTTAGCCTGCCGGGGCAAGTGCTGTTAGCGAGCAGCAGCACCTACGAGCGCCGGCCACGGCTTACGAGGTGGACAGCACCACGCCCGCCCTCCTTCGCCGCCCCCCCCCACTCCGTCTCGGTGATGTTTACCCACCGCACCAGTTGCTCACTTATACCCCCCACCACCACCACACGATCAACTAACTGCGGAGTACCCATTTGTAGTGCTCAGTGGAGATAGGTGGTGGTGGGGCAGTGGTGGGGGGGGTGGAGGGGGATTAAAATAAAAAAAACTTGCAGCGCCGGGAGATCGAACTGGAGACCTCGGCATCGCCAGCGCAACGTGCCGACCATTCTACAGCAGCAGCAGCAGTAGCAGCAACTTCCCCCCGCCGCCCCAAATAAATGCTTGTATATTCATTGAAATGAATGATATGCAATAATAAAAAATACAAACATTGGACAAAGTGCGTTTCCCTTTACAGTTCACTGGGGCAGATAATGAATATCGTCTTGTATTGAATCGTAAGCCACACACACAGCATCATTTATATGCTTTCAGTAGCACTCTTTCAATTCTTGCCCGCAGACCGAACACCTCCCGATATTCTAATGCCCCTGATATGTATTCCATTTGTACATTTCGTAGCTATAAATAAAATAATAATACCGCGGATGCAAGAGTTCATTGGCGCGAATAAATTATTTCATGTCAATATTATTATATATTTATATATATTTTTCCCCATGAGAAATGAAAAATGGCCTTGGGCAGGAATGCGTCGCTTAAAGAATTGACGGGGGATGGTGAAGACAACCAACACACAACGGCGGATCGCCTGGCAAGGAAAGGAACGCGTCCGTTCGGGCAACGTCCCTCCGCGGAGACGGAGCGATGGAATTGCAGAAACGTGAGAGATGCTGACGGATTGGGAAACGCCTTCATCCAGCAGCGTATTCATCGTGGCTAATGAGTATTGTTGTTGTTATTATTTGAAGCACATTAAACCAGAACGTGCAATACGAGCAAACGTGAGTTGTTGATTTGTCGTCCAAGTGGCATTGGTAGATGCCCCGCTGATTTAAAATCGCCCTCGTCTCAACGGCTGATCGAGCATCGTGAAGGCTACGGCTCCACGTTCCGTGGGGCGACTCAACCCAGGAACGCATCGCTGAGTCTCAAGACTCGTTTTCAGGAGGGTCCTGTCAACTTTGGGGGGGGGGGGGGGGGGTTTCACGATATGGGGTCCGGTGATTGCTGCCGTGCGTGTGATCCAAATTTCAGTACCTGGCAGGGGTCATTCTTTTTGATTTCTTTCAAACTCGGCAAATCATTTGGATCACTATAGTCTTGCGAACTTACGTCACGGGGAACAATTGACGTCCGGCTGCGAGCGAAGCACACGACGCGTGATAGTCCTTGTGGCATTCCTGTTAATACACGTGGCAGTATTTTCCAGGGCGGCCAGCTGGAGTCCGATGGCCAATGTCTACAACAAGTGGCGAACCAGTTAAGTCAATTAAGTTGGTGGATTTAGCTTGAAACATTCATGGGGTTTTTGTTTCCCCCTGTAAGTCCACATTTTCGTTACTAGTAATTCAGATAATAGCCCCAAGACCTTGATACGTAAAGTGCCTCTTAGCCATTGCAATATCAGAGCGTCGACTCACACTCACTGCCTAACCCACGACGACTCTCAGTCGCTCCGATAGCTAAATAAATAAATAACGGCATCATCTCCCTCGCCCCCGGTGCCCCCAGCAATCCCCACGGTCCGGGGTCTCACCCAACGTCGTCTGAAGATGCAGTCACATGTTAGACACATGTTAGTCACATGTTAGACACCAGCAGCATCATCATGGTCATCGGCCATGCTCAACCCACTGCTAGACAATGACGTGCCCCGCCAAGCCACTTCCCTCGCGTCTGCGCGACGCAACAGGAGCGCGTGAACGCTGCGCGTGAGCGCTGCGCGTGAACACTGCACGTGAACACTGCACGTGAACACTGCGTGTGTGAACACTGCACGTGAACACTGCACGTGGACACTGCGCGCAACAGAAGCCGATGTCGGCGTCACATCTCCGCACATACACGTTAACCCCCCCCCCCCCTGCCCTCTCAAGCGGAGTTTCCCCTATATACACCACCCTATATACACTATCCTATATACACTTTCCTGTATACACTACCCTATACAAATCTCAATTGCGTGCTTTTTGAGGTGCGGGTGCACTTAAGAGGCTATATAAATCCCAAATCGTCCCATGTAGCGCGGCACGATGCTGCTGCTGCTACCCCTACTGCTGCTGCTACCCCTGCTGCCACTGCTGCTGCTACCCCTACTGCCACTGCTGCTGCTGCTACCCCTGCTGCCACTGCTGCTGGTTCCCCTACTGCTGCTGCCCCTGATGCCACTGCTGCTGCTGCACCTACTGCTGCTGCTACCCCTGCTACCCCTACTACTGCTGCTACCCCTCCTGCTTCTGGTACCCCTACTGCTGCTTCTATCCCTACTACTGCTGCTACCCCTCCTGCTTCTGGTACCCCTACTGCTGCTGCTACCCCTACTGCTGCTACCCCTACTGCTGCTGCTACCCATGCTACCCCTATTGTTGCTGCTACCCCTACTGCTGCTGCTTCCCCTGCTGCTGCTACTCCTACTGATGCTGCTGCGGTCCCAGTGGAGTCGGCGGTCGCTCGTCCCTGCAGACGGCGGCCGGCACTTTGCGTCCACGTTATTTATCGCGCGGGGGTCCCAGCCGACAGCATCAATATTCATGGCGAATCCGGGCATCGCCACGGCGGATAACAGCGGCGGCGGCGGCGGCAGCCGCGAACAGCAGCAGCAGCAGCAACCCGCCAGCTCGCAACCATCAACAACAACAACAACGACATCAACAACACCAGCAACATCTCCACCCAGCTCCATCAACAATAAACACCACAATCAGCACCACCACCAAAACCACCACCCTGCCCCAAACACAACACCACCACCAATACCACCACCCTGCCCCAACCACAACACCACCACCAAAACCACCACCACCCTGCGCCAACCACAACACCACCACCAATACCACCACCACCCTGCCCCAACCACAACACCACCACCAATACCACCACCACTCTGCCCCAAACACAACACCACCACCAAAACCACCACCACCCTGCCCCAACCACAACACCACCACCAATACCACCACCACCCTGCCCCAACCACAACACCACCACCAATACCACCACCACCCTGCCCCAAACACAACACCACCACCAAAATCACCACCACCCTGCCGAGCCCTCCCCCTTTTCCGCCCCCCTCCCCCCCAGCAACACGAGTTTATAACCACCCGATTTAAAAAAATGCTCCACAAATCTCTCTCACCGCCCTTCAGTGTTTGAAAGTGAAAACGTGTTTCTGAACGGTGGGCCATCTCTGTTAAAGGGTCAGGGCCAGATGCATACATTCCACGTTCATATGGCAGGGACAACTTGTCCCCCCTACCCTCCACAGGACAAGCTCTGAGTACGTCACAGAAAATGTTATGCTCATCATATGAAAACCAATTGAATGATATAGGCTTGCTCGTTTCGCCGACCAAGATTGTAACGCTACAAAACATAATAAAAATGATTCACAGCGGTTTGTGAATCCACTGCTGGATGAAGTCGTTACAATGTTGAGTCGGTCATGGAGGTGTGTGTATGTCTGTGGGGGGGGGGGGTGATTTGACCATACTTCACCACGCTTGTCAGGGTGGGTCGGTGAAGAGGGAGGCAAGGGCTGCTTGAGGTATGAGGAGCCATTGGAAAGCGAGCCGTGCCCAACCACTGGTCCACAGGTCAACTGCCAACAAATATCGCTGCCACGACCGCATTCATCAACAGTGCATGGCCATTCACTTTTAACGTCATAACCGTGAACAAAAAAAAATATTTTCACGTTAATATCGGGCTTAGAGATATCCTTTAAACCGTAACGCATGACCTCAGGGTTTCCTCTTGCGATTCACTGCGCAACAAAAAATAGTGAAAAGAACCGACCGATATCGAAAGCAGGGCCCTCCTGCAAAAGTGTCTTGAGACTCATGTATTGGCATATATATGGGGGGGGGGGGGGCTGGAACGGTGGCACAGTGCTTAGCGCACTGTGCTGGGCTGAGATCAGTGGGAGAGTAATATCTGCACCAATATTGGGTCACACCCCGACCCCCCTTGTTTACCAATCTGTATTGACCAGTGTGGTGAAGTATGGTCAAAACAACCCAGATGACCAACAGGCCTGAGTGAGGCCTTCATCCAGCAGTGGATTGATACATTTCTAATTTCTTTTTTTAATCATTATTATAATACTTATTAGTATATTCAAAGTTCACGTGATTTCCTGCTTCAATCAACACTCATGCGGTGCTCATCTGGCTACAGCCCTGAGCCAGTGGTGGGAATTCCACATTCCCATGGCGGGAGCGAGTCGATCCGCCTGTCGACCACCGGTGACTTCCCGAAAGACTGATCCTTCCTTTATCGACCTCGGAGGGTGAGTTCACATTTCGCAGAGTGGTCGCTTGCCAGCTTCGTATCAATGGGATTCAAGTGCAGGGTTCCCTCGATCTGTGAGGCAGTGGTAGTAATGTAGTAGTGGATGTAGTAGTTGTAGTAGATGCGTTCCATAAACAGGGCGCACAAAGCGACCCTGCACGAGGAGACAGCTGCCTGCCGAGTAGCGCACACTGGACACACATTACACACCAAGGTTGTAATTATACTATATATTGGGAGACACACATCCCCCCCCAATATTCAAATATGCTCAAAATGTCCCCCCAATATATTGCTATAAAATAGATTTATGTTTATATGATTGTGGTTATGGTTGTACTTTATCATTCACTAATCTCTGCCATTACATACAATGAAACAAGAAAAGGTAAAAAAGAAAAACAGAGCAATGTAATACAATACACTATTAGACATTATTGTAAAAAAATAAACAGTCCATCCTATGTGTTCGTGAATTTTTTTCATATTTTAGGTAGGAGATGGCAGGAAATGAAGTTTTCATATTTAGATTTGTATCTGGGGGGGGACCCCCAGACCCTCTGGAAGATTTGGTCCCCCCCAATGTTGACTCCATGGCTACGGCCTTGTTACATACACAGTACACATAATACACACACACAGTACACATACACAATACATACACAGTACACACACATTACACACATATTGCACACACAGTACACACACAGTAAAGTACACCCACAGAATCGCTATCCCACGTCCGACCGTATCGCCGCATCGGAGCGAATTCAAACCGCACAACGTCGCGAATGTTGGAGGTGGGGTATAAATCGGTGAGCCGCATGCAACAACAGCGCGAATTGGCACCAAGCGGACCCGCGTAAGAGCGAGGCGACCCTGCAAAGGAGCCTGCAGGTTGTCTGCGCGCGACGGGCGGCTCCGCCGTGCGAGTTACGGGCGTCCTGCGAGCGAACAGATTCCCGGGTGGTTAGCGGGCAGATGTGTGCATGTCCGGTACGCTGAACTTCTTTCGCGCCGTACGTAGGTCGGCAACCGTGCTAATCGGAGGCGCGCGGGGTGGGAAGGGCGACAAACTAACACACCGACGCAGTCCCAAGGAGATGAGTTTACAATCGAGATGATTTCAAAGCGCCACAGCTGCCAGTGGCTGGGATTCAAAGTCATTGCACTGCGGACTAATCCATCCATCGACACCTGTGCCATGTACGGTGATGTTGAACTTCTTCCGCACCATACGTAGGCAACCAACCGTGCTAATCGTAGGTGCGGGGGCGGGGAGGACAACGATCTGACAGATAAGATCCATGAAGTTCGCTCCCCCCACCCCCCCCCCCCCCCCCCCCAGTCGATCATAGATTAGAGGAGTTCCACCGCACTGTGAATGATATTGCAGCTCCGCAGTGTGCCGGCCTGGCTGGCTGGCTACGCGACCGCGGTGCGGCAGGCACTCCTTAGCTCGCGCCTTCCCTCGTCAGCTGAATCAACATTGACGTGGCCTTGTTAAAGCCAGGGACAACATTCAGACTGAACAAAAAAACCCAGCAGGACGCGTGCCCCTAATTGTTGCGGGGCGTCTCTTGGTCAGCCCTTGAACATGTAGAGGGATTGTCCGGACAACAAACAGTGGCTGCGTGTGCCTGCTGCTGCTGCTGCATGTTAACTAACACGAGTGCAGTGCTAATCTCCTGCTTTGGAAATTCCACGTTCCTGTGACAGGCCAGTCGCGCCGTCAAACAACCACTGTCGTGGATTTATATAAATAACAACTTAGAGCCCATTTCTGATCAGTCATTGCTTAACCATACTTCACCGCGCTGGTCAGTGTGCACTGGTAAAGAGGGAGGCAGGGGATTGAGGGCAGGGGCAGCCAGCCCAGGACCGGTTCAGAGACCGCTTGCCACTGATGTTAGCCGCTGTTGTGAATCAAACTCAGGTCTCCAGGATCGTAGTGCAGTGCGCTATATGCGAGGCACAAACTGCGATCGAAAACTCAACTACTAAACCGTTCTTATTTTTATTTCACCAGGCAAGGCCCACTGAACCGATAAAGAACTCTTTTTCAGAAGCCACCTGGCGATCACAAATGATAGCTCGTACGAAGTGGGCTCATCATCATCATCATGTGGACGTTTCTATCAGCAGTAGCAGCCACACACTCTAAAGGCGTGCTGATGTTGATTCTATATGCGGAGGGGAAAAAAAATCTTACGCGACCACGGGGAGAGAAACACCACAAACTCCAAACACAGTACACAGGTAAGGCTCACTGAGCAATGCAGCACTTGTTCAGAAGCGAGCTGGCCTATAAAAAAAATCACAGCTCAACGAAGCGGCTTGTCGTGTGGAAATGCATGGCAGCGAACTACTCTAGACAACACGATTCTAAATGTGGAGGTTACAACCGGAGGATCCAGAGAAAAATCCACGCGACCACGGGGAGAACACGCAAACTTTAAATATACAGCAGGCGTCAGGGTCTGGATTGAACTCACACCATCCTGTATACCAGGCGAGGTAGTTAACATCTCCTAGCCACCGTTGCGCAAAGAGCCCCCCCACTCCGCCACTCGCCCAAAAAAAAATCGAGATCTTAATTAATGAATTAAAAACCTCAATGTTAACACTTAATTGTTCAAAGTCGTTTGCATAAAGCGTCTCTCTCTCCGCCGCATCATTAGTATGCGACACAGTGGTTCCGCGAGAAAGTAGAAATCGTTCAGGTTCTTTAACGACAGCGCGCGTGCGACATTAGCTGCAGTCTCGAGAGGGGCAGGCGCGGAACGTTCTTGCTGTAGGAGATGCGGTGTGGGGGGGCAGTGTGGGGGGGGGCAGTGTGGGGGGGGGGCAGCAGGTTAAGGAGATGTGCTGGCTGGGATTGGGCTGGGGGTGCGATAGGCGCTAGCGAGCTACAAAAAAAAATCGAGTTCTGTTCCGTTCGTTTAAATCCCCTACAGGGCAGGAAACGAAGGATTAATGAAGTTGTCAGATTGGCAGACGGGGAATCGGGCAAGGTCTTAGTCGCGTCTGCACATCTGTGTCTGTTGGAGCCGAGCTGTATTGGCAGGTCAATGTGTAGTGCTTGCAAGGTGTGTGCCTGCACGCGTGTGTCTGTGTATGTGTCTGTGTGTGTGTAGCGGTTAGCGCTACGCTGCGCTATGAACCTGGCGACTCGGGTTCGATTCCCGCTCACGGCCAACATCAAGTGACGATTATCTGAACCGGTCCCGGGCCTCCCCTAGGTCGACTCAGCCTCAAATGAGTACCTGGTGCGGTGTGTAAACATTGCCACTAGGGAGACAAAGGCGGTCGGGCGTGGTGCTGGCCACCCACCCCCTCGTGTGCCGTTCCGGCCTTCATAGGTGCTCGCTAACAGCACTTGCCCCTACAGTCTGTTAAGGCTATATGGGGGATCTTTGTCTTTGTGTGTGTGTGTGTGGTGTGGTGGTGTGGTGGTGTAGCGGTTAGCGCTACGCTGCGCTACGAACCTGGCGACCCGGTTCCCGCTCACGGCCAACACCAGTGACGATTATCTGAACCGGTGCTGGTCATCCCCTAGGTCGACTCAGCCTCAAATGAGTACCTGGTACGATGTGTAAACATCGCCACTGGGAAGACAAAGGCGGTCGGGCGTGGTGCTGGCCACCCACCATCTCGTGTACCGTTCCGGCCTTCATAGGTGCTCGCTAACAGCACTTGCCCCAACAGTCTGTTAAGGCTACATGGGGGATCTTTGTCTCTCTACAAAGGTCTCCCGCCCACACCTCTCCACCCTCCTCACTCAGCTGGCCACGGCGAACCATCCCAGGGAGCGCGTCCAATGAACGCGTCCACAACCAGCAGCAGCACGTTGTGTGGTCTGGCCGGGTGGCGATCTCCATCGCGGCGCCGATCCCCTGGAACTGGCAGCAGCTCAAGGCTCTCACCTGTTCAGGCTCTCACCTGGTCAGGCCCTCACCTGTTCAGGCTCTCACCTGTTCAGGCTCTCACCCGGTCAGGCCCTCACCCGTTCAGGCTCTCACCCGGTCAGGCCCTCACCTGGTCAGGCTCTCACCTGTTCAGGCTCTCACCTGTTCAGGCCCTCACCTGGTCAGGCTCTCACCTGGTCAGGCTCTCACCCGTTCAGGCCCTCACCCGTTCAGGCCCTCACCTGTTCAGGCCCTCACCCGATCAGCCTCACGTACGAAAATACTTTGAGCTCTGGCTCTGCGCCTCAGCCTTCTCGATCGAACAATGCCCTTTATTCGTGAAATATGCTCCCGTTATAAATTGTGTAGTATTCTTATTGTTGTTGTCCGTCAGTCATTTCAGTCAGTTGATCCATAACACCTGGGTCTGTCAGCGAGCCTTCGGCACTTCACATGGCCTCAAAGTGCACCTGGCCTGGCACAAGCGATGGCGGCTGTGGTTTGTTGTTGTTGTTGTTACTCCCAACCCCCTTCCAAGACTGAGAGACACAGAGAGAGACAGAGGCGATACATACTGAGGGAGACAGAGAGATAGACAGAGAGAGAGACAAAGAGAGACAGAGAGACAGAGAGAGAGACAGAGAGACAGAGGAGATAAATACTGAGAGAGACAGAGAGATAGACAGAGAGAGAGACAAAGAGACACAGAGCGACAGAGAGAGACAGAGAGAGACAGAGGAGATACATACTGAGAGAGACAGAGAGATAGACAGAGAGAGACAAAAAGACACAGAGAGACAGAGAGAGAGACACAGAGAGACAGGAGAGAAATACTGAGAGAGAGACTTAGAGAGACAGAGAGAGAGACAGAGAGAGAGACAGAGAGAGACAGAGAGACACAGAGAAACAGAGAGAGACACACAGAGAGACAGAGGAGATAAATACTGAGAGAGACAGAGAGATAGACAGAGACAGAGAGACAGAGAGAGACAGAGAGACACAGAGAAACAGAGAGAGACACACAGAGAGACAGAGGAGAGAAATACTGAGAGAGAGACAGAGATAGACAGAGACAGAGATAGTGACAAAGAGACACAGAGAGACAGAGACACAGAGAGACAGAGACAGAGAGAGACAGAGAGACACAGAGAGACAGAGAGAGAGACAGAGAGAGACAGAGGAGATAAATACTGAGAGAGACAGAGAGAGAGACAGAGACAGATAGAGACACAGAGAGACAGAGGAGAGAGAGAGACAGAGAGAGAGAGACAGAGAGAGACAAAGAGACACAGATAGACAGAGACATAGACAGAGAGATAGACAAGAGGTGTTGCCACTCGCGCATCGGTGCGCACGGCCACGCTTGCGCGTGCAGGGCCACGAGGCCGTCAGCGGGAGTCCTCCTCGGACACGAAGGTCAGCGGCAAAAGAAGAACACTCATCAATGTATCATTTATTTATATATTATTTATATATTATTTATCAATTTATTATTTTAGTCTAATTCTACGTGACTTCACCGAAAGAACCAAAGAAGATTCATCGCCACATTGGCGGGGACGCGTTTGTCGCAGCCACGGCAATGACGTGCGGGACCGCGTGATGTCACAACTTGCGTGACATCATGTACGACAGCTGTTGTTGTTGTTATCATTGTTGCTTACGGTTTAAGATTTGTTTTTTTTTATCGTGTGTGTGTTGCACGACAATCCTGGTGAATTGAATTCGATTGTTATCATTAATAATAAATAAATAATGCGCTCCCCAGCTCGTGTTGATGGGGTTGTTTTTTTAGATCTCAGCCGATGTCCAGGACCATCGTCGACGGCTCCCTGTCAATCGACTGCCGCGCTAAAGCCCCCCCCCCCCACACGCGGATCGTGTGACCATACTTAACCACGCTGGTCAGTGCTGGTTGATGAAGGCAGGGACAGGTTTAGAAATCACTCAACGCTGGCGTTCGTGACAGTCGGACATCACACTCAAAACGATCCCATCCGACGCCCCACACCCCGTAGAGTAATAATTATACTATTACTCCTGTAACAAACAAAGTCTGTGACAGCAATAACAATAAAATAGGTCACACTCCATAATTAATGACACTTCAAGCAGACAAAAGTGAGTGTGCAAAGGAAATGAATGAATGAATACATACACACAAAACAGAAGAGATAGTCAATTAGGGTCTACATTAATTTTCGTCCTCATTTGGAACGTGGAGCCCAGAAGCCCTCCTCTGTGGGAGCCTCGTGTGAGATATTTCAGCGCACCGAACACTGCCACGTTCGTGCTGGGGCCCTACAAACCGCACGACGTGGCGAATTTTTTTTTGGGGGGGTGGAGAAATCGGTTAGCCGCATATACTGTTCATGCAGCGCGAAATCGCACAAAGCGAACCCGCATAGAGCGGAGCCAAAGCTGTAAAGAATAGTCCAGTGTCCCCGCGCGGCGGGGCAGCCACTGGACATCTGTGCAAAAGAGCTGTACAGCTCATCGGGTTCATCGAGTATGAATAAATATTCTGATTATGGACGTCCTCCAAGCGAATGGATTCCCGGTGGTGCGATGGCAGATGTGTGTCCGGTATGTTGAACTTCTTTCGCAAAGTACGTAAGCCAACTGTGCTACGTAGAGGCGCGCGCGTGTGTGGGGGGGGGTGCGGTAAAGGCCAACAAACTACACACACACACAAACAAGCAGTCGCAAGGCGATGACTTTTCAATAAGTGCCGCAGCTCGCAGTGGCTGGGATTTCAAAAGTCGTCGCACCGCGCCCGCCTCCCACGATCAAAACGGCGCATGGCCCACAAGTCGCCGGCCCACCACCATCGCGGCGCTCTGCTCGATCGGCCGCGCTCAATAATCGGTGACATTTTAATCCACGGCGCGCTCCGAGAAAACCCTCCCGAGTGTCCCTTCCCGTAGAAATGGCGCGATAAATAATTAAGACGCGCGTGCGTGCGCGCGTGCGTGCGCGCGCACAAAATCGAATATACGCGGAGGGGCAGAACTCGCTACACGCACAACAATAAACCCCTGCAACAAATATCTTTATGACTCTCGCTATCATATTGCAAGCTGTGCGTCGCATCAGCAGTTTTTTTTAATGGAATGTTTATTCAGGGTGGCTCGTTTGAGCCATTAATTTACGAAGAGGTGGAGGGGGGGTGATGTTTTGCGTTGAGATTCGGGCCCTAAGGCAGATGGTTGACTTGGCGACAAGGCGTGTGTAAGGAGTGAGTAAGTACTGAGTAAGTAGTGAGTAAGGAGTGTGTGAGTAAGGTGTGCGCTGTTCCTCGCAGCGTGGTTTTACACGCGGGCTCACGCGGGAATTTAAAATAAAATGTTTCACTCCGTTCGTACTTGTTCGCACCTCGCTCGGTGCGCTAGTGGTGGTGGTTGAGACAGTGATTGTCGTAGATGCGTTCCAGTAATGGGGGCGGGGGGACACAACGCGAAACGGCACGAGGAGACACCTGCCTGCCGAGTAGCACACACAGTACATACACACAGTACATACACAGTACATACACGCAATACACACAGTACACACACGGTACACAGTACACACACACACGGTACACACTCACGACACAAATAATACACACAGTACACAACAACAACAACCGCCATTCGCCACTAAGTGGCGGTGACGTCACGACGGCGCTTGTGCCAGACTAGGTGCACGTTGAGGCCATCACGTGAAGCGTCGAACGCCCGCTGGCAGGAGGCCACGGCGCAGACCCAGCAGGTGCCACGGGGTCGACTGACCGAGATGAGTGGCCGATGCACCACCTGTACACACAGTCCACACGCGGTGTCTCACGTCCGGCCGCACGCAGAGTGAATTCAAACCGCATATAGCGAATTGTGGGTGGAAATAGGTTAGCCCCCCCCCCCCGTATACAGCGCGAAATCGCACAAAGCCGAACCCGCACAGAGCGAGAGGAACCTGCATGTGCCCCACTTACGACGGCCAAGTAGATCGTGCCGTGCGATGTGTACAATGGCACGGCCCTGTGCCGAAACCAGAATCCTCGCCTAAATAAACAGCCGGCAAAGTTCGCCAGCGCTGCCTCGAACGAGCCCCCCCCCCCCTCCCTCCGCTCACGAGACACCGATAAAGTCAACGCGGATCCCGCGTGTGTGCTGCTTTGTGTGTTGAAGCGATGCCGCCCAAAATGATGCACGCCCCGCGCGCAGAGGCTGTACTCGCTCAAGGCGCGCGCGCGCGCACGCCGCGATCTCGTTTTTGTGCGGAAGGAGGAATGATCCAAGGGAACGGGGTGTATTTGTTAGCCGCTCGGTTATTCTGTTACGCGCCTCGATTGATAGCGACGTGCCCGCGTTGCCAGCTGTGGGCCGGAGCCAGACTTGCAAAAAAATACGATCGTTCCATTCTAGAACACCCAATTAGAATCACCCCCCACCCGTGCCAAAAAAACAAACGACTGACCACACTACAAATCTAGACACTTGTAAGACATCTACGCGGGTTTGTCTGTGTCATCGTTCAATGTATCGCCCCTTTGTCGATCGCACAAAGAACCCCCGTATAGCCTCCACAGGCAAGTGCTGTTAAACGCCTATGAAGGCTGGCCCTGCACACGAGTGGATGGGTGGCCAACACCACGCCCGGCCGCCTTTGTCTCCCCAGCGCTGATGTTTATACGCCGCACCGAGGCGTTCGTGTGAGGCCGAGTCGACCTGGGGCTGAGCCAGTGGCAGGCACACGCGCAGCCTGCGAAGGCAGCGCCGCAGGCTGCGACGCTACAGGATGTCCCATCGTGTCAGTCAACTTACTTAGCCGTGTGACGCTTCGCTCCACAACCCACCCGGCGGTTTGATGAATTGTCTTGATTTGATTCACGTAAAAAAACGTTTCCTGCCTATGCGCCAGCGATGATACTCGGGGGGGCTTCGAAGGCATTCATCATCCAGCAGTGGATTCCTCACGGCTGTCGTCGACGAGGGAAGTAAACTGAACCAAAAAAGACCGATTTTGGATGACGCCCTCCCGCTCTCGGTGGTCCGCTACCTACCGGGAAATCAACAACAACAAAAACTCAACTTTTGCCCGGGTCCTCGGTGCGGCCAAAAAAAAAAACAACAACTCGAAAGCACGAACCGCGGAGCGCGAAGAAAAATAAATTAATATAAACAGCGACTGTCGCAAAACACGCCGGCCGGGTTGAGAGCGCGCACGGCGAATCGCGGAGCAGATGAGCGCACGCGTGCGCTTCGTCACTTGGGAATGGGGGGGGGGGAGAGAATGCACACACACACAGAGAACAACACAAAATTGTCTGCCAAAAAAAGACGCCCACAATTAAGCCGGCTAAAAAGCATCAGCGGCTTCAAAGCAAAACTAAATAACTCGATAGTGTAAAATACAAAGTGCAGCTTGACTTCAACTGGAACTATGGAAAGCTATCAATTATAGTAAACGTGTTTTAATGCGTAAATGTGTATTTAATGGAATTGAACGTCGTTAAATCAAGACGTACAAACTCGGGTGGAGAGAGCGCGTTTATCTTGGGGTTATTCACAGTCGCGTCGCATGCCGGCAATCGTTCAATGTCTTGCGAACAGTCCCGCCACCGCGGTGGTAGTGGTCAGCAGCACGCTGGACTTACAATCCAGAGGTCGCTGGTTCGATTCGATCACCCCACACGGCGGTTAAAACGGTGCGAGTTTCTTAAATCCCCACCCCCTCCCCTCCTGTCCAGAGAGCTTCATAGATCGTCAGATTCCATCCAGGACAAATAGATTCAGAATTCTGATGTCACGTGTGGGGGGGGGGGGGGTAAAGTGTGGGTACTTACACCTCTTCAAAGATGTCTGGTCACCTTGAAGGAGTCGTGAAAAAAAACCACTCTCTTCAGAGGGACTCTGCAGATCGCGGTCGTAAATGTAATTTTGGCCGCGGACATTAGAGGTACCACAACAAGCCTGGGGAGACGGAGAACTATGTTGCGTAAGCAATTGGATGCGACTGGGAGGAGTACGCATTGCCAAGTTGTTGAGCGAATTATCACGGAGAGAGCCAGAGGAAAGGGAGGCCATGTTCGACGATATCGTTAAACAGGACGCGGCACGTAAAGCGAGAATCCAAAACGTATTGTATCGTGACATCGCGAGATCGCCAGAGATGGCAGGGGCTCGGGGAGGCCTTGCCCTAGCAGTGGATCGATCATGACTGACAACGGCACGTTCACTTACATCAACCACGGAATTCGAATTCTCTCGGTTAAAAACCCCCAAATAAAAAAAAAATCGCAAAAAAAAATTTGGCAGCAGCGACAGATAGAAAAAAAAAATTGGAATTCATTTAAGAAGTCTTTTTTTGTTTTTGGTAGTCCCAATTGATTTGCCCAGGCAGCATGTTTTACATAATCGGAATGCTTGGCGAGATTAATAATACTCAACTTCGCCGTTAAACGCGCTTCCAATTTGCTGCCAGAATTACCCGCAACGAGCTGGCCTCAAACGTAGCGCACAAAGTACAAAGTGGAACATTCTAACATCGAGATTTTTTTTGGCTCATCATTTTGTACGATTCACTTAGATTGTTGATGCAAATTTTAACATCTGTGCTGGCGCGAATCGACGCAAACTTTACCAATGAGTGACTTCATCTGCGAACAAGCCGTATTACAGCCCCATAAAAAAACACGGCTCATGATATCGGGATTACCGCGTAAAACTGCCACATTACGGATGAGTGACAGCGTTGAGTTTTCGCGATATACGACCAGCGTCGCGAGATCAGTTTCCCGTAACTCTGCAATGTAAATGGCACTTTTGTAACCTGCTACACTTTTTGTTCAAACGCAGACGACGAACCCACCCGAACTTGGACATTCGTGAAAAAGAGCTCCATGGCTCATCGGATTTCTCCAGAAAATATAAAGATGCTGATGACGTTGAACGCTTTTCAACTGCACTTTATTTCCACACAAGCCGGCCAACAGCCTTTCTAATCGCCGCGATCGAGAACACTTATGAAGGCCCAACGACGCCAGCCACGCTGCGACCAAGGCACCGGGGCTCCGTCGTCGTCGCCAGTCGCGCCGACTGCCGTCACGGCATCTTCGGTCGCGCCGACCGCTCCGCGCGTTCGTCCCCCTCCAGTCAGCCGCCCTAGCGCGGCGGCGCTGCTGCTGCTGCTACCGCCGCCGCCGCCGCACACTCGCCGCGTCAGCGCAACGCACGCAGGAACGATCGTATCGTTGCAGCGGCTCCACGAGCACCACAGGTCGCCAGTACCGCAAGACGATCGATCGCGAGTCGCGCGCTCACGTCGACGAGCGTTTACATCGATCCGCACCGTCCTGCTCGGCCGATGCGTGTGTGTGTGTGTGTGTACGCGGTACCAGTTTCCATCGACTCCGGTCGGCAGCACAAGGTAAACAGAGCATCAACACGAGATAACTGAGATACGGCGTGCCCCGGCCCATCTACTCACTCGCTCGCTCGCCCGCTCACCCGCTCACTCGCCCACCCGCCCACTCACCCACCCACTCACCCACCAACCCAATTAGCGGTGTTCGGCTTGTCGGGGGTTTCCCACCTGCGGGACGCAGGTTCCACAAGTAATAACTGGTGACGTAAAGAAGAGAAGCTGTTTGACACAACGTTGAGTCGATTAATCGACGTGATAATCATCTCGGATCTAGGGCTGATCGGTCTACTAACCAGCTGGCTGCTTTAAAAAAAAAGTCGTGAACAATTTTGTAAGGACGTACCATTAAAAGCAGTACAGCAATACAGTGCAAGCATATCATTAGTGGTTCAAACGGCCAACTTCTTTATGATCGCATCGTCAAAAATATTCTGACTTGGCTCCGGGAAAAGCTGCTAAAACTTATATAGAGCCTTCAGTAAATCGGACTGCAGGTCTGAAGTTGGCGAGGACATCTGTCGGATGAAGTTCTCCACGGAGTTGCCTCGTCTCCCCTGAATAAATACACGACACGGAAAAACCCGCACACACGCGCACACCTGTCAGTAAATAACAATCGCTCATATATTTATAGTTCACAAACAAAACGGGGGGGGGGGGGGGGGCGGGATCCCTCACACGTTTATCGAAAATAGGAGTGGAAAGTAACCGTGAGTTGAAGGGGGCTCGGGCAGCAGCATGCTTGAGAGTTACAACAAGAATCATGAAAGAGGAAAAGAGTGAGCGGAGCGGGCGGGTTCGGGCGGCAGGACACGCGCGGGCTCGGAGGGAGGGAGGACGGCCAACGGACGAGACTGGTGACGGAATGGCAGCGAGAGGAGAGAACGCGCCCGAGAGGACGACCGCCGCCGAGAGGGAGCGATGGGAAAAGCCGACGAGCAGAAGCGAGATGGGTCGTGGTGCCACGCGGCCACGTGGGAAGGCAGAAGGTATGGGAAGGCCTCCGTCCAGCAGTGCATTGACCATGGTGGATGATGACCGATGACGACGATGATGATGATTATGATTGGTGGACCGTGCATTGAGATTTGGAGGTAAAGTAAAAAGAAAGGCATCTTAAAACCATGAAAACATATACGAAAGGACGCAAAGGCCAAAGTAAATATATAATACACGAGACTGCATAAGAATGAGAACAGACATGAGAAAACACAATGCAAAACTGACTGACAATGTCAAAATACAAAACTATGAACTATTTTTTTTATTTCACCAGGTAAGGCCCACTGAGCGATTTTAGCTTCTTTTTCAGAAGCGACCTGGCCACAAATAAGTATAGCTCAACAAAGTGGCTTACCAAGTGGAAATGTATAGCAGCCAAATGTTCTAAACACACGATGTTGATTCGAAATGTGGAAGAAAAAGCTGAAGGACGCGGAGAAAAATCCATTCGACCACAGGGAGAGAGACATGCAAAAACTCCAAATATACAGCAGCAGGCGTCAGGCTCGGGAATGAACCCACGACCTCCTGTATACCGGGCGAGGTAGTTAGCAAACGCGAATGCAAATGCAGCAAATAGGATGTCACCGTTTGGTAAATCACATGCGGTAGGTTGCAGACAGCAAGATGGATGACAAGGTATAAAACACACGATCGAGATAGAATCATAAAACAGTTGGAGGAATTATATATCTCTGTAGAACAACTAAAACCCATATACCACAAGCGAAAATAGTTTTTCAGATGATGATGTTGGACCAGATGATGATGATGTTGCACCAGATGATGATGATGTTGCACCAGATGATGATGATGTTGCACCAGATGATGATGATGTTGCACCAGATGATGATGATGTTGCACCAGATGATGATGATGTTGCACCAGATGATGATGATGTTGCACCAGATGATGATGATGTTGCACCAGATGATGATGATGTTGCACCAGATGATGATGTTGCACCAGATGATGATGATGTTGCACCAGATGATGATGATGTTGCACCAGATGATGATGATGTTGCACCAGATGTCACACCTGAAGAGTTAATGACCACCCCAACAGATAGGCAGGGTACACACCTGGGGGAGAAGTTGCGCAACAACAATGCGTAACTTTAGCCACCTTTTGTTGTAGAGACGTCCGCATAGAAGCCATTCAGTTGCATGCAACCAAATTGTGCAAAAACGGGTGCTCAGGTTTGAACCTGCCTTTAGAAAGAAATGAAATCTGCTGCACCGAAGGGAATACCTGAAGGCACCGTCAAAGAAGTCAGAAACGGCCGCTGAAACCAAATTACCTTGCCAAAGTTAGTCCATGGGCCAGAGCAGAATTTTCTATGACACGATGTAGCAAAATAACTAAATAATTTCAACTTGCAAATTGTTCGCTCGCTCTCCAAGGGGGAGAACGACTCAGAGGCGCAGCAGGCAACCACAGACGAGCGTGAAGGCAAGTCACCTGGGTGAGCTCGTGAGAGCAATTGCCTAAGCTCTACGGTCCTCTATATATGAAGATGTTTACAGCCAATTAGTGAGTATTTAGTATTAACATGTGGGAGGAAACTACAGCACCTGGAGAACACCAACACATGCGAAGGGGGAAACACTAATACCATACAGGTGGAACAGATGGGACTCCACAATTGATGTGCCGCCCTCTTCTGACAAGCCAGGGAATGGCACCTCCTCGACACCCAAGGGATAGGGAGTCACAACATTGGTGCGGGAATCCACCAACCCTCGATGCCTCGACAGTGCTGTATTATAGGCGTGGTGCCACCACCGGCTTGCAAAACCTCAGTGGTTCCAATTGATTGAAATGGCTAATAGGCGTGAATTGTATGCTACTTGATAACCCCGCTAATTTCAAACGGTTCTCACATAATACACCATTATTAGCCACGTAAAGAATACGGAACCGCTAAAGTGATGTCACGCCAAGTGGTAGCCACAAGCGAAATATCTGCCCTGGGCCCATAGAATAAATTTCACCTAATGTTTGCAAGGGGGAAAAAATGTATATACCTCGATTGTGGACCGATTCCTCATTAATTCTGTTAAAAAAGAAAGACAAAACTGACTTGAAGAATTACAGACTCCCGTCACACAACAGTTAATGATGAAAATTAATTGTGTCATTTTTTTCTTGAATATTTAACCCACTTTGAAACGAATTACTTTGGGAACCAAAAAAAAGCCTGTTTGTAAATTAATCATCGACTCATTCTATCAATAAAGTACGTAAAACATTACATAATCATACAATTAGCAACCAATATTTCCCCGCAGGATTTAGGCTTTTCTGTTGTTGCACTTTCAAAGTAACGCGCAATAAAACTCTACTTAATAAAAAAATATTACCTCTAAGTAGTTGTTTCCTCGACCGCTCAAAGGCAGACTGAGTTTATTGCCACACGGAGTAAACTCTCTCTCGCACGGAAAGGAATAATGCCTTCGCCAGCGACACAAAGCGCACACGCAGCGGTTAGCACACGCGAGACTACATCTTAACGCAAGTGGCCGCGCAGTTTGGAAGTCGGCAAGCTGACCACTTAAGCCACTGTTGAGTGTCAACAGTTAGGATTCCAGTTCAAAACACGTAGGCTTAACACGTCAGTTAGATTCCACTTAAAAAGTAGGGGTTTTTCGGCCACAGCCGGTACAATGTTGCGTATTTGTGCGTAGGCCCTCATCCAGCAGTGGATTGTCAGAAGGGCTGATGCATGTGCAAAGAAAAAGATTCCCTCGTATAGCCTTAACAAGACTGTTGGGGCAAGTGCTCTTAGCGAGCACCTCACACACGTGCACATGACGCATGTGCACGTGTGTACAGGCACGTGCAGCTACACGACGACATTTAACAACGGGTGTTCGATTTTACGAGCACCCATCGGGTTTGGCGACCTCCCCCCCCCCAGAATATATTTTCCGCGCCGGACACACCGCGTCCGGTATATAGTTCTCGGAACGGCCCGCGAGCCCTGTTACAAGTGTGTACAAATACGTCACAAACAAATTAAGCGCGCAACGTTAAAAGGTTTCTCCCCACCCCCCCCGCCCTGCCATAAACAACCAACCCATAAACCAGACGGCCCAGAGGAGCCAACGACCGCTGGCGTGAGATCCGTGCGACGCACCGATTCCTGTCCGCCCACTCTCCCTCCGCCTGCTGGGGCTAGCAAACGCACGAAGGCCACGCGCAGCGGTGGATCGCACACGCGCCCTTGTCCAGACCCACCAGCTCAAAAGAACGGACACGTGGTTGTCCACTTGTCCACGGGTTTTCAAACGACTCTCTCACCTGCTCGGGAGCATCGGGCTGTCGAGGGGTGTCACACACACAGCAGCGGGCGGCTCTGGGCTGGTTGAGCAGCGTGCAGGCCGAACACGACCACTCGGCCGTCGCGTCCTAAACGCACGTCCACAGCGAGAGCAACGCGTGCGCTCAAACCACGCTGGATTTTCCACCACCCCCCCCCCACCCCCCCCGTTGTGCTGCCGGTTGCAAGGTCTCAAAAAGGGGTTCACCAAATAGCACGCGATAGCGAGGCAAAATGGCCGTAGAGTCAGATTCCATGAGAATATTTATTTAGACTGGAATCCGATGAGCTATGAAGCTCTTTGTCGCAGATGTTCCAGTTAGGGTTGGGTCAGCAAGTTACAAAAACCGTGTCAAATAGAGAAAAGGTAAGCAAGTCACAAAAATTACCATGTGCAGGCCAAATGGCGCACGAGTAAGTGTTCCAATCAGTTGTTTTTTTACGTTATCAAAAATTATCTTTGTGTCGTTATTTAATTAGTTAAAGTTACCCTCTGGCCTACCCTGAATTCTGGCCTCTTAAAGTCTGGCTCGGAGGGGTTTTAAATGGACAACCAAACACACCCATCCACTGACCAACTTGCCGCTGGGGATCTCCAAGTTGACAAATGAACGAACAGTTAAAATGACACTCACGGCGGCTATTGCTGGCGGATTGGATAGGAGAGGAGCCGGGTCCATTGAGCCCAGCTGGTCGGTTATGACGTGAAGGATGTCCTGTAGACTCATCCTGTTGGCTCTTGGCCTTTCACCGCCACCCAACGGTTCTCCTGTTACAGCAACAACAAAACAAGAGACAACCAGAGCCAACAGCTAGTTTCCGATGAAATTTTTTTTATTTAAAAAATATACGGTCTTAACTAAACTGTAATGCACCCGCTTTTCTATCGTTTGACCCCCACGTTTTACTCTTCTCACAAAACTTCGGCCAAGCTGAAGGCTCCCGTCTGCCGGCGTGACCTCTCTTCCGGAGTTGTGGGGGGGTGGCAGGGTGCGGGGGGGATCGCGCTCCCGTACCTGCGTTGTGTCTCTCTGCGACATCGCCGCTGGAAGATGGCACCTTCAGGAGGTAGAGGAAGGCGTGGTCTCCATCTGTCCTGACGCCGTAGAAGTGAAGCGAATGACAGTCCTTGGCCAGTCGGCCCCCAAACACCCACCGCTGCAGCAATGGGTGGAAGCCGTACTTCTGGAAAACCTAACACACCAGGGGGGAGGGGAAGGGGAAAAAAATGTCATGGGACAGGGACAATTGGGGATGCTGGGGTGGTGCGAAGGTCGACAGCATCGAATCGTTCTCAGGGCACTGGTATTGCAATGCAGAGGTCGCGGTTCGATCTCCCGGCGAGGCGGTTAAAACAACGCGGCAAGTTTTCTAAACAGCCACCACCTCTGTACACCCAGCGGCGAAAGCGGGTGCGCCACAATTGGCCGATCGGCAAGGTCGCGCGTGGTGGGGTAAAGTGTGGGTATTCTTCCGCCGTTTAAGATTTACAATGATAATAATGCGGTTTTGTATGGCCAGCGTGGACAAATATCCACGATAAAGCTTCCTCTACTGGAGGCACTTGTGCCGGCAGTGGCATGAGAGAGCAATTGAAGGGCTGCGCATTCAACATTTAATTTTTCTAAGAAAGGCTGCAAAGGGGATGAAGTTTTTGTTGGAACTCACGACCCGCCAGTGACAGGTCGCGAGTCCACGTCCCCCTCGGGTCTCCACTTAGCCAGCCGTCATCCAGACTGGGTTGATAAACAATGCAGAGTTATTATTCTGAGACTTGGGCCAGCACGTGCCTACCTCACTCTTCAGGTGTGCCACTGTCCAATGTGAATGAACGGTCAGAGCGATGGGCCCCACTGTGTTCTGGGCATCTTCAAAGCGGACCTGAATCCTGCACACGGTGACACGTCACGCACAGCCACCGTGGTTGATGTTTTGACAGGGGGCACCTTTCCTCCCAAATGCTAATTAATCTGTCAAAGAGCAGCGGTGACCTCCTCTCCACCAAGACATGGATTAGGCCCACGATCTTCTTGCTTCCGGTTGCCGACCGGATACATGATAAGGTCGCACCCATTACACACAAAGTGCTTGCCACAAATGAACTACAATACCTTGCCGATCTCGTTAAGAGCATAAACCATCACGCGAACTCTGGTCATCCTCACAGCAACGGATTTTGGCTGGCCACCGAAGAAAGACGGTCAATGAATCACGCGCTTTCAGATGCGCTTTTTGCGGCCGTCTGGAACGCTCTTCCTTCCGATGTTAGGAAGCCACTGGAGCTATGTACTTTGAAATCTAGATTGAAAACTAATATCTCAAAAAACTGTTTTTTGTGTTTATTTTGTCCTTCCCCCAGAACTCCAATTAGCACGGTTGGCTGCATACGGTACGAAAGTTCAACATACATACATATAACATATATACAACATACAAACGTACATTGCCAGAATGCTCGCAGCCGTGCGATGTTCTACGAGTACACCTACAGCACATGTTTGTCAATACGCTGCTGGATGAGGGCCTCTCCAAACATTGCTGGGCCATACTTCCCCACCACCACCACCACCACGCTAGTCACTGAACTTCACCAACCCACAATATACCAGTGTGGTGAAGTGTGTGGTCCAATACAACTCCCATGACATGGCGTGGAGAAGCCTTCATCCAGCAGTGGATTGACAGTGGACTGTAAAGTATTATTTATTCAGATAATTATTTACAATACACAGTCGGGGTGGAGTGGTGGTGCAATGGTTAACATGGTGCACGATAAAACTGGCCGTGGCTAACATCAGTGGCGAGATAAACCATTTTTTTTTTACTATTTCCTATTTTACCAGTTAAGGTCCACTGAGCTAATATAGCTGTGTTTACATAAGCGACCTGGCCACAAATGAAAGCTCAACTAAGTGGCTTATCATCATGTGGAAATTTACAGGAGCTAAATACTCTAAACGCACGTTGATTCTAAATGTGGGTAGAAAAACCAGAGAAAAGTCCACACGACCATGGGGAGACAGAGAGAACATGCAGATTTTAAACATAAAGCAAGCGTCAGGGTCGGGATCGAACCCACGACCTCCTGCATACCTGGCAAGGTAGCTGATAACTAAACCGGTCCTGCCGTCCCCCCCCCACCCCTTCACAACACTCTGACCAGCGTGGTGAAGCAAGGCCAAACAACTCTCACGAGCGACAGGGCACTGTGAAGGCCTTCGTCCCGCAGTCGAATGATGAACAAAGGCCTACACATTATTGTCATTGTTAGTTGTGTCGTAACCGACAGGCTGATTCAAAGACAGACAAATAAAGTTCCTTCTAAATCAGATCCTCAAACAACTACTGTATACACATCCAAGACTTAAAATCGGGAAGTATATAAAAAAGTATGGGCAATGAATAATACATTATGACCTACGATTCAAAATCATCGCTGCAGTTTTTAAACAAAAAAGAACACGGCCACGATCTGGATTGGAAGGAAACAAATTTATTTAATTCTAGATTTGAAGCTTTCGTGACTGCAAGGATTCATACTCTTTAGTTTTTTGTTCGGTAAAGTCACGTAGGTTAAAATAAAAGAAAAAAACAACTCAATTAAAACACGACGTTTCGGAGGCAACACAAGCTTCCGTCTTCAGGTGGTACAGACACAGTAAAAATTCGCTGAAGACGGAAGCTTGTGTTGCCTCCGAAACGTCGTGTTTTAATTTAGTTGTCTTTTCTTTTATTTTAACCTACGTAACTTTACCGAAAAAAAAAACAAAGAGTATGAATTTATACTCTTTGGTTCTATTCGCTAAAGTCACGTAGGTAAAAATATAAAACAACAAAAATCACGACGTTTCGGCCACAACACAAGTGGCCTTCATCAGGCGAAGGGACAGTGCTGTCACGAGGACAGCGTTGGAATGAAGAAAGTCAAGCCAGCTCGCGTCCTTTAAGCTGTGTGGGAGGAAACAAAACGCTTTGACAAAGGAATTAGCATAAAATGATCATAAAGCACCTGACACGGGGGGAGGGGAATTTACAAATGATGGTGTGCGAGGACATGACCGTACAGCAACGTAACGGACCGGCACGGGGGTGGGGGGGAGGACAACACGGTCCCTTCACCTGATGAAGGCCACTTGTGTTGTGGCCGAAACGTCGTGATTTTTGTTCTTTCATTTTTTACCTCCGTGACCGAATAGAACCAAAGAGTATGGATCCTTGCAGTCACGAAAGCTTAAAATCTAGAAGAGCATGAATTCAATTTAAGTTTTTTTTTTAGATCTGATTAACCAATTTTTTTTTCAATGTCCTCCAAACTTCCCATGAACGTATTCCATTGTTGCGTAATGGCTTTTAGATTTCAAAGCCTTTCTCACACTTGGACAATCACACGGACTTAACTTTTAATTTATATTCTTTGTTGCAGAGTCAGCCGCAGGCAGGACTTTCCTGATGATCACGGTGATGTAGCCGCCAAGACCCAATGGCCGTTTCATTTATTTTTCTCCCTCCACATTCAGCCAATTTATTAATATTCCGGTGTAAAAATATATATTATCATCGAATGACCAAAAGGCTCAAAGTTCACCAATAGCTTAATGAAACCCTCAAACTGGTGAAATCTACGCGTCTATTTTCAGCCTAGGATAACAGAAATTATGGCTTTTGAAGAATTCAGATAACACGTCTGACGCTGTTCATTATCGTACAAGCACACGGATTCCTGCTGCCACTGCACGAGTCCAGACACTCTGCGGTACGAGTTTTTTCTTCCATCCCTGCCCCCACTCGCTTGGGTAATTCAGTGGGGATTTTCTATCAGTTCAATTTATCTCATTCGGTTTGTCACGTTCATTTTGTCGTAAATAAGCTCAAGGCACAATCACTTTGTCCCACCGATATTTAACCCCACCCCAACGTAAAGCGCAAGCGTGACCCACCCCCCCCCACCGCTTTGCCTTAACCCACGTGGTGGTGGGGGGGGGTGCAGCAAACGGCGTCTGGATTAAACCGGAGCGTTCGCCACTGAACCTGTCCACTGGGCAATGACAGTTCGATTCCTGCCACTGATTGGACTTGTTGGGGGATATCGCTGAAGCACACTGTCTGCAGAAAAGTACGGCACTTTACTTTTAAAGACAATCTTCTTTTTTTGTGCACAAGCAGCCCATTGTGTGCTTAAGTCAGAGACCTAGATTTCAAAATATTTAATGGGCAAAAAAATACATTATAACGAAGACAATATGTATAATAAACGTGAATCTTTTGCTATTAGATGTATCCAGTCGGGCTATAATAATTCACAGATCAAAAATCTAACGTTGCACGCAATAATCAATTATTTTAAATTCACAAACGTCTATACCACGGTACATTGTATACATTAATACCACTGTGGATCCTACACACTGCGGCTGATAGAAGAACCGCTATTGAGATTGAGCGGAGGCGAGGTCAGTTCATTCGCAGAACTAAGATAAACTGTGGCATCGCAAGAGGCAGCGGGGAATAGGTACGGCGTGGGAAAGCCTTCATCTAGCAGTGGAAAGACGACGATGATTGATTCTCCATCTCTCGTAACAGAAACAATCAAATAGCCAATTAAATATTGACCCAGAATCGCAATGAATCATGGATGGTTACATCCATATTATTATCATTATTATTATCCAGATCTTGATAATTTGGGGGATTCATGTGTTGAACATAACCACTGATTTTCAAAACATTTACAACAATAACGATGCCATTTTATATCCATATAAGCAACCCGCTGAGCCTTCGGAATTGAGACTCTCTGAGGACTCCTGCATTGGGATGAATCATCATCAGCAGCAGCCATGATCAATACGTGGTTAGAAACGCAGTACATTGCACGGGTTCAAAATCTTCCTCGACCCGCAGACTTCACGCTGGTCAGTGTGCGTTGGTGAAGGTGGGGAGCAATGGAAGTATGATACAACAGCCTTTGCTGCACTGCCCTATGCTAACCATCCCCTAGCAAAGCCCAGCTGCTGCCTGTGACAATTTGGCGTGCGTGGTGGTCACTCGTACACCGTCAAATATTTTACATGGACCACCTTGCAGTAAAAATATATGGCGTTTTGTGGAATAAGAAAACTATCTGCACCAGTTTCCCCACGGCCTTGCAGAACACCAGTAGTCCACAGACCGCAGCATGGACAACCACCGGCATACAGAAATGCGTGGCCAAGGCTTGTTATAACTGCAGCCTTGCAGCGACGCTCACGCAGTGGACAATGGGCACAAGCGGACAAAGGCTGATCCGGCGTTCACCTGATCTCCTGTGCCGGGTAGATGCTTTCTTGTGGGCGGATCTCCAGCGGGGTATTGGAGTGTGCCAGGAGAGCTGCAATTGTCATGGCCTCCACCTTGTTTCCGGCACTCACAGCTTTGGCCAGCTCCACAGTTTGAGGGCCTGGATTAAGCGGTGCCGTGGACAGACAAATGCGGACATGAAAGGGACGTGGGGGACCTCTGTGTTGATGAGACGCGGTCTGTGTTTCTTCTGACTGTGTGTGCCGTGCGTCATTTAGCACGCACTGGGGGCGGCTCCAGGGAAGTGGATTGTTAAGAGGAAGTAAATTCAGTTACTGGAGATGCTCCCGGCACGTGGAGTGATGACCACTATTGACATCCATATTGCAAGTTCAGTGTGGTACCCCTTACACCACTGCAGTGTCCCAATAAAAAAAGACAAATCTCCAAGTCTTGAGATGCAGGCTTTCTGGGGAAAAAGGATTATAATTGTCATGTTTATATAATTATTACTTTCAAGTTTAAGAGAAGGATGGTGACCTGATGTTGGCGTATACTTACGGAGTCTTTCAAAATCCGCATCCATCCCTGCAGCCGATCTGCATTCACAGAGAAAGAAACGACCATCAGTCATCGTCAAGTGTAATGAAACTGGCACAATAACAATATTCCATTAACCCCTGTGGGTGGCACCAAAAAACGCTGTCATGTGTGTGACGGCTACTTGTTTAAAACAGGTGCTTCTTGTTGCACTGCCAAATTGTTTAAGATCACAATTTGGATCCATCATCTTCATCGCCACCAGCAGTCATGATCAATTCACTGCTGGATGAAAGCCCCACCATGCCATCATCACCACCTCTCACAATCCCGCGGTGTGATAATCCACCGAGCACCTGCATACGATATCATCGCTGTATCTCTTCAGCGGACGTGTTTCTCTGTGCGATTGATAAAATTGTTAATGGTCTCTGCCGGAAAAAAATAATGCGGGAGTCCCTATCTCTGTTGACAGCACTGACCCCCGATGGTGGACATTCCACATTTCTATGATGGGGACAAGTCTCTCCGTTGAACAACCACTTTTACCCCAAAGAGATAATGGGAAAGGCTGACCCCTGGCTGGGATATTGAGCACCAATAAACACGTTCTCTTCTTTGGCCGTTTAGTAAATACATATCATGCATATATAAGCAGATGTGGACAAGAAACTCTTACCAATGTATCGGACATAACACTTAAAAAAACACTTGGGAAAATGTATTTGAAATAGGAATCACAAATACTTTGCATAATGTATTTAAAATATGCACTTTAAAATAGTTTTTTTTACACAAACTACCACTAACAGTGTAGAGAGTGGTGCCGCAGTGGTTTGCAAACAGCGCTCTGTGTCAATCTACCTGAATTACATTTCCAACCACATTCAACAACCTCCAGAATTGGTTAATTTCAAATAATAAAAATTAATTACAATAAAGTACATCTCTTTGCCAACCACTGCTGAACGAAGGCCCCCCCCCCCCGATGCCCCGTCGACCATGGGATACATTTTGACTATACTTCACCAGGCTGGTCAGTGTGGGTTTGTAAAGGGTACGGCACGGGGGAGGGTACCCAAGAACGGTTCGGGATGTTGGTCACCGTTAGTCGTGGCCAACTCAGGTCGCCGTGTTCATATTATCGTGTGCTGATCTTAAAGGTGCATTGAAACATTTGGATACCCCTACTGATACTCCTGCTGTTATGGAGTGACTCATGCAGCCAGCTATGGCTGGAAAGTTTGGTAGTACATGTCATGTATATCGTTTATTGTTAAATTTGAATCACAGTTCCCGTGATCACTGTTACATTGCTTTTATAGCTTTATTTTGGTGATTTCGAAAACGTTTTGGTTTAGCCATATTTGTTTGTTGTAGTACATTGTTAGACTGATAAATTTAATCTAAATTGTCTCGTGATTGTTATTGTTTGACTTGCATCCCACTGGGATTTTTTTCACACAGCGTTGATATACGGTGCTTTTTCTGGAAGACTTTGCTGCTTTTTCCTGGATTTTTCCGTTTGCGCGTAGTCACTTTAAGATGTTTCTTGTTAATGTTTTTTTGTTTGTTGGGGTTGCACCCGATTCAAGAGCCGAATGGCTCAACAGGGCTATACCAAATAAATGAAACTAAAAACTGAAACTCCGTTGTGCCACCACTTTACACCCCCCCGCCCTATCAAACCACCATATGCGAGCGTTTGCACGCATCTGAAATACTGCTCACTTCAGTGTATAATAATCTCGTGCAAGTTAAAAAAAAAACAACACAAGTTAAAAATCCAGTACGAGCGCGTAAACTTTGAAAATATACTCTAATTAGATAAGACGAATTCACTTTATCAACAAAAAAATCCTTTTTAACATTCCTAACGCGTCCAAGGACTTAAATGATGGTGCACGTATTTGAATGCAGTAATCATCCCAAACGGTGCGCTCGTTGGGAGCTGTTTTTAAATAAAAATTTCCGCCCTGGCACGGGCGCCCCCCAAGATGTATTTGTGGGGTTTGGCGCAAAAAGGGCGCTGGGTTTTTTCGCCGATATGCCTCTTGGCGCCGGGCCGGCGAGCGACCTTGCCTGCTTGCGTGCTGCCGCTGGCCAAGAGTTGACGCGCGTGGGCACGGAAATTAATGCACCTTGCCGCACGCGGCAAGCCCGCGCGCCACGCGGTATGGCCGACGCCGGATTCGCACCGATGGCCAAATCTCGCCGAATGCGCCGCGACATTACCCTGCCTCACCAGGTGATGGTAACCCATGTGATGGTAACCCATGTGATGCTAGCCCAGGTGAGGGTAACCTATGTGATGCTAGCCCAGGTCAGGGTAACCTATGTGAGGGTAACCTATGTGAGGGTAACCTATGTGAGGGTAACCTATGTGATGTTAGCCCAGGTGATGGTAACCTATGTGATGTTAGCCCAGGTGATGGTAACCTATGTGATGCTAGCCCAGGTGATGGTAACCCATGTGATGGTAACCCATGTGATGGTAACCCATGTGATGCTAGCCCAGGTGAGGGTAACCTATGTGATGGTAACCTATGTGATGGTAACCTATGTGATGGTAACCCATGTGATGCTAGCCCAGGTGATGCTAGCCCAGGTGATGCTAGCCCAGGTGATGCTAGCCCAGGTGATGCTAGCCCATGTGATGGTAACCCATGTGATGGTAACCCATGTGATGCTAGCCCAGGTGATGGTAACCTATGTGATGGTAACCCATGTGATGCTAGCCCAGGTGAGGGTAACCCATGTGATGGTAACCTATGTGATGCTAGCCCAGGTGATGCTAGCCCAGGTGATGCTAGCCCAGGTGATGACGTGCGAGCCTCACATGCAACGTCAAAGCCAACATTGTGGGAGACTATCATTCGGCACTGTGCGTACAGTACAGCAATGAGGAAGTTCCCCTTCGTGAAACTAACTTTAGACGCCAGTCCCACGACAAAAGTCAATTGTATGTCTCACAACAACAACAATGCACAGACCTCTGTCAAATGCACTGCTAGAAGAATGACTCCACCCCGCCCTGTCATCAAAAACGAGGGGCTGTTTTGGCCATGCTTCACCATCGCTGATCAATACGAGTTGAGTGAAGACTGGTTGGTGGCGGTCGTGGCGGTAAAGGAATATGGAGGCGTTTAAAGCCCTATTCGAGACATCGCTCACCACCACCGCCACCGCCGCCCGGCTTTTACCCGTGTGACCCGGGAGTCGAACGTGGGGTTGTCCAGTGTCCGGCGCCAGTTGCCGTGCCACCGCGACAACCCAGTCCCCCCGTATCGAAGGCGCTCGATTTGTCAACGTGACACGCGGTACAATTCCACTCACAACAGCAGTCTCGATCCGCTGCTGCACTGCACATTCAAACAAATATAGGTTTTTGTTTTAGGGTTAGATCGCGAACATATAAATGTCGTTAAACCCGCCACAGCCAATTAGTAAGGTTTGTCACGTACACAGAAAATGCCAACTCGTTACTAGTACAGCATATATCGGTTTGTTGGAGAGCAAATCCACAACATTTACAATCTGAGTACTCCAACACACCGGTGTGCTGTACTAGTAACGAAATGTCACGTTCTGTTGACCTGACAACCCTTACTAACTAGCTATGTCGGGTGGTGGCGGGTTTAACGACGCATTTAAATCCACGCGCTCTAACCTCAACAACAACAAACCCTATGTTATGAACAACAAAGAACCCGACACTTACCACACAACTCAACCCCCGTAGTAGCTGGCGTTACAGTCGACTGGCGCTTTGCGGCCTACTCGCCTCGGCTGCACGACAAACTGCACTGGAAGTGACTCGTGTGTCCGATGGTGCTTTAGCCACTTTGAGCCGCGTGCTCTCTCTCTCACACACACACACGCTGCCTCTCTCCTGTCGCCACTTGGGGTTCAACCCCGGGAGCCTCCTTCCTTAACAGCGCGCCCGAGGGCCGATGCGACTCGTCAGTGAAGCGGGCCCACGACCAACGCCGCCAGCCTTGGCCGCTCTCAGCTGTTCAAGGACCCCGCGTTGGTGGTGGTGGTGGAGGGAGTGTGGGTGGGGGGGGCGCTTAGGTGGCCAAGTCACCGCGCTGCCTGTGCAAGCCGCCACAAGCGACTCGTCACCCAAAGCCTTCTCGGACTCGGCGCTTCAAATGTAACAATTAAATGTTTTAGCACTTCTGAGAATTTGCAACAATACCACGGGACGTGTGCCATCCGTGCTCTGTAGACCACCTAAAATATGCTTCCAGGCAAATGCGTTGACAATGATGGCGAACAAGTGGAGACTATTTGACTTTTTGAAGTTATTAACGATACGTTTGTTATCATGCTACCGTGCGTGGTCTTATTATCCGTTCTGTTTTCCACTAAAACGATAGTCCCCGTAAAAGTGTCACAGGGTGCTTAAAACAAAAAAGACGACCGGATCTACGTGCTCATAGCGCCCTCTCTCGCCTCTTGGCTGAACCGATGAAGTTGAATGTGGTCAAGGTCGATGATTTCATTCGCCATCGAACACTGCGGCGTTTCTTCACTGCAAGGCCCGCGGGTCACTGGCGGCCCCTGACGATACACAAACAGCGCCAGCCACCCCAACTCCCCATCATCATCATCACGGTCGTGGTGGTGGCGGCTGCTGTCAAACCCAAACGTGTGGCGGGCCTCACACTGTTGACATCTTCTCGGCGAAATTCCAACCCCCCCGTCCCCACCTCTGAACATTAGTGAAGAACGCTGCAATACAGCAAGAGAATTACGGCTCTCTGTCAGTCCGCCGCTGCTGGGGGGAGCGGGGGGGGGGTGTTTCGCCATACTTCACCACGCTGGGCAGTGGGGGTTTAGTGACATTGGGGTGGGTGGGTGGGGTCCCCAGGACCGGTGCAGATGTCACTCGCCAGAGATGTTGGCCGTGGCCTGGAATCGAACTTAGGTGGGGCCGGTTCACAGTTTCAAGTTGATTTTTAGTGAACCAGGTGACAATGGGGGAGAGACCAAGGTGAGTCTCAAATTCAAGGGTGACCTGGGGAATTGGCCTGGCAGTGGTGGGTGTTTAATCCCGCCGGGTATAAACCCAATTGGATAGTCTGTGGTGTCATCTTAACGAGGCAATACGTGGACTCCCTCGCCTGGTGTACAGGAGGTCGTGGGTTCGATCGTGACCCTGACGCCTGCTGCTGCTGTATATTTGGAGTTTGCGTCTCTCTCTCTCTCTCCCCGTGGTCGCGTGTTTTTTTTTCAGGTCCTCCCGGTTTTTCCCCAGGTCCTCCCGGTGTTTCCCCCTCTACATTTACAAACATGCGTTTAGGGTATTTGACTGTGAGAAATTTCCACAAAAAACACTTCGTTAAGCTATCATTTGCATAGCGGTAAACCCAAACGGTTTATCCATGTTACTGTACAGAGAAGTTGAGTTTTCAGGTCCATACGGCAGACCGCCGTTTCAATACGAGCAAAAAAAAGTCTATTTGTTTGCATTTCTCCATTGTGATGGGACATTGTAGGATGAACGTTTCAGAATTATAAGGGCACATGGTGACCAATAAGGTCTGAATTGGTCTGCGATAAGGCAGGCACTGAGCGGTTGA
This sequence comes from Petromyzon marinus, assembly GCF_048934315.1. Taxonomy (NCBI): domain Eukaryota; kingdom Metazoa; phylum Chordata; class Hyperoartia; order Petromyzontiformes; family Petromyzontidae; genus Petromyzon; species Petromyzon marinus. Next base: position 1,634,683 of record NC_133720.1, on the reverse strand, counting down.
CAGGTATGCATTTGTGGACAGGTCGCGTCTGTAAAAAAAATATATCTATATAGCTCAGTGGGACTTAGCTGGTAAAACAAAGTTGAATAGTTTTAGTTTAGGGCGGCGGCTGGATTCGAACCTCTGACACGAGAGGGGAGCGCGTTTCAGCCAGGGGCCGTCTCCGGCCAAGCCACTCTTTACTTTGTGGTGTTCACAGCACTTTTGAAAAGCGAACATTTCATTGAGACAAACAAGGCATTTTCCCCAAATACCGCTATTTTTTTTATTAACTTTGACGTTTGCCAGTATAAATGTGCATATAGTAACGATACGCAGCAGTGTAATGGATATTATACTACAGACGCTGTTTCGTGTACGATATAAATGTTAAAAGTTAGATTTTGTCTTCATTCAAATACATAACTGTTAAACACACACTCTGCGTATATTTACTTGGAAGTCATCCTAAAAAATATAATTAAATTCTGTCAATCCATCGCTGGATAATGAAAGTCTCAGCCACGCAATTTTGATCACCGTACTGGTCAATTTGGTTGACGAGGCACGGTCAGAACGTGCTTCAGACATCATTGACCACCGACTATGGCCATAGCCTGAAATTCAAGTCACATTTCCTATTACCCCCCACCCCCCTATAATCGCACGCCATTATCCCAGCGATATCATGTAGTTCAATTATAGTGGCAGTCACTTTCCCTCGTTAATCATTCACATCATTCTAAATTGGGGGAAAGAAAAAATAAAACTTTGACTCTACATCACTGTGCAGCACCCCGATGCATTAATGAATGCTAATGCATCGTTAGACATCAAAGTTTACACTGTCAACAAAGCATTTCCATGTCGTTGTCATTAGAGCACATTTTTAATGGTGACATTGACATCTCTGTAACTCGGTAATTATGCCTTCGCTGCGTTACTTATTCATTAAAATCAGGGATGCTGTCAATCACTGGTGCTCAGCCTCTGCATGCAGCCGTCGTATTTTCTCGCTTTTTTATTAATGCCTCGCAACTATGACCGAAAGTGTTTGTGCATTTCATCTGATCGTCCATCTGCCTGCCTGCCTGCCTGTCCGTCCGTCCATAACGTGGGATCACGGCAAACTCACGCCAAGATGTCCAATTTGAAATTAACTTTCGCGTAAATGTATGCTGCCCTTCAGCGACTTACTCGATTGAGACCGACCAAATTGACCAAAGGTGCTGCCCATAAACTTGGAGACACAAAGCAACGCGTAAGTTGCCCTTCCCCGTGGCAGCGCCGCTGCCTCACCTCAGCCGGAACACGGAGATGCCTCCTTGTTTTGCCTGGCGCCAAGGTTACCGTTATTCTTCGCTAATTAATTACGCGCAGGGAACAGACCACGCGTTTGACACCGTTTCCGGAATCCACGCACACTCGCGTGCTTTTCTTTCTTCCCCGCGTTACTTGGGTTCCATGGTGAATTACACAGGGCGATCAATTTGCAGACGCCCCATCCGTCAACAACAAAAATATATAATGGGAAGAGATTATACGACGATTGTGTTTTGAGGGCTGCGATGGCACAGCATCCTCTGTATCAGCGCAAACACATCACCCCCAAATTCTCGCAGCTGTTGCTCCGTCTCCCTCCGATATCTTGAATCGAACCCACGTCACAGAATTGGCGACACGATCTGCAAATGGTGATCCTGCGGCGGTGGCGCGTGCCCGCCCCATGTTCCTGGCGAGGGAGCCGCCGTGCCCACCCGTGCCCACCCGTGCCCCGCGGTGAATCTCCGTCCGTGCCGCCACCCTCCTGCTCCGCGCAACCGCCCAACGCCATGTCTGACGTGAAGCGGTCGCTTTCACGACACTCAATCACCTGCTGAGAAGAAAGAAGGTAATTTTTAAAAAAATGTAGTGGGGGTATCTGTAAATTGTTACACGTGAGTGATCGATTATTGTACACAAATTATTGGATAACGCAGCTGTACCCTAAATTGAACCCAGGGTTTCATCTTTATTGGCTCGGTCGCTTCGACACCGGCATTAGCGCCCCCCCCCACCCACCAGGCCGACCCAACCACATCTTTGTGGTATCCGTTACTTCCTGAGCTGTGAATGTGAACCATTGCATCAGCCTCCCAGAGGAACCTCGCCTCCTGTCAATCATCACCTCCCAGCCACGGTTCATCGACCTTCTGTGTGGCACTGTTACGCCGCCATTGCCAAGCGGGGCCTATCGATGCACGCAAAGCCAGGATTTGGCTGCCCTAGAGGACGGCCCCTACTCTTTAAAGGGGCAGAGATATTGACGTGAATCTCACTCTGTCGGCCGAGAATAAAACACTGTTGGAGACCGGCGGACAGCTCATTCACCGCTCGGTCAGTTTCCGTGAATTTTTTCAGGAGCGATCGTTCAGCCAATCGGCCTCTCCGGGGTCAATAAAAACGACGAGCGCTGGGCTCTCCCGATTAACCAATCGGCTACTCAACCCAGCGGCTACTCAACCAATCGGTTACTCAACCCAGCGGCTACTCAACCAATCGGTTACTAAACCCAGCGGCTACTCAACCAATCGGTTACTCAACCAATCGGTAACTCAACCAATCGGTTACTCAACCAATCGGTAACTCAACCAATCGGTTACTCAACCCAGCGGCTACTCAACCAATCGGTTACTCAACCAATCGGTAACTCAACCAATCGGTTACTCAACCAATCGGTTACTCAACCAATCGGTAACTCAACCAATCGGTTACTCAACCCAGCGGCTACTCAACCAATCGGTTACTCAACCAATCGGTAACTCAACCAATCGGTTACTCAACCAATCGGTTACTCAACCAATCGGTTACTCAACCCATCGGTAACTCAACCCATCGGTTACTCAACCCATCGGCTACTCAACCAATCGGTTACTCAACCAATCGGTTACTCAACCAATCGGTAACTCAACCAATCGGTTACTCAACCAATCGGTTACTCAACCAATCGGTAACTCAACCCAGCGGCTACTCAACCAATCAGCTACTCAACCAATCGGTTACTCAACCAATCGGTTACTCAACCAATCGGTAACTCAACCAATCGGTTACTCAACCAATCGGTTACTCAACCCATCAAATAACTCAACCCATCGGTTACTCAACCCATCGGTTACTCAACCAATCGGTTACTCAACTAATCGGTTACTCAACCAATCGGTTACTCAACCAATCGGTTACTCAACCAATCGGTTACTCAACCAATCGGTTACTCAACCAATTGGATACTCAACCAATCGGTTACTCAACCAATCGGTTACTCAACCAATCGGTTACTCAACCCATCGGACAGCACAACAATAGTTGGGAAAACAGTCTCGCCACGTGTGCCACTGGACGGGAGGTGATGAGCAGGGCTTGGTGACGTGATCAACATCGTCAGCCACGGCGTCACGCTGGTCGTGGCTCTTAGAGGCTTCTCTGCCCTCGGGGGGGGCAGAATATAGGGGGTGGCTACCATTATAAAGGAGCCCCCGAGTAATCAGCCACAGAGAAAGTCCGTTACGATGTTTATTCAACGAATCACCTTCATCTGACTCACTGTCCAAATCTAAAGATGAGCGCCACTTTGTGAGATGGCTACAGCAGTCATCCTACAAATAGGTTGGCCCCTGCCATCGGAGTGTAGAATGTCAATCATTGACTCAAGGCCACCGATGAAGATGAGCACCACAACTCGGCTGTGCTGACATTTGACCTTAAACTACAAACCTAGCCAGCTGATGGTGATGTGAAACAAACACCGCAGAGTGTGCAAAAACGAGTGTAGAGATGCATGCTCAGAGTCACAGTGAGACAGAGAGAATACCACGTGGATTCGAGAACATGCGCAGGGGTAAACACAGAATCCAATCGGGAAAAAAAAAAATCAAGTGGACTCAGGCTTGACACGACTCTTGAAGGGATGATGGCCGATGGTCAAGAATATTATAGTGGCAGCTAAGCTATACAAACTATAAACAGTTTTTATTTTGATAATTGGTTTTTTACTCTTTTATCTGGCAACAAAACTGACACCTTTTTTTTTACAAGGAGTCATGTTTACATTGACCACAATACCTGCGGTCGGAATGCAAACAAAAAATAACAACTCTGATAATGTATGCACTGTCCTTGAAATTGATTGGTCCACACCCGAAACAGCGTTCTTTAGAGCCTCGTCTCACATGGTGTTGGACCAGAAGACGCCAAGCTGTTTCGGGTGTGGACCAATCAATTTCAAGGACAGTGCATACATTATCAGAGTTGTTATTCTTTGTTTGCGTTCCGACCGCAGGTATTGTGGTCAATGTAAACATGACTCCTTGTAAAAAAAGGTGTCAGTTTTGTTGGCAGATAAAAGGGTAAAAAAACAATTATCATATTTTGTTACTGGCAAATGAGGTTTCCAATAGTGTAAGTTTTTATTTTATTTTACCAGGTAAGGCCCACTGAGCTATATAGCCCTTTTCAGAAGCGACCTGGCCACACGTAATTATAGCTCAACAAAGTGGCTTACCATTACGTAGAAATGAATAGCAGCCAAATACTCGCATGATTCTAAATGTGGAGGGGAAAACCGGAGGACCCAGAGAACATGCAAACTCAATATATACAGCAGCAGGCGCCAGGGTCGGGATCGAACCCACGAGCTCCTGTATACCACGGCGAGGTAGTTAACATCTCCTAGCCACCGCAGCCAAGGGATGGAACGCATTCAAAAGGATGTTCCCCAAGGAAATGGAGCGATGACATTGGCTCGTGTGGTGGGTGCTAGGTGGATCGTTGCGTCGCGGGATCACGAAAGATGGCGACAAATAGGGGAAGCTTTAATCCAGCAGTGGATTGATCATGGCTGACGATGACAACGATGATGATGATTCCTGCGATGTGGATGCACAAAGCCTGTATCATTACTCGCGAGCCTAGGCCACTGTGTACTCATGTCGCAGGGAACAAATCCCAAGCATGAAATTTACCCACAAATTGGTTACCCAGAGGCCCTCTTGGCACAGAGATAATGAACCTCAAAGGGCCTCACCGCCATTAAAATGAAGCCCTCCGAGTCAGCAGAGCCATATTCACGCAGAACTTCCTTGGTTTTAATATTTCACTGGTTTTCCGTACCTGTTGTTGTTGTTGTTATTGCTATCAGCACACCATGCCCTCTAATTGCCCCACTCAAGTAAATTAAGTTCGCATCGATGGCGCATTACGCTAAAGTGCAACCTATTCATTTATTTATTCATTCATCATCTGCATGCCAATTACTGCCTCACGATAATCGGTGAATTTTCTCTGCTCACAATAGATGCTTATTATCGCAACATGCGAGGCATATACAAATGAAGGCCCGTTGTTTTTTTTCCCACGTTGCAATATACAATTCGGGAATTGCAGAACTGAAGCATTGCGCAAAAGCGATGTTAATTATTCTCCAACAGCATGAACAAGACGATGGAACGCAAAAGCTATAAACAGCACAAAGAAGCGTGAAGAGGTGCACACTTGGGATTGCATTGAGAGACATTAGAGAACGCACGCAGGATAAAGTCATTGACCAAGGGTCGAGGGTCGTCCGTGAGTCCAGAGGAATTCGTTTTTTGTGCGTGCTTAGTTTGTCGTCCTTCCCCCGCGCACCTCCGATGAGCACGTTTGGCTACATACGGTGTGAAAGGAGTTCAACATACACACATACACACATACCTACGCTGCATCTCATCCGGCCAGAGTGGCGACAACTACGGCCGCCATTCGCCACGAAGCAACGGACACATCACCAAAGCGCTTGGTGCCAGGCTAGGTGCACTTTGAGGCCGCGGCAAACGTCAACGGCTCTCTGGCAAACGCACGTGCAGAGCAACAAAACTAAACAGAACGAACGAATCCAGTGAACGACACTCTTTTATCTTCTTCAACATCCGCTGGAGGGCACGAGGGGAGCTCTGTGCAGGTTCTTCGCTGAGACGAGGTGGATGAGGTGGATGAGGGGGGGTGCGAGGAGACAGTCCCTTGCAAGCTGCTGCTTTGCCAGCAGCAGAACCATTTGGGGCTCGAGGCTCTTAAAAATGCAGCGTTTCCTTCTGATGTATATTTGATATTAATTGGACATCGCACAATTAATGCTTAATAATTCAAGAGCATTAATTTTTTTTGTTTGCCGTGTCTGGAGAATTCATTAATGATGCGTCAGCAGCCCACAGTAATAAGTTACTACTGCGCCTCGATGCAAACAGCAACTCCCCACATGACCACTACAGTTATGGATTAAAAAATACACGTGATATATTTTGTAGCTAAAGGAAAAAAAAGTGCTAGACTCTTCGGGAGCAAAAGTGAATGCGCCACGAGGTGCACATTCACTCTCAGTTTAACTTCAGATCCGAATCCCAAGTCTCCTAAAAGTCGAACAAAAACCGGGGAGTGCGGAGGGAGGAAAGGAGAGATGCGCCCTTGGAATTGCATGAAGAGGCAAAAAGAGGAACGGACGGATTGGAGAACAAACGCAGGTTCATGACAACATTCAAACGCTTAACAAAATTAAAGTAGGCTTGGAACAGAACACGTCGTGGCTGGAATTGCACTGAGAGAATAAGGTGCACTGTACGTAGTCTTGCACCACCCCCCTACCCTCCCCCTCTCTGTCTTATTTAACTGCCCTAACCCTGGTATCTCTCCCACTTCAGTAAAAAATACTTGCTGTGGTTGTCACATCTGATGATGATGATTGCTTGTGTAGCAATCGAAACGTAGTGATTTATTTAGTTATTTATATTATTTATTTTTTCACCTACGTGACTTTACCGAAAGAACCAAAGATTTTAATACTATAAACTATTTTTTATTTTACCTGGTAAGACCCACTGAGCTAAATAGCTCTTTTTTTAGAAGCGACCTGGCCACAAATGAAGCTCAATGAAGTGGCTTGTCACGTGGAAATTTATAGCAGCCAAATACTCTAAATGCACGTTTCGAAATGTGGAGAGAAAAAACGGAGGACCCGGAGAAAATGTAATGCGACCATGGGGAGAGAGAGGGAGACACGCAAACTTCAAATATACAGCAGCAGGCATCAGGGCCGGGATCGAACCCACGACCTCCTGTATACCAGGCGAGGTAGTTAACATCTCCTAGCCACCGTGATGATGAGAGAGAGAGACACGCGAACTTCAAATATACAGCAAGCGTCTGGGTCGGGATCGAACCCACGACCTCCTGTACACCAGGCGAGGTAGTTAACATCTCCTAGCCACCGTGATGATGAGAGAGAGAGAGAGACACGCAAACTCCAAATATACAGCAGCAGGCATCAGGGCCGGGATTGAACCCACGACCTCCCGTATACCAGGCGAGGTTGTTAACATCTCCTAGCCACCGTGATGATGATGAGAGAGAGACACGCAAACTTCAAATATACAGCAGCAGGCGTCAGGGTCGTGATCGAACTCATGACCTCCTGCACACCAGGCGAGGTAGTTAACATCTCCTAGACACCGTGATGATGATTCAGAGAGACGCAGACTCCAAATATACAGCAGCAAGCATCAGGGCCTGGATCGAACCCACAACCTCCTGCACACCAGGCGAGGTAGTTAACATCTCCTAGCCACCGTGATGATGAGAGAGAGAGACGCAAACTTCAAATATACAGCAGCAGGCATCAGGGCCGGCATCGAACCCACGACCTCCTGCACACCAGGCGATGTAGTTAACATCTCCTAGCCACCGTGATGATGAGAGAGACACGCAAACTTCAAATACACAGCAGCAGGCATCAGGGCCGGGATCGAACCCACGACCTCCTGTATACCAGGCGAGGTAGTTAACATCTCCTAGCCACCGTGATGATGATGAGAGAGACACGCACATTTCAAATATACAGCAGCAGGCGTCAGGGTCGTGATCGAACCCACGACCTCCTGTATACCAGGCGAGGGAGTTAACATCTCCTAGCCACCTTGGCTCCTTTTCTCAGGTTCATCACTTAATTTAAACTGTAAAGAAATGCAAGCGGGTTCAGGCAGGGACGCGTCAGCCTCAGGGAGGAGATGGTCCGACAGTCTTGAATAACGACGGAGTGAGCCCCAGCTGATGAAACGTGTCCCAAGGGACATCCGCTCGGGTAGACGGAGCGACGGAAATCAGCCCGTGTGCAGGCGCTGCGTTGACGAGATGTTAACTACCCCGCCTGGTGTGCAGGAGGTCGTGGGTTTGATCCCGACTCTGACGCCTGCTGTATATTTGGAGTTTGCGTGTCTCTCTCCCTGTGGCGGCGTGGATTTTTCTCCAGGTCCTCCGCTTTTTCCCCCGAAGTGCATTTAGAGGATTTGGCTGCTATAAATTTCCACGCGATAAGCCACTTCGTTGAGCGATCATTTATAATAGCCAGGTCACTTTGAAAAAAAAAAAAAAAAGAGCTGCACATCTCAGTGGGCCTTATCCGGTAAAATAAAAAATAGTCTAGTAGTATAGAATTATTGTACTGCAGAACCGTGGAGGATGGCAATTACTTTGTGGGGCCTCCATCCAGCAGGGGATAGGTCACGGTGGCGGATGGTTCATCGTAAAGTTCAAATAAGTGTCCGGCACTGCTGGACTCCGTTAACGTTGAGCCGGAAATGGAAGCTCCACCATTCTATGGCAGGGACAAGTCTGTCCACAGCACAACTACTGTTGACGTCTCGCAGAGCGGTGCCCGTGTTGCCAACCCCAGAGGAATGAAGGGCCAAGTTGGCCGCCTGGCACTGTTAAGACTGTGGCAGAGATGGGCAAAATCCATTCAAAATTATAAATTGCTCTGGTAATGTAATGTAGATTTTTAAAAAACAAGCAATTAACAGTGTCTCATGTGATTTCGATGAAAATTACCAATTACGTTTGGAAGTGTGTAATTTAATTATCAATTACCAATTATAAATGCGGTGAAATTACAGATTTAATTTGCATGTAATTTAAGAGCCTGGAGACGATTTAGATACCTAAAGGTAAAGCTGCAGCCCTTGCAATGACTTCTTCACACCACCACTGGCAGAAAGGCCAGCACTAGAGGGAGCCCTGAAGCAGCCTCTTAAATTCTGGTGAGAAGGGCTCGGAAGAGGCGAGAGTACCCACACTTTGACGCACCGCACATAACCTGCCAATGGGCCGTGGTGAACCCATTTTATACTACTGCGTGGATAGGGCAGCTGGGGGGGGGTGGTTTATGAAAACGTGCGCCGTTGTGCCGATTCTCACCGCGGAGTCGCTAGGTCGCTGATCGCGAAAGCTGCTCGGGACGTTAAGCGCTGACCGTCAGCAGCAGCAGCGGCGGCGGCTTGCGGCTAACCATCGAACAAAGACGGTCACCGGCATCGCTACGCATTTGGATGCGCTTCTGCGGCCGTCTGGAGCGCTCTCTTCCTTCTGATATTAGGAAGCCACTGGAGCCCGGTACAGATCACAAACTATGATGTGGGTGGGTGGGGGGGTGGGTACAGAAACTCCACGGACAGAAGTCCAAAACGCAGTGCTCTTGAGTTTAGAGGAGGGGGCAGACTGGGCTCGCTGCTGCCCCAACAAGTGGGGACCGCGAGCAGATAGCGCGTGTACTTTAACATCTGAAAGAAAGTGGAGGGAGCAGGGGGAAAGGCGGGGAGGGGAGAGAAAGGAAGAGGAGGAAGGAGCTATACACTTTTAAATCTAAATTGATAACCTCATTTCTTTAGAACTGCTTTTTGTGTTGGGTTTGTCGTCCTGCCCCCATCCACCCGCACCTCGGATTAGCACGGTCGGCTACGTTCGGTGCGAACGAGGTTCAACGTACATTATCATGGCCTGAAAATATGCCCGCAGTAGTGCGTGGCGAAAGCCAGGGAGAAGAAAAAATGCTCAAAAAACATGGCCTATCCGGAACACATGTGCGTACGTATGTTGAACTTCTTCCGCACCATACGTAGCCAAATGCGCGAATCGGAGGTGCGGGACAACGCCCCACTCGGAGAGTGCGAGGCAGGGGGGGGGGGCTGTGGTTGTGTACCCGGAGGTCGGGGGGGTCGCCGAGCCGCGACCGGGAAAGCTCGGCTGGCTCCTCAGAGCCGCGACGGGCACCCGCCCGCCACCACCAGCGTCTCGCCCGTCATGTAGGCCGAGTCCTCGGAGCAGAGGAAGGCCACGGTGCCCGCGCACTCCTCCGGCTCGCCGATGCTGCGGGCAGAGGGGAGGACAAGCACCGTCAACGCGCCAGCTCGCCGGAGGGGAGGGGGGGGGGAGTGGGGGGCGGCGTCAACGCCGTCGACGAAATTCACTCTACTCAGTTCAGTTCAGTTTATTTTGGTATAGCTCTGTGAGCCATTCGGCTCTTGAATCGGGTGCAACCACAACGAACAAAAAAACAAAAACACGAACAAGAAAAACATCTTAAAGTGACTATGTGTGACTGTGCAAACAGAAAATCCATGGGAAAAAAAACAGCAAAAATATTCCTGAAAAAAGCACCGTACACCAACGCATACGATGGCGACATGGCTCAGGAGCGTTGTGGTTCAGGAGTGTTTAGCTCCTGAACAACATCGCCATCGCATGCGAGGTCTGCTGCCCACGATGAGAGGGCTTCAAGAGAGACAGTGTAGTTTTTCTGTTCTCCTACTCCTCCGTTGAAGAAGCGCAGCCCACGGTGGCTTTTTACATTGGTCGAATAGTTTGGATTGCATGGCCACAGTCGCACTACTGCGGCTTCCGTCAGTAACCTTCCATGCATATAAATTACGTTGAACTTCTTTCGCACCGTACATAGCCAACCGTACTAATCGGAGGTGTGGGGGTTGGGGGGGGAAGGACAACAAACTCAACACGAAAAAAATTAGATTCACGCATCGGCCTGTTAATGGTCCGATGCGTTCGCTGGTTACAGCAGTGTTTTTGAGGGGGGATTTGTCACAGAGCCATTCGTGCTAATCACAGCCGCACGCAGACACATTAAAGCTCGAAGAACCCTGAGCCGTGAGGCTTTTGTTCACAGGTGTCCAAGCCCAAGCTGGGGGTGGCAACGGTGGAAAATTACAGAGGGGAAGTTGCATTAGCAGTGAATGTCATTCGTGTTGCTGCAGCTCACTATCGCTCTCTACAGCCGTTGCGCAGTCAGTAACTCGACTTCAGTGGGCTGAACATTGGACAATAGCAAAAATGTGGCACCGTGAGGCACAAGACCGTAGACTAGCGGCATTTGAGGACGTGGTTCAATCCGCGTGGCCAAAACCCCGCAATTGAACCGTGGACCTCAGCGGAGATTTACGAAATTGGTGATATAAAAATAATTCGTCAAACGTTTGCATTTTTTGCTGCATTCATTTTAGTCAGCATGTGCAATGAGTGGATGAAGATCATCATCCCCGTGTGGAGCAAACGCCATGACGACACCAAACGGATTCACGCCGTCCGAGACATCGGTGCACCGAGGAAGACCAAACATGGTCATTGCTCTTGAGGTACAGTACATGTACACGGAATGATTTGAGCAAGTTCACCGATTGGCGCTGCCCATCCAGCGGCAAAAAACTGGCAAATCACACTTTGCCGGTCGGCAGGTCACGTGTTGGTGGTGGGGGTCACGTGTTGGTGCTCCCACCTCTTTCGAGACAACTTGCCGGCATGGAAGACGAGGACAAAATATCCTCATAGGGAAGCTCTCTAGGCACTTGGGCCAGTAATTTCAGCGATGCCCATTCGCATTTCATATTATAAAGGCGATTCCCCCTGGAGGCCAGCTCATTATAGAGTCAAAAGTCATCATATCGGGAATGAGAATCTGTATTTACCCTTGGAGAAATCCGATGAGCTATGAAGCTCATTTTCACAGATGTCCAAGTAGGGGTGGGTCAGAAGGTTTACAACAACAAACAATACAAAAACACCATATAGGAGTGCAAAGCATAGCGAAAAACAAAATCACTAAAAATAAATATGTAAAACAGAGACAGTGAATAAGTTAAAATTGCATAAGTCCCCCCCACTGCTCAAATGAGCAATCCAGTGGCGGTAAATAATGTGAAAGAAAAAACACCCTCCAGAGAGGCTCTCCAGAGCTCCCTCGAGTGGAGGGGCACCTTCCACCGGCGGTGACGTGAGCGAGCAGTTGCAGGGCTGCGCCCTTACCCCCTTTACCCCGACGGCCAACGCAGCACAACATTTGGCTCGGGTCTTACCGTCCCATGGGTATGTGTTTCACAAACTCGCCGAGCATGTCCTTGTTCTCCCAGAGCTACGGAAACCACACGGTGCGTGGACGGGGAGGGGGGGGGGAGAAAAATGTCAAAAACTCAGCAAATTCGGGAGTGGAGCGAGCAAGGCGCCCGGTGTCATTGAAGCGTTACGTTACAACGGTGCCCGTGCGTGCGTGCTTGTGTTTTTCCCCGTTACGCTGCTTTACACAAAACACTTCAGCTGCCTGCGTTTGCAACTCAGCCGCTGCTCTGGCAGGGGCGGCGTGTAACTAATTACGTCGCGCACGGTGCTGCAGCGTCTGCTGGAAAAAAACAAAAATGTGTCTGCCTGCATAAAATGAAAAAGGGAATGCACGCGGTGACACGGCAAACATTTAAATGTTGTAAAAAAATTTTTTTTACAAAAGTTAACGAATAAGACTTTCAAACACCTTTGGCAGGCCACATTTTTCCTCACAACTCGAGCAGCTTCTGCCGCTGCAGTGACACAAGCGACCGAGCATGCTAGAATTTGAAACGCGACGCCGCCAGCCCCCATTAGCGCAGCTAAGATGCCCGCAGTGACGCATAAAGCGGCACCAGGCCTCACTCCAGATGATTTAAAGGTGCGACAGCTCCAGTGGCTTCCTAATATCGGAAAGGAAGAGCGTTGTTCCGGACGGCCGCAGAAGGGGCGTGCGTAAGCGCCGCGAGATGCGGCGACCGACGTCTTTGTTCGACGGCCGGCACAAAGGTGGCCGTGGGGTCGTACGAAACGAAGCCGCCGGGCCGGATAACGTCCACCGCAGGGCCGCGGGTATCTCGCCCCCTGGCTGTTCGGAGCGAGCGAGCACGGCGCGTGGAGCGACGCTGGGGGACAGGAAACACACGGCGGCACTCACGAACGAGCTGAAGCGCGTCTTGATGATGCCCGGTGCCAGGCAGTTGATGCGGATGTTCATGGGGGCGAGCCGTGGAGCGAGAGTCTTGGTGAGGCCCAGCAGGGCCGTCTTGCTCACGTTGTACGGGCCCAGCTCCTGCCAGGGCAGCAGAATGATCGTTTGAGACACCCGGAGATGATACAGATATTGAGAGGTAAAGGGGCAGCCCTGCATTTTCCTGTTCACCATAGGAAGACTGCAGCGTGATTTCACAGTGCAAGTGAAATTCACTAAAGCAATCCCTCCGCTTAACACTTTTCAAGAACGCATCTACCGTGTTAAATGAGCGATTACTGTTAAGCACCTCCTGTAGATCCACGAGAGGTTTTTTTTTGGGGGGAGGTTAGATCACGAAAATATAAATGTTGTGTCGTTAAACCCACCACGGCCAATTAGTAAGGCTTGTCACGTAAACAAAACATGCTAATTCGTTACTAGTACAGCACACAGGTAATTACAACCAGCTTCATCATTACCGGCGAAACGTCGTATTCAAATTGTAAATGTTGCGGATTTACTCTCCAACAAACCGGTGTGCTGTACTAGTAACGAATTTGCACGTTCTGTTAACGTGACAAACCTTACTAATTGGCCATGTCGGGTGGTGGCGGGTTTAACGACGCATTGATATTCACGCGATCTATTATGGATAATATTGGTCGCGAAATCCTACTACTACTCCATTTTGAAGTGACCTCCTCCTGTAGAGTAACTCTTTCAGGGCGAGTCGTGGGTTTTACTGGACACCTGTTCTGCGTGGCGCTGCAGCTTGAGGCTGTTATCGGCTTTCACACTCAGCTCGCATGAGAGGGAGAGAGAGAGAGGTGCTCCGACTTGGCAAATCGGTTCGCATGAATAAAACAGGTCTGTCCTTAAACGTGCATTAAACATTAAGCTGCCCTTCCGCTGTCTGAAACTCAGATTGCGCTGCCGGCTGCATAAGACGAATGGCTCCGTACGGCCTCCCGCAACTTTGTGCGGAGACCACGGAAAACTTAACGCCGGTTTGGCGAGTGCTCTTACAACTGAGCGCAGTATATATATACATGCACACGTTATTTTTTATTAATTACATATCTTCATCTCTTCCTCAACCCACTGATGGGTGAAGGCCTCCCCGTGCCGTGTCAGTCATGGGGTCAGTGCGGGTTTTTTTATGGTGGGGGAGGGGCAGGGGGGCGCGGGGAGAACCTGGGACCGGTTTAAATATCACTCGTCATCGATGTTAGCCACGGCCGACAATCAAACTCAGGCTTCTGGGTTCATAGGTTCGGGTGGCTCACCTCCCCTGACCGCTATAGTTATCAGACAGTTTCACGAGAGCGTCGTGCGACGCATGAGATCTGTCGATGGAGCATCAGCTTTCTGTCCGATCGCCAACGGGGTCAGGCAGGGGCGTGTTCTCGTCCCTTCTTCTTTCGTACGGGCTGCTGATGTGGATGCGGAGCAACGGCTACAATTTTGACATTCACGTGGTCAAGCCCAAATAACCGCGTCAGGAGCAGCGGAGTGTATCATCGCGGCGATGTCTCCTTCGCTCTGCATCGCTCTACGTTGTACGGTCTCCGTTCTGGACGACCACAGTTGCACACTGCTACTGCAAAGTTTAACATTTTTCTGTTTGTACATCCTCAGGTGCCCGCATTTGCTGCCACGGTTTGTGCAGTGGATGCGTGTCCTCGCCCCTGTGCTGGCATCACCGGGACAACTCCCGTGAACGTGCGGGGAGCAGCCTTACGCTGAACGGCTGGTAGCCCGCGATGGAGGCCACGAGCACGACGGAGCCTCCGCTGTCGAACACAGGAGAGGAGAAGTCAATCGTTAAGCAGGAACGCGTGGGCAGCGGTGTACGCGAGGGCGACAGTTTACGCGGCCGCGCTTTCGCGTCTGTTCGCAAAGCACACCGCGTGGTGGCGGTGGCGGCCGTCGTGAGCGAAGACGACGCACCGGTGCGCGCCACAAACATCTCACCCTCTGGTCTTCATGTGTGGGACGACCTCCTTGGTTATCATAAACATGCACTTGACATTTATGTCCAGGATCTGCAAACGAGTCCGACAGCACAAATGTGTCGGCAGTTAACGCTCGACTCCCCCTGCCCCCCGTCTCTTCCCACCGATCTGTCTCAACGCCTCACCGACACGACTCCCACCCCAACACCCCCACCACCTCTGTCCCACGCCCATCCTCCCCCCCCAGCACACATAGCTCTGTTAGCAGCATAATGCTACATTTTATAGATGGATACAAATTGAAATATTTTCGTAGGAACAGTACGTCACGTGTGTGCATGTTGAACTTCTTTCGCGCCGTACGTAACCAACCGTGCTAATCTGACGCACCGGGGAATAAACGGAGGAATAGGTGAAAAGGCCATGATTTGTAAATATCCATAGAACATGGCAGAACGAGCACAAATACTGCACTGTGTGCGAGCGGTTAATTGGTTAGGGTGGATATGTGATGGTCGGATAAGTGGCGTTAAGTGTGTTTCATCGCAAATCTTGCCCCACAAAACTGCACCGTTCTGGGCAATGCCCCACAAAACCGCACTCCTGATTAGCACGGTCGGCTATGTACAGTACGAAGACAGTTCGACATACACACGAACGTAGCAATCGATTCACAGATTTTCCGTAGTGACTGTGAAAACACGTGGAGTGTCTATGCGCCGGCGGGCGGGCGGGAGTGGACATCGAATTCGTAGCGTTCGCAGAAAACGTGGGGCAAAAACGGTTCTCTTCGCAACAAAAAACTGAACGCGTTTCAAATCCTTGTCAGCTGAGCGCGGTACCTTATCCCACACTTCTTCAGTCGAGTCCAGAATGTCTCCAGCAAAAGGATTCACGGCAGCGTTCGAGACCAGGATGTCAATTCCTCCAAACTCTTTGATTGTCTGCTCCGGAAACAAAGACAACGATCCCCCCGTATATCGTTAGCAGACCGTTGGGGCAAGTGCTGTTGGCGAGCACCTATGAAGGCAGGCACTGTGGCACACGAGGGGATGGGTGGCCAGCACCACGCCCGGCCGCCTTTGTCTCCCGAGCGGTAATGTTTGCACACCGCACCAGGTACTCATTTGAGGCCGAGTCGACCTAGGGGAGGCCCAGGACCGGTTCAGATAATGATACACACACACGTGCACGAAATTAAACGCAATCGCACTTCCATTTATGTGCACGTAGGGACCTTTTGGCAATCCACTGCTGGATGATGGCTTTCCCACACCGTGTGGGTCGTGGAACCTATTTGACCATACTTCACCGTGATAGCCAGTGCAGGTTGGTGAACACGAGGAGCATAAAATGTTACAGCATATTACAGTAAGACTGCACTAGGATAGTACAGTACGGCCGTATTAAATGTCTAATTGGTGTTTGAAGATATTAAAACCTGTATTAATGCCAGAAAGAGAAAATCATGTTCCTCTTTATCACCTTGATACTGGAAAAAAGGGTCCCGTAGGAAAAATTCCAGTGTGTGTTAGACTTCTTTCGCACCGTGTATAGCCAACCCTGCCTGTCAGAGGCGCTAGGAAGGACGACAAACTAAACACAACTCCACAAATTAGTTTTCAATCTAGATTTAAAAGTGCACAGCTCCAGTGGCTTCCTAATATTGGAAGAGCTTTCCAGACGGCCACAGAAGCACATCCGAAAGCGCGCGATGCGGTGCCCACCGTCTTTGTTCGACGGCCGAGCCAAGAGCCCGCTGCTGCGAGGATGACCGGGAGCGAGCGTGATTGGTGGTTCACGCACGGTGCGAGAGAAGCAGCGGAAGAGACAAAAGTGTTTTTTTGACCCGCACCATTACGTGCAGAATTACTAAACGCAAGTTCGATGAGAGAACTCTAATAGCAAGCATGACCTTCCGGTAATGCGCAGTGCAGAATGCAAAAGCGTCCATGGCACTGCAGCACAATGCGCTGCTCTTTTTACGTGACATTAGCCAGGCGCTTGCTGCTGCCGCTGCTGCTGCACAGAGGTCAGTGGAGCTGGGTTACGGTACGGACAGTGAACCTTGGAATTAATAGACAACTAGGTTTACCCTTTCACTTACCCGGGCCATATATGCGAATGTTTGTTTTTATGCTGTGAGCGGTGTGTTACTGCACTGCCTGTGTATTTTGTGTCCTCTCGTCTTAAGTTGTTGTTGTTGTTGTCATTTCCCCCCCCCAACTCCATCCCACGATTGTGCTGTCAGCGTCACGTCATGAGACCAAGGATTCCAATCGGGAACTCTCACGGAACAGTGCAGCCATTTGTGATATGAGAAAAGCCTGCAGAAGTGGCTATCACAGAGTTACCTCCGAGATCTCTTCAAGTGACGTCTGGTCCACACAGAGTCACGTCTCTCGTCGCACGACAATCAAAACTACATTTTTAATTCTCAGAACTGGAATTTGGTCAGACGAAGAACGGGACCAAAATTTAATGCGATTACTCTATCAGGTCCATTACTCACTCGACTAAACATGAAAACACCAAAATAGTTGGGATCAAAAAAAATAATGTCTCACGTTAGTGCCCACGCATGCATCGACTTCATCCACCAATGATTCTTCCCCCCCCGTGACTCTGAAGGCCTGCCGAGGACGCGTTCACCTTGGCGATGAGCTGTGAGCGGTGCTCAGCCTTGCCGACGTGGCACACCGTGCCGGACACGACCAATCCCTGAGCGCGCAGGCGGCCCAGCGCGTGCTCCACGTTGTCCGCCTTGCGGCTGCTGATCATCACCTGCGCTCCCTCGCGCCCCAGCCGCTCCGCGATGCTGTAGCCGATGCTGTTGAACGCCACGGCGGCGGGTCCAGAATCAGAATATTTATTTGTACCGGAGGAATCCGATGAGCGATAAAAACAACTCTTTTTTAACAGGTGTCCAGTAGGGGCACGGGGTCAGAACGTTGACTTCAACAAATAACAAAAAAACACGGCAGGAGTGCAAATTATAGGTAAGGCAAACGAATCGCTTTCAAAAAAATAATATATAGCGCCCCTGGCCTTCACAAATGATAGCTCAACGAAGTTGGCTCCTCGTCATCATGTGGCAATCCACAGCAGCAAAATCATCAAAGTGACCTGGATTGCTATGTTTCCAAATGTGGAGGGAAAAACCGGAGGACCCGGAGAGATAAAATAAATAATCCACGCCCTCCGGCGCATTTTGCCGGGTTGTGCCGCGCATGGTTCGGTGCAATTGTCCGACGTTTCGCTCCACGTGCCGGGTGCCTGAAGGAGCGCCTGATGAGGCCTCCGAAGAAATGTGTTCGCTTCGTTCAACAGCTGTCGGGCCGTACTAAGCTTCTGAAATATGACGAGATCAGGCGGACAGCGGGTGATTTGGATATAAGTTTGACTTTTTCACAGTATGCGTTTGCAAAGTGATGTTATTTTTATACAGCCGAGCAAATGACATGAGCCATCGAGAGGGAGCTCATCGCCATTTGTGGCACTGACCCAGTGGTGGACACCTCACAATGCCATGGTGGACTTGAGTGTCTGTGCAGGACAATCACTGCTGAACCAAAGTTTGCTTTCATTATAATGACCTTGGAGAGATGAAGATGATAACGGGCTCGACCCAACCCCCAGCATATCCCAGATTAGAACTCTCAACCTTTGCACTTTGAGCGCATAGGTTTAACCACAGCTACACCCAGCCGTACTTCATCATCATCGTCGTCGGCCATGATCAATCCACTGCTACGATGTGACAATCCACATAACACCTGCACACCAGCTGATTCCATCGCTCCATGTCCGCGGTTGGGTGGTTATTGCAACACCGCATCGATGTTTAAACGCAAGACACAACAAACGGATAACTACTATACTTTACTTTAAAAACGCTCCATTAGCAAAAAAAAGACTCAACAAACTCGTCGACAACGCTGTGGCCTTAAAAGAAACAAATATATAATCGGCGACGTGTCAGGTGATGGCCCTTATTATATTCTGTTGAGTTTCATTTGTTGTGTATTGTGCTTTTGCACCACTGCAAACGCAGCACGTGCAACGTCTGGTAAATGATAATGACAATTAATAATCCACGGTCCTTTTCTCAATCCACTGCTAGATGAAGGCCTCCGCCATGCAGCGTCATGGGGGCGAGGATTTGTTTGGCCATACTTCACCACGCTGGTCGGTGCGGATTGAAGGGAGAACACGGCCGAGGCTCGGGGTCAAATCACTCGCCACTGATGTGAGCCGGGGTCGGGAACAAAACTCTGCTGGGCCGGGTTCATGGCGCGTTACGATAGAAAAATCACTGCACCACCACTCGCACCATCTGTTGTAATGACAGCCCCCACCGCAGTGGGGGTCGACATTCAACAGCGGTCGTTCTATGCTCTGGCTATCATCAACCATCATCCCTCTGTGGTCGGTAAACGAGTACAAGTACCCACTTTGTGGGAAACCAGCAGTCGTGTCCTTGTAGACTGAACTCCTGAATACATCCTTACGCAAGAGCACACTTGCGTCCGTCATGGTAACGTGGAATTTCCACCGATGGCTGAACATCCGAGCCCCACACGGACGTTCAGTACGCAGTTGTTATAAATGTCAGTTTATTTTGAGTTTGCAAAGCGAAAGTTAACATCACAAAATGAACAGATAAACAGGCACACAGACAGAGACAATCAGACGGACACAGATGGACAAGCAAAGACAAAGACCCCCCATATAACCGGCACGGCACACGAGGGGGTGGGTGGCCAGCACCACGCCCGGCTGCCTTTATCTCCCCAGTGGCGATGTTTAAACACCACACCAGGTACTCATTTGAGGCTGAGTCGACCTAAAGGAGACCCAGGACCAGTTCAGATAATTGTCACTGGTGTTGGCCGTGAGCGGGAATCGAACTCGGGTGGCCGGGTTCGTAGCGCAGCGCGCTAACCGCTACATCACCGTTCCCACAAGACAGACAGACACACACGGACACACTGACTAATATAGACACACACATCACACACAGACAGACACAAACACATGGACACACAGACTAACATAGACACACACATCAACAACAACCGCCATTAGCCACTAAGTGGCGGTGACGTCACCACGACGCTTGTGCCAGGCCATGTGCACCTTGAGGCCACGTGAAGTGTCGAACACCCGCGGGCAGGAGGTCACGGGGCAGACCCAGGTGCCATGGGTCGACCGACTGAGATGACTGGCTGGTGCACCACCTGTGCCCACTACTGTGCCAACCTGCTGTGCTTTAGCCACCCGGCGCTCCGCTCGTTGTTGTGAGCGTCGCTCCTCCGCCCTCCGTTGTTGTTGGAGGGCGACTGCCTCCAACTGCCCAATAGCGTCCTTCACAAGCCTCCTCCACAGAGGCCGATCTTGACACCACTGGTACCAGTCATCGGCAAGTCCACTCGGCTCCACGTCCTCCTGTACCACATCACTCCATCTCTTCTCTAGCCTGTGCCGCGCCCGTTTAGCCCCCTTGATCCGGCCGAACAGAAGCTGTTTCGGCATGCGGTGGCTGGGCATGCGGGCTACATGACCCAGCCAACGCAGCCTTACCTGCCAGAGGAGCTCACCGATGGGACCTTGCCCAGATCTTTCAAGGATTTGGGAGCTTCTCACACAATCCAGCCTGGTTAAACCCAGGATGGATCGTAGGCAGGTCAGCCTAAATGTTTCCAACCGGCGAAGATGCTCCATTAAGGGGGTCCACATTTCACAAGCGTAGAGAAGGGAGGGAATGACCGTGGCCGAGAAGACCTGAAGCTTAGTGCGGAGCGACAGACCAGGTAGCTTCCACACAGCGTTACGCAACCGATGAAAAGATATTGCCGCTCGACTGATTCGGAGTGAGACCTCTGCTGTTAAACTGGAGACGGTCATAAGCACACTGCCCAGGTATGGGAAACTCTCCACTCGCTCCACAACTGCCCCATCACCGATTGGGAGTTGTGGGGGTGGAGTGTCCAATGGTACAAAATACCCAGGCAGGTGCTTAGTTTTGGTGGGGCTGATGGTAAGGCCCCACCTCTTAGTGGCACGCTGCAGTCTCAACAGCAGCGTCTCCAACTCCTCCTCTGAATGAGCAGCCATTACCAAATCATCGGCATACATAACGTGGTTGAGCAATAGGGAGCCATGCCTTGACCACACCCGGGCATCGATCAGCCTCCCATTATATCTGTACCAAATGTTGATTCCCCCGGTACAGCTATTGAAGGCTTCACAAACTACGTGGTCAAAATAGATGTTAAATAATGTGGGAGCCAGAGGACATCCCTGTCGCACCCCAAGGTGTACAGGGAATGGCTCTGACTCCCGGCCACGTAGTTTTACCCGGGCCCGCTCACCATCATGAAGGTCCTTAATGATCGTGAGCAGAGGGTCAGGGACTCCAAAAGCACGAAGAACAACCCAGAGCCCAGGCCTACTGATGGTATCATAGGCCTTGACCAGGTCAATAAAGCAGAGATGTAGGCCTTGTTGGAATTCCCTACGCCTCTGCTGTAGCAGACGGACAGAAAATATGGCATCTGTGCAGGACCGCCCTTTCCTGAAACCGCACTGGGGCTCCGCAAGCCTCTCCTCAGCGTGCCTGGCAAGGCAATGTTGAATAATCCTTGCCAGGACCTTTCCCGGCACACTGAGGAGTGTTATGCCCCTGTAGTTGTTACAGTCTGTGCGGTCCCCCTTCTTAAAGAGGGGGACCACCTGGGCATCCTTCCAATCCTGCAGAACCCGTCCAGTGGTCCAGACTGTTGTTATGATGTCATATAGGGCAGTCTGTGCACAAACGCCACCCTCCCTCAGCATTTCGCTTGGGAGATCATCTCTGCCCGCTGCCTTTCCTGGTCTCACACTCCGGATCGCCTTCAGTACTTCCTCAACAGATGGCACCTCAGCCAGCCACTCACAGGGGGTGACTTCCTCCAATATTTGAGGCACCGCAGCCTCAGCAGGGTCATCCTCACTTTGTGCCACGATGTTTTCCTGGCTGTGGGATTTTCCCTCCCCCAGGACCTCACAGAAATGCTCAGCAAATCTGCAAACCTGTTCCTGGGGGTCGGCGATTGGATCACCGTTTTTTCCCCTAATGATGGTAATAGGTGTGGCGCTGCAGGTTACTTTTTTGATGGAGTTAAATAGAGATCACACAGAGACAGACACACACACGGACACACTGACTAACATAGACACATACATCACACACATGTAGACACACACACACACGGACACACAGACTAACATAGACACACATCACACACAGACAGACACACACACACCGGCTACTATAGACACACACATCACAAAAACAACAACAACCGCCATTCACCACTAAGTGGCGGTGACGTCTCCACGACGCTTGTGCCAGGCCATGTGCACCTTGAGGCCACGTGAAGTGTCGAACGCCCGCTGGCAGGTCACGGGGCAGACCCAGGTGCCACGGGTCGACTGACTGAGATGACTGAGACGACTGGCTGATGCACCACCTGTGCCCCCTACTGTGCACATATTTCAGTCGTGGTTTAGTGACTAAATTTTTGAAGGTGGAGGGGTTACCAGCCCCTCGCACCCGTCCACACACGGACACAGACTAATATAGACACACACATCACACACAGGTAGACATACACACAGACACACAGACTAATATAGACACACACATCTCATACAGGTAGACACACACACACGGACACACAGACTAATATAGACACACACATCACACACATGTAGACACACACACGGACAAACGCACATCACCACATGTAGACAAAGACACCCGCACATCACACACATGTAGACAAAGACACACGCACATCACACACATGTAGACAAAGACAAACGCACATCACACACATGTAGACACACGGACACACGCACATCACACACATGTAGACACACGGACACACATGTAGACAAAGACACACGCACATCACACACAGGTAGACATACACACGGACATACAGACTAACATAGACACACACATCACACACATGTAGACACACACACGGACACACGCACATCACACACATGTAGACACACGGACACATCACACACATGTAGACACACACACGGACACACGCACATCACACACATGTAGACACACGGACACACGCACATCACACACATGTAGACACACACACGGACACACGCACATCACACACATGTAGACACACGGACACACGCACCCGTCTGTCGACGCAGTCACAATCGCCACTTTGCCCGCGAGTCTCCCACCACCACCACCACCGCTCTCCTTGCCCCGAGACGCCGCCGCCGCCGCTGTCGCCATGCGTGCAGCGTGAAGGCGAGTCCACCCCGCGCTTGCCGGCACGGAGACCCCCCGAGCTAAGAGCATCGCCGAGAGAGATAAGGGGCTTGAGGAGCGAGGGACGGGTGGGGGGTCACCGGCGATAGCGAGCGAGCGAGCGACGCCTTTCGCGCGAACTTTAGCCGAGTTGGCAGGGCGGAACTTATGCCCGGAACAAAGTTTTTGCGGGCGCTGGTTTGCAGCCCGGACGGAATCGCGCGGCGCTCACTTTTATTTTTATTATTCGGTAGGGGGTGGGAGCGGAGGATTGACGCCGCGACGTTCTGGCGACGTTGAGGCGACGTTGGGGCGACGTCACGGCCTGAGCCACGCCTACACGGTCACGGTTTCTGAGTGAGCCAGACATTCCTGCCTCTGAGTGAGCCAGACATTCCGGCCTCTGAGTGAGCCAGACATTCCTGCCTCTGAGTGAGCCAGACATTCCTGCCTCTGAGTGAGCCAGACATTCCGGCTTCTGAGTGAGCCAGACATTCCGACTTCTGAGTGAGCCAGACATTCCTGCCTCTGAGTGAGCCAGACATTCCTGCCTCTGAGTGAGCCAGACATTCCTGCCTCTGAGTGAGCCAGACATTCCGGCTTCTGAGTGAGCCAGACATTCCGACTTCTGAGTGAGCCAGACATTCCTGCCTCTGAGTGAGCCAGACATTCCTGCCTCTGAGTGAGCCAGACATTCCTGCCTCTGAGTGAGCCAGACATTCCGGCTTCTGAGTGAGCCAGACATTCCGACTTCTGAGTGAGCCAGACATTCCTGCCTCTGAGTGAGCCAGACATTCCTGCCTCTGAGTGAGCCAGACATTCCGGCTTCTGAGTGAGCCAGACATTCCGACTTCTGAGTGAGCCAGACATTCCTGCCTCTGAGTGAGCCAGACATTCCTGCCTCTGAGTGAGCCAGACATTCCTGCCTCTGAGTGAGCCAGACATTCCGGCTTCTGAGTGAGCCAGACATTCCGACTTCTGAGTGAGCCAGACATTCCTGCCTCTGAGTGAGCCAGACATTCCTGCCTCTGAGTGAGCCAGACATTCCTGCCTCTGAGTGAGCCAGACATTCCAGCTTTTGAGTGAGCCAGACATTCCGACTTCTGAGTGAGCCAGACATTCCTGCCTCTGAGTGAGCCAGACATTCCTGCCTCTGAGTGAGCCAGACATTCCGACTTCTGAGTGAGCCAGACATTCCTGCCTCTGAGTGAGCCAGACATTCCTGCCTCTGAGTGAGCCAGACATTCCTGCCTCTGAGTGAGCCAGACATTCCGACTTCTGAGTGAGCCAGACATTCCTGCCTCTGAGTGAGCCAGACATTCCTGCTTCTCAGTGAGCCAGACATTCCTGCCTCTGAGTGAGCCAGACATTCCTGCCTCTGAGTGAGCCAGACATTCCGGCCTCTCAGTGAGCCAGACATTCCTGCCTCTGAGTGAGCCAGACATTCCTGCCTCTCAGTGAGCCAGACATTCCGGCTTCTGAGTGAGCCAGACATTCCTGCCTCTGAGTGAGCCAGACATTCCGGCCTCTCAGTGAGCCAGACATTCCAGCCTCTGAGTGAGCCAGACATTCCTGCCTCTGAGTGAGCCAGACATTCCGGCCTCTGAGTGAGCCAGACATTCCTGCCTCTGAGTGAGCCAGACATTCCGGCCTCTCAGTGAGCCAGACATTCCGGCCTCTGAGTGAGCCAGACATTCCTGCCTCTGAGTGAGCCAGACATTCCGGCCTCTCAGTGAGCCAGACATTCCTGCCTCTGAGTGAGCCAGACATTCCTACCTCTCAGTGAGCCAGACATTCCGGCTTCTGAGTGAGCCAGACATTCCGGCCTCTCAGTGAGCCAGACATTCCGGCCTCTGAGTGAGCCAGACATTCCTGCCTCTGAGTGAGCCAGACATTCCTGCCTCTGAGTGAGCCAGACATTCCTGCCTCTCAGTGAGCCAGACATTCCTGCCTCTCAGTGAGCCAGACATTCCGGTTTCTGAGTGAGCCAGGCATTCCTGCCTCTCAGTGAGCCAGACATTCCTGCCTCTCAGTGAGCCAGACATTCCGACTTCTGAGTGAGCCACATGGCGGAGCTGCCGATGAACCCCGACTGCACGCTTCGGGAAAAATATCGAGGTAGGATTGTAATGAATGAGTGGTTCAGAGTGTTGAAGTTTCACTTTTTAAAAAACGCAGTTTGTGAAGTGTAATAATACGCGTTGATGTCATTTATTAGACATATAATAATGACATGTATATAGCTTTTAATCAATGATCTCAAAGCGCTGTACAGGACACGGCAGCAGTAGCACTCAGCATATATTTTTTTATAAATACATTTTATGCAGCATATTCCACTGTTAAAAAAATGGCGGCCGTCATGTTGTACTGTACTACTGTATATGTATCTTATTTTTTGACAAAAGATCTGAGGTTACAATACTGCATTCTGACTTTGTGTAACTAAAACCTGTGTTCATGTTGTTTTCCTAACAGATGTCGACTTACTGTAAGTTAAACGCACATTCGCAAATTTTATGAACATTGCAATTGTTATTAATTCAGAGCCGCTTAATTAGAAACCTAAATTAAAATACCATATGCAAGCAATTATTAACATTTCCATTGCATATATGTTGTAAACGTGGTAACCTGGAAACAACATTAAACAATACTGGACTCTCGTGTGTATGGACTATGAGCTCTTTAGTTGAGAATTGGCCCATCTGATGAGTATCTGAAGCAGGCTGAATAGAAACTCAATTGGCCAGTCTCTCTCTTCCGAGTAAGGGCATGTTTTAATACCTTAGTACATCCGATTGTGCGCACAGTACTGTATTTCAGTGTACATTTTCAATGTAAGTTTTGTTTATGCATTATACTTCATGAGGCACTGTATGCACTTAACGCGTGTTTCGTCATAACACGAAGAACAAGTCCTTAACACGAATTGTGCCACACGACGCCCAACGACATATCATAGAATGGCTTTGGTGGTGGAGGAATGCAACAAACCAACTCCGAGCAGACACATGATGCTGACCAGATGTAAAGTCGGGATTGAGCTGGTTGACAACCTGATAGAGGCTGATCATTCTCCAGGACGCAGAGTGAGTACACCGTGGTTTTTTTTTTGCATTATTTACAGATTTACAAATAGCGTGAACCCGCTGCCCTCCAGTGATTGAACACAAGCCACTCCATTGAGAATGTTTAAAACATGGTTTAAAAAACACACACACATATTTTCACACAGAGACAGATAGAGGCCTTCAGGTGTTGCTTGAAAGTCAAAGTGTGCATTTGATGTTGCGTTCGTGCTAAGGAGTAGAGAGTTCCACACCGAGGGGGCGACAGCAGAGAGCCGACGTGAGGCTGTAACAGTTCGAGACCATGGTGTCTGATGCAGATTTTGATTGACGCTGCTGCGTTCTACCCTGAGCTTCAGTGCAAGCCGAGAGGAGTGTTTTGTTTGAATGCTGTCACCGGTGTCATGTTATTGTAATCCATGCCCATCGTGTCTTGGTCTTCTGGCCGTGACCGAGAACACAGGGGCGGTTATCAAATTGACCTTGACACCTCTGTTGCAACGCTTCTGTGCGGCAGTATTTTTTCAGTGGTTTAGGCACAAGCTGTGGTTGAAGCCTGCATGGCTGTTTTAATATTTCAAGCCGTATATCTTTATAAATTACTCCTCGAAATGGCAGGCGAATATTACATTAGGCTATCGGCAGACAATTTTCATCCGATACTGCTCTTGTAAAATACGGCAATTTTAAACCAGGGACTTTTAATCAGAGGCACGTAAGTCATTCGGATGAGGCTCCGTCCCTAAACTAAAAATGATGTTCGCTTTGGGTAACATTTTATTTTCCCTGGCAAGCACTGGACGTATTATTCAAGTGGAGGTAATGAATGATTGAATCCCACATCCTCACTTATGTCCGGATTAACCAGTAGGTGAGTATACGGCACACTGTGGACATGTTGCCCATCACCTGCTCCAGAAGGTTTGAATAGACCCATTAAGCTCCATCCACGCAGTAACCACACACAGAAGTGACGAGGCTTCGGCAATTGCTAATTTGAATCGGCAATCAACCTTTTTCAGTTCCATGAACATTTCGCATTGAGTAGGGCTTTTTATGTTGTTGTCGCAGCAGGATTGACACCAGCATTGAACAAAATGTCAATCCGTATTTCTCTCACCTTCAGTAATCCTGTATTGAATTAGAATGTAAAAGCACCGTATGAAGCATTTAACGTGAAACACTAATACCGTGCCACTTTATTTTATTTGTCCTTTTCAGACCTCCCTGGTTGTTTTGAAACAATTCTTGAAACACATTCTCACTATTTTGTCAGTGAAGAAAGAAAATCTCGGCAAAAGTAAGCCGTGCGCCAAGCAAAACATCTCAAAGCAGCCAAGTGCAGGTACTATTTTCTTTACAAAAACATGCAATTTGGGCAATGACGTGTTTAAAAAAAAAATGCTGCATCAGTTGTACGTATTGCCATTGATAGCTGTTGACTTATTTAGAAGAACTGGATTCATAAATAAAGTTAAACAAGTCTGGAACTGTACATGACCTTACAACAGGTGGGCGTATTTGTGAGACACTTGACTGATTTTCCCTGCCATAGACATGTGGTACTTCCACCAGGACTGCCAGACCGAATATTTCACTTGTCAGTACCACCTGAGGTTGCACATATATAGTGGTTGCAATCTTATTCTTTATGCAGCCAATAACATTTGAAATTTATGTGATGACAATTTTTAAGTGAGTGGGTTGTCCACTAATTAACTCGTATTCACACCTAAGGTAGAAGATTCGGTCGATGAACTGATGTTTTTTTTATTTTTGTGAAATAAAAGGAAGATAGCTTTGCTGCCTTAGGTGGCATCAAATTGCTGCTCGACGCCCATGGACTAAGGGCGCTTGTTCTGTCTAGACGCTGATTCCAGGCGGCAAGCTATCGAAGGCATGGCCATACAGCAGAAGACCATCTCCTTCGGAGACATTTCGGGGCTAAACGAAGCCAAACAGATCCTACGGGAAGCCATCACTTTCCCCGATCTTTACCCACATTTCTTTAAAGGTCAGGATTTTATTTAACAATACGTTTTTCAGAAGCACTGTGTGAATCGATTTTTTTACAGGCTCGCAAACATAATGAGAATATATTACAACGTGTGGAATAATCGGCAATGCGGTACAATGCATGATAAATGAATAGGGCTGCAGTGCTCCAAAGTAAGGCAGCAGAGGGCAGTGAAATACATTCCTGTACTGCGGAGCTGCAATGTCTACGGCTCCCTGCCTGCCCCGACCCTGCGCTGACCAGCGTGGTGAAGTATGGTCAAATAACCTCTGTGACCCACACGGTGTGGAGTATGCTCCCAACCTAGCAGTGAACGTGTACGGTATGTGCAAATCTGAATTGGATAGATTTTACTATAAGTTAAATGTGCCTTTATCTTTTTCGAAGGAAAAAAACCCAGCAGATTAGGTCGGTGAACTGATGGGGGTTTTTTTCGGGAAATAAAAGGAAGATACGTTTTATGACTGCAAAGTTATCTTGACAATGTTTTAGTAATAATTACAATGAGTGTGTAACAGGCATGTATGGCATTTATTATTGCTGAACCAGACTAAAAAATGAAAAAAATGTGGGGAAATGGTAGAGGAATGAAATTCTGCTTTCAAACGTCAGGGAATTAAGCTGTGGATTTCTATCCTGAAGACAAACTACATCCAGACGGTGAAAATGTCAACGTTAAATTATGACGCACGCGGTGCACAAATACAAAGGATGCATCGCGCGACGATACACCGCTCCGCTCGCGCTGGCCAGCTCCATGCGAGGTTCGCGTTGTTGCTCCATGTCAGCGGTGGGCAACCCCCGACTGTATTCGGCGGGCCACACGAGCGACCCTCCGTTGCCCCAGTGGGCTGTAAGCTCGGCGGCATCGTGCCTGTGCACGATGACCATGACGCCCCCACGCATCGCCGTAGAACGGGGGTGGCCAACCTGTAACAGAGCAAGATCCAAAAAGTACCCGTGAGTTCTGCAAAGTGCCGAGTGTACGTATGTAGGTGTGTGTACATATTGACAGTTTTCGGCACAGCACGGGAGACTTTCATTATTCTTTGCTACTGTGATAGTAGCGCGTTCCACGTTGTGCCCCTTTCGATAGAGCCGCGTGTGGTGGATTAAAGAGCCACCGCGTGCGGCTCGGGAGACGCCGGTTGGCCACCGCTGCCCTGTAGACCAGGCCACCACCAGGGGGTGGCTCCACAGGACGCAGGTTGCCCACCGCTCTTCTACATCAACATTAGTCATACGAAGAAGAGGAAGAAGAAGAACCATGTTCCATAAAGGCTTAAGGACTCGTAGACATACAAGTCGGAAACGTACTCATGTACAGCGTACACAAAAATGTGCACCGATGAGGTTCCAACCTTCCACATGAAACATACACGACCTACAGATAGACCAACTACTCTACAGTGCTCGCGTGATATATGCTAAGAACAGTTTTGCGTCGCAAGTGGTGACCTTTAAAGCCCCATCCTAATGTCTACTTTCATCTTTCCTTTGCATTTCAGACGGTCTGAAACCTTGGAGATGCATTTTACTTTATGGTCCTCCTGGGACAGGTTTGTCTACAATTAATGTATTATTTGTTCTACGCAAAGCCGTGCCTTTTAGAAGTTATTCACATGTGTCAGGAGACCAATTGTACCATTTCTTATCAAATGGCTCTAATCAGAGCATTTGGGAATTGTGCACAAAATATGTTTAGAATTTTTTATACGTATTCTTTTTTTCCAACCAAGGTTGAACCATTTATACATTAGCTCCTTCGGTCTCTCTGTCTTCCATTTTCATGTGATTCCTTTGAGAAGACGTAACATTGTAATTGGTGAATTCGTGAATGAGCTTACACCGTTAAATACTGAACTTTTCCTAAATACCAGGCGGGGTGGAGAACCCCTTTCTTCCTGGGAGCTGAATTAGACCCTCAAATAACTTTGGTGGGTCACACATGAACCAACACTTTCGTCACCTATCACTGCAAGAGGCCCTTACGAAGGCAAGCTATTGAGTGTGCTAAAATTAGCATCACAGAGTTGCCAGCTCAGCAATATTCCCCCTCCTGTAACCGATTGGCGTGGCTAAGATGCCAGCGGTGGCGACGGATACAAATCACTCGCAGGGTGATTAGAAGCGGCGGTGGGACGCGTGAAATAAAGTCGCGGCTCACATCCGGCCCGTGGTAATGCCTCCCACACACTGGTGGTGTTACTGACACGCCGGGCAATTGTTTCGGGCTGGCCACGTAACAATGTTGGCTCCCTTATGTGCTGTGCCTTCTAGGGAAGACGTGTCTTGCCCTCGCTATTGCCGTGGAGATTAAGTCGAAGTTTTACTCCGTCTCCAGCTCAGACCTCGTCTCCAGCTTGTTTGGTGAAACGGAAAAGTAAGTTCTGTGCCACTGGGTTTTCAACAATATGTCGCCCTGCGGGTTGATGTCATGGGTGTAATGATGCATCGAACGATTTGTTGATATCCGATTTTTTTTACTTTGCGATGGATTGGAAAATCAAATCACGCTTACAAAAGATTAAAATTATGTGAGGGGTAAAAAAACGAATTTTGTGGAAGGCTTTTTTGTGCCACACGTGGTGGCCGGGCTGAGACCACGACGTACGTGTTTAGGACCCAGTTTTAATTGTTGGGAGCCTGTCCAGATTTGAATGCAGGATCTCAGCTGTACCAGCTCAGAGCTGTAACCTTTGAGCCACCCAGCCACCCCCTGCCACCCAGCCACCCCCCCCTGCCACCCAGCCACCCCCCCTCCCCCCCACTGCTACCCAGATCAATAGCTGGGTACTATCACTTTAGTTGCCATTGTAAAGTAAGCATTACGTTGCTACGATTATTGATCGCTTTTTTTTTTAACGAGCGGTGGTGGCGCACGCCTCTAATTCAGCACTGTGGAGACGATGGGTTGGTGGATCGCACAGATGTTGTCAAATTCCCTTGCCGTGGGCGTCTGGGTGGTTGCCGTACACCTGCACCATACCCCTTATGAGTTCTCTACCTTATTAAAAAACAATTCAGACCTTATTGGTCACCCCGTGCCCTTATAAATCTCAACGTTCATCCTACAAAGTCCCATCACAAGGGAAAAGCACAAACAAAGAGACAATTTTTTGTTTGCCCATATTGAAACGACTGTACGCCGTATGGACCTGAAAACTAAATGTCCCTGTACAAGAATACGGGGTAAGCTGTATGGGTTCACAGCTATGCTGTACAGTCCTTGTGGGATGGAGTGTTTTCCCATCGCGTGTGTGGGTTTTTTTTCCGGGCGCTTTGGTTTCCTCCCATGTGAACGCTCGTGAATTGGGCGATGACACGTTAGTAGATAGAGGACGGCAGAGCTTGGGCAATTGTTGACCCCCGGCAATCATGTGGCCACCTTCCTGCTTATTTGTGGTTCCTCCTCTTGCCTCTGAATCCTTCTTTTACTTCGAGGGTGAGTGGAATACTGTTTGCGTTATAAGTAAAAATAATTATTATTACAGTAAACACCTTGGATTGCGAGAAACTTGGTCTGCGAGTGTTTTGCAAGACGAGCAAACATTTTAAATAAAAATTAATTTGATAAACGAGCGAGGTCTTGCAATACAAGTAGTACGTATACGCTTTGTCTGCCGAGCGTCACGTGATCACAACTGATATACGAGTGCTTTGGATTACAAACACGTTTCCGGAACGAATTATGCTCGCAATCCAAGGTTTTACTGTACTTTGACCATAATAAATGTATCATCCAAATTGAAAACAGTATAAGTTGTAGCATTACGGGCGTTGTTAAAAGCCAAAAATATAAATCTGTTCAGTTTGTTGTAGTTATTTTGTAGTCTTCAACATTCAATTAAAATGTTCTTTTCATTGCCTTGCAATGAAAAAAAAATGCACACGATTCTTGTTTCACCCAGGATGATCAAGGCGCTATTTCAACAAGCCAGGAGCCAGCAGATGAAATGTGTGAGTGCATCACACCTCGTGCACTCGTCACGCTCACAATGTCTGTACGGTTCCCAGCATTCCGCTTCGCGATTCAAAGCAGGAAACCGATGAGAAAAATGCGTTAACATTCTGGTGAACGTAACTATTTAATTTACCGGGTAAAAGCCCATTGAGCTATTAGTGCTTTTTTCAGAGGCGACCTGGCCATACATGATAGCTCATCAAAGTGGCTTTACCATAATCAAACGTGATAACTTATAGCAGCAGCCAAATGCATCTCAATGCATGTGCCTGAATTTGGAGGGCAAAACTTGAAGAACATGGAGAAAAATCCACTCGACCACCATTGGCAGGGAGAGAGAGAGAGAGAGAGCACGCAGACTCCAAATATACAACAGGCGTTGTCAGGGTCCGGGATCGAACTCGCGACCTATTGCACAGCAGGCGAGGGAGGTAACATCTAGGCCACCGCGGTGCCCCACAACGGCTTGTGGTGCCCGGGAGGGGTCTCACACACACGAACGCGTGGAACGAACCAACCCCGCAGGTGCTGTTCATCGACGAGGTGGACAGCCTGTGTCGCAAGCGCAAGAGCGGCGAGGAGGAGCACGTGCGGCGCATCAAGACGGAGCTGCTGCGCCAGATGGAGGGTGACTGCACGCACGCAGTGGGCGATCGCGACAAGCTCTTCCTCATCTGCGCCACCAACTGCCCCTGGGACCTGGACACGGCGTTTGTCCGCCGCTTCCAGCGCAGGATTTGCATCCCGCTGCCCAACAGGTCTGGCCCCGACACGGACCACAGCATTCGTGTTATTTACGCTTTTTTTTCCTTTCATATAACGTGTTGGGTAACCGCAGTCGCAAAATGTTATCTGTCTCGCCTGGTATGCAGGAGGTTCTGGGTGCAATCCCGACCCTGACGCCTGCTGCTGCTGTATATTTTGAGTTTACGTGTCTCTCTCCCCGTGGTCGCGTGGATTTTTCTCCGGGTCCTCTGGCTTTTCACTCCACATTTAGAATCAACGTCCGTTTGTAGTATCTGGCTGCTATAATTTTCAACATAATGAGTCACTTTGTTGAACTTTCATTTGTTATAGCCAGGTCGCTTCTGAAAAATAAGTGAATGCCTCAGTGGGCTTTACCTGATAAGATAACAAAATGGCTCAGTTTTATTTGTAAATTTTTAAAGTGATTTGTTTATCTTTCCTAAACTTTAGTTTGCACTCCTATCGTGTTCATGTAATGTTTGTTGTTGTAACGTTCTGACCCCGTGCGCCTACTGGACATCTGTGAAAAAGAGCTTTATAGCTCATCGGATTCCTCCAGTATGAAAAAATATTCTGATTCTGTACTTCACAGATGAGTATTCTGCAGTATTTTTACGGTAAGTAGGTGGGGGGGGTGATGTTGCTATGTGGCGTCACATAATTCGGGTAAATTTCTGGTAATCTTATCATTTATAAATTTGGGACTTGACCCTGGCACACTCATGGCCCACCCTTTGTTCAATAACATCACTAAGATCTTTGTTGAATAACATCACCAAGATCCTTGTTGAATAAAATCACCAAGATCCTTGTTGAATAACATCACCAAGATCCTTGTTGAATAACATCACCAAGATCTTGAACTTCCACTGTGAAGCAGGCGGTACGTTTTTATGTTTGGTTAATCCTCCCGCAGCATTAACCGGGGTGGCCGCCCGGCACTCGAACCACGAATCTTTGCATCGAGCGGCAAAACGCGCTGCCGCCTCTTTGCCCTTAACCAGATTGGCGCGACGAGACATCATCAGCAAGTGCATAGGCTCGCAAGAAGTGAACCTGTCCCACGTGTTCATGGAGACCTTGTTGAACCTGACGGAGGGCTTCAGCGGGAGCGACATTTGCAATGCCGTGTCCGACGCACTCTTCCAGCCCATACGCCATGCGGAAAAGGCAACCGCCTGGGTCTCTCTGCCCGGTATAACATTTTTTTTATTACCGGTGTTATTATCCAAATGTCACGGTGTTTGGCATTACCATTGAACATAAAGTGCACTCATTACACAAACAAAGCGTTTGCCACAAATGAACCACAATACCTCGCTGATCTCGTGAAGGAGCATAAATCATCGTACGAGCTCCGGTCATCCTTGCAGCGGCTTTTGCCTGGCCATCGAACAAAGATGGTAACTGCATCGCGCGCTTTCAGATGCACTTCTGCAGTCGTCTGGAATGCTCTTCCTTACGATATTCGGAAGCCACTGGAGCTATGCGCTTTTAAATCTCGATTTAAAACTCATTTCTTTAGAACTGCTTTTTGTGTTTAGTTTGTTGTCCTTCCCCCGCATCTCCGATTAGCTCGGTTGGGTACGTACGGTGCGAAAGAAATTAAAAATACATACATTATCCATATAAAATGTTTGTGGGAATGCAAGTGGATCTCCGCCGCGTTGGTCCAATGCTCCGACACGGACTTTAGTCCGCTGTGTAACCCACTTCTACCCCTCCCTTTTACCCTGGATAAATAATCAAGAGTTGATGTAAACTGGTTGAGTGCCACCAATTTGGTTAAATAATTTAAGTAAAATGAGATCGAAATTAATTTTAAGTTGTAAGATCTACTTTTTAAAAAACATTTTTGTCAAAATTGCCACACTAAATTTTGGTGTAGTTCATATAAAAAGGCCTAGTTTCATATTCATCACCTGTAGCCAGCCATTTTTCGATCAATGACTGGATTAGATAGGATTGTGAGGGTTAAATATCCATACTTGGTGAAGATGGGGCGCAAAGACAAGGGAGTGTAGAAATGTAATGTTCTGCATTTAAGATAAGCACAACACTTTACATGAACATTGTATTTTATGAGCAGTTGGCAATGTATTTGGAAGAGCCACAACATACATTTGTCACACGGATGCGTTTAGGTTGTTACGTAATGCCAGAAGCGGCGATCACCACACTAAGTGGCGTTTATAACAGTAGCGCATTAATGATGGTGCTACATTTGGTCGCGTTTTTTCTCCAGGTGGAAAAGTGACCCCATGCAGCCCAGACAAACACGGCGCAAAAATGGCAACGCTGCGCGATATTCCTCCCGAGCAGGTGAGCTCAGTCGTCATCCGTGGTGTCGAACGTAAGGGATCAGTTTATTAAAAAAAAACTCCCTTAATAGAGGGTTTTTTTTTTAGATTAGATCACGTAAATGTGTCGTTAAACCCGTCACCACCCGACACAGCCAATTAGTAAGGTTTGTCACGTAAACAGAACGTGCCAATTCGTTACTAGTACAGCACACCGGTGTGTTGGAGAGCAAATCCACAACATTTACAATAAACAAAAACATTTACAATTTTGTTTCCTCCTGATGACGATCGCTTGTGTTGTGATCGAAACGTCGTAGTTTTTTTGTTATTTTCTTTCAACCTATCTACGTGACTTTTTCCCGAAAGACCCAAAGAATATTTACAATCTAATCACAGCAAGAAGACGGAAGCTTGTGTTGCCTCCGAAACGTCGTGATTTAATTGTTTTATTTTAATTTATTTTATTTTACCTACGTGACTTTACCGAAAAAACCAAAGAGTATGACACATTTATATTTACGCGTTTACGCGATCTAACCCAAAAAAAACCATGGATGATATTGGTGGCGAAAGCCGATATGTTAAAGGATAATGATGATGATGATGTCACTAATCATATTCTGTAACCGAGTTGTTTCTGTTGCCCTTTGAAACCCTGTGCAGGTGCAGCTCCCTAAGCTCACCTTCATGGACTTAAAGTGCGCGCTGATGAAGGCCCATGCGACGGTGACCAAAGAGGAAGTAAATCAATTCAACAAGTTTACCGCCGAGTTCGGCAGTTGTGGCAGCTGAGGGCAAGCTGCATGCCACGGACAAAGTTATTTCAGTTTGGGATAGAATAGGTGCGTTGGTAAAATCAGTTTCACGATTACCCAAAGCGGTGGAAATGTTTCTGTAATGTTACCTGTGAGAGTTCCTTCCACCTCTTTCAGGATGTCCTTCCGATGTGGAAAAGTAGGCCACAGTACCCTCTAGATAAATACTATTTGGTTCTTTCGGTAAAGTCACGTAGGTATAAAATAAAATCAATTAAATCACGACGTTTCGGGCGCAACACAAGCGTCCGTCATCAGGTGGGACAATCACAGCAAGAAACAATTTCTGAAGTGGGCAAAAAGGGGCTGCTGCAACAAGAGGCCATATAGGCAAGAGAAGGGGGGGGGGGGAGCCAGGTAGGAGAGACAGGGAGGGTGGAGGTGTGGGGTAGTGGGAGTGGAGGCTACAAGTTAAGGTACAAGCACGGCAAAAAATGCCGGGGAGGGGAAGTGAGCGGTGCTGGGAGTGGGAGGGTTAGGAAACTGGAGATGCGGATATGAAGGCAGGCCAAACTTCTAATCTAGATTGAGCCTCTAGATAAGTTTTCTCGCTTTCTCGTGGAGGCCCTTCTGCCAGCAGTGGCGAGAGGATGCAATTGCGGGGATGTGCCTTTACCTCGTTACAAGTTGTAATAGTTGGCTTGTTATTGTGACCACGTGAGCTTGCATGGAAGGATGTCAACAGCCTCCCTCTCAATAACACTTGAAGTTGTTGCAGCCTGAATGCTTTCTTTGAATGTTTAAGTGTAACGTATTAAACGGCTTACAACACACCTATTACATCCATGAAGGCCGCCGCTGGACAGAGCTAGAGTGTGTGCTTGTAGAGACCGATGTAATTTCAGAAAAAAGTTTCATGGGCTCTCCCAACAGTGTTGTTGCTGCATGGCGTTTCCAAACGCCTCTGTGCAGCTTGCTTTGGCTTGTTCTAAAATGTTGACGAGGTTTGTTAATTGCGCACATGTGCCACTGGCAACGCAGGATCGTCACCATAATGTATTAGATTAATTACAGCTCTACAATTACTGTTCAGTTCTTCCTTGATAAAAAAAAACACTGGATGGTCACTTGGCATTATTTCCTGAATGTATGCTACATTTGATGCAGGGTACAAATCATTTGTGCTGGAAGTTAAACTGTTCCCAAAGCACTTCAAACCTACTCTTCATAATAATAATTTAGTTGTATAGTGTGATTCATGCTAATTATATCCCACAACGCTGCACATTAATTATATATAAGGGCCAAATCCTATATATACAGTACATAGCTACTACCAAGCAAATGAAAACCCTCAAGATAAAAAATATATTAATAAAGAAATGGAACTAAAACAAAAGGCACAAACAAGTAACCACAACAGAGAAATGAGTCCACAATCCCAACTTCTCACACAAGTCGGGCACTGTTCATGGCAATGCCAAGGCAGCATGCATGGCTTGGGAGGCCTTCATGTAGCTGTGGATTGAGGCTGATGCATAAAAGAGACTTGTTTTTAAATAGTGCACGTGCAGTGATTAATCTCAGCCGGAGTTGTCTGGGGCTGAGCTCTGGAAAATAATTCGTGTTGGATGTTGTGGTGCCGATATTTTCCACGAGTAATTTGAGACCATGCCGTTACGCATATAATTAGCCAGCGCAATTAACTCCAGCCAATCAGCAGAGAGCGTTTGGGTGTTTTTAAAGTTGTCTGCTTTAGAGTCAGAAAGCGCCACGATCGTAGAGATCGATTCCAACTCCCTTAACTTTTACAACATTTTCAAACGTGTCGATTATTCGATTGTACTTTTTAACAAATCAATAAAAAAAAATCTCCCAACATCAGTGAATGATAATCGCTCAGCCTTCGATCAGCGTTGACGATCACAATCCCGACTCTTGGCTTGAAGCTTTCGTGACTGCAGGAATTCATATTCTACGTGGCTTTACCGAGAGGCCCAAAGAATATACAATCCCTACTCTGTTGAACACGTAGTAGGCTTTCGCGACAAATATGCACAATGAAGGTGTTTTGGGTTAGGGGCCGTCCATAAATGACGTAATGCGATTTTAGACGACTTTTGACCCCCCCCCCCTCGTCACACGGCGTCACAAAAAGTCAGACCCCCCTCAAATATGACGTCACAAAGCTCCGCCCCCCCCCCCAAAAAAAAACATGCTTCAAATCGCTTTAAACTATTGCCATTGTAGCGCGTATTTAATGTGGCGCTGCACTGATGTTGTAGGAGACAACATTTATTAAAAAGTCTTTAATATGTAGACAATATGACTGCCTCTTCAGCTGCCACTATGTCGACCAAATGTAAGGACAACCTGATTTCCAAATTTAACCTCTCCAAAAAGCTAGACGTTAACAAAGTCGTAATTAATCACAGTAACAGTTCTATTTCCGATGGTCTGAAATCTGTATTAGCTAAAAGGCTAAACTTTGCAGTCACAAAATTCTACTCACCTGGTATCGACAATCAAGGGTATTTCCCTGTTCCCAGACGATCTGCTTGTCAGTTTTGATGTAGTTTCCTTATTCATCAAAGTTCCTGTACCTGACACTATCGCAATCATTGAAGACTTGGTTCATCAAGGACTAAACACTGAGGTACCCCCCCTGGTGAGACACTGCTTAACCAATACATACTTCACTTGGAATGTAACTTTCTACAAACAAACTGAGGCACCCCAATGGGCTCCCCCCATCTCCGGTTGTAGCCAACATTTTCATGGAGAAGATTGAGACTGACGCCATCCAGAGTGCCACTCTGCGCCCAACAGTATGGAAGAGGTACGTGGATGACACTTTTGTCATCTGGCCACATGGCCGGCCTGCTCTAGACCAATTCCTCGACCACATCAATTCCATACACCCAGCCATCAGATTTACCATGGAAGTCGAAAAAGATGGCAATCTACCTTTTTTGGATGTCCTAAAAAAAAAGAGACCTGATGGTTCAATGAGCCACTTTGTCTACAGGAAAGCTACCCATACGGATGCTTACCGGAAACTGGATTCCCACCACCATCCATCCCAAAAGAATTCCCTCATCAAGACTGCACCATAGAGCCCAATGCATATCCGACCAGGAACACATTCAGTGAACTCAAGCACGTACACCAAGCTCTTAAAGCTAATGGTTACTCCGACTACACAATCCGCAAAGCTATCACTCCAACCATGAAGAAGGACCCTCTTGAGCCTTTCAAAACCATCACTTTACCCTACATTCTGGGGATCACAAAAAAGATCTCCAAAATCTTGAATAAACACAAGATCCAGGTCAGATTCAACACATCACATAAAATCCGTGATCTGGTTCCGTCTGTAAAAGATGTGATTCCGGACATACAGTACCCTGGCGTCTACAAACTAAGTTGCCTCTGTGGTAGTAGTTACATTGGAGAAACCAAACGACATGTCTCGGACCGCATTCGTGAACACAAAGCAGACCTAAAACACGGTAGGACCAACACCTCGGCCGTGGCAGATCACTGTTATAATTCAGTAGGCTCACATGACATTGACTTCTCCAAGACAGAGGTTCTTTGCAAGCCATCTGGCTACCATGAGAGATTCGTTCATGAGGCTATCTACATATACAAACACAGAGACAATTTCAACCGAGAAGATGGATTCTGGCTTAGCAATCATTGGAAGGATTTGATAAACCATTTCGGGTCTTAATTGATTGTTCACGCTTACGGTGGTTTTCAGACTGCATCCATTATTTTCGTCTCCCCCCTCTTTTCCGAACATAGATGGACTCGTCCATCTGAATAACTGCCAAATCACACCTGATGATGGTTGCTTGTGTTGCAGTCGAAACGTCGTGAGAATTTTATTGTTTTATATTTTTATTATTTCTCTTCTACGTGACTTTACCGAAAGAACCAAGAATATAAGGAGAACGTGTCTATATTTATTTAAAGTTGCGCATTTTGATGTGACGTCACATTTCTCAAACCCCCCCACCCTCATAATCTTAGCTCTTTCGGTAAAGTCACGTTGAAGGGAAACAATAAAATAATAAAATATATATAAAACAAATGTC
Source organism: Petromyzon marinus (assembly GCF_048934315.1). Taxonomy (NCBI): domain Eukaryota; kingdom Metazoa; phylum Chordata; class Hyperoartia; order Petromyzontiformes; family Petromyzontidae; genus Petromyzon; species Petromyzon marinus. The sequence continues at coordinate 1,594,325 of NC_133720.1, read as the reverse complement.
TGACCCCCCCCCCTAAGTGGGTGACGTCATTTACGGACGGACCCTTAGATCGATGTAAAGATAACCCGCCACCACCCCACAGCCAATTAGTACGGTTTGTTGCGTCAACAAAAAGTGCCATTTCGTTACTACTTCAGCACAAAGGTGTGTTGGAGAGTAATTGCAAATGTGGTGGGTTTCAAAATATTTATACTGGAGGAATCCGATGAGCTATAAGGCTCTTTTTTTAACAGCTGTCGAGTAGGGGTGTGTTCATAACGTTACACCAACAAACAAAAACAAACTCTCCCAACACAGCGATGTGCTCAAGTAACTATTTTTGCACGTTTTGTTTACATGACGCAGCTCACTGATTGGTTGTTGGGTGGCTGCGGGGCGGGGGCACGACGCAACGTCTCGGCGAATCCACGCTCAGCGCGCGCGACCCCGTGGCCTGCCCCGCACGCCTCGCCATTGGCTCGATCGAACTTCGCAGGCGACCAATCGGCGCCGCTGTTTACTCCGCTAACGGCAAGTGGAAGTAGTGGGGAGGGGGGTGTTTGGTGGGGGGTGTTTGGTGGAGGGAGGGGTTGGTGGGGGGTGTTTAGTGGGGATGTGTTTGGTGGGGGGGTGTTTGGTGGGGGGTGTTTAGTGGGGATGTTTGGTGGGGGGGATATGTTTGATGGAGGGAGGGGTGTTTGGTGGGGAGAGGGTTTTGGTGGGGGGTTGGTGGGGGGGAGGATTGGTGGGGGGGGATTGGTGGGCGGGGTGTTTTGTGGGGGGGGTCGCACGCCGTTGCGCGTGCGCGCTACCAAATCTCCAGGGCTCGTCGAGGTTCGAGACGCGGCGTTGCGCAGCAGTTAAATTAAAAACATTGGCAGCAGCAGCAGCGTCGCCGTCTCTTCAAACTTCCGCGATTTCCCTTCGACACCCGCCACTTACGATCGATTTGCCGACCGTCTAGCCAGCTCGATTTAAACGCGTGAATAGATCACCCTTACAGAGTTTTTTTTGTGTGTTTTATATATATATTTTTTAAAAAAAACTCAAGAATCCACCACACAAGGCCGCTGTGATGATGCCCCGGGCCGATTGCCAGAGCGGCGCGACCCCGAGGCCCGGGCCTAGCGGATTCAGTTTTCGAAGAGCGACTCGGAGTCGTTCGCCGTCGCCAACGCAATTAAACGCTTAAAGAAACCTTAAACACTTTAAACGTTCGTTACAAATTTTTTTTGCACTCAGAAATTCGCATTTATTGTTGGATTTTGTGATTTCGGGATTTGTTGCTGCATTCTCCCAACGTTCACCTTTCTTCCCCGCCATCTGTCCTCGTAGCACCCCCCCCCCACCCACCACCACCCTACCGTCTTAGAGGCGACTTTCCCCGCGAGGAATCCAGGCGAGCCCGGCGCTTCGCTCGGTCTCGGGCGAAAGCAGCAAATTTTCAGTGCGGGTTTGTGGCTCTTGGCAACGACGGCTAGAGGAGCGAATCTTGTTGTTTTAAGTCGCGCCTCGGCCTAAAAGGATTTATCAGTGACCAGTAACGGCAGTGGGCGACTAGTGGCACGAAACTTCCAGTGCGTTGCGTCGACCGAGGAAGATTTGAACTGTGAAGTTGCTCCGTGGAGTTGCTGCTCCTGCTGCTACTGCGAGACGCCACCGCGACGATGAAGCTCCTCGAGAACGAGAAGTTTGAAGCCATCAACTCGCGGCTCACCATCGAGACGGGCGACTGCCGCATCATTGGCAGGTGTGTGTGTGGTGTGTCTTTGTGTGGTGTGTTTGTGTGTGTGTGGTGTGTCTTTGTGTGGTGTGTATATGATGTGTGTATATGTGTCTGTGTGTGGTGTGTCTTTGTGTGGTGTGTCTGTGTGATGTATGTGTGGTGTGTATATGATGTGTCTTTGTGTGGTGTGTCTTTGTGTGGTGTGTATATGATGTGTCTTTGTGTGGTGTGTATGTTTGTGGTGTGTGTGTGGTGTGTCTTTGTGTGGTGTATGTGTGGTGTGTATGTGTGTGGTGTGTCTTTGTGTGATGTGTCTTTGTGTGTGTGTGGTGTGTATGTGTGGTGTGTCTTTGTGTGGTGTATGTGTGGTCTGTGTGTGGTGTATATGATGTCTTTGTGTGGTGTGTCTTTGTGTGGTGTGTATATGATGTGTCTTTGTGTGATGTGGATGTGTGGTGTGTCTTTGTGTGGTGTGTCTTTGTGTGATGTGTATGTGTGGTGTGTCTTTGTGTGATGTTTATGTGTGGTGTGTATGTGTGGTGTGTCTGTGTGGTGTGTCTGTGTGGTGTGTGTATGATGTGTGTATATGATGTGTGTATGTGTGTCTGTGTATGTTTGGGTCTGTGTGGTGTGTATTGTCTGTGTGGTGTGTATTGTCTGTGTGGTGTGCATATGTGTCTGTGGTGTGCATATGTGTCTGTGTGGTGTGTATTGTATGTGTGTCTTTGTGTGGTGTGTATGTATGTGTGCATATGTATGTGTGTGTGTGGTGTGTATGTATGTATGTGTGGTGTGTATGTATTTGTGTATATGTATGTGTGTCTATGTGTGGTGTGTATGTATGTGTGGTGTGTATGTATGTGTGTATATGTGTCTGTGTGGTGTGTATGTATGTGTGTATATGTCTGTGTGGTGTATGTATGTGTGTATATGTCTGTGTGTGGTATGTATGTGTGGTGTGTATGTGTGTATATGTGTGTGTATATGTGTCTGTATGTGTGTGGTGTGTATGTATGTGTGTGGTGTGTGTATGTATGTGTGGTGTGTATGTATATGTGTCTGTGTGTGGTGTGTGTATGTGTGTATATGTCTGTGTGTGGTGTGTGTGTATGTATGTGTGGTGTGTATATGTCTGTGTGTGGTGTGTGTATGTATGTGTGGTGTGTATATGTCTGTGTGTGTATGTATGTGTGGTGTGTATGTATGTGTGTATATGTCTGTGTGGTGTGTATGTGTCTTTGTATGGTGTGTATGTATGTGTGTGTGTATATGTCTGTGTGGTGTGTATGTGTCTTTGTATGGTATGTATGTGTGTATGTTTCTGGGTGTGGTATGTGTGTATATGTGTCTGTGTGCGGTGTGTGTGATTGTATGTGTGGTGTGTATGTATGTGTGTATATGTCTATGTGTGGTGTGTATGTATGTGTGTCTGTGTGGTCTGTATTGTCTGTGGTGTATATATGTGTCTGGTGTGTGTGTATGTGTGTGTATATGTGTCTGTGTGTGGTGTGTGTATATATGTCTGTGTGTGTGTGTACATGGCGTAGCGGTTAGCGCGCTGCGCTACGAACCAGGCGGCCCGAGTTCGATTCCCGCTCACGACCCACATCGGTGACAATTAGCCTCAAAATGAGTACCTCGTGCGGTTTATTATAAACATCGCCACTGGGGAGACAAAGGCGGTCGGGCGTGGTGCTGGCCACCCACCCCCCCTCGTGTGCCGTGCCGGCCTTCGTAGGTGCTACTCGCTAACAGCACTTGTCCCCTACAGTCCGTGGTGTTGGACTTGCCAGTGATTGGTACCGGCCGTGTCAAGAGGAGGCCCGTGAAGAACGCCGCCGCCGCCGCTGCTGCCGCTGCTGTTGGGCAGTCGGAGGCAGTCGCCCTCGATAGCGGGAGGGCAGGAGAGCGACGCTCACAACAACGAGCGGAGCGCGGGGGCGGATAAAATGTCGAGCCTTCCGCACTTGACGCGGCCTCAATGTGCACCTAGCCTGGCACAGGCGTTGTGAGTGATGAGTGGCGGCTGCTCTTGAACCTGGGGGTTTAAATGCATACTTGTGGTGGTGCATTGTGTTCAGATTTGAAAACGTGTTCGTTGCCAGCTGGTTATTGCCACAGCGTGAGGCTAACCTAAAATCGTGTATACAGGATGTTTATACTCAAGTAAAGGTTCTTCGCTCCACTGCTGGATGAAGGCCAACCTGCGTCGTTTTCGGTGGTGGATTTGTTTTGTTAACTAGCTTCACAATGGGCAAAGTGCTTGTTTGGTGAAGGCAGGGAAGTCTCGAGTATGGTCACATCTCTCATCACCGTCGCTGTTCGCCGCGTTATTTGCCCAGTGCGCCAACCGTTGCGCCACCACTCCCATGTAAAAACGCACCGCGTTCAATGCATGTGGACCTAAACACACCTTAAATAGTTAACTGCTCTTTAGACGTATAGGCTTATCCGCATAGAGCCTTGGTGCAGTGCAGAAAAACCACGGTCACATCTGTCGGTAAGTTCGCACTCCTTGCATTTCCTGGAAAATGTAGAACCCCTATTTAAAATGCATACTGCAACACGAGTATTTAAACGGAGAACGTGGATTGCAATAAATACATGGATGCCATATTTTTCCAATGAAAAGGCAACGTAGATTTGACACTGGCATATTCTTGCAAGCAAATCCAAATCGTTATTTACGCACGCGTTTGAACAATGAGCACAACCCAAAATAATCTCCACGTGCATACCATACCAACAGATAATACAATAACACGGGAATTAGGGGAATGCAAAACCAAACAATCGAAACGCTGAGTGAAACAGCAAAACAAATACCAAAAGTAATATTTAAAAAAAAAACAATAGCTCCACAAAGTAAAGGAAAACCATGATTTCTTAATCCAACATTTAAAATGTGTGTTTGATCTCTTAAGTGTATAGTGCGACTCGTTAAACATACATCCTCGTATGAAGTGTCGTATTTACATACTGTTCCCCTGCGTTTGGCCAGTTCCATTTATATAATTTCTGTTGACTCATTAGGTAGAACTAACCCCACACGTAGCAGAGTTGAGAGATCAAATGATTAAATCTTTCATACCCATACTACTGCGCTGTGCATCAATCTTCATTTCAGCCATAGGCTGCTTAGCAAGAGAGACCCACGGAATATCTTATAGGAGACGTTATGTCGTTAGCATACAGAACAACAAATAATACAGAATACTGATGGAGTAAAACAAATATCAACATTCAAAGGTGTACAATCAGGGACCGCATTTTACAGGACATGGAAAACAACAAGAAATACATAATAAACATACCGAGTTAAGCAGAGCATGCAATCTTACTGGTAGGTGCTTGTATGGGGCTTTACAAATGTTAAAGAATAATAATGGCTCTAGTAAGCATTGGACATTAGCAATGACAGTGTTTCTCTTTGGGTTTCATACAAATGCGAGTTGTGCAAGTTCCAATGCTTATTTGTAACCTTTTGAGACTGAGAGGGTTTTTTTTTTCAATAGAGACCTTGCTTCACGAGTAGGTACTGCAACGGGGCAAGTGGCAAATGTATATCAACAAAGCTTGCAGACGGCACATCCAGCTGATATTTGTTTTCCTTGGTTAGGCTAGCATTGAACATTTCTCTTAAGTGTTGAGCATTCAAGAAATGCTAGCAATTTTGACACACAGAAAACCAACACCATTATGTATGTTGCAAACATTTGCACTCATCATTTTCAAATATGAGCTCTTCTAGTGCATTGAAACACACATGAGGAAGAATGCTTAATTGTAGGCTTGTAAATAGTGGGGAATAACTTGTGGGGGTAGTTCATAGTGTTTTTTCCTCCTCACCCAGTTTAAGAAGTGGACCCGAATGAAAATAGAAGGCTTACATTTAGGGTGGCGATATGGCCCGGAGGTAACACGTTCACCGCTTGTTTGCAAAGGTTTGCGGTTGGTATTTGGCCGGCCGCCCGGGTTAAGACTGATTTTGTATCAACATGCCTTCACAGTCGATATTCAGGATCCCGTGAAGTTATTTTGATAAGACTAGGACATTGTGTGCTGGTGTAACGGTCCAAATTTGACAAACTTAAAATGTGACCTGCGAATTACTCTTTATCGGGATGATACGCGGCGATCCGTGCCCCCAGCTGGCAGACTGATGCCCACTTGCAGGCCGGCACCGAGTCGCCTTGTGCCGTACAGGGACTGGGGGTCCCACTGGGGTGGGGGGACCCCCTTCAAATTTTCGAGATGAGATGTGTAAGGGCCCTTGAGTTGCAGAGACCTTTACGCGCCATGTACTGTCCTCGCAAAGGTTATTATTAAGAAGTTTAGCAGCGACGGGGAAGGCTGCAATTTTAAGAACCAAGTAGATACATTTTATTGTTGTTGGCCCTTGGAATCTAATTTTGGCTCCACCGCAGGAGGGAGAGTCGGGCAGCAGGAAATTTGACAGCAGCACTGAGAGTGACTATTTTCTCTTACGACCTTCAGAGAGGTTACCCAGCCAGCAGATCCACACCCAGGACTGTCCAAACGAGGGTGGAAGCCTCCAGAGAAACCTCTGCACTGCCCTGACTACTGGAATATCATATCTTACGTTTAGCGCCAAGCACAGTGCGAGTAATCAGCTTCGGCTTAACCGAGGGTGGGCAAAACGTTTAAATGAGCTGGGACGATTAATCAACTGAACATTGTAATCGGCTAACTTTATAATGGCCGATTACTTGGACTTGTTAAAAATGGCAGCCTCCCCAACATCACGATTTGCGAAGGTGGGAAACCCTATTATACAAGCCACGCCCAGCATCACGCTGCTGGTGATGTTAATGTTGACATCAAATGCCCTGCCCATCACCTCCCGTCCAGTTCGTGGTATATAGCCGAGTAAATTAAGGAGATTTAACACGTAGGATTTCATGACCAGTATTATTCATAAAGGTTTTTGGGTTAGATCACGTTATTATAAATCTGTCGCAACCCTTCACCACCCGACACGGCCAATCAACAAAATAATGTGTCACGTTAACAAAACGCCAATTAGTTACTTCTTCAGCCCACCGGTGTGTTTGAAGAGTGAATCCACAACATTTAGAATTTGAGTACGACGTTTCGCTGGTAATTACATCCAGCATCTTGTGGCGATTTGCAAATTCTAAATGTGGATTCACTCTTCAAACACACCAGTGGGCTGAAGAAGTAACTAATTGGCGTTTTGTTAACGAGACACATTTTTTTATTGATTGGCCGTGTCGAGTGGTGGAGGGTTGCGACACATAATAACGTAATCTAACCCAAAAACCTTTATTATAAAATGAAGGAGATTATCGGTAGAGCAATCGATCACTTAAATAACTGGATATCTCAGTACTAATGGAAATGCATCTAACATGCGGGGTGTTCCTGAAGGTTTCATCCATAATTAAATCGTGATGGTAAGACAGCATGTTGGTTACGGTTAATTAAAGTATACACCGGGTGGCGTGAAGATGTTGTCGCGAGAGCCTCATGCCTCTAAACCTCCGCGTGTGCCACTGTGGCGTTGGCGATGCACGTCGTATTGAGCCGACGTGTCAGACTGTCGTATTGAGATTTGAGAGAGTTCCGGGTGTTCACCCAACACCTCGGTCGTAATTGTTTAAACGCAGTTGTTGTGTGCCGATGAAGATGGCTCAAAGAGTAAAAATAACATCGGGGTATAAGTGACATGTTGCTGACATTTCAACAACGCAGCTCAAACTGCTGTCAAATTACAATTATTTTTAGACTGGATGGTATCTTTATGGACATCATCTGTTTCGTTCTGCCGGTCGTCTTTATATCACCAACTAGTTAATTGTACCTGTTTCATCAGCTTGTAAGGCTGCGAGTTTGAATTCCTATTCAGAGGGGATGGGGCAACTTGTTGTTCCTCTTGGAGGCGATGAGGCAAGTGCAATTACTCTCCGCACCGAGGGCAGTGCTGTAGAGGGATGTTTTGTCACGTGGGATGTGCTGCAATTTAATTTGGTCAAGTGAGATGACGATGCTTCGTTTGTGCTGGCTGGAGCAACTTGTATCCAGATCACGGGGTCCTTGAGTACAGTGCAACGTTAGCAAAGCGCAAAAAAAACACCCCAGTCCTTCTTGTCTCCTGTGCCTCAGCGGTTGCCTAAATATATCATCGTCCTGCACAGGGAGCTCCTTCTATAATGTAAGGAAAAACAACTGAAAACATATTCTTAGTTCATATTCTTAGTTTTTTCGGTAAAGTCACGTTGAAGAGAAACAACAAAATAACAAAATATATATAAAACAATAAAAAATTCTCACGACGTTTCGACCATAACTCAAACGGTCATCATCAGGTGTGATGATGACCGTGACTTTACCGAAAAAACTAAGAATATGAATTACAGCAGTCACGAAAGCTTTAAATCAAAATTTATATTCTTAGTTCTTTCGGTAAAGTCACGTTGAAGGGAAACAATAAAATAATAAAATATATATGGTCGAAACGTCGTGAGAATTTTTATTGTTTTATATATATTTTATTATTTTATTGTTTCCCTTCAACGTGACTTTACCGAAAGAACTAAGAATATGAATTACTGCAGTCACGAAAGCTTTAGATCAAAATTTAACTGAAAACATTTGACACAGTGGTGCTTGTGGGTAGAGGTTTGCGAGTTGAAATTCCAATTGTCGGTGGGCGCTAGGCACCTCGTGTTTCTTTTATTGCCCTCGGCCCAATGAACGCCGAACAGATAGATCTGGGTGGCGCGTGTGTGGCTTCATGGTTAACGCGCAGTACTATGAACCCATTACAAGAATAAACTATTTTTATTTTACCAGGTGAGGCCCACTGAGCTATGCAGCTCTTTTTCAGAAGCGACCTGGCCACAAATGATAGCAGAAGGAGGTGGCTTATCAGGTGGAAATTAAAAACAGCCGAGTACTTTAAATGCATGTTTCTAAATGTGGAGGGAAAAACCGGAGCACCCGGAGAAAAATCCACACGACCACGGCGAGAGAGAGACACGCAAACTTCAAATATACAGGCATCAGGGTTGGGATCGAACCCACGACTTCTTTGCATACCAGGCGAGGTAGTTAACATCTCGCCACCACGGCGCCCCCGGGCAACAACTAACACCGGTGCTGTGTGATACCTGACCTGGTCCCGGTGCCACTCCCTCCAGCAACCCGCACTGACCATCTCGTGAAATATTGCGTTCAAACAACCCTCGTACAACAACGCGTTGTGGGGAGGCCTTCGTGCGGCAGTGGATTCGACAAAAGCCATCGTGGGGCACCAAGCGGTGGGGGCCTCGTCGGCCACCGCGTTGGCACGCTCCAATAGAAAGAGACACATGCACACACGTCCGTCAAAACGAAAACCAATGCCATCGTTTTTCTCCCAAGTCGTTATCGATATCATGTAAACAACAAAAAACTAATTCACGACCCTGCAGTAGATGCTTTACAGCGTGTCGATCCGTGTCGTTTTGTCGCCGCGGTCAATCAGAATCGAGAGCTACTCCTGCAAAATGGCCGGTGACGACAAGCACATGTTCAAGCAGTTCTGCGCCGAGGGGGAACCGCACCTCCTGCAGGCGCTCTCCCCTCCACAGACGTCCGGAATCAGCCCCAACAAGTAAGGGGGATCGCAGGCCGTGTGTCGGTACCTTTGCTCGAGAGCCACATTCAGCAACGTTCAGCGTCTGACCCTGCCGACGCCACCTTTGGTTGATCGGCAGGTCGCGTGTGGTGGGGTTCATTGCGGGGCACTCTTCTAAGCTGTCTGGTGGTCAGCGTCAAACAGCAGGCCAAGATAATTCTCCAGAGGGGGCTCTCTGGAGCTCGTTCTGGTAGAGGTCCTTGCAAGCGAGTAGCTGCAGGCTGCGCCTTTATCTCTCGTGACTACTCTGAGACTGCCTGGATTGATGTTTCCAAGCGGCGTGGCGACGCCGATACCAACAAGCTGGCCTTGTTTTTGCACCGCGTTCAGATTTTTCGAGCTTCGCAATGTGATTTTTTTACTTTTGAAAAATTACATACATTTGGAAGTGACTCCCCCCCCCCTCTCCACAAAGACCTCATTATATGCAGAACGCGATAGATATATCCACACACGCTAATTTCGAGCAACGTTGTCGTGGTCGTCACGCGCAGGCTGAGCAAGAGCCAGAGCGGGGACGAGGGGGAGCACCCTCTGTGCGACACGTGCTGCCGCAAGACCCTCTTCTACCTGATCGCCACGCTCAACGCCTCCTTCAAGCCCGACTACGACTTCAGCCGCGCCAAGAGCCACGATTTCAGCAAGGAGCCCAGCCTCAGCTGGGTATGGTTCACTACCTCCCCCCTCCATCTCTCCATCCCTCCCTGGCTCCTTTATAACGTCGCACTTGTCTGATTGTGATTCTGCTTTCCACGAACCACGATACCTTGCTGATCTCATCAAGGAGCATAAACCACCACGCAATCTCCGGTCATCCTCAGCAGCAGTGGCGGCTTTTGGCTAACCATCGAACAAAGACGGTCTCGGCATCGCGCGCTCTCAGATGCGCTTCTGCGGCCGTCTGGAATGCTCTTCCTTCCAATATTAGAAAGCCACTGTGAAGCTATGCACTTTTAAATCATCTGGATTGTAAACGCATTTTTTTTAATGAAACTGCTTTTTGTGCTTAATTCGGTGTCCTTCCGCCGCATTTCCGATTAGCACGGTTCGTTACGTTCGGTGCTAAAAAAGTTCAACGTACGTACACACAAGGTGGCAAAGCGGAAATGTAAATCTGCTGAGACGCATCCGGCTGGGTGACGCAGTGGCAGAGCGCTCCACTCGCACATTGAAGGTCATGAGGGCAAACCTCTTGTCGGTGTCAATTCAATTAGAACCGCAGGTCAACAGCGGTTGTTGTTGTTATTACAAGACCACTGTATTAAACCACTGTATTAATGCAACTACTTAACAAGACTGCTAGACTCAAACAGCAAGTGTATTTATTTTATAGAGAGGCAGTCGGTCATAGGCAGATGTCAAAAAGGAAGGTCTCGAGCCTGAACTTGGATGGTGACAGGGAGTCAACAGCACAAGGTTAAAAGAGCAATCTCCCACTGCCTAGGTGGGAGGTTGCAGAAAGCCTTGGTAGCTGGAGGGGAGAGCTTGTGAGAGCGTGAAGTGGTTGGTGAAGGGGTGTGGGCCAGTTGAGAGCCCATTCAGCTGTCACTCGTCACCAATGTTAACCATGGCCTGGACTGAAACTCGGGTAGCTGGGTTTGTGCGTGGCGCGCCAACCGGGAGCGTCACTCGCTGATGGGTTTTTTTGCCTTTGTCTCCCGTGCTGTAGGTCACGAATGCCGTCAACAGCAGCCTCTCGTCGGCGGCTGGAGGAGAATTTGGCGATTTGAAGCCGTTGCTGTGGAAAGCCATCGACGACGAGATTGGCATGAACGAGTGCGACATCTACAGGTAAGTGTGGACGGCGAGTGTGGACGATGCACGGTAGATCCGCTCCCGAGAGAAATGATTCCCATTTTGAAGCGGCTTGCTCGATGGACTAAAGTCCATGTCAGAGCGTTCAACCAACACGGCATTTTTGTGCGTTTGTGTGTATGTTGTGTGTATGTTGTGTCTATGTTGTTTGTAAGTTGTATGTACGCATGTCGAACGTCTTTCGCACCGTATGTAGGTAAACGTGCTAATCTGAGGTGCTGGGGAAGGACTACAGCCTAAACACAAAAAGCAGTTCTCGAGAAATTAGTTTTCAATCTAGATTTAAGAGTGCATAGCTCCAGTGGCTTCCTAAGACAGAGCATTGCAGACGGCCGCAGAAGCGCATCTTTAAAGCGCCGCGCGATGCGGTGACCGCCTTTGTTCGATGGCCAGCCAACAGCCGCCGCTGCTTCGAGGACGATCGGAGTTCGCGTGATGGTCTATGCTCCTCGACGAGATCGGCGAGGTATCGTGACAATTTAAAGGCACGAACGTAGTTCACGATCCCGCGGAACGACGACCTGGAATCAACCTACCACGGGCGCAGTGGACCGCGGTAAAACTGATCCGCGCAGGCCACGCTGACACCTCATGCACAGATGGAAACTCCAAGGGATCCTCTTACCCGCGATTGTGGCCACCCTGAGCAGACGGCGGAGCTCACGGCGACACGCTCCCCTGGACAGGAACAGAAAGGGGGCTCGCTGGTGCTACACGGGCGCTCAGGGTGACACAATTCAGGGGCTAACCAACCTCAAATTGAACGTCTCAATGTGTTGCTCTGTGCCGGCCGCACGCTATAAGGAGACGGCAGAGATGCTGTGTTTGAGCCCGAGATTCATCTACTCACGATTAAAGCAGGTTCTCAAGTGCACCGAGTTGATAGCTGATGGGATGTGTAAACAAATACTTTTCACGTGGAGGGACAGATACGTGTCATAGGTGAATTGTCTGCTATTTATTTTGTTGCTCGTATTCTCAGATGATGCTCTCCATTGTTTTTTTATTTAGTCAGCCTGGTCACCAATTAGTACAAAGAGAAAATAAAATGTCTTTCCCCCCCCCCCCTTTTTTTGGCAGATGCCAACTCAGAGGATTAAATATGTCGGTGTACCATGTAACAAGCTGTCTGCTTACCAAGTGTTGGATGTGATAGGCCTCTTGAACTAACGTCATTGCTGGCTAAATTGGCCTACGTGTACCATGTAACAAGCTGTCTGCTTACCAAGTGTTGGATGTGAGAGGCCTCTTGAACTAACGTCATTGCTGGCTAAATTGGCCTACGTGTACCATGTAACAAGCTGTCTGCTTACCAAGTGTTGGATGTTTAGAGGCCTCTTGAACTAACGTCATTGCTGGCTAAATTGGCCTACGGACAGGCGTTTAGAATTGGCGAAACGAAACCAAGTGTCGCTTTGTAAGCGACCCCAATGCACTTGGCACGTGGGCAGACAACTTGAGTGTCGTTGAACTGAGTTGGTAAAGAAGAGAGACTGGTATATTTTATGGCATGTCAGTACCAGCGAGATGCTGGCCACCCCAATCATGTGGTATGCCAGCCATAATAATTGCTCGCCAATACGAGACCATGTGGGGGAATTTTAGACGGTTTTTTGTGTGTGTGTGTGTGTGCCCTGCAATGAACATGAGGCTGTTAGTCTGTGTGCGTAGGTTTATGGCCACGTGAATTGTTTTCACGGCCGGGCATCTTGGGTCACAATAGGAGCACGTCAACGGCTTTCGTGGCAGGGGCAAACCCCGCAGCCGCTTAATTTACCCTCGACATTTGTGCCCTCCTGTGTCCCCCCTGCATGACCCCGCAGCTACAACCCGGACCTGGACTCTGACCCGTATGGCGAGGAAGGCAGCCTGTGGTCCTTCAACTACTTCTTCTACAACAAGAAGCTCAAGCGCATTGTGTTTTTCACCTGTCGCTCGGTCAGGTGGGTTTTGCCCCCCTTCTGTCGGCGACGACCGCCCGCTGGGCTGAGATGGAGGAGCGAGCGCCGCTCTTACGTTGCCGCTCCTGAGCCGTTGTGGTGGGGTGGGGGGGGGGGGGATTCCGTACCCGCACGACGCGGGACAGTTTTGTGTTTCCGTGTTCGCAACGTCATCGTCGCGCAATGCTGCGCACCAGTGCCCCCCGCCCCCCCCCCCCCCCCCCGCCACTGACCAGTAAAAAGCAAAGCACGCTTTATTGTAAACAACAACAACAACAGGCGAGTTTATAGGAGTAGCGGCTTATTTACGACACACAGACAAAAAAAATCCCCCTGTGTAGCATTCACAGACTGTTGGGGCAAGTGCTGGCAGTGAGCACGGGGGGTGGTGTGGTCAGAACCACGCCCGTCCGCCCTTGCCTCCCCAGTGCTGATGCGCCAGGTACTCACTTGAGGCTGAGTCTGCCTAGGGGAGGCCCACGACCAGTTTAGATATTCACAGCTTATGTTTTTACCGCGGCTGGAAATAAACGCCCATGTCACTTAAGTCGTAGCACCACCACTGGACTTCCACACACAAGAGCCACGCGTTACACGTGTGTGTGCGTTGGAGCCAAAACCTGCTCTGCGATGCACACACAGCCGTACAATACTAACCATTTTTCTTTTACCAGGTAAGGCCCACTGAGCTACATAGCTCTTTTTCAGACCTGGCCACACATATGATAGATCAACGACGTGACTTATCAAGTGGAAATTTCTCGCAGCCAAATACTCTAAACTCGCTTTACTAAATGTGGAGGGAAAAACCGGAGGATCCGGAGGAAAGTCTACGCGACCACGGGGAGGACAAGCAAACTTAATATATACATGCGTCAGAGTTGTGATCGAACCTCATAACCACCAGTATACCAGGCGAGGCAGTAAACATCTCGCCACCACGGCATACACAGGCATGCCCAGTCAAAGCCGCTCGCGCGCACACAGCCACCGGTGTGTGTGGAGGTGAATGCTGACGGTGTCTCCGCTGGGTGTGGTGCACAGTGCGTACTCGCTGCTGCGAGACTCCGGACTCGCCAGCGAATTTGACATGGAGCTGGACGAGGAGGATGGAGTGTCAGACGACTGCGAGGATGAAGAGGCGGGGTAAATAGACGCTATCATCAGCAGCAGCAAACGGTTAAGGGGTTATACATGGTCAGTAACATTGCATTCAATTCCTGGCATGGCTTGATGGCTACACGGTAACCCCCATCAGTGTTTACATTCACGATTGCTCACCACTGTCAGTGTGGTGATCATAGGCGAGGCATTTTAAACATGAAAAAAATGCTAGGTGAGTGGCGGAGAGAGGCCATACCAGGCTTAATGTCCAACATGGAAGGGTAGGCCTTCCAATAGGTGTCTATTTTATGTTTTGAACATGTTAACACCTGTGTTCTTGCCAGAAAGGATAAAAGTCTAAACTTTTTTTTCCCCATCATCTTGATACGGGCAAAAAGGGTCCCCTACATACAAATACCCCAATCTTATATATAAATAAAGGGGGCTCTCTAAAGCTCCCTCTTCCGGGGGGGCCTTCCGCTGCAAGTGGCGTGAGCAAGACATTTCAGGGCTGCACCGCTTCATCACATTGCTGTTGATGTCGGTGTGAAGTCAGGGGAGACTTCACTCGATGTCTTCATGCAGCCGGGCAGAGGGGGTTCCGCTCTGTTGACCCGCGTAGCCCTGTGTTCGTAAGCGAGCCCCTGCCTGCAGCTTCTGTTTCGGCGCTGGGGCTTAACCACGTGCTCGGATTGTCTTTCCCAAAGTGGATCGACGTTAGACCCCAGATCACTGTTATCTGAAACGGCAAGGCAACAGCCCAAGGAGGACAGAGATGGCCAGTGGGTCTGTCTCGCCTTGCGATTGTATATGGCGACAGCTTATGGCATCGGTGTTAACGTAATCGGCATTTTTATCTCGTGTTGGTCTTCGTCCGATTGCTGACAGCCTTGTGGGGTTTTCAACCGGGTCTTAGTCTGTGGCTTTAATTTAGTCATTACATTCTAAGTTAACATTGCACGAAACTTAAAAATAAGCCGTCAAAGGAGTGTTGTTATTCCCAGAAGCAATTTTATTATGTCCTGGTATCATTTGGAGTGGTTACAGCTTCAGTGAATCTCATCAAAAATGTATTAAAAGCTTTGGCTTGTTTAAACAATTCCTGCTTGCTTGCATTGTTGCAGAGGACCATTGGTACACAAATTAAATGTTCTGCTTTGGCCATTAAACAATCATGCTACCTTTTTAATTATTCACATCGTACCGAGGCTGCGCATATTTAAAAAGCCCAAAAAACGATGTCTTGTGAAGAACACGAAGGTCACGATCATTTACACCAATAACATTTTTTTATGTTTCTGTTTGAATTTCAGATGTGGGATGGACTGAGACCTCTACTGGCTGTTGAAGATTGTATCTCTTAACAGAATCCTTTTGAGCCCCATGCAGAGATTTGCAAGTTTGATTATCTGCTTGGCAAACTCCCTGCTAGCTCAGCCCCATGTTTTGTCGCATCAAAGCATCTTACATTCCTTTACAAGGCAAAGCACTGCACTTTTCTCCTAAGCAGCAGAGATTAAAAATATAAAAATCCATGTAAACAAAGCTTGCGAATTGAATGACAAAAAAAGGAATAACTTTGTTCAGAGCAGATTCCAAGCCATAAAAAAAAATATTTCGGCTAAATAATACTCTCTGGTATATAACGTCGCATAAACGCCACGACCAATTAGCCACCCCACATCCATTCGCAGTATTTGTGCACAGTGTCACTGCCGTTTTCTAGTAGATGTTCACACATCACACCTTTTTACACACAGCTATGTTCTCAATCTCGCATGCATCCGCTCACTTATGAGGCACAAGTGAATCTCTTCCCCACGTTTTAATCAGTTTGCGTTTTGCTTCTTTCCAGTAACCCATTTGGACATGATAGTGCAACTGCCATATTCTATAGATGTACACATATCCAACCGTTTCACATATCCGCCTACAACTCAGTCCGCAATGAGTGGGATATGTGATGTACCGTATTATAATTTATCTGGCGGAGTTTCGCTGAGTCTCGGGACTCTTATCAGTCGAATCCTGCATTAGTACGTGAAGTCAATCTCTTACCATTTTGTAAGTGGGGGAAAAAAATTAGTATCAAAAGAAAAAAAAGCATGCATCCGTCGATAATTCATCAACCCGCTTGCTTCACTGCCACCTTATGGCCACTCCGTGGAGCAGCAGGTTGGGTGTCTCGCGATATACAATAATCTCCGCGTGAGCCACCAACTCCGCCACAAAAGCGGTGATTAATGTTTGTGTGCGCGAACGTGCCCGGACAGAGCATTTATGTCTCAAAAAGTGTCAGAAATACGGAACGCGGTTCACGCTTAGAAATATAAGGACCGGCCTTCCATCATGTCCACCAGATCTACATGCGTACGAACAGGGAGGAGGCATGCCTACGATTCTGCAGTAACCACTCTGCATAAAAAAAAACAGTTGTAGCTGGTACGGGGCTATAATGTCAGCAGAGGACAGTGCAACAAAACGTACATCATTGCACGCTCCAGCTACGTTCCTCACCTTCAACCTGCATTGTGAAGTGTGGTCAAAGCATTCCCGTGACCAACACGATGTGGGGAGGCCGTCGTCCAGCAGTGGATTGACAAAAAGGCCGTAAGTGGCCAAGTCTCCAGGAGTTTGTTTCGCCAGGAGATGAACCCCATGAGATGCGTGAAACGGCATTTCGCTCTTGGGATACATCGCACCATTTCGAGTGCGCGGAATATTTTTTGATTAAACGTTTAAAAATGTTCACAAATCTAGACTAAATCTAACAATTTTCATCAAAACAGTTGAGCGAGGCTAGGCACAGAAGGCGATTTGCACTTTTAAATTTGAAATGTACAAGAACTATGACATTCTGGAGAGGAATCTGTTTTAGCAAATCGAGGGAATGCAAAAAATAGGAGGTTTGTATATCTATGCATGTGACCCACAGCCCTGTAAACACGACCGCCCCAGTTTTACATTGCAAAGACATTCTGAAAAACCAGCTGAAATTTATAACACGACACAATGCTCCTCTACGTAACTCGTTGGGGCGAAACTTTTTTTTTAAAATGGGAATCATTTTCGCTCAGCAAACTCGCCAGATGTCCCCAGAGTTTTAACTTTTACAGATAAGTAGCATCGTTGAGAGCTCATTCATCATCACCAGCTTTTATTCTGCCAAAGAGAAATGCTGAATACGTTTAGGGAGTAACTTTTTTCTTTCTGCTTGTGGGGAAGGCCATTGTGTTTTGTGCTCAAGACTGCTTCTCGGAAAGTGTAGAAGCCGTGTACAGCCGTGTACATAAAAGATTTGACACCGTCCCATGTTGAAGTTGCGACCGCGAGTCTGCAACCACTGCTGCAAGATTATTTGTGGGGCACGGCACGGCGTGTTCTGTCTGTGTACATTTACGTTTCGGGGACATTTACTGTGACCTGCAGTTGAAGGACAGGTTTTTGCGGGTTTTCTGTTTTGTTTCTGTAAAAAAAAAAGTGTAAACATTACTTAAAATGCAAAAAAAAATCCAATTAGTTTAATTTGCAGAAAAGCCACAGTTGGACTTTCCGCTGTGTTTATGCAGTTAAATTTTTCAAAGTAATCAGTTGTGGAAATTTTAATTCATATGTTCATTCCGAGAGACGGGCATTTCCTTGTTCCGAATACAGTCATCATCGCTGCCTGAATTACCACCATCACCAGCATACCACCGTAAAAATCGAGAGCATAATAATACTAACAATAAGCACTGGAAAAAAATCTAACATTTTTATTTGTTAATGCCAACTTATGGTATTAGGATATTTTAAAAAATGTAAAGTTAACGTTTTTTATTTCATCAAGGGAGCATGTGATTAAGTGTACAATTTACATTGCAAGTCTTTTAAATATGTGAAGATTGTTTGCCTGCCTATCTTTACAGCACAATGTTTTCACGTCGGATCCACAATTCTAGATTTAAAGCTTTCGTGACTGCAAGGATCCATACTCTTTGGTTCTATTCGGTAAAGTCACGTAGGTAAAAACTAAAACAACAAAAATCACGACGTTTCGGCCACAACACAGTCGGCGCTGCCCTCGGGACAGTCTGCTCCCTTCACCTGATGAAGGCCGCTTGTGTTGTGGCCGAAACGTCGTGATTTTTGTTTTATTTTTTTACCTACGTGACTTTACCGAATAGAACCACAGTTGAGAAGGCGCCAGTAGCTCTGAGAAAACGGAATATCAAAACCAATTGTTTGTGATATATAGCATTTAATAAGACATGAACACCCAAGTTGATGCTTTTGTCACAATGTGTTGGGGGTGGGTGGGGGGGGGGTTCGTGTCCCGTGCTGTAATTCTGTTGCAAGTGAAATTGGCAACGAACATGGTGATCCAGTTATTCGATATGCCCCACTGATTTCTGACGACCCTCTTACAGCTAAAACAAAATATTTGTGCGAGTGGCTCCAGATGTCATGGAGTAGAGTGATAACAGATGTAGTAATTGTATTGATTTATATGTATGTAGAACTTCTTTCGCACCGCACGTAGCCAATCGGAGTGGGAGATGGAGACTTTTTAACTAAAAACGTTGCTTTCTATTTTTTCCCTCACCCTATTATTTATTTTAGTGGGCATCTATAAATGGACCACCGTATATTAACAACACCCCCCCCCGCCTCCCCTTCCTGCACCTGGAATAAACTAAAACTTTAATTTTATTTCAACGCAACAGTCCACGAGCATGCCCGGTCAATGTTAAAAAAAAAACCTGTGAATGTGTGTGGATTACAGTTTTTGCGTGCTTCTGCTTTAAGTGATAGGGTCGCACCAAGCCATTCCCACCGCTAGATTTGAGAGCCTGGCCCGTTTTCATTTGCCTGCTGCCTTTGTCGCCTTCGCAGTAGTAGACATTCGCGTGATCAGACCCCAGTGTATTTTACGAAGTGTTAACCCCCTTTATTCTGAATCGCTTAGACTGTAAAATAGTCACTTTTAATTTCATCGTTTAGATAGTTATTTTGTGTGCGCACATTGTTGACATTTAAAGATTTAACTACTGTTGTACGAAAATGCCGTTTTATTTTTTTGTTAATAACCGTGTAGTGTTTGAGCATACAGTTATGTAAAGCTTGGTTTTTATATATCCGAAATCTAAAAAAAAAATTAAACTGTAATTTGAAGTTTTTTTTATACGTTTAACCGTATTTTTGTGTGTGTCTGGATGCGCACCTCTGTGTATATATAATAAACATGGTCCGTGTATTGGTAGCGTACGGTAAGTGGAGCGCTTGGCACAAGCAAGATGCTTAGTCCCAAGTCGAAAGAGTCCGGGATTTATTAAAACTAAATATGGGGTGCATCAAATATCAGCTGGTAGGTGGGGGGGTGTAGGGGGGGGTGTGTAGGTGGGGGGGGGTGTAGGTGGGGGTGTAGGTGGGGGGTGTGTAGGTGGGGGGGGTGTGTAGGTGGAGGGGGTGTAGGTGGGGGGGGTGTAGGTGGGAGGGGGTGTAGGTGGGGGGGGGGGTGTGAAGGTGGGGGGGGGTGTGTAGGTGGGGGGGGTGTAGGTGGGGGGGGGGGGGTGTAGGTGGGGGGGGGGTTGTGGAGGGGGTGTAGGTGGAGGGGGTGTAGGTGGAGGTGGGGGGGGGGGTGTAGGTGGGAGGGGGTGTAGGTGGGGGGGGGTGTAGGTGGGGGGGGTGTAGGTGGGGGGGGGTGTAGGTGGGGGGGGTGAAGGTGGGGGGGGTGAAGGTGGGGGGGTGTGTAGGTGGGGGGGTGTGTAGGTGGGGGGGGGTGTAGGTGGGGGGGGGGGTGGAGGGGGTGTAGGTGGGGGGGGGGATGATGAGCCACTTTGTTGAGGTTATAATTTGTGGCCAGGTTGCTTTTGAAAAATAATTTAATACCTCAGTGGGCTTTGCCTGGTAGGATGGAGATGGTTTGGGTGTTGTATTTGTACGTGTTGGGTGTTGTGTTTGTACGTGTTGGGTGTTGTGTTTGTACGTGTGGGGTGTTGTATTTGTACGTGTTGGGTGTTGTGTTTGTACGTGTTTGGGTGTTGTATTTGTACGTGCTGGGTGTTGTATTTGTACGTGTTGGGTGTTGTATTTGTACGTGTTGGGTGTTGTATTTGTACGTGTTGGGTGTTGTATTTGTACGTGTTTGGTGTTGTATTTGTACGTGTTTGGGTGTTGTATTTGTACTTGTTTGGGTGTTGTATTTGTACTTGTTTGGGTGTTGTATTTGTACGTGTTGGGTGTTGTATTTGTACGTGTTTGGGTGTTGTACGTGTTGGGTGTTGTATTTGTACGGTTTTGGGCGATTTGTTTACCTTTCTTGCACTCCTATCGTGTTTTTTTTGTAACTGTTTATTGTTGTAACGTTCTGACCCGCCCCTACTGGACATCTGCGAAAAAGAGCTTTACAGCTCATCGGATTCCTCCAACACACGGACTCCTCGACTTACGAACATCCGATTCAACCCGGAACAAAAATCGGCGCCGGTCGGCGGTTTCCCACGGAGCGCGTCCCCCGCGGAACCAACGGGCGGCTCGTGGCCTGCACTGCCGCGCGCGCTCCTCTCACGCGGAGTCGCTCCCCCCCACTAGTGGGGCCGATCTCGCTCGACCGACGCCTGTCGCTGCGCTACGATCGCTTCATTCTGCACGCGAGGACAAACAACGGCGTCGTCCCTTTAATACAAATCCCGCGACGTTGAGCGAGGCTAGCCGCGGTCAATTGGGTTTCCCAGTCTGCTTAAGCGACCTCGTCCGTGTCGCCGGTTCCCATTGGCCGGCAATCGAAGACGTCGTAAGTAACGCGCCACGCTATTGGTCCGATCGGTGTCGGCCGTCGACCCTCCGCCAATGGGCGTCGCTTCCGTGCGACCGCGCGCTTATGCGAACTAGCAAATCCAGCGGCCATTCATTGCTTGAAGCGTCCTTTTTTTTAGATTCTACAGTTAATTAAATAAATGTTAATGCTTTTTAAAGTCACGTTACATTTCCTCGACCGTTCTAAATGTACCATGCTCGTAGATCGGGTAGTATTCCCGTGATGCGACCTTCAAATAGCTTGCGTCAATACTCGAGCTAATTCAACTCGTCGTTTGTGCAACGCAGCAGCAGCAGCATCATTTGTACCGTACTTGCTAACATGCTCGACCGGCCCCTGTCACAGTAACGTGGAATGTCCACCACCGTGGCTCGCGTCTACTGCGAGCGAGAAACGAGTGCCGCTCAAATCAGGAAGTCGCTCAGTCCTGATTGTTCACCGCAGTGGCTGCTGCATTGCCAAATGTCGAGAGGACTGCACATTTGTGATCGGTTTAACTTGATACAACAACGCGCACGACGACGGCAAAAGCGGCCCCGCAATGTGCCCGATCGTAGGTGTAATGTCTGGTGCGGACTTCCTTCGCACCGTACGTAGCTTCGCCGAGACGCTTCCCATAGATGACATGGGAGGGGGCTTCGGCAAAGGATGAGTCCCGGCTGCGGTGTCCATGAGTGACAGCCATGGGTACGCATCATGCAGGGGGGCAGAGCAGCAACGTCCTTTTGTTGCCCTGCACTTCGCGGTTCGGGGCGAGCTGCCGCCCCTAGTCAACACCGCAGCAGTACACGCCTTCTCCCGTGTGGACCCTAAAGATGCCGTGACATCGGCGATAGCCTTGCGGCTCGGGGATTTAGCGCGAATGGTTGTGATTTGCCGTTTTTTTTCCCAGACCTGGCGGAGAACGGCACGGAAGATCTCTGAGTCGCCATGGGTCTCCTGTCCGACCCAGTGACGAGGAAGAAGTTCGTCGGCCTGCTCCTCCGAAACAACACGAAGCTGTGGTGGGCAACGGCATCCGCGTAGAATCCCAGCAGTGTGGCCGTAGGCTGACGTTCGCGCTGGCTTCTCCGGTTACCCGAGTAATCTCTTACCCCGGCTGGCTATCCGCTCGTTTACTCGCCTAGTCGGATAACGCGAAAAGAGTGGGAAAACATTACATTTCGATTTAAAGCTTTCGTGACTGCAATGATTCATCTTCTTTGGTTCTTTCGGTAAAGTCACGTAGAATGAGAATATTTTATCAATTTATTATTTTATTCTCATTCTACGTGACTTTACCGAAAGAACCAAAGAAGATGGGAAAACATTCTCGCCTCTCTTACCATGTGTGACGCTGGACGGGAGGTGAAGCGCAGGGCTTAGTGACGTCAATGGCATCGTCGGCAGTGTCAGCGCTGGGCGTGGCTTGTGGGGGTTTCCTGCCTTCAGGTGGAAGGATGTGGGAGGCAGCCGCCGTTCCTCGAGTGATCGATTCAATTCCCGCTCCCGGCCAACACCAGTGACGATCACGGTACCTGGGCCTCCCCTAGGTTGACCTAAACTAAAACGAGAACCTTGTGCGGTGTGTTAACATCGACACTGGAGAGACGGCCGTGGCGTGGCGTGTTTGTCCACCGACCCCCGCCCCCCTCGTGCGCCGTGCCGGCCTTCGTCGTTCCTCCTCGTGAACGCCGCTTGCCCCGACAGTCCGTTAAAGGCTTCGCGGGCGGTCTTTGTCTCTTTGCGCCCTCTCGACGCCGGCGACGCTGGCAGCGCACTGAGCTACGTGGCGGGCGTGGCGTGGTTCCTGGCGCTGGCGTACGAGCCGCTCAACGCGCGCACCTACGTCTCGGAGAACGCGCTGCTGCCCGGCCTGGTGGACGGCCACTACTCGGACGGCGGCGATGCCATCGCCATAGCCAGGGAACTGGCGGCGCACAAGGCAGAGCGAGAGTGAGTGCACGTTCGCTCGCGCACGCACGGAGCAAGCGCACGGAGTGCACGTTCGCTCGCACACGCACGGAGCAAGCGCACGGAGTGACTGCAGTAATTCATATTCTTAGCTCTTTCGGTAAAGTCACATTGAAGGGAAACAATAAAATAATAAAATATATATAAAACAATAAAAATTCTCACGACGTTTCGACCATAACACAAACGGTCGTCATCAGGTGTGTCGGTTTGCATTAATTTGTTTATTTTTAAACGGTGTATTTATTTATTAAAAAAACGTCAGCGCCACGCGCAGCGATTTGGCAGTTTATTTAGAAGGACGAGTCATCTATGTTCTGAAAAGAGGAGGGGGGAGACGAAAAATTAATGTATGCTGTCTGAAAGCCACTGTAAGCGTGAACAATCAATTAAGACCTGAAATGGTTAATCAAATCTTTCCAATGATTGCTAAGCCAGAATCCATCTTCTTGGTTGAAATTGTCTCTGTGCTTGTATATGTGGATAGCCTCATGAACGAATCTCTCATGGTAGCCAGATGGCTTACAAAGAACCTCTGTCTTGGAAAAGTCAATGTCATGTGAGCCTACTGAATGATAACAATGATCTGCCACGGCCGAGGTGTTGGTCCTACCGTGTTTAAGGTCTGCTTTGTGTTCACGAATGCGGTCCGAGACATGGCATTTGGTTTCTCCAATGTAACTACTACCACAGAGGCAACTTAGTTTGTAGACACCAGGGTACTGTATGTCCGGAATCACATCTTTTACAGACGGAGCCAGATCACGGATTTTATGTAATGTGTTGAAACGGACCTGGATCTTGTGTTTATTCAAGATTTTGGAGATCTTTTTTGTGATCCCCGCAATGTAGGGTAAAGTGATGGTTTTGAAAGGCTCCTCAAGAGGGTCCTTCTTCATGGTTTGAGTGATAGCTTTGCGTATTGTATAGTCGGAGTAACCATTAGCCTTAAGAGCTTGGTGTACGTGCTTGAGTTCACTGCCTATGTGTTCCTGGTCGGATATGCATTGGGCTCTATGATAGAGAGTCTTGATGAGAGAGTTCTTCTGTGATGGATGGTGGTGGGAATCCGGTTTCAGATAAGCATCCGTATGGGTAGCTTTCCTGTAGAAATCCTGCATCCTTTCACTGGAAAAACCACCTCTGCGGTACAAAATTCTACTCACCTGGTATCGACAATCAAGGGTATTTCCCTGTCCCCAGACGACCTGCTTGTCAGTTTTGACGTAGTTTCCTTATTCACCAAGGTTCCTGTACCTGACACCATCGCAATCATTGAAGACTTGGTTCATCAAAGACTAAACACTGAGGTACCCCCCCTGGTGAGACACTGTTTAACCAATACATACTTCACTTGGAATGGAACTTTCTACAAACAAACTGAGGGCACCCCAATGGGCTCCCCCCCATCTCCGGTTATAGCTAACATTTTCATGGAGAAATTTGAGACTGACGCCATCCAGACTGCCACTCTGCGCCCAACCTTATGGAAGAGGTACGTGGATGACACTTTTGTCATCTGGCCACATGGCCGGCCTGCTCTAGACCAATTCTTCGACCACATCAATTCCATACACCCAGCCATCAGATTTACCATGGAAGTCGAAAAAGATGGCAAGCTACTTTTTTTGGATGTCCTAATTAAAAAGAGACCTGATGGTTCAATGAGCCACTCTGTCTACAGGAAAGCTACCCATACGGATGCTTATCTGAAACCGGATTCCCA
Organism: Petromyzon marinus; assembly: GCF_048934315.1. Classification (NCBI taxonomy): domain Eukaryota; kingdom Metazoa; phylum Chordata; class Hyperoartia; order Petromyzontiformes; family Petromyzontidae; genus Petromyzon; species Petromyzon marinus. Next base: position 1,569,620 of record NC_133720.1, on the reverse strand, counting down.
CCACCATCCATCACAGAAGAATTATCTCATCAAGACTCTGTATCATAGAGCCCAATGCATATCTGACCAGGAACACATAGGCAGTGAACTCAAGCACGTACACCAAGCTCTTAAGGCTAATGGTTACTCCGACTATACAATACGCAAAGCTATCACTCAAACCATGAAGAAGGACCCTCTTGAGGAGCCTTTCAAAACCATCACTTTACCCTACATTGCGGGGATCACAAAAAAGATCTCCAAAATCTTGAATAAACACAAGATCCAGGTCCGTTTCAACACATTACATAAAATCCGTGATCTGGTTCCGTCTGTAAAAGATGTGATTCCGGACATACAGTACCCTGGTGTCTACAAACTAAGTTGCCTCTGTGGTAGTAGTTACATTGGAGAAACCAAACGCCATGTCTCGGACCGTATTCGTGAACACAAAGCAGACCTTAAACACGGTAGGACCAACACCTCGGCCGTGGCAGATCATTGTTATAATTCAGTAGGCTCACATGACATTGACTTTTCCAAGACAGAGGTTCTTTGTAAGCCATCTGGCTACCATGAGAGATTCGTTCATGAGGCTATCCACATATACAAGCACAGAGACAATTTAAAGCGAGAAGATGGATTCTGGCTTAGCAATCATTGGAAAGATTTGATTAACCATTTCAGGTCTTAATTGATTGTTCACGCTTACAGTGGCTTTCAGACAGCATACATTAATTTTTCGTCTCCCCCCTCCTCTTTTCAGAACATAGATGGACTCGTCCTTCTAAATAAACTGCCAAATCGCTGCGCGTGGCACTGACGTTTTTTATAAATAAATACACCGTTTAAAAATAAATACATTTATGCAAACCGACACACCTGATGACGACCGTTTGTGTTACGGTCGAAACGTCGTGAGAATTTTTATTGTTTTATATATATTTTATTATTTTATTGTTTCCCTTCAACGTGACTTTACCGAAAGAGCTAAGAATATGTAATAATTAGTTAAGTGATACATTTATGCCATTGTAAGATATACCTTGGTACTAATTTTCATTTATTCTGAGTGCGACCATTCCAAATGTAGTTTGTTCAGGACATTTCCGACTGCATCAAGTGGACAAATAAAAGCAATCATGGTCTCATTCTGTCGAGCAAAGGCCTTAAGTATACTGCTGCTCGCCAACAGCATTTGCCCCAACAGTCTGTTAAGGCTACACGGGGGTGACCTTTGTCCTTTGGTGTCCGTCCGGGCGTTGGCAGCGGCATGCCGGTGGAGTGGCTGGTGCGTGCGTTGGAGCAGCGCGGGCTGGAGGTGCACACCCAGACCTTCTCCCGCGTGCTGCCCTTCCCCGACGAGCTGCGAGAGCGCTACGTACGTGAGCGCTGCGACCTCGCCCCGTGTACCGCCTGCACGGGGCGACTGGCCCGGCGATTTGGAATGCGTGACTGCATACAGAATCGGGAACCGTAAAAATATTTATGACACGCTGGAGGAATCCGATGACCTACGATGCCCTTTGTCACAGGTTTCCGGTCGGGTACGGGTAAGCATTTTACAATAACAAACGATGCACAAAACACGATAGGAGTGCCAAAGTATCAACACGCACGTCGCGAAATCAGATTTCACCGATGGACTGTTGTTGTGGACGAGTGTACGTTCGCGCGCGGCGTTTTCCAAAACGTGATTGCGATCGGTTGTTGATATGGTGGCGTGTGATCAGACTGAATGTATGTTATGTGTGTTGAACTTCTTTCACACCGTACGTAGCCAACCGTGCTCATCGGAGGAGGTGTGGGGAAAGGACAACAAACTAAACACAAAAGGCAGTTTGAAAGGAATAGAGTTTTCAATTTAGACATGCGTCGGACCACAAGGTGTGATTCCATGTTGTCAGACCCAGTGATTGGATGACATCATTATCACCATAAAGTTGTAATCAGTGGAAATCGATATCAAGATCGGTTCTGCCCTCCCACTTTCACCAAGTCTGCATAGACCAGCGTGATGAAGTATGGGCAATAGCAGGTGGGGAGGCCCTGACAAAGTCCCAAGCGTTATTTTGCTTTGATCACGCAATTCGATCGGGCCGAGCGTTCGCTTGGCCCGATCTCAAACGAGCGTCGTCGTCGGACCGCGATTGCCCAATGCCTGACCCTGGCGCGTGCCCTTGGCAGATGGTGCGCGGCACCAACGTGTACGGCATCGTGCGGGCGCCGCGCGCCGCCAGCACCGAGGCGCTGGTGTTCACCGTCGCCTTCCAGCCCGGGGAGCGCAACAATCAGGCGACGGGGCTCGCCCTGTCGCTCGCCGCCCACTTCCGCAGTACGCCAGCCGTGCCGGTGCCGCGTGACGGACGCGCCGCTTCGGGGGGCCTCCTAATGGCCGTGTGGGAGCGCCGAGACGCTCTCAAACTCTTTTAGTCGTCGGCCCGACGGCAGGCCTTTGTCTCAAACGCCACCCCCTCCCTCCCCCCGGTCCTGTCCGACCCAGAGCGCTGTTTTTTCATTTTCCTGCGTTGGCCCCTTCGAGTCAACAAGCAGCGTGTAACGTCCCATATCCTGTCTCTGGTTACATTTTACATTTCAAGCGTGGAAAGTTGCCAGTTCGAGCCTTGGTTGCTCGTCAAGTTTTTAAATAAATTATCGCCAGCCCATACTCCTATATGAAGGCCTCCCCACGCCACGTGGGTCACAGGAGTTGTTTGACTACTTCACATTGGTCAGCGCAGATTCATGAAGGAAGGAAGGGGGCCCCAGAATTATTGGTTCACATATCACTCTCGCCACTGATGTTAGCCGTGGCCAGGAATCGAACTCCGGTTGCCGTGTCTGTAGCACAGTGGCGCTAACCCGTTAGCCACCCCGTCACCACAGTGCCTGCACTATGATGATCGCGCCTCTTACTTCTAACTTCTTAGACGTCTCTCTCTTGCCTCTCTCCTGCGTTTAAACTTTCTTGCCTTTTTCATTTAGTAAAGCTCAAGATGCGATAGCATTTGTACGCAAGTACAAGGACTCCTCTACTTACGAACGAGTTAGGTTCCAGAGTTCTGTTCATCAGTCGATTTGTTCGTAAGACCAAACTTTACTCCTGTTGATTACAAACGTGTCGTACGGCGTGTACAATAAACACGTGGAATGGCTTTAAAAATTGTGTAATCTCCTGTAGATGTAGATGCCACTGGTTCTTCATGTTCTGCAGATGTAGATGTCACCACCGCCATCTATGGCGCAGCGGTTGAACTTGCAACTCTCGATCCGAACAGGCAACTGGACATACGGACAGATTGTTCATATCTCTGAAAGTTCGTCAGTCGAATGTTCGTAAGTAAAGGAGTCCCTGTATGTTGAACTTCTTTCGCACCGTCCATAGCTCAACCGGTGACGCAATTCAAGAAGCCATTTGTGTGCGTGCGTGCATCACAGGGCAGGTGTACTGGGCCAAGGACATCATCTTCCTCTTCAATGAACATGATCAGATCGGCATGCAGGCGTGGCTGGAAGCGTACCACGACACCAACCTCACCGGTAAACGGTCAACTTGCATGCCACCCACCACCGCACGCTTAGCCCCATGCCAATTTAGTAGGCACTCTTTGTGAGCAAATGTGTGGAAAATGATGTAGCTTCATATTAAATAGTGTACCGACCGTACACGGGCCTGTGCCCACAAATAGTCGACATTGATCTGACGACGTTTGGGATGATTGACACAAAATTACGATGAAAATTATGATGACGAAGATAAATTGGCCGTTTATCTGATCACCTCCGATTAGCACGGTTGGCTACTTACTGTGCGAAAGAAATTCAACATACATACAATTGATGGCTGTACGGCAAGTAGGTCGCAGTAAATGCCACACGTTGGTCTCGCTCTGTAAAACTGAACACGTGGATTAAGAGTGCGTATGCGAATTAGACGCCACTCGTAGGGATGCTGGCCAGTGGTCGAGACTAACGGTGGAGCGACAGCCGATGGATGGAACTCGCCTGAGAGTCCGTCCACCACGGACGAAGAGGAGCGAGGAGATCGGCTCCGTGTGCAGGTGCTGGGTGGATCGTGACATCGCCCGACTGAGAGATCGTGACAGCACGAGAGAGGCCTTCCATCCTCAATGGATTGATCATGGCTGGTGGTAGTGATGATGATGGTAATATCAATGCAAGCCATGTGAATTTCGTCTCCGGAAACGCAGACCTGTGCTTGTTGTTGCTATTGTCACGATTGTTTTGTCGTCGTTGTCGCAGGCATCTCATCGTCGGTGATGCGAGGCCGAGCGGGCTCCATCCAGGCGGCGCTCACGCTGGAGATGAGCAGCGATGTGCTCACAAGCCTCGACCTGCATCTGGAGGGCCTCAACGGGCAGCTGCCCAACCTGGACCTCGTCAACCTCGTCCACGTCATCTGCGGCAAGAAGGACATGCTGTGCACCATCCAGGGCCAGGTCAGCGCGCTCTCCGCTCCGCACCGCAGCAGCGCCGACGTGGCGTTTGAACAACGCCCGCGGCATAGCCTCGCACCGCGATGCCCAGCGGCAGCCCCCTCAGTTAATACTGCGAGCTTACGAGGCCCAGCGGCAGCCCCGGTTAATACTGCGGGCTTAACATGCCCAGCGGCAGCCCCGGTTAATACCGCGGGCTTACAATGCCTAGCGTCAACCCAGGTTAATACTGCGGGCTTACGAGGCCTAGCGGCAGCACCGGTTAATACTGCGAGCTTACGAGGCCCAGCGGCAGCCCCGGTTAATACCGCGGGCTTACAATGCTTAGCGTCAACCCCGGTTAATACTGCGGGCTTACGAGGCCTAGCGTCAGCCCCGGTTAATACTGCGGGCTTAGGAGGCCTAGCGGCAACCGCGGTTAAGCACGAATCTCTTCACGCCTTCCTCTCCTCCCCCACACCCTCCCCTCTCCCCCCCCCCTCCCCGATTTGTGCGCAGCTGATGCACCAGGACGGCGAGTCGTGGGAGGGCTACGTGCAGAGCCTGCGCACCGTGATGCTCATGGCGCTCAACCAGGCCTCGAGCCGCCCCACGGGCGACCACAGCCTCTTCCTGCGCTACCGCATCGAGGCGCTGACGCTCCGCGGCATCAACAGCCTGCGCTCGCGCAAGATCGGCGCCACCACGGTGGGCGGGTGCGTTGCTCGCGTCCGCCTCGTCGTGATGCCCTTTTCCACACCCCCCCCCCCACCCCCTTCCCCCCCCCCCCCGAGCCGTCGCTGATCGTGGGCGGTGTGTATTTAGCGCTTTACAGCCAGCCAGCAGGCGTGGCGCGTTAGCTGCGCCCGCCTGCGGTCTTTGTGCCCAGCTAGAAGCGTGGGGCCACGATGGCTCCTGTCAAGGTGACCTCTCCGGTAGGAACAAAGCTGAAGTTGTAGGCGAGTGCGATGTCTACGTCACCGTGTGTGTCATGCGGGAGCTTGATAATAACAATGACATCCATAGTGCCTTAGCATGGCACGATAATGCAGGAGGGTGCTGAAGATGATCCGTTATGTACCAAACAGTACACTTATTGTTTGCTTGCTCTTATGGAAATTACCACATTGAAAACTGAGCCAATTGATCAAAGTAGTTAAATTAAATATACAGGCAATACGCCCTCCTTCCCATATCTGCCCATCCACATAAAAAATAAACATTTTTACACATGTCCCATTAGCAGCCATTACTACCTTCTGGTGGTGAATGTCATCGGCAGTATTGATTTAATCCAAGCAATCTCTGCGCTGGTTTCGACGCTCAGTGTCTCGTCAGCGGCATCGGCCTCTCTTTAAACCAATGCTGGTGAACGACCAGATGTTAACTTGTTAAATAAGTCAAGGACACCCCTCCCCCCCCCTCTCTGAGACACGGGGCGGGCGGGCAGGGTGGGGTGTACTCACGCTCGTACTGCTCCTGCTGTGTCGCAGGCTGCTAGAGGGCATCTTCCGCAGCCTCAACAATCTGCTGGAACGCTTCCACCAGTCGTTCTTCTTCTACCTGCTGCCCTGCCTGCACCGCTACATCTCCATCGGGCACTACATGCCTGCCTTCGGCTTCGTCATCCTCGCGCCCATGCTCAAGATATCCTGCGGCGAGAGAGAGAGGCCTCACCGGACAGAGCGCGGTAGCGAAGGGATGTGGGCCGTGTGGCTCCGGGGAGGGTCGGTAATAATAATAATAATAATCATGTCATGTCATGAAAAGAGAAAATTGAATCTCTCCAATCGGGTTACAGCGACTGCTCGTCAAGTTCCGCGACGCGGTTGGCAGAGATCCACCGGTCGCGAGCAGGGCCGGATCGGCGTTGGCGGAATGCGTTCGTGGAACCCAGAGCTAAAATTGCACCGATTGGGGAGGTGGGAACTGTTGCTTTCCCGTAAACTTTCCATTACTCACGCGGGCAATTGTGACGCGCGTGTTTCGCGAGCGGATTGGATCGACGACGCGTCACCCCCCTGGCCCGCTCGGAGGCCTTCGGGCAGCGAACGCGAGTTGGCGCCGCGTCGATTTCGCCGCGCGTTTTTTCCCGCGTTGGTGACGACGACGACGATGGCTATTTTGGCGGTTTTGTCGGCGGCTGGGGGAGGACGTCGGAACGTCCCGAGTGGAGCGTAGGCGCGTTAGGGCGGGCTGCGGCAGCGCTTTCGCCGGGCCGCGCGTCTTTATTTCCTTGACCCCCTACCCTGGGCACATGGTGGAGCTGTGGATCCAGCTGGGACAGGAGGAGGAAGGGCCCAACGGGACGGCGAGGCGCGCCGAGCCGGCGGTAAGAACCCCACGCCGGCATCACGGCGGCACGCACGCCAACAAAGGGACACGTGGTGGTGGTGGGGGGGGTGCCTGAAGGTTGGCATCCGGGTGGCTCGGAGGTCACGGTGGCAGCGCCGGCACCTCGTGAGACCGGCAGTTGGAATCTACGTCTCGGGCACTCGTGGTTCTACTTTACTTACCTTGCTTATCGTGTTTTTGTACTGTCCGTTGTTGTAACGTTCTGACCCTGATGCTGGGTCTTCAAGTGTTGCAAGCGGACGTTCCCAGTCACGTCGCCATTGACTGCAATTGCAGTTAAACCTTCGCCTTGAATTTGTGGTGAAGTATGCAACAATTGTCCACGTGGTGTGGAGAGGCCCTCAATCAAGGATTGCGGGATGGGCCGTACACGTAACTTGTACGTACACAGATGTCCCGCACGAAAAGAGGTGATTACAATCAACTGTCTCGCCTAGTGAGCTAACACTCGCTTAACTATACACGCGCACACACACACATGCTTGCATACACATGCACGCACATACACACACCGCACATGCACAACACACACAATACGTACCCCATGCACGCACATACATACACCACACACACACACCATGCATGCACGTACACCACACATACACACATCCCACATACATACACCACACACACGCTGCACGCATGTACGTACACTACACACCACACCACACGCACACCACACCACACATACACAACACACACCACACATACCCCATCACGCACACACCACACATACACCATGCACGCACACCACACATACACACACGGCACATACGCCACACACCGCACACACCACACACACCACACACCACACACACACCGCACACACCACACACCACACACACCACACCCCAGGAGAGCCAGTCGGTGCTGCTGTTCCTGGCGGCCCCCATCACCATCTGCCACGCCACGGGCCTCGCGCTGCTCTACTTGCCCACGCTCGCTCAGCACGAGGCCGCCGAGTACTTCGGGGTGTCCGAGACGGAGGCCGTCACCTTCACCACGCTCGCCATTTACCTGGCCGGCATGGCCCTGCCCCACCAGACTCACCGGTACGCGTGACCTCACGTTGCGTCTCGGTTTTTCCAGCGCGCAACCGTGGCACGGCGCGGTTCAGAAGGCGCCCGCGTTGTTTTTCCACTGCGGGAAACCGAGCCGTGCCTTGGGCGTCGCGCGTAGCGAGCGAGTCGAGAGGCGCGTAGGGGATGCCGGGGGTGATGCCGGGGGTGATGCCGTGTCCTCACGCACGCGCACGGACCGGCGTTCAGTAGCGCGGCACGCTAACCGGTGCGCCGCCTCTCCCCCAGCCGTACGGTGCGAGCGCGAGGACCCGCGCGGGAGTTTCACTTCTCTCTGCGTGATCCCTGCCTCTGTGGGTAACCGCAGGGTCCTGCTGGGCTCGGGGACGCGCCGAGGCTGGATGACGCTCAAGTGCGTGACCCTGATGTACCTGTCGGTGCTGCTCACCAGCATCGCGCTTATCAACTTCTCCCTGGGCTTCCTGCTCGCGGTCGCCATGGTGCCCATCGCCACGTTCATCACGCCGTCCCGTCGCTGGTGACCGAGGCTTCCATCCCGTTTCGTTTACCACCCTCGGCGCTGGTGCCGTTAGAGTAATTAACAGCTCCTCTGTTGTGTTTTCTGGTTGTACGGTGTATGAATGTTGTTGAACTTCTTTCCCCGTACGTAGCCAACCGTGTGAAATCACATCAGGGGAATACAACACAACCGCATCTACCCTGTCACTCTCACCCCCTCACCCTTTCGCTCACTCACCCCCTCACTCTGTCACCCTCTCACTAACTCACCCTGTCATCCTCTCGCGATCTAACCCTGTCACCCTCTCACCAGCTCACCCTCTCACCCTGTCACCCTCTCGCCTTCTCGCCCTCTCACCCTCTCACCAGCTCACCCTCTCACCCTCTCACCAGCTCACCCTCTCACCCTCTCACCCTGTCACCCTCTCACCAGCTCACCCTGTCACCCTCTCACCCTGTCACCCTCTCACCCTCTCACCCTGTCACCCTGTCACCCTCTCACCCTGTCACCCTCTCACCCTGTCACCCTGTCACCCTCTCACCCTGTCACCCTGTCACCCTCTCACACTCTCACCCTGTCACCCTGTCACCCTGTCACCCTCTCACCCTGTCACCCTCTCACCCTGTCACCCTCTCACCCTCTCACCCTGTCACCCTGTCACCCTCTCACCGTCTCAGGCTCCTGCAAGTGGTGCTCCTGCTGCTGGCGTCCCCGGCCGTGCTGCTGCTCGTGTTGCTCGCGCTCCGCTGGGAGCTGCTGGAGGTGCCGTGGCAGCCGCTGGACGCGTGGCTCGCGCTGCTGCAGGCCCTGGCCGAGGCGGTGCTGAACCACCACCTGTACGGCGCCCTCGTGTTCCCGCTCGCCGCGCTCGCCATCTACCCCTGCTGGCTCATGCTGTGGAACGTGCTCTTCTGGACGTGCTGAGCTCGTATCGCATCCATAGACCCCCCCCCCCTGGACCCGGATCCCCCCACCCCCCAGACCCCTCCCACCCCCCCCCCCCGAGTCCCCATCCCCCAGGCAGGTCCCCATGTACCCGTTGCTTTTTTCCGAGCGCGTAGGGCGATCGAAATTTTACGAGGCGTGGGAATGCAATTTGCCAGGGTGGCGCAGTGGCACACACCTCTTCGATGCGCTAATATTGTGGTAAAGGAAAAGTTCTGGCGCTCGGCAATTGCTTGCACGGCGCAGCTGGGCGGTCGCACGTTCAAGAGCGCCGATGCTGGCGCCGTTGCGATCCGGGGGTTCAAATCTAGGTCTAGGCCGCCTGCGATCTAGAACAACAACAATAATAATAATAATGGTGAACTTGCGACGCGGCCCTTTGAAGAGAGAACGACTCGGAAGGCGCGAGGATGCCCTAGGCGAGCGGGAAGGCGACCACGCGCTGAGCCGGTGCCAACATTTGCCAAAGCTCTGCGGTCCTCTACGTGTTAAGATGTCTTCAACCAATCAATGAGTGTTTTTGCACGTGGGAGCGACACTTTTCCCATGCAGACGGAACGGGCGGCGTCCACGTTTTTTTCTGTACTGCCGTCTCCTGGCAAGCCACGGCACTGCACCTCCTGGACGCCCACGCGAAGGGAGTTTTTCAACATTTGTGCGGCGATCTACCAACCCTCACTGCCTTCACAGCGCTGGATTGCAGGCGACGTGCAGCGGCGTAGCCGCCACCACAATCACCACCACCGCCGCTGCCGCCACCCGGCTAACGTGGCCGCTGCAGCGTCGCGCGAGTTGATGGCCTCGTGGTCTCGGCCTCGTGGTCTCGGCCAGGCGGCCGGCGGCTGCGCGCACGACAGCCACCCTAAGCGACGAGGCTGTGACGCGACCGGGCCATGTGAAGGGTGAGGCCGCTACACAGCAACAGTGCAGGGTTGGGTGCGGGCCGGGGGGTGAATAGGGCACACGGCTTTGCACGCTGTAAGTGAAGAGAATGTCGCCAAATACTCAACCTGGAATGTCACTCGCCTGCGTTTGTGTCTGCGGAGAGCGGCGGCGTAGAGGTTAGCGCTACGCTGCGCTACGAACCCGGCGGCCCGAGTTCGATTCCCGCTCACGGCCAACACCAGTGACGATTACCTGAACCGGTCATGGGCCTCCACTTAGGTTGACTCAGCCTCAAATGAGCATCAGGTGTAGTGTGTTAAAACACCAGCACTGGGGAGACAAAGGCGGCCGGCCGTGGTGCTGGCCACCCGCCCCCTCGTGTACCGTTCTAGGCTTCATAGGCGCTGCTGGATAACAGTACTTGCCCCAACAGTCTGTTGCAGGCTATACGGGTGGGGGGGGGGTGATCTTTGTCTTTTGTGTGACCAACTTGAAAGAATGCTTGTGAATGAGGGGCAGACTTAAGAATGAAACGCCGTCCTGTCTGCTGCTGCTGCTTGCACGGTTTGTGCAGCAGCAACAGCAGCACATGGAAGTGCGCCGCCTGGTCGTTGTGCTCCACAACTCTCCAGAGAAAAACAAAAACTTTTTGGCCCAATGTGAAGCTTTGATGTGTTTCTATCTACTACTGTCCCATAAAAAGCCTCAAGGCAATATTTTTTTTGTTCCCCCGTTTACATTTCTGCTGAACGGTGGAGACGGTTGTGAATGCTAATGTGTCTCGGTGTTTTTGCACTGAAAGTTATACAATCTGAGAGTGATTTAGATTTACAAGGCACCCTTTAAACAATGTATCTCGGATCGCCATGCATGTAAAGAAGGGCAATAATTGAAGTAACCGGGGGGGGGGGAGGGGAGAGAGACTCCAGAGATATGAGGTAGTAATTTGAATGTGGTGTGCGCTGCGTACAGCAAGAAATAAAATACAGGGACTCCTCTACTTACGAACGAGGTCTGTTCGTAAGTCGATTTGTTCCTAAGTCCAACTTTACTCCTGTCGATTCCAAACGTTGTACGGCATGCACACTAAACATGGTTTGTTCGTATCTTTGAATGTTCGTAAGTAAAGTCCCTGCAATTATCTTGAATAGGATGTAGAACAACCCCGCAGGGCAAACGGCGAGAGGTCAATTTAGAGAGGTGCGTTTTAAAGGTAAGACTTCAACAAAAGTGAAACCAATGACTCCGATAACCAAAGGCGAAGAAGCGTTCCGCAGTCTGGGGAGCTGCGCTGTAAAACAATCCCCCAACAGCTTCTTGAAACGGCCGGGCCTTGGCGGAGATTTCCCAAACGGAAGCATAAGAGTTACACTCGAGTTGAATCCAGTTTGCCTTCATGCAGTCTGTGCGAGAGGGGTGTTTTGTTCTAAGTAACTTAAAGTATTTTTTTCTCTCCAATCAAAAAAGTCACGTCTTTATAAGTAACGGGATATGGATGAGGTGAAGGATTTTGAATAGGACCCGCATGTGCTGTGCGTTAACAAATCTCCACGTGGTCGTTGAGGGTTTGTGGGAAGCAATGTGTGTTTGGAAACCACATTGTGCCATCTACTGTACTATATGTAACAATTCACGTCTTGCCCAGTGCATCTTACCAATGTGTACACCCACAAATTGAGAAATGTAGTAAATTAAACTTGCTGTCTGGTCTGAATTTCTGTGCCATTGTTTATTCATTCGCAAAAGGTACGTCTTATTATTTACGCATGCACATTGTATTGCGACGGCGCATTCGCTGCAGTGAAAGTGTTCCCATTTGCTTTGTGAAATTAACTTCCATCGTGTATAATTTCACTAATGTGCGTGGCCTATTCTTTTGCTCACAAAATCGATGACCTCACTAAAAAAAGAGTCGTGCACAAGAAGGGCCGGTCCAGGAGTGGTTAACGAAAGGCGCGGGAAATATTCGTATCCAGCAGTTGCTCATGCACAAGGGGTTGGAATCTGTCCAGCGTAGATCTCACATCGTCTAGATGTACATAGCGCGCCTTATTTCCACTCTCTCCAAATCTCGCCGTAACTTTGTAACCGCGGTCAGGGTCGTGTGGCCCCCGGGGCAAATCGCACGTCGAACGAACCGGGAGTATCACATCTGACTGACGTCAAAGCACGTGGGATCCCCGCCCCCCCGCCCCCCCTAGCGTGGGGTCTGGGGCAGTCGCCCCAATTCGCCATGCTCCCTAGGGACGGCTCTTGACCGCCAGTGTCCTGTGACTGCCGCCACCCCTGCCGACAGTCTTGGGCTGTGGTCGACCAATCGGCAGGGCCGGTTTTCTCAATGAGCCTCAACCAGCCGAAAACAAGTTTGCGTGAAGATATTCTCACAAGAACGACAATGCCACTGGATCCGCTCTCTATTTTTTAATTGTATTTCATGGTGGTGGTGGGGGGGGGGGTTCCATTGTAAATTAGACCTTCAAATGTTTGGCACGAAGTACACAACTAGTTAGGTGTCGATATGTACTCGTGAAAAACTGTAATATAGCATGTTGTCATTATTATTCTTCACAATACATCGTAAAGTAAACCTACTACGCTCGTTACAGTGAACCAAACCGAGGCATGCCGAGCGAGGGTTCCATAAACAACAACAACAACATGGGGGAGGGGGGGGGTGAAGGAGACGTCGAAACGTCACGAACTGATGAAGTTAAATCCAAAGAAAAACAAAGATAGTCACGTAAGCTTAAAAAGTTTAGCACGGAAATTAGCGGGTTTGATCTGTTGCATCGCTAACAATGACAAAGTATTACACACACAGAAAAAAAACTCCGCTAAATCTCAGACCAAAGTACTTCAAATTAAAAAAAAACATAACCACGTTAAAACAGTTCTCAAACTCCAGTCGTTGATGCGAGCACAATTTTTTTTTTAATCGGCAATTTGAATTATTACATTTATATTTACCCAGGGGGAAAAAAAATGTTTTGGGGGTGGGGGGGGGGGAAAGAGTCATGCTTGAGGATTCTGGGTAAAACGAATGCTTCAGTAATCGTGGTTTGTGTGGAGGAAAATAAGCAGAGTGACCATGCACAAAACATGAATTGCAGGCAGGTGAGCAGCCTATTTGTTGGACTACCACCCGCCCACTCTGCTGCATCGTCTGCAGCTCGCCACCATGTGGCCAACTCGCTCCGCCACAAAGCGGCTGCTACCGCAGCCTCAGGACTGGAGTTGAAGAACCTGCGTAGCTTAGCGCATCGATACTCGTCCGTCACGTCACGCACACAGCTCGAGATTTCACTTAAAATTCTACATCTTCGTCCCAAACGAGCGGTATGTGTGTGTCCACGCAACCGATGTGACGCGCAGTTCGCCGGATGTGCAGTTGGGTTGTTGACGCCTCAACCGTTCCGCACGGCCATCGTCCGTCATGAAAAGTGCACAGGTCACAGATGAAATGGGCAAACGACATCTACAACTCTTCTTGTCGAACCGTTCGGATGCGAGCATGTGACGCGTTAATGTGCAGTTAGAATATTTAATCACGCCAACCGTGATGACGGCATGCCATGCAATGCGCTAGCTTGTCACCCGCCCCTTGTGCCGTCCATCCCCTCGCCTCCGTCCCCGACGACTGTTCAGAATGAAACAAAATTAAACCCTGCAGAAAAGATTTGCGATCAGCGGCGCCGTTTCAATCAGTAGATGTAACTCGGATATGATATATTTACTTTTTAAACTTCCTGCCCACTGCCCATCCTGTTGTTTTTAACGTTTCTCTTTTCCTCGGCGTGCCCGCGGCCGAGCACTGGCAACGGTCCGGCGCTCGGGAACGTTCCGAGTGGCGGCTACCGGCGGCGGCCGACAGCCGCGCACGCACAACGCTCCCCACCCCGTAGGCGTCTCTCGCCCGCCCCCGCACCTGGACAGCGCAGACGCAACAAACACTTCTGTTTACATCAACGGGTCGAGCAACAGCCCCGCCTGCAACATCCCGCCTTTCACGAACATGTACTCGCCCGGTGGTCATCCCACGCGGAGGAGGAGGGGCCCAGAGAGCGATGAGGAATCTTCGTCGACGTCGGCTGCCGACGGACAGCGAGTGCCTCCACACGCTCCGTTTCAGCGGGAGGGCACTTTACCACGCGGACATCTCATTTCGCTTTCTCCTAAAACGCCACATTTACTTGCCGTAAACACAACTCGTATCTTACTCAACGTGCCCGTGCATTCGCCGGCTCTCGCCGCTTTATCGCTCCAGTTATTCACGTGTTTTCAATCTCCTCCTCCGCTTCCTCCCCCTCTCCGCCCCCCTCGCCTCACCCTCGTCTTCTCCCTCCTCCTCCTCCTCCTCCTCCCCGCCGTCGCCCTACTTCTGCACGTGGAACATGAAGAGGCGCAGGTTGATGTTCTTGGCGGCGAGCAGCTTGTTGCACTCGACGGCGGAGACGATGGGCAGGGGCAGGTACTCAGTCTCGTTGCCCTCGTTGGTGAAGGTGAAGTAGTGCACGACGGGGGTGACGCGGGCGTCGTCATACGGTCCACGCAGCAGCAGGAAGGCGCACTCCATGGGCGAGCTCAGCTTGCTCTTGAGGTTCAGCTGGAAGGAGAGCGCTCGCTTGCACGACAGATTGGGGTTGCGCTCCGAGTCGTTGACGCGCCCCTTCAGCACCCACGTCTGGTTGAGGATGTTGAAGCGCGGCGTCTCGTAGTACAGCCTCGTGATGAAGTCGTCCGTCCGGTAGGGTCGGAACTGAACCTCTGCGAGGGCGCGGAGGGATGCGAGGGAGGGGAGGGATGCGAGGAGGTGGGAGAGAGAATGCAACGAGCCAGCAGTGTTTTGCCGAATGGTGTGCACGCACCGAATCAAGGCAGACCACCACCGCCATCTGTGAAGGCTTAGTCTGGCAATTGAGTAGCTATGTTTAGACAGCTGAGTTTGGTGATTCTTGCAACCGTGATGTAACACAATACTTTTTTTCAAGTCAGGAAATAAAGGGGGAAGGGAGGGATGGGAGGCAGAGATGGACAAGAGCTTGGTCATGACGGAGGAAGGGAGGGAGGGAGTACAGTGTGGCGACGAGAATACAAATATGCACACAAGCTAATAACGGGACGACCTCCGTGGTCAAGGAGGGAGCGGTGCGCGTGGACCGAAGCAACGTTACCGGTGTATCCGATCTTCTCCAGGCTGAGCAGAGTGAAGATGTCATTGAAGAGCTGCATCTCCTTCTTGTGGTTCTGGTCCATTTCGTCGAGCACACCCATGAGCTCGGAGCCGGTCTTCTTGGGGTGGCAGCACTCGGCCTCGTGAGCGCTGATCTCATGGAAGGGGCCCTGCCACGGGCACCCGATGCGCTGGTACCGACAGTTCGTCAGCCTGGACACAGAGGGGGCGGCACGGGGGTGAGCCAGTCCTGTGCCTCTGTGTCGCTGTGTCACGTACAGCCCCGATAGTCCTTTCCACTGTTGGATGATTGTTGCCGCTGTCGGTATAAGGTGTTAGCACACTGCGCTTTCAAATGTTTTTATTTTTGCGTGACAACCCCGCTAATTTAGCCGTGTGAAAACAAATGGGAGATTGTTTTTAGTTCGAATTGGTACAGGCGAGGGCTTAACAAGAATTGTTTTATCCGTTTGCTCTATCAGCATCCTGGCACGAGCCGGAGTAGCCTTTCGGATCTCTCACGGCTTAGTCTCCGTGTAGGAGAACGGCTCACGGAAGCGGATATCACCGAGCTACCGCTCGAGAGCCCTTCAAGCGACCTCGGCGTACACACAGCGGAGGGGCAGCACTTCCCCATCCACTCTGCGTACGAGAGTGAAGATCGTCACGTGACGGTCAAACAGATTTTTTTGTTTTCAGAGCTGGAATGTAACCAAATTGAAAGTGCATAACCAAATATTTCATGTGACGGTTACGTTGGCGACCAGGCGGACGCCGTCGACTCTAAGAGACTCGAAAACCCTCGGCGGTTAAACCGCAGGCGACCGCCCGGATTCGAACCCAGGTTTTAGCGGTGCCAGCTCAGCGCTGTGGATCTGACCCCCTGACCCATCCCGGCCACGGCTAAACCTGTAACGGTGTTCCACGCAACAGACCTCCCACTGGGCTGTGCTCGGGTGACAGGAATCAATGCAGCCCATCGGAACAACGTCCCCAATTGTTTGTGCCCCAGCCGAGTTAGAGCATTGGTGGGCACAGTCAACTAAAACTAAACTATTCTTTTTTTTATTTTCCACAATGATAACTCAACGAAGCGGCTTATTATGTAGAAAAGTATAGCAGCTAAATATTCTAAACGCACGTTTTCTAAATGTGGAGGGGGTAAACCAGAGGACCCGGACAAAAAATCCACACGACCACGGGGAGAACGTGCAAACTCCAAATATACATGCATCATATTGTCGGGATCGAACCCACGACCTCCTGCATCCCAGGCGAGGAAGTTAACATCTCGCCACCGTGGCGCCCCGTGCTATAAACACGATGGCCCGGGTTCAATCCCTCGGCCACGGTTGTTCCGAGTGGCGAGTGGCATCCGAATCGGGTCGTGGGTCCCCAACGATCTTGGCCAACCGGCGCTGACCAGTGCGGTCACAACTAAAGTGTGGTAACACAACATCCGTGACCGACGCTGCGTGTGGGAGCCCCTCATCCAGCAGTGGGTTGACAAAGGGTTCTACACGATCCATTTCCTCATTATTACCATATTTGGGATGGTGCTGCGGCGTAACGGTTAGCACACTGGACTTGCAATCCAGAGGTCGACGGTTCGATTCGATCTCCTGGCACGGCGGTTGAAACAATGGGCAAGTCTCTTAAATCCCCCCCGCAGCCTCTGTCCACCCGTAAATAAGAAAAAAAAAATGGTTACACCAGAGTTAGTCGATGAGCGGGACGCATGTGGCGGGGGTAAAGTGCGGGCGCTCTCGCCTCCTCCAAGGCGTCTGACCAGCATGGAAGATTTTGCCAATTACCCTCCAAGGAGGGGGGCTCTCTCTCTCCTAGAGCTCCCTCTAGTGGAGGCCCCTTCCCGCCGGGCAGTGGCGTGAGCGAGAATTGCAGGGCCATCCCCTTCCCTTGCCGTGCGGATAGCGGGGATTATTTGACCGTACTTCACCACGCTGGTCAGTGGACGGGTGGTGAAGGCAGCGAGCAGAGTCGCGTGTGAGCAAAGTACAGAACAACAAAGGGGGTTTGCTGCGGTGCCCCCTTCCGCCCGCGACGCAGCACAGCTCCCTGGGACAGCCCCATACACGCGCCGCCAGGCTCGCGACCCGCTTAGCTTCAGAGATCTGATGAGAGCCGGGAGCACTCCGGGCGATTTGGTAATTTTTCGCGGGGATGAAAAATAACCCTTTTGCTTTTCAAACTGGAGCCGCAGCTGCCCAGCGCACACCACTCTCAAGGCAGTTGCCTTCCCTGAAAGGTGGATTCCAGTGGTTGGGCAGAGTCAGACTTAGCTTTGTGTCAGTTCTTGCATGTGCCAGTACAGGCCATGGATGGCACTGCTATGCACGAACAGCACAGTGTTGAAGGTTTCTCACATCGTACCCATTCATCAGCAGACCTAATACTTGCACAGGTCTACTGATTAGAAACGACCAGTCAGTTGTCAAAAGGACTCGGATTCACACCTGAAATAGGTGAAATGCACCACCCTGGCGGGCTGTGACACGGTCGCGCGACTGACGCTCGTTGCAGAGGTTCATGGTTTGAGCCCAACAGCCGCCCTGGTTAACTACTGCGGGTGCTTAACTGTGGGTGGCTGTTAAAAGAGTAAGCAACGCACATCTCTTGAAATGACCGGCTCTGCCGTGGGACGTTTGTGGAATTTCCACCAGCGGCTCCGGAACACCGCCGCAGTTGAGTGTCGTCACCCAACGGCTCGTTTGAGCAAATCTGACTTTTTAAAAAAGTGTTTTGTGTTTCCAGGCCAGCCACCGCAGGAGGTGAAGGGGCCATGGCTAGGAGGGCTTAGCTGTTCGCCAATTTGCGTTCAAACACAGCCCACGGTGTAAAGCAACTCAACGCTTCTGTCCACCAAGGTCACCAAGGGCGGAGCGTACGCTGGACTCGGTCTGTGCCATGTGCTTCTGCTCCTGGCATTGTAAACAAAATTTAGTGAAATGAGATTAACTTTTTTTTTTTAATGAACAAATTCAACCCCAACCAAATAAACATTTCAGCCACCCCGAAGAACATTTTCACCTGCCGCCAATGCCAGCTATGGTAGCTACACAAGATAACGATCCCCCAAATAGCCGACAAATGCTGTTGAGGCAAGTGCTGTTAGCAAGCACCTAAAAAGACGAGTACGTAGCACGCGGGGATCTTGCGGCCTTCGTTACGCCTGGCCGCCTTTTTCTCCCCAGTGCTGGTGTTTACACACCACGCCAGATGCCCTTTACATCCGAGTCAACCTAAGACCGGTTCCAGATATAAATATAATCGCACCCTAGGTCGCCAGGGCTCGTAGGGCAGTATGCTAACCACTCCACTACCACTCACCAAACAAAGACAAACACTCACACACGCATGCACATACCACACCACACTCTCACACAATGATCCCCCGTTATAGCCTTACCATAATTTTGGGGCAAGTGCTGTTAGAGAGCACCTATGAAGGCTGGCACGGCACACGAGGAGGTGGGTGACCAGCACCATACACGGGCAGCTTTGTCTCCCCAGTGGCGATGATTACGCATCGCACCAGGTACTCATTTGAGGCCGAGTCGACCTAGGGGAGGTCCAGGACCGGTTCAGATAATCCGTCACCGGTTTTGATGGCCGTGAGCGAGAATCGAACTCGGGTGGCCGGGTTCGAAGCGCAGCGCGCTAAACCGCTACACCACCGCTCCTCACACCGCACTGACACACACACACACACACGCGCGCATCACACCCCACGCACGCACACACACACACACACATACCGGTCCTGGCAGAGCTCCTTCTGGTGGTGCTCCAGGCAGGAGCGGGGGAACTGGTGGAGGCAGAAGCCGCACTCGGCCGGCAGCTCGCTCACCGCCTTCTCCACCGCCAGGTTGCGGCAGCACAGGCTCTTGCTGATCTCGCAGCGGCAGTTGGGGCACGTGGCCTGCTCCTCCTTGAGCCGCGCGTCGGCCAGCAGGTGGATGAAGCAGCCGGCGCACATCAGGTGTCCATTGGAGCACTGTCGGGCAGGCGCAGCCAAAGGGGGGGGAGGGTGGAGGGGATGGGGTGCACGTTGCTGTACCGTCAATTCGACAGCGCTGCCACCGTCATCGGCGCAGATGCTGCCCGAGCGTCATGGCGACGGTGATCGGTTATCGGCGCGCTGCACTTGCAACACAGGAGGTCGACGCTTCGATCGCCCGGCGCGGCAAGTGAAATAGCGGTGCAAGGTTCTTACATTCTCCCCCCGCCCACCCCACACTGATCGCTCGCCTCTGTCCACCGAGCCAAGTTTGAGCGGGTGCACCACGGTTGGTAGATCGGCCGGTCGTGTGTGATGGGGTCAAGTGTGGGTACTGTGCCCACAGGGTGGCAGAGGTTAAAAGATCCTCTGGAGGGGTCTCTCGTACTGGAGGCCCCTCCGCCAACAGTGGCGTGGGCGAGAAATTGCAGGGCTGCATCTTTACCTTTGACCTTTTTACCGTTACTACCAAAGCTGAATCGTCTCGCTGCTCAAATAAGCGGACAAGCAGCGCTCATTCCTGTTGACAGCCCTGGGTCAGTGGCGGGCATTCGAAATTACTATGGCGGGGACAAGTCCGTCCATAAGCCGCTGACTGCTGTCGCTTTCCCACAAAGCGGTTGTTGTTGTTATCTTATCGAGGGATGGTGGGTGGTGTTGGGGTGCCGAGTTTCCCCGTAAGCCAGGGGTCTGAACCAACAGCGGTGCAGCTGCGAGCTGCGTGCCCTTAACCCCCGGCGCCGCGCCACACGTGGCAACCGAACAAAAGCATTTTCTGGAATAATTGCAGGCCGGGTGATGCGGTGCCACGCTTCTCAATGCTCCATGGCCGTCGTCTGCAAAACAGAACAAGCATGAAATAGACACACGCTGCAACTCGTCGTCGCCCTCGCACGACTACAAGCAAGGCGTCCAATTGACCAATCGTTTGATCGAATGGATCGAACTCCGGGTCTTGGCGAATCCATCCTCAATTCCGGCTGCCTCCACGCCTGCCAAACCGATGGCCACGTGCGCCGCGCCGGACCGGACCACGTGCGTCGCTCTGGCACTCCTCGCCTCGAGAGTAGCGGAGAAAGTTCAGCCCGGGGATGAAAAAATCAGAAGGTGGCAGCCGCTCTCGGCTTCCAATCCTCAGCTCCTGAAAGCTTTTCTCTTTATCTAATGAGGCCACAGCTGGCGTGTGCAGTTGCAGTAAGGTCCAGATACAGTGAGGGAAAAAAAGTATTTGATCCCCTGCTGATTCTGTACGTTTGCCCACTGACAAAGAAATGATCAGTCTATAATTTTAATGGTAGGTTTATTTGAACAGTGAGAGACAGAATAACAACAACAAAATCCAGAAAAACGCATGTCAAAAATGTTAGAAATTGATTTGCATTTTAATGAGGGAAATAAGTATTTGACCCCCTCTCAATCAGAAAGAATTCTGGCTCCCAGGTGTCTTTTATACAGGTAACGAGGTGAGATTAGGAGCACACTCTTAAAGGGAGTGCTCCTAATCTCAGCTTGCTACCTGTATAAAAGGCACCTGTCCACAGAAGCAATCAATCAATCAGATTCCAAACTCTCCACCATGGCCAAGACCAAATAGCTCTCCAAGGATGTCAGGGACAAGAATGCAGACCTACACAAGGCTGGAATGGGCTACAAGACCATTGCCAAGCAGCTTGCTGAGAAGGTGACAACAGTTGGTGCGATTATTCGCAAATGGAAGAAACACAAAAGAACTGTCAATCTCCCTCGGCCTGGGGCTCCATACAAGATCTCACCTCGTGGAGTTGCAATGATCATGAGAACGGTGAGGAATCAGCCCAGAACTACACGGGAGGATCTTGTCAATGATCTCAAGGCAGCTGGGACCATAGTCACTAAGAAAACAATTGGTAACACACTACGCCGTGAAGGACTGAAATCCTGCAGCGCCCGCAAGGTCCCCCTGCTCAAGAAAGCATATATACATGCCCGTCTGAAGTTTGCCAATGAACATCTGAATGATTCAGAGGACAACTGGGTGAAAGTGTTGTGGTCAGATGAGACCAAAATGGAGCTCTTTGGCATCAACTCAACTCGCCGTGTTTGGAGGAATGCTGCCTATGACCCCAAGAACACCATCCCCACCGTCAAACATGGAGGTGGAAACATTATGCTTTGGGGGTGTTTTTCTGCTAAAGGGACAGGACAACTTCACCGCATCAAAGGGACGATGGACGGGGCGATGTACCGTCAAATCTTGGGTGAGAACCTTCTTCCCTCAGCCAGGGCATTGAAAATGGGTCGTGGATGGGTATTCCAGCATGACAATGACCCAAAACACACGGCCAAGGCAACAAAGGAGTGGCTCAAGAAGAAGCACATTAAGGTCCTGGAGTGGCCTAGCCAGTCTCCAGACCTTAATCCCATAGAAAATCTGTGGAGGGAGCTGAAGGTTCGAGTTGCCAAACGTCAGCCTCGAAACCTTAATGACTTGGAGAAGATCTGCAAAGAGGAGTGGGACAAAATCCCTCCTGAGATGTGTGCAAACCTGGTGGCCAACTACAAGAAACGTCTGACCTCTGTGATTGCCAACAAGGGTTTTGCCACCAAGAACTAAGTCATGTTTTGCAGAGGGGTCAAATACTTATTTCCCTCATTAAAATGCAAATCAATTTATAACATTTTTGACATGCCTTTTTCTGGAGTTTTTTGTTGGTATTCTGTCTCTCACTGTTCAAATAAACCTACCATTAAAATTATAGACTGATCATTTATTTGTCAGTGGACAAACGTACAAAATCAGCAGGGGATCACATACTTTTTTCCCTCACTGTAGGCAGGCCAAGACTGCCCAACCACCAAACCGTAGGTTTACAAGAGGCGGTGCAGGTCAAAGTGCGTCTCTGAAATTACTTGCTCTTCCCGGTGCGGTATATACGTACGTTGCACGTCTTTCACGCCGTACGTGGCCAACCATGCGAATCGGAAGTGCTGAAGTGAGCTCAGGAGAGCTCTTATGAAGGGTATTTTGGCCTACTCTTCCACGGTGGCCAGACGCCTTGGAAGAGGTGGCAGTACCCCGCAGTGCGGCGTATACAAACGGCCAAAAATCGTCGTCGCGTGCGACGTGTCAGCTCGCAAAGTGCAACGGTCCGGACCCTCTCCGACGTGTTTGCGATTCGTGGCCGCGTGTTGTTCCCCGCACGACGCCCGGCGTTTCGCTCCCAATGCCGGCAGCTTCTCGAGAAAGTCTCAAATGCAGTTCCCGCAGCTCCCGGCAGGCGGAGCGAAAAGTCGGGGACACGGTTCCCCCGGAACAGCCAACGCACGCCGCGGCGCGAAAAACGCATCGGGTGAGCTGTGCCAACGGCAACCGCGACGGCCGCCGCAGGCGTAGCCTGGGGGCACTTTCGCACGAGGCCCCGCCAGAGACGGCGCGGCGGCGAGCGACGGCGCCGAAACCGAATCGCGTGTGGACGACGCATCGCATCACGCCGCACCCAACGCGTCAATGTGTACGCAGGCGACGCTTTCGCATCCGAGTCATTTGTTCCACCGCAGGGCCGCACCCGGGCCGCCTGCCAGATAGACGTAAATAAAACGTGGTGAAATAGTCTCACGCCGTCTCACCCGATTGGGTTCGGTCCAATTTGTTTTCACCCGTTTACAGCACAGTGTTTCTCCCACACAGCAATAGGGGAAGGCATCAAAAGGTCACAAAGGTTTATGTAACTGCGGTGCCACCACAAACCGCCCTGATCCAGTAAAGGTCAGTAAACGTTTATTCTTGCGGGGGCAATTCGGTGGCGAATCAGAACACTTGGCTCTGTCTGCACAATGCAGGAGTGCGACATGGAAAGGTTACAGAAAATGTCGCAAGCTTCGACTGCATAAGTACCACAATTCCGTGCTGCATTTCGACAGCACGAGGATTACGAAGGGGGCAGAGTTCCACAAATTAGGCGACCTCTCAGGATCACATTTCTCACAATCATCCGAATACTGCAAATTCACACAGGGTCTCGTTATAGTCTTCAAAGTCTTATTTGCGGGGAAAATGTCCACACACGCACACACACAGAAAAGAATCGGAATGAACCGTCAACATCTCAGTGTGGGCGAGTTAGTTCCTCTGCGCACGTCCGACACCGCAATATTCTATGGATATTCGTCCCTTATCAAGAGTTACGGACAAAATTCTACATCAATTATTCCCCATGTAAAAAAGCTACTTCATATGTACACCGATAATTACCTGCAACATTAAACGTGCACAAGACACACCTCAGCAATCCCACAACTGCTCGCGGGTAGCTCTGCAACACGATCGGAGGGAATTGGGCGTTTTTTTTGTTTTGTTTTGGGAAATGTAAAACTGCCTCCCAGAAACTCGATCTGACCGTGTGACAATGTGACAGGATGCCGTGACTCGCGATCAGAAGGTCCCCAACACACGGAGGCATCGGGTGTCCGACTCGGCCGACCGTTCCTCGGGAGCTGACGAAGTAGGTTCTCCCGTGCAAGAGGGCAACAACGGCGGTTTCTCCGTGGCGAATGTCATCCCCTTCGTGCAAGGGCTTCGGTCAATTCACCGCCAGTGCAAAACTTCATTAACTCCTAAAGCCAATAGCTGCCAAGATCATTCGTTTACCATTGCACGGAGCACTCTTCAAAGTGTCCTTTCGCCAAGTGAGGCTCGGTGTGACGACCGCGTTTTTTTAATACTATTTTACTATTTTTATCTTACCAGGTAAGGCCCACTGAGACATTGAGCTCTTTTTCACAGGCGACCTGGCGATCACAAATGATAGCTCAATGAAGTGGCTGATCACGTGGAAATGTATAGCAGTTAAACACTCTACACGCAACGTTGATTCTAAAGAGTGGAAGGGAAAAACGGAGGGACCGGAGAAAAGTCCACGCGACCATGTGGAGAGAGAAACGCAAACTCCAAATATACAGCAGGCGTCAAGAGTCAGGATCGAACCCACGACCTCCTTGCATACGAGGCGACGGAGATAACATCTCACCACCACGGCGCGTTGACGACGCTGCGAGCTGTCAATCACGCGAGTCGGGCAGACGAACCGTCGACTTGATGGAACGCACTGCCCTACGGGGGGATTCGTCGCCTGGCTCTCCGTGAACGACTCGTCGCCCCGTCGGGCTCTCCGCTACCCGGACGGGGAATGTTCTCGTCGATGGCCGCAGTTTCCGTCCGCGCTGCCGACCGCCGTGTCCCCCCCGCACCGCCGCCCCTCCCCCCCCCCCCCACCCGGGGCTCAGTCGTTGACACCTCAAAGTTTGGCAGAGCAAACCGCTTGACGTTTTGACGAATCGACTTTCTGCTTGGCGCGCGAAAACACTCGAATTCGCTGCGAAAGTGTCGCCGCAAAGGCCACTTGGCAGCGTTAACCATCCCCTTCGCGTGTCCATTTGCTGCCCCGCGCACGATGGATGATGCGTCAAGCTGGGGTCACTGACCGCCGAGGAAATAAACCTTTAAGCGTGGTCTATTTAGTGGCAAATTAGTCCGTGGTATCTTTTGTTCTTTTAGAAGTCATGGAGTTTTGCAATGGTGGTAAATTTACTTCGAAAGGTGGAAATTCCACAGCAGCCTCTGGGCTGCCGATGTGAGTTTGTGAGCGACGCCCAAACAGCACTGGAAACTGAAGGAACTATTTTTTTTAAAATGTACCGTGGAAAACTGCTGACGTCGAGTTGAAAATCAAACGCAAAGCATGTGCACAACTTTACCATATTCACCGGGCTCCACGTTGCCCCGGTTGGCATTCGAGGAAATAATCAACAGCCGAAACGACGAGTCGGATAAGTTCGTCACGTGACTAACCGTTGCAATCCGACGGCTCTGTTTTTGCCCATTACTTGGGCCCACTTAAAATTGGCAGCTTCCCAGATACCTGCCCACTGAAGGTGGGAAACCCCCGCGCGCCCACGGCAAACGCGACGCAGCTGACGATGCCTACGAAGTCGTCGGCAAGCCCCGCCCATCACCTCCCGGCCAGCGGCACACGCGGCGCGGGTTGTCAAACTGTTTTCATGCCATACGATAAGCCGAAAATTTTAAACGTGACCATGGGAAAAGTGACCGATAAATTGAATAATCAGAGCCCAGCTGGTGCTATGATGGCATTTGGAGTTGTGGTCTGAACAAGAGGACAAAATGAGCCCTGAAACATTTTTGTGGTGGCTGAACAAGTTGGCAAGTTGTTTGTGTTCACCGTACTATATTTGGAGACCAACGAGCGTTTAAAATGTCATAACGAGGTTACAATTTATAATGTATACACGTACATTATCGTAATTATACAATAACTGCCCTTTGTCAATCTGTTGTTGGATGATGGCTTCACTATACCTTGTCAGTCATAAGGACTGTTTTGACCATACTTCACCATGTTGGTCAGTGCATTTTATCAGGGGGAGGGGGTGGGGCCAGAACCGGTTCAGACATCACTCGCCACCGAACTCAGCTGTGGTAAGGAATTCAAACTCACTTTGCCGGGTTCATGGCGAAGCGTGCTACCAACATCGCCAAAAACACACAACTGAATATCACCGTACATCACGACAATCCTTATTTTTGCAATTCTCAACATTAACATATTGTGCCCGTTAATGTCAGGTGATGCTTAGCCATGAGCGGGGAAGCGAATGCAGATCGTCAAGATACGTACCACCCACAGCGGTGCTCCAAATAAATATATAATGTGCTTGACATTTCAAAAGTTTGCTTCAGGGCCCATTTTTAACTGCCACTGTAAAAATTGATAAGACCACAAATGAAATGTTTAAAATTAAACTGGGACATATGACCCGGACGATAAATAAATAACGTAGAGGTATATATATAAACCTACAAAAAAAAGTTCTGCACTGGTGACGAAAAAAGTGTAACTCGGCCACGAGATATTATTTTAGAAAGGCATAAAAATGAAACCCTGTATTTACTTAGGCTGTAAAACTACTAGGAGCCAAGAATGTGTGTAACGCGCGTGACATCACTCCACATGCCGCACCCCCATGTCATTAATATTCATGAGCGGGTGGATTTTTACACTCACGCAGGTCAAGCGGAAATATATTTTCTCCGCAAATTCGCTTTAAGTTTGACGTTTATTTATTGAAAGTGAATCTAATAAATAATTCTACGCAGCAACAAAGTGGATTTGGTGTCTTTATTTATTTCTTCAGCACTTGAGACAAAAGGTAAGTCTAATTTATGCTTCTACATTATGGTAAGATAGACATTTATCGGTGATTTTCCAGATATTGTATCGAATTCGAAATTTATTTCAACCCCAGCGACCCAAAGCAGAAGAGAATAAAGAATCAGAGCAGTGAATTTGAACAAATTGAAGGTCAGTTATATACAGTGCTACAGTGAACTGCAGAGAAGTGTTTGATAACAAACTTTGGTGCAAGATTCAATGCCTTTAAATTTACACAAGATACAATTATACTCTGCTCAATTTATTCGTAAATGTTACAGCTTCTGTCCTAGGACGGGCAAACAAGCTCATTATTAATAATATAATCAACGTAAAGTGAGCCACAAATAAAATTAGGCAGATTTTTAAGTACACTCGCAGTCACAAATTACTGTAACACATGAAATTCGAGAATTGTTGTGGAGGTCATGGAAGTGGTTGAGTCACACTTCATGACGTCACTCACCACTGGTGGTGGCTGTGGCCTGGAATCGAGCTCAGAACGCCGGGGTTCATAGTGCAGTGTGCTAACCTCTTTGCACCCGTTCGACCCGTTCAATACTTTAAAGCAGTGGTTCTTAACCTGGGGTGCACGGAGTGCGAGATGCCCTTTCTGGGGGTGCGAGGCATGCCAGATTTTTTTTGAAAGGTAAATCTTCGAAAGACAAATTAAGCACGGTCACGTAATTACAACCACTTTTTATTCATCAAACCTATATATTTATTAACATTATAACATGTTTAGCGGTTGAGAAACAAAGGGGTGTAAGGCTGCAGTCAAGATTAAGAACCACTGCCTTAAAAGGGTTATTTTGCATACATCATTTAGAGTATGACAACACATTGCTCTACTTGGGTTGTTCTTGCTAAAATAAACTACAAATTAGCAAACAATGTTTGCGAAAACAAACGTCACTAACATGAAAAAAAAAATTCCCCCCCCCTTGCAAACATTTACAAACACAACGACACCCTCGTTTGTGAGGAATGGTGAGGTGTGGCGCTCAAATACACGCCCGATATGGAGACTGTGAAAGACCACAGCTGTTGAGAGTCATAGGGAGAGCACGTTCCATGCATTCTGAGCATTCCCACGAATCCAGCTGTCGCCCCCGGTCCCGTCGTTCAAGTTGCAACATTGTCAGACCCGGGGGCATCTCCCATCGCGGTGTGATTTGCGGAAGAGGAACATTGGCGATGGTTAGTTTTTTTTGTTTGTCTCGTCACACGTACGAAAATATGCATTTCCACTGACGTCCGTTTTTGCGATTGAGCTGTATATGTCCGATGTGCTTTCGGGTTGGACCGCGCTTTGCGAGGCACGGTGTCCAACGTTTCGCTCCACATGCCGCAAGCTTCTTCGGGAAGTGAATTCAGTTGCGTGGAGTGACGTGTCGGGACAATGTGCCGAACAACACGCCAGTGTATAACCTGAAAACACATCGGCGAGCAAAATGCACTCCAGCGTCAATTCAACAACAGTAGGCAGCGAGAGGTATTGTGACACTACGCTTAATACAATGGCGCCATTTCCCAAGGTGGATTCAAAGCCACACGACGGCTTAAGAGGCCGAAAGCAACACAACCAAGAGCAGTTCCGTGAAGGTCACGGTGGACATTTGTCATTTCGAGATCTCCACATGCACAGCTGTTATTACGCTCAGCAACGACCCCTCCCCCGTTCGTGGAGATGGGGCGTGGCTATATATAGGGCACGCTTCAGATTCCACATACGGGCTGCAGGCACACGTAGGTGATGATTCATTCACCCATGTGCAGCGGCGTGCGGAGGCCAATTCATTCTGTCACGGATTATCCCGCCGCTACTCGCTTTACTCGTTTCACAAACACGTGGACACCGCTCACATGGCGGTGGGTGGGGGGGGGGCTTGAGTAGATTTTTTTGGTTGCATGAACATTGTAAATATGATGTAACTCACGCATTGCTAGCTGGAAATAACCATCTCCTGCAGCCAGCAGGGCTCAGGGTTGTACTATTTAGTATCCCAATGCTGTGGGAATTACATGCACTCATCTTGTTTTGTTAAAAATTCCATTATGCCGCGTTATAAAAAAATGTTACGATCGCCCCTATTACCAACTCTTTCAACTCACGATGAATATAACACCTTCAGCCGGACAAAATACGCATTTATTCATCTCCAGCCCTTGGGTTCCATTCCAGTCCATTGAATGTTGTACGCCACTCACAGTGTATGGCCATTTCTGATTGAGAAAACATCGAAGAGTGGACCCAAACAGAGCCCGGAGCACCAGAGTCCTGCAATGTTATGCCTCGGTAAAAAGGATGGGGCAACGATCAATATGCACTTGGTGCCCGCGCCATTCATACAGCACCCAGGAGAGCACAAAGGGGCGATGTTTTACAGGCACTGTCTTCAAGTACCAATGTTGCGATGTGTTTTCTTTACCGATTAGGTCATTTGTGGACAAATTTTGAAATTTGCCAAACTTGGCCCGGCAGGGCCACACAGCCCAACTTGGAATTCCAATCAATTTCATGAGCTCGTAAGTTGGACAGCGGATCATGAATCCACAGCTGTTGATTGGCCAACGCGGAAAATATTTCACTGCATGTGGCCCATAACCCCCCTACCTATACTTCAAATCATGATCAAGGCTGTACAAGAGCTGTTACTGAATGTAGAACAGCACGTTTGCTTCATGCAAGAGGCAAGCCCAAGACACAGAGGCTGGGTGTGTTGCTACTAGAGAAGAGCCGATGTAAAGTGGCTCCCAGGAGCAGTCACGATCTTGTTGCCAGCCTCAGAAACGACGGAGGACTTCTCAATGCAGCTTCTTCTCCTGTTCACAATGCCAGCTCAATGTCTTCTTCATCCAATCATCTGAAACGCGTCCACAACCCACTTCTCGCTTTGCCACCGGCCTCAATTTATACAAAAACCCACGACCAATAAAACAAAATGGGGGTTTAGTCAGTGGGAAGCCATGGAAAATTAGCATCATGATCGGAAGGCACAGGCAACTGATAAATACAAGAATTGACAACCATGTCAATCCACTGCTGGATGGCCTCCACACAGTGTTCATCGCGTTTGACCATACTTCACCAACCTGGTCAGTGTGGCCCAGGAATAGTCAGATATCACTCGCCACTGACGTTAGCCATGGGTTGGGAATCAAACTCAATTTGCCAGGTTCGTGGCCTGGAGCAAATGCCGTATAGTGAGTCAACCTTTGAAAAATGGCGAGTAGCTTCCTGAAATGTAACCGTTAACTAAACTGATTAGATGAGGGCAGGTTTTTTGTGTTGTGTCCTTTCTTTAAAGGTATTGTTCTAGGCAAGGTGTGGGAAACAGTAAGGTTGTCAACAAAGCACTTCAGTGGGTTTTTTTTTTCCGACTAAGCCAAGCAAGTGCTTATGTCGCTATAAACCTGCTTGTTGTGAGCAACGGGTGACTACGACAGGGTTTCACCAAGAGTGTAAACTGGCGATGTATTTCCTGCAACCTGCACAGTCTGCCGCACGAGCCAGGGTTCACTTTACCTCTGCTCTAGTGAGTGGCGCTGCAATTTAGTATGCTGCGAGGGTATCTGGCGCGTGTGCATCGGTGCTGCTGTACTGCTCCAGCGGGTAGTGGTACAGCGATGGCTGCATATAAGGCAGACCAAGATATGGTTGCCTCCCCTGATGTACACACACACACAAAAAACCAAGCAGGTCAAACCATTGGAAGACGAATATCTCACGAGACCCAAAGCGGGCTGAATTACAATACTCTCTGGTCCTATTGGGTAAAGTCACGTAGGTAAAAACCAGAGAGTATGGATCCTTGCAGTCACGAAAGCTTAAAAACTAGAATTGAATTACAATACATGCAAGCGCGTTGTCTGGAGTGGCTCGTTATCTCACAACTGATCATAAAAAGATCCCGGGGAACGGAGAAAGTCCCACGAAGCTGTCCCAGGACAGCTACCGTATCAAAGACAGAAGACGAGGACAGGTTGGCAAACCCTAGACCTCGTGCGGCGGGGGTTAACATTAGCAGGTTGGCACCGCCATTCGGCGACTTCGACTCTCAATTATTGCATGGCACGCTACGATAGGGCCCATGCCCAGCCACGTCTGTATTTGTGCACTGCTCCAACCGGACCGTCCGTGGCTGGCGCTCTGCTACGAAGTGGTTTAAACTGGTCCGTGGCATTGTCTTCGCACATCACTACCACCACCACAATCACTAACCAACCAGCCACAGTGAGGCTTGTAGAAGTCACGTGAACCGGCTTAGAGCCATTGTGATTTTGTTGTTGTTGTTTGGAGTGGCTCGGAAGCGTATCCTGCCTGCCCTTTGGGGGATGATGCTTGTGCTATTATAGACGCATGCATACATACAACACACGTGTAAAGTGCGGGCAGTTAACAGGAACAATGCATGGCATACCAATGATAACACTGTACTCTTTATTATATTTAAAACAATAATAATGGTACATTTAATTAAAGATGAAAAACAATACACAATGACTCCTTTCCATTGGTACAGCACTGCATGTGTGTGCAAGACCAGCGTATGTCATACGAACAACACCCATGCAACCACCGACCGATGAAGGATGTACATAATAAGGAACATTAGCAACAACACCAAGTCGTAGCATATCCAATACGTGAAATTCACGCGTGTGAGCAACAGTGGAGTGGAAACGTGCGGATAGGTTGTGCCAATGTGTTTCAAATATATCTCTCTCGGGCGTTATGCATCCCAAACTTCAAGGTCAGACCGAAACAAGTTACATCAATAATTGCAACGTGGTCACAAGTACAGTACTGCAATGATGTGTGTGTGTGTGCGCGTTCGAGACCGCATTAACCCATTTAAAGCAAAAACCACATAGCATGTTGTCACCCAGGCTAGATTGTGTTCTGGTAAGTTTTAACCGGGATCTACAATGCAACAATTGTCAGGGTGGGGTGAAAACCAAAAACAAAGAGAGACAGTGCCATCTTGCAAAACGCACGCGTAATTATTATAAAGACACAAATTTGTAAAATTGTGGAATTCGATGACAATGGCAAGTGACGTTGCTGAACATAAATTACATTGTGAAGGCAGCATCCTTATCCGCCACGTACACACAAACACGCTGTGACAATGCGCATTCGGCGAGTTTAAAAGGAGGCACTTCTGGGCATGACCGACGCATAATTTGTGTGTGAATATTCACGTCGCGTGCGCATCACCATTATCACCACCACCACCACACCATTACCATCATCGCAACACCAGCGGCAGCAGAAGAGTATTTGCTGATGCAGCCCGTGCATTACGATTCCATACCTGTCAACCCCCCTTATCCAGTGCCCCTACCTTATTACAGAACAATCCAGACCTTATTGGTCACCCCGTGCCCCTCATACATCTCAACGTTCATCCTACAAAGTCCCATCACAAGGGAGAAACACAGAGGGGGGGAAAAAAAAAGAATTCGCTCGATTTCCATGTACAAGAATGCGGGCTAAACCGTGTGGGTTGACAGGTAAGCGATTCAAGGCAGTGATGTGCTCTGCTTTCAATGTCAAACGGAGTTGTCGCACAGTGACACCCACCAACCCACCCCACACCCACCACTCCCGCATGAACAATCGAGGCAATGGCAAGGTGGATCGTGGTCTAAAAGATCCCGCGACCCACCGACCGTGTTGTGATGAAGCCAAAACTCCGGAATGCTAGTTTCATCCTTTATTCAGCTACCGGGCGGGGTTTCATTTTAAATTTTCGTGCGATCGTAACGGCTGGCCGCCTCCTCCTTCTCCCTTCTATATTGTCAACTCAACACCTTATAACATATATAACATACATGACCCAATGCTGCACGTACTCTCGTATGGCGTTACGTACTGCACACACACACATCGCATGATGCATACATATCGCGTAGTAAACACACACAAGCACTCTCTTGTGCACAACGCACAACGTGTATCCACTCAACATTGCATTGCACTAATCTGCTGCAGCGACCCGTATACTCGAATCTTGACGGACAATGTAATCATGCCCTCTGTATGCAGTGCACGTGTGAATAGGGAGTCTAGAAAGGTGTTTGTTTTTTTGTGAATGCTGCATCATGTGTGGGTGCTTTTTAAACAGACAGGCAGACATCATACGAGACTGTCAACAGACTTTCGTTCGACGGCCTATATATTGGAAGTATGCTGGTGGCAGTGATGGTTGTGGTTATAAATAGGCATGGCTGTGGTGATAGTGGTTATGATCGCGGTAATGGAAATGTAGATGGAACTTTACTACCGCTAGATGCATATAAATACCTCCCCCCCCCATATCGCCGTAAGCAGACTTTTGGCGCAAGTGCTGTTAGCAAGCACCTATGAATGCCGTCAATGCACCACCACTATTACCAACACCACCACTTAAATCACAACTACCACCATCATCACCACCAATACCACATCACGACTGCCATGATCATCACCACCATTATTACCACCATCATCTTCCAACAATATGGCCATCATCATGACCGTTATAACCACTATCATAACCACCAACACATTACTATGAATACCACCATCAACGAGCCGCAATAATCACCAACACGACCCTCAATTACCATAACTATCAAACATTATCACCTTCACATCGCACCAACACCATATTCGACATCACCAACAAATCACAACATCCACCAAGTCGCCGTCACCATCAACAACAACCGCACGACAATCATTAACCACCATTAATACCACCACCATCATCACCTGCAACAGTCAACATCATCCGCAATATCTTGGAAAGAAAATCATCACCACGACCATCATCACCACCACCACCAGCAGCAAGTCAACATCATCATCAGCAGCAGCACCATCTTGGAAAAAATCATCATCACGATCATCATCACGTCAACATCATCATTAGCAGCACCATCTTGGAAAGAAAAAACACATCACCACGACCACCATCATCCTCATCCTCACCAACAGTCAACCACATCAGCAGCAGCACCATTTTGGAAAGAAAAAAAAATCACCACCACGACCACCACCACCATCATCATCACAAAGGCGGGCGGGCGACCTGCCTGGAAGATGGAGGCCTTGGGCAGGTCGAGGCACACGGTGCAGCACAGCACGGAGTAGAGCCTCTCCTCCAGCTTGTTGCTGTTCGCGCCGCCAACACCACCACCACCAGCACCACCGCTGCCCCCCTGGCGGCCCGGCTCGTCCAGACGGGGCCGCTTCTTCACGGGCTCCTCCGCCGGGGCCACCCCGGGCGAGCCGGGCCCGGCCTCGGCCTCGGCGTCCCTCGCTTCAGCCTGAGCCATCATCGCTGCCCCCCCACCGCGCCCCGGGTGACTGGGCTCCCCCCCTGCCTGCCTGCCTGCCTCCTCCTACTACTCCTCTTGATTCCACCGTCTCCCTCGATTCCCTTGCCTGCCCCCTTCCCCTTGACTACTCTCTGCCTCCCTGTGTCTCCTCGTCTGCCTGTGTCTCCTTGTTCCACCGTCTCCTTATCTGCCTACTTGTCTGCCTGTCCCAGTATCTGTCTCACCGTCTCCTTGTCTGCCTGTCCCAGTATCTCTGTCTCACCGTCTCCTTGTCTGCCTGTCCCAGTATCTCTGTCTCACCGTCTCCTTGTCTGCCTCCTTGTCTGCCTGTCCCAGTATCTCTGTCTCACCGTCTCCTTGTCTGCCTGTCCCAGTATCTCTGTCTCACCGTCTCCTTGTCTGTCTCCGTGTCTGCCTGTCCCAGTATCTCTGTCTCACCGTCTCCTTATCTGCCTTCTTGTCTGCCTGTCCCAGTATCTCTGTCTCACCGTCTCCCTGTCCCAGTATCTCTGTCTCACCGTCTCCTTGTCTGCCTGTCCCAGTATCTCTGTCTCTCCGTGTCTCCCTCTGTCTCTTTGTTTCCTTATCCCCCTGGAGATTCTGCACCAGACACACTGTGTGTGTGCTGTACGAGCTGTACTGGTTTCTCCTGCAGTCCGTAGTCTATACAACAATGTTGTAAACACCACGTATGTAGCGTGCGTGGAGTCAGTAACCTATGTTCTGTGTATTACAATATTACTTTCATATAGCCTACGAAGTACATTAAATATGTATTGTATATACTGCAGTACAGTCTATGCACTGTATGTAAACTGTGTATACTGTAGTTTATAAGCTAAGGTGTATTGCTTGTGTACAGTCTATTATATAACCTGCATTGTCTGTAGTAATCGTGTTATTGTGTATTCTAAGTGCTGTACGTAACAGCACTAGACTGTGTATTCTATACTATGTATGCTTTGTTCTCTAAAGCTGTTAATTATTTATAGTTTAAATGCTAGATACCCATCGCTGTACTGTATATTCTATGTGCTGTACATGCAGCTGTTTATTTTTAAATGTATTGTTACTGTACGGTATTATCCTTAATGGTAATTACTGCACTGCATTGTTAAAGTTACACGTTCTACAGCGCTGCAGCTACGATAACAATACGTGTCGCCGCCGTTGTTTGTACAACTGACGTATTTATATTTTTGAGCATATGTTATTATCTCCCGTGAATATGTATCGGCTACTACCGTTATTAGTTATAATTATAGTTTGTATTGAATTGAGCTTCTATTGTACTGTATCGTGTGCGACCCTAAACCACCACCGCCTGACAAACCCCCTTCCTTCTTCACGGCCTATTGAGAATCAAGTTTTTTTTACGATGCCCTCCCCCTGTTGAGCTACGGTTAAATTGATACACATGTTTAAAAGCAGAATGTGTACTTTATATCGTTGAGTGTTATTAGTAGTATAGTAGTAAATAAGAGGTTTGTTGCGATGATGATGGTGATGAGGGCTCCTGTGTTGACGTTTGTTCGCTTAATCTGCAGTGACGCAACAAGTGGGCGCCACGGGAGGGGCGGGGCAGCAAAAAGAGGCGGGGCCACGATGTGACCCCCCCCCCCGCCCCTTCAGGAAGGGGCGGGGGGGGGGATCACGTTCACCAACCCCTTGAACCAATCGCAAGGCGCCTCGCGACCACCGCGCGCGCGCGACAACCAATGGGGGCACGCGCGAGGCTGGGCTAATGGCCCGCCCCCCTCCGCCCCCGCCTCCCTCTTCTACCCCGCCCTCTGCTCCCGTTGACAACCGCCACGCATGCGCAATGCGATGTTTACGTCGAACAGCTGACTCGGGATCACGTGGCAGGGCAGCGGTGGGGGGAGTTTAAATGCCTCCGCTCAGGGTCCCGGCTGCCACAAGAGAGGTTTTTTTTTACCTCCGCCTGTGATGGGGACTCGTTTTGGACTCGAAATGCAGTCACTTATAACACCACTGTGGCCTTAAAAGGATACATATATACATTAAGTAGGCGACGTTTCGCGCAATGGCCCTTCATAGTGCAGATCATGAGCAACCCTTTCTGGCATCGCTGTGTGTGCTATTGCTCAAAACGTCGACTCAGGCCACAGTATTACAATTGAAGATCAGTGTTGGCTTGCTTCGTATTTCGGGGGAAATATATATTTAGGTCAAATTAAGCCCGGCAGGTTTTATGTTTAAGCAAAGTCAGCATTTAGTTCCTGCTATAGCTATCTGCTCCTTCAACAACCCGCACGGGCCAGATTGGTGAACTATGGTCAAACAAAACCTCCCATCCGCCATCATGCTTGTGTGATGGTTTCGCACAATCGACGTATAAGTCAGAGGCGCGGCGGTTGAAACAACGTGGCGATCGTAGCAAATTAATTCCCTGCGCCTCTTCACCCAGCAGTATCGAGTGAACGGGCCAAATTACGTTGGGACGGCATATCGTGTGGTGGGCGACTGCCACCTCATCACAGCAGATGGGAAGGGCCCCAGTATTCAACCACAACAAACGAACACGTGTAGAGTTGAGCTAACGTGATGTGGTTGGGCCAAAGTTCCACGTTTTCTGCGGCGTTCGTCCTAGCTCTAATGCTTAATACGTGAACACGGTAATGCGTCAACACGCTTCATGGCTGTGAGCTGTATCCTACATCAGAGGGTCGGCCTTCATCCAGAAGTGGAGTGAGAATGGTGCATGAGCTTACATGTCTCGAACATAGCATACGCAGCAATGGGTGTTTTTTTTGTGTGGATGTCATTGTATTACGCACTGCACGTAACATTATTTGACGTCAACACATTAACATCTAATTTAAAACAGTACTTATGTGCAAGTGGGTTATGTAATCATGGATGTTTCTGCCCAACAACAACACTGTTGTGTTATATGTAAGCGTGTTTGACTACAAAGGATGACAATTATTCTAAACGGGTCGCACATATTGCAATTTAACTTACGGAATATTCTACACATAACGCAGAATATATGACCTCTTTTTTAACACAATTACTGCATTGTATAAACATGTGCAGTACTGTACAGCAGGAGCAATTTATGCCAAATGCAGTGAGGCAGTGATTCCTGATCTGGTGGTGGTTAGCAAAGCCATGGGAAGTGATTGGCGCAGATACTGCGGTTTATTATTGAACAAAACGTTGCATTTTACCGTACGGTTTATCGTGGTCCAAGACTTCGTCAAATTAAATGGTGGGAACCACTGTAGTAGGACATTACATAACTAATAATATATAAACACAATGACAAAGATCCCCCGTATAGCCTTAACACACTGTTAGGGTAAGTGCTGCTAGAGAGTAGCACCTTTGAAGGCCGTATATATACACACACTTGTATATTTACACATTACAAAATCGTCAATAATGCTGTGGCTTTAAAAGGATAAATATAGGTGACATTTTGGGTAATCGCCCTTGTGCATGGCACATGTGCTTTGAAGAAGGGCCTTCGTCCGAAACGTCTTATATATGTTTTTATTTTAAGGTTACAGTTTTATGGACGTGTTGACTTTATGCTAGTTGTGCATCACTAACAACACGCCATACTAATGCGTGTAATTGTATACGCTTTAGTATCGGTCTCTTAGGTTCGTGAAATACACGTGTTTACTCTGCACTGCAAACCATAATCAGGCAATCATTATTATTACTACACGGCACAAGTATGATTCTGCAATTATAATCGCAGGTTATTGTAGTGTGAGAGCGGGGCAGCGATGTTGTGTTCATGGAGTCAAAGGAACTGTAAAGCTGCAGTGTGTCATCAGAATATCTATTTATACTGGAGGAATCCGATGAGCTCTATTAAGCTCTTTTTAACAGATGTCCAGTAAATGATAGTCGATGGGTATTGGCAGACACCAGATTGTACTGCGTCAAGGAGATCATGGAGAGAGAGAGAAACAGATGTTTGGAGAAACGGGAGAGGATAAATAACCACGCAACAATGTACATCACTGCAGTACCTGAAGTGTCAATAGCTGCACTGGTCATCCCTGTCGTGCATACAATAAACACGCAGCACACTGTCAGAGCCGAGGGTATGGGGCGGAGATGTCATGGGAACAACTTGACGTGAGATGATGGACACAATTAACTCGAGAGGGGAGCCCGAGAGAAGGGGGAAGAGAATCGGAGGGAGACGGCGGAAGAGGCGGCAGCAGCGGTGGGACCGACACAACAGAGCTCAGACGCCACGGCTGCAGGAGAGGAGCAACTCCCTAACAAACGGAGGGGATGGGAAGCAAATGGAGGGAGGCCTCTGGCCAGCAGTGGAACATTAGTTGCTGACAACAACAGCAAGAACAGCAGCAACACTCGTATAGCACGGGCCAGTGTGCACGTGACCAGTTGAACGTGAGCGAAATTCCTCTTCATCGAATGCCACTTGTCCCTGTGAATCTCCACACCCAAGATGCAATCCACACACACGATACTAGAAACCTTGCACTGCATTATCCTAGCAGCCATAACGCGCATACGCTTCCGATTATTATAAATTTTGTTCGTTTAGTAAACGGTTTTCAAAATGTATTTATAATATGTTTATGCAGAGTGTCTGCTGGTGCTGTGTCCTGTACAACGCTTTGAGATCGTTGATGAAAAGCGATATGTACATGGAATTATTATTATACGAGGACGTTACCCAGAGCTCGACCCATTCGTTATCTAGAGCCACGATCTATCCACTGCTGGAGAAAGGCCTCCCCATGTCGTCGCCATCTCGTAGTGTCTCCTGATGCCACGATCCATCTTGCTTCTTGTAACTGAGCTGAGCTCATCACACCCTCCAGCAATGCATTGACTGCCTGATAATGATGGTGACTGTAAAGCTGAATCAATTATATGTCGTATGTGTGTGTGTAAGTATCATGTAATGTATTTAAAACTCAAATAATGCTCACAGAAGTACACTTGCTTTCAGTTCTAACCCTTCCTAGGCAGTATAATTGTTGATATAACCTCGTCTTTATTTCTGTACGTTATTGGTGTTTGGGCACGTGCCCGTGTTATGCCCCAAACTGGAATAGACGGAATCTGTTTGGGCGTTGCGTGTGCGGTTCATTGAACCGTGGTGAACAATGACGTAGCCGGCAGATGACGTAGTCGAGCGAGAAGCGAGTATGCCGCTTGTTGCAGAGGTTCACGGTTCGAGCCCAGCGTCCACCCTGGTTAATAGTGCGGTGCGCATTGACCAAAAAAAAAGAAAACTACGCACCGTTAGCTTCACGGTGGACCTTAAAGATTCCGCGACGTTATTATTAAACAAATTAATAGGCCGCATGTGTGGCAGCGCCACGGTCCAAATTTTAAAACATTCATCGCAAAGCAATCCCAGTTGGGTAAAACCACATAGCAACATCGCCCTGTAGTGTGAAACATTGAGCCTTCATGATACCCTTGCACGATCATAATGGAGAAAACACAATTTGTACTCGTGATGTTGATCATTGACTCGACAAAGTGTAAGGCCGTGTGGCACGTTTTCATCCTTCCAGCAGACTTCGTATAACCTTGCACTGCCGCATAATTATTTTTCCATTAAAGTCAGTTGTAGAATTCAGGGCACAACCTTGGTTTTCCTGTTTGTGGCTAGCTCCTGTAACTGGGCACTAACAGGTTACCGGGGTTGATGTTGTCGCCACTCGCCAGCTACAATCGCGCGTTCTATTTTTATTCTGTCGCGGTTGCTAAGCAAGACCCCCCCCGCCCCCCACGACGCTTATTGCACAAATCAGAAGACGGAAAACAGCTAAGAGTACGTGGATGGTGGGTGAGTGGTGAGAAGCGTGGAAGCTTGCTGAATTAAGCACTGCAAAATGAGGCTGGAACGCCGCTGAGGGAATTAAAGTGAAATAGACACACCATCGTGATCCGCGTTCGGAGAGCTGAACAAAACACAATGCAATAGAACTCCTCTTAGACGAGACCCAACAGTATCCACGTGGTATGCGTTTTGTTCCCCGCAGATATAATCGCGTAAATTCACGAATTATTGGGATCTGCAATGTCTATCCCCCGCATCGTCGCAGGATAAGAGGAGCGCCTCTGTCCATTGTTCAGCCTGGATGCCTCAACTATTGTTCGACCAAAATCTGACCTTTAAAGTTCTCCCTCACAATCTCATCCCGCCATCTGGCTATAGGTCTTCCTCTCTTTCACTAATCTCCGGGTGCTACTCAAATGCATTCCTTCATCCTGCACCCACGGTCCACTCAATACATATTCCGCCGACAAATGATTACATCTGCCTCGATTTCCTTCCCGCATTGCTCTCATATATGCAGTGCTTTAAAAAAAATGTTTATAAACGCTCCGAAATGGTGCCTGCAACCAAATCGGTATTTTTAAATGTGCCAAGCTATACTTAGAGCAGCGGCAGCCCGCTTATGAAAACCAAACTTAAATCGTAATTTTACGCAGCGCCAGTCACACGAGGCCTCGCAGTGTTTTAAGTCAATAACAAAGTCAACTCTTGACAACGAACCTAGAACGAACACAAAAACCGCCATTCGCCACTAAGTTTGCGGTGACATCACCACGACGCTTGTGCCAGGCTACGTGCACGTTGAGGTCACGTGAAGTGTAGAACGCCCGCTGGCAGGAGGTCACGGGGCAGACCCAGGTACCACGGGTCGACTGACTGAGATGACTGGCTGATGCACCACCTGTGCCCCCTACTGTGCCAACTTGCTGTGCTTTAGCCACCCGGCGCTCCGCTCGTTGTTGTGAGCGTCGCTCCTCCGCCCTCCGTTGTTTTTGGAGGGCGACTGCCTCCAACCGCTGGTTGGAGTCATCGGCAAGTCCACTCAGCTCCACGTCCTCCTGTACCACATCACTCCATCTCTTCTCTAGCCCGTGCCGCGCCCGTTGAGCCCCCTCAATCCGGCCGAACAAAATCTGTTTAGGCATGCGGTGGCTGGGCATGCGGGCTACATGGCCCAGCCAACGAATACAAACCCCCGATCACAGATAGGACCCCCCCCTCCCCTCCCGAAACAAATTAAACCTCACTGGAACAAACGGTGCCTCCGCCTGCCCCCGTGACTCTCAACCCGTCACAGAACGGGAGGGAATTTTATGGCCACGGGCTTTAGAAGTGATGGGTGTCGCAATACGCCTCGGGCTTTGCTTGCCAAGCATTTCTCATCCACCGCAGATGAGAGCCGCTGTCTCAATAATGGCTCCAATTACGGGCTGAGGTCATGCTCAATATCGCCCGACGGTGTTTTGTTTGATCACACGCGCGCGGCAGACTCGTCACGATTTTACCCACAGCTGCATTGTCCACACGCGTGCCTCTCCCTCCTACAGACATACAGACAGGGGCGGAGCCAGGGGGGTGACAGGGTAGACAATTGTCACCCCCGAAAAAAAATAACAAAAATCGAAAATCTGAAACATTCTGCGTGTAAGTATACGACACTCGGTCTGGCGGACTCCGTGCAACTGCATTGTCAGGGTGTGTCGCCAAACCGATGGCGTCTAGTTCAACAGCCTGACTCTCTCTTAATCATTCTTGAAATTAAAAATGTGTTGAATGTCACCCCGGGCTGAAAATCCTGGCTCCGCCCCTGCATACAGAGACAGTATAACTATCCCGTGGACACAAACTAACGCGGGACAGCGTGTGCAACGGGTACATTGTATACACGGCGGATTGATTACCGTAGAGTGATGATATTACAAATGTGGCGATGTTTAAGAGTAGTTCTGCAGTGCCTGGATTTTAAAGAATAATCCTTAACCCTGCACCCTACTTAGAGCTGCCGTAACAGACTTAACCTTTACTCCAGACCATCCGCGGTTTCCCCAAACTTTTCGAGTTGTGCCGACCACGTTTCAACCCCCTTAACCACTTCGCGCTCTCTCCTGGTAGTTATTTCAAGTTGTACATTGCATCGGCGAGGACGATGTTGTCACTTCTCTCTTTCCCCGGACGCCCCCACCACCCCTCCCTGGAGGAGCACAGTAACACCATTTTTCAGTTTCAGTTTATTTATTTGGTATAGCCCTGTGAGCCATTCGGCTCTTGAATCGGGTGCAACCACAACAAACAAAAAACAAAAAAACACGAACAAGAAAATATCTTAAAGTGACTGTGCAAGATCCACGTCCAGTGACGGATTATCCTCGTTGCAAAAGTAGCCACGTCATGTGTAGTAGCCACGTCATGTGTAGTAGCCACGTATGTGTAGTAGCCACGTCATGTGTAGTAGCCACGTCATGTGTAGTAGCCACGTATGTGTAGTAGCCACGTCATGTGTAGTAGCCACGTCATGTGTAGTAGCCACGTCATGTGTAGTAGCCACGTATGTGTAGTAGCTACGGGCCCCGCACTTTAAAGGGCCCCGCGCGTAGTACAGCTGTGTGTGTGTGTTCACCACGTAGTACAGGTGTGTGTGTGTTCACCACGTAGTACAGGTGTGTGTGTGTGTTCACCACGTAGTACAGCTGTGTGTGTGTGTTCACTACGTAGTACAGCTATGTGTGTGTGTATTCACCGCGTAGTACAGGTGTGTGTGTGTTCACCACGTAGTACAGGTGTGTGTGTTCACCACGTAGTACAGGTGTGTGTGTGTGTTCACCACGTAGTACAGCTGTGTGTGTGTGTTCACTACGTAGTACAGCTATGTGTGTGTGTATTCACCGCGTAGTACAGGTGTGTGTGTGTTCACCACGTAGTACAGGTGTGTGTGTTCACCACGTAGTACAGGTGTGTGTGTTCACCACGTAGTACAGGTGTGTGTGTTCACGTAGTACAGGTGTGTGTGTGTGTGTTCACGTAGTACAGGTTGTGTGTGTGTGTTCACCACGTAGTACAGGTGTGTGTGTGTGTTCACCACGTAGTACAGGTTGTGTGTGTGTTCACCACGTAGTACAGGTGTGTGTGTTCACCACGTAGTACAGCTGTGTGTGTGTGTTCACCACGTAGCACAGGTTGTGTGTGTGTGTTCACTACGTAGTACAGGTGTGTGTGTGTGTGTTCACGTAGTACAGGTTGTGTGTGTGTGTTCACCACGTAGTACAGGTGTGTGTGTGTGTTCACCACGTAGTACAGGTGTGTGTGTGTTTTCACCACGTAGTACAGGTGTGTGTGTGTTCACCGCATAGTGCAGCTGTGTGTGTGTGTTCACCGCGTAGTACAGGTGTGTGTTCACCACGTAGTACAGGTGTGTGTGTGTGTGTTCACCGCATAGTGCAGCTGTGTGTGTGTGTTCACCACGTAGTACAGGCTGTGTGTTTTCACCACGCAGTACAGGTGTGTGTGTGTGTGTTCACCACGTAGTACAGGTGTGTGTGTTCACCACGTAGTACAGGTGTGTGTTCACGTAGTACAGGTGTGTGTGTGTGTGTTCACCACGTAGTACAGGTGTGTGTGTTCACCACATAGTACAGGTGTGTGTGTGTTCACCACGTAGTACAGGCTGTGTGTTTTCACCACGTAGTACAGGTGTGTGTGTGTGTGTTCACCACGTAGTACAGGTGTGTGTGTGTTCACCACGTAGTACAGGTGTGTGTGTGTTCACCACGTAGTACAGGTGTGTGTGTGTGTGTTCACCACGTAGTACAGGTGTGTGTGTGTGTTCTAAATTCGAGTTGGCTGTCACATTAAATATAAGAGGGGGAACAAATTGGACTGACGTTAAATGTCAAACGCCCAATAATAACTGTTTTAATGCCAGGCAGTTATAAACAATTTAGTTTAAAAGCAATTCGGTTCCAGTCCGTCGTAATGCGTGACAATTTAAATTAAAACTCAACGTGCGCGCAATGTTTGAGAATTGTTGTGCATTGTGCACATTTGTTGACTCTCAAACACGCGGGGCCTAAACGGGCGCAACGTGCCCGTTCCACGCACACAGCGAAGCCACATGCACGTGTGGGCAGGCTGGGAGGCATCAGAAGGCGTGCGTGGGGAGCATTCATCCAGCGTTGGATTTGTGAAGGGCTCTACGTAACATTACTATCGCCGTTCATCACCAAGTGGCGGTGACGTCGCCACCGATCCTTGTGCCATGCTGGGTGCACTTTGAGGCCACGTGAAGAGTTGAAGGTGGGCTGGCAGGAGGTCACGGGACAGACCCCAGGTTC
This sequence comes from Petromyzon marinus, assembly GCF_048934315.1. Taxonomy (NCBI): domain Eukaryota; kingdom Metazoa; phylum Chordata; class Hyperoartia; order Petromyzontiformes; family Petromyzontidae; genus Petromyzon; species Petromyzon marinus. Next base: position 1,525,613 of record NC_133720.1, on the reverse strand, counting down.
CATGGGTGGACTCACTAAGACGGCTGGCAGATGCACCACCTGTGCCCCTTACTGTGCCACCTCTCTCTACTGGGGCACCTCTCTGCGCTTTAGCCGCCCTTCGCTCTGCTCGTTGTGGGCGTCGCTCCTCTGCCCTCCGCTGTTGCTAGAGGGTGACTGCCTCCAACTCCGCGGTAGCATCCTTAACGAACCTCCTTCACATCGACACTACACATTAAACATTACATTTTAACTTTAAATTACCCGTTTTGTCTCGAATTCGTTAAAATGCGAATGAGATATTAAGTGGTAAGCAGCTTCTCACGTAGCTTTATTAAACATTTGCAATATTCTATACAGTAACAGTCTCTAGTCTCTACGTTGCTGTTGGCAAATAAAGTGCTTTTCCCATGATGACCCGACACTCAGTCCTAAAATTATCTAAAAAAAATGTGCGACTAGCCGTGTCGGCAGCGATGCACAACGCGCAATCAACAACAACAACGAGTCCACGCATTCGTCAACAACCACTGTGGCGTGAATAATAACAAAGATTTTATTTTTAGGTGACGTTTTGGGAATCGGCGTTTCTTCTACGCTGCAAAGACAGAGGGCCCTTCCCTGCTCAGAAGCAGGGCCATTGCCCAAACCCTATAGCCCATTGTATGTTTCCCTTTTTACGGCAACGTTATTGACCAATGTGTGGACGTGTTGCTGAAATGACCCGTTCGTTCCGACTGGCAACAATCCCACCAGTGGCTGCTGACATCGAACGGGTGCGTAACGCGTTGTAGAGAGACATCCGTGCCACTGGGGCATCTGCGCCAACTGTCAAACCAATACGGGCTGATGAAGTGAATTGTTCAAGGGCTCTCGATAATCAAATTTGGCCTTCGGAGAGACGGAACCGCGTAGACCGCTGTTGTTTTGCGCTTGTGAACACGTGTACCTGGGATGTGCCCTATCCCGTCGGATCCTTCGGAAGCTAAGCAGTGCGCGCCGAGCCCGGATAGCGTTTTGATCGGGCGAGGAGTTCCACGCATACAACAATGCGCCGAAGGTGCGGGTGGGCAGAAGCGCGGATTGCTATTTGTGTACACCTTCACAAACTCGCATTGGACCGGCGTGAAGCATGGGTAAATAACCATTACTGCACGGTAGGCCATCATCCAGCAGTGGGATTACCAAACGGACATTGATGCAGGTGTACAGAGGACCCAGCCGTGCAGCACAGCTGCCTGGCCTGCCGCCCCAGTTTTGTCAGAGATCGTGAATGATCTCAAACGAAGCTAAGCACTGGCACATTTTTATTTTTATATTTTGCCCTCCAGGAACACTACTACTTCCACTTGCCACACCTTTTGTTAGTAACTTTCTGTGCGAAACCTAATGTACAGTGAGATCTGCCCTGAAACTAACAGTGATATCCCACAATCAGTGGTGTAGGGACTACATTATTAGTGTAGTGACTACATCATCAGTGGTGTTGTGACTACATTATCAGTGATGTAGTGACTACATTATCAGTGGTGTAGTGACATTATCAGTGGTGTAGTGACATTATCAGTAGTGTAGTGACTACATTATCAGTGGTGTAGTAACTACATTATCAGTGGTGTAGTGACTACATTATCAGTGGTGTAGTGACTACATTATCAGTGGTGTAGTAACTACATTATCAGTGGTGTAGTAACTACATTATCAGTGGCGTAGTAACTACATCATCAGTGTAGTGACTACATTATTAGTGGTGTAGTAACTACATTATCAGTGGTGTAGTAACTATATTCATATTGGTTGCGAAAGCCTACGTGTTAAAAAGTAACTACATTATCAGTGGTGTAGTGACTACATTATCAGTGGTGTAGTGACTACATTATCAGTGGTGTAGTGACTACATTATCAGTGGTGTAGTGACTACATTATTGATGCCGACCACACCGAATAATAAAGATTCACAAGGTGTCCTTAAACAATGCATCTCAGAGCACCGTGCACGTAAGGGAGGAAAATGGGTGAGCAGTAACGGGGCAAAGACGAACGAGACAAGACAGAGTATTGATTTTTTTTATTGGGTGCCGTCTTCAGCCTGGACTCCATCGACTGCAAGTCGCCGATCTGTTTGTGTGCGGGAGCTCGACTGGCGATTGCGACACAAGATTGTGAGAGATGGCGATAGCTTCATCCAGCAGTGGATAAATCATGGTTACTGTTGACGATGACAACGAAGTTGCTATTTTTGTAACCATCCGGGGCATGAAATCACATTGACCAAATTACCGAAACACATCACCTTCAACGAAACTAATTAATTTCACTAAATGTCACCGAGCTATTACCTCTCTTTCAGAGTTGACCTGGCCACACACATGATAGCACATCAAAGTGGTGCGACATCATCATCATCACACGTGGGAATTGATCGTCGCAGCTAAATAATCGAAACGCGCGTTGTCTCGAAATGTGGAGTAGGGCAAAACCGGAGGAACCCGTTGAAAAATCAACGCGGCCGCCACGGGGCGAGAGACAACAAGCGGGATTCCAAATACACAAAAGGCATCGCCAGGGTCTGGAATCGAACGCACAGCCTCCTGCGTGCCCGGCGAAGGAGAGAGGATCTCACCGCCACGCTGCCGCTCGGCAATTTGCCCCATCGTTGGTAACGACACACTGGCTGGCACGCTGCCACCAAACAATCTGACAAGCAAAAAAAACATTTGTATGCCAACAATTTAACTAGGCCATTCATCTTCTTGCCATGCAAATGCAGTGACAGTACTCATCGTAAGCCAACTGTTCTTAATCTTATTTACATTATTTACTAAGATTTAAATATTCCCATAAACGTAGAAATGCAATTGAAATTTGTTTTAGAACTTGGTTGTGTCACTGAATTTACGTTTTTTATCTTTTCAAATAATGCAGCCGAAACGCATGTTCGTATGAAATAACTTTATTTAAGTTAAAACTTTTTCTTTTTACGTGTACAACTTCAAATGTACAACCATTTAGACGTATTTCTTTTTTAAAACTATAACACAAAGCAAAACATCTGCTAACATCGAAACGACAATTTCTCAAGACGGAAAACATAGAAAGGTTTTAACATAAGCATACCAATTTCACGATTCAATGTGCCACAGCGCACCGATCTCGCTGGCGAGAAGAGACGAGTCCATTCATTACCTACGCAATGTACAGTAAAACCTCGTTATTTCTGTCTTTGATAATCCGTAATTGGGCATAATTCAGCACGGCTGCGCTTTCGGGATATTTACGGTGTTATTAGCAATTCGCCACGTGCCGAATTGCCACAGCGAAAGGTCCAATTTCGGCATGCACGTGGAGCGGCGATGCGCGCCACGACCAAAACACTGACTTGGTCTGGTCGCGGCGTGCGTAGTGAGCGCGGTGAGCGCGGTGAGCGTTGGTGCAGAGCCACCGCTTTGGACTTTACCTTGCTTATGCACTCTGTGTAAGCCAACCCTCTCAGCAACGTCGTCTACGCCTACATCAAGAAATAATGGAAAGGGACTGAAGTATGAATCCCTAAGTCTGCGAGACAAATACAGGTAGTCCCCGACTTGCGATGGAGATGCGTTACGACGACCCATCCTAAGTCGGGGACTACCTGTACAGAGTTTTGGATACAATTGATGCGGGGGTGTGTGTGTCAATGCATATGGCGTGTCAAGAGTTTGGGAAACAAATTTGGATTTTCTATTTATTGGGACAGGAGGCACTGGGGAGTACCATTGTACACAATTCGGAATATTGGATAATTTGGCAAGGCCAGAGCCCCATGTGTGTCGAATGAACAAGGGTTTACTGTAATTACCACAAATTATATTATTTTACTGAAAGACACAACCCAACAAAACCCAAACAGTTCCTGTAATTGCAAAGTACCCAAGAGGTGTCGCCTCAAGACTCTCAAACACCGGGTTGAACCACTGAGAAGAATATTTGAAAACCACCAAGGACCACTCCAGTGATGTCACTGTGACAGCACTTCCATACGTGATTACCGCAACATCGCTGGAGTGCTTTCGTGGTTTTAAACTTCCATTGTTTAGTCTATTTAAGAAAGCTTCAAACTTGCATCCGAGAGCATGCGACGCGCTGCTCAAGTTCACATTTACAAGAACGATGTGTTTTCTGCAGCAGGTCTCTGCTGCAAAGTTGCCGTCGATTAAATATGTACGCACTAATACACGACTACGGAGGTATGCACAAAAGTGCGCTTGTGCGCACACACACACACAATGATTCACTCGGCACACCTACGTACATGTGCACACGCGTGCGTGCTTACGTGTAAGAACGCTCGCGGGTAATGCGAGCTGTGTATGCCGGTACGGAGAGAATACAGTTGCAGCAGAGGCAAGAGGGCTTGTTTATGCCGGAAAAGCAGTAGAAAAAAACGCAGGAGCACTCGCTGTCGCGAGCCAAGGTGAGTGAACGTTTCTAACCAGCCGTGATAAATACATTTGAATGTCCCCGTGGGCGAGGAGGAAGAGGGTCCTGAATGCACACGCATCTTCACGCCGCCATCTTCCAAAGCCTTCGGGGGATGCCTACTACTGTGAACACAAAAAGGGGTGTGGGGGGGGGAGCGGCGGGTCGTTATGCAACAAATTCAGTAGGCAAGTCGCTGGGGTGGAAATGCGAACAAGAAGTGCCCTTGTCACGCCGTGTCCCGTGACGCGTTCGTCCTTTGCCCTTGGGCGCCGCGAGAAACCAGCAGCCTCGGCAAACAGCGGCCGGCTCGGGGGGGCCGCCACCGGATGCGAGTACACCGCCAGCCGCTCTCTGGAGCAGGGCAACTCCAACGCCTGCTGACGGTGCTCGTTACTTAAAAGGGCACTCCCACAAATGGGGACGCCTGCTTGATTAGCAATTACGTGCAGGTTCATTGGCGGTATCCTTTTTGTTGTTGTTGTTGTCTGTGTGTGTTCACATTGTTGTCCTTCCCCCGCACCTTCACACAGAGACCCATAGACTCATCACAGAATCGTCGACTCACTCGGAGACCCATAGACACACACAGCAAAGACCCATAGACTCACACAGCAGATACCCATAGAGATTTAGAGACCCATAGTTTGTTGTCCTTCCCCCGCACCTCCGGTTAGCATGGTTGGCTATGTACGGTGCGAAAGAAGCTCAACATGCATACAACCTGTGCAATCAGCGGTAAGTTGGTGATGTTTTTGTACTTGCTTCGTCACACCGAAAACCTGGCCAAAGTCCCTTCTCCACCTTACTCGAGCAGAAATAAAATGCAGTACTCCAGCGTGGCTTCTGCTTATCCCCAAGGGTTCATGAGCCGCGAATATGTTCCGCAGAAAGTTAAACATGCACTGCATTTGAACTATGATAAATGCGTGCATAGTATTATTATTTTTAAACCGGCATAATCAATACTGTGGCAATATCATCTCCACACTAGCTTCTTTCCATTCAGGACACAACCCAAAAAATAAAGAGCTTTTATATTGCAACCGTGTTACTTAAGCCGAGGGTCCCATGCTGTGCTACAAGACAAAGCTTCATTGGTGAAGGCAAAGCGCCCACCATGGTTCTCACTACAGTCATGGACTCTATGGCAATACTTGGGACTATAACGGAGGAATGCTGCAGCGATGTCACCGCTGCTACTTAAAAAAAAAATATCAATGAATCTACAATCTTATGTTGGGCGGCTCATTACACTCAGCCTAGGGTAAAATGTCAACAAGATGAAAGCTGTGTTGTTGTTTGGGTTTGGTCTTTCCTCAATGACTATATAGTGGATGCTTAGCAGTAGCAGCATTAATGGGTGCATCCCAGTTACTTGGCTGTATGTGTATAATAAAGTATTAAAGCTTTCGTGACTGCATAAAATTACTCATTGGTTTTTTCGGTAAAGTCGCGTATGTAGAAATACAATAAAATTATATTGAAACAAAAAAACAATCACGACGTTTCGATCACAACACAAGCGATCTTCATCAGGTGTCAAGGACAAATCATGGAGGTAAATACAACAAGAAGATGAGAGAATTCAACAAACCTAAGAAACATTATGTGACGCACAACCAGTCAGGCCAACAACACAGACACTTCCTGGCGGACCACGAATTTCAGAAGAGTGTTAAATTTCGTGTTCAACCTCTGTATTGCACATACCAGCATAGAATGAAAAAATACGAGGTACACAGTCAGTAGAAATACATATACAAGCTCACAAGAGGCAAGGAGGGAGGAAAGACGGACAGGGAAGCAAGGAGAGAGAGGGGGGGCTGGAGGGATGAACAGAAGCTTAAATCGGAAATAAGGTTGGGGGGAGGGGTCAGAGAGAGCGCGGCAGCTGAAACAAGCACATATTGCACATACACAGAAGTGTATGTTGAACTTCTTTCGCACCGTACGTAGCCAAACATGCTAACTGGAGGTGTGGGGCAAGGACAATAAACTACACACAAAAAGCAGTTCTAAAGAAACGAGTTTCCAATCCAAATTTAAAAGCACATAGCTCCCAGTGGCTTCCTAATATTGGAAGTGCGTTCCAGAAGGCATCAGAAACGCATCTGAAAGTCCGCGAAAAGGTGACCGTCTTTGTTCAATTAACAATAATTATTAGCCAAAAGCCACTGCTGTGAGGATGCCCAGAGTTGATGGGATGTTGTTTGCTCCTTGGCGAGATCAGCAAGGTATTGTGGTTCATTTGTAGCAAACACTTTGTGGAGTGGAATCAGTGCGACCTGATAATGTGTCATTGGAGGGGGTACTCCAATTTCTTGAAATAAATGTGGCCAGCGTGAAAGAGTCGGCCAAATTACCCTCGAGAGCAGTGGTTCTCAACCGGGGGTACGCAGAGCCCTGAGGGTATGTGGAAATGTCCCCGGGGGTACGAAGAGGTTATTTATAAACGTGTGAAATTATATTGTGCACGAGAATCGTTGGTGAATAATCACCTATGAATCTGCCAATATAAAATAACTATAACATTGAAATCCATATGGTAATCTAGAACGATATAAAAGGCCTTTCTAAACTCATCGATAGTAAACAGCGAGCGCCAGCTAAAGACGCCACGCATGCAGAGCGTCCGTTGCATTTTTATTTTGTTCGCTTGCAGTTACTAGCTAGTTAGGGATACTTCACAAAGTGGACAATAGGTTAAACTCGTGATTTTTATTATTCATTACATTTATTTCTCACAACCATGTTGGGGGTCAGGCAAAGGGGGGGGGGGGGGATATACTCGGTTTAAACAACAATCAACAAGGGGGGTACACAGTAGTAGCCAAAGAAATGTGGATTTTTCTCTCGTTATTTACGTATTAATTTTTTTGGGGGTTTTGCTTTTGTATTAACTGTGCAAGCAGTCGGCTAATTTATGTACAGCTTTGTGGCATGCAATTGCATGAATGACGCTGTATAAAATTACATTATTATTATAAACAAGGTTGTGAATAACCACTGCTCTAGGAGGGACTTCACAAGACACTGCCCCTTCCTTCAGGAGGGGCTCGACAGCGAGCGACCACAGGACTGCACCTTGGCCACTTCGTGCCAGGCTACTCGCCTTGTTCTTGTTCTGCACGGGGAGGTAGAGCTTGAACTCGGCCGGAAGTTCATCCTCCGAGTAGAGGCGGTCGGAGAAGTAGACCCGTCGGATTCGGCAATTGGCGTGAATCTGCCACACAACGGGAACACAGATTTCGGAAACCAGCGCAGCGCTCATGCCCCACGCGCCGAAGGCAGTGCAAAAGAGCTTCGTAGCTTATCGGATTGCTCCAGTCTGAATAAAGATTCTGATTCTGCAGCCAAACGGCAGCAGCGGCAGTTTTGATATTCAACAAGTTCTAACATTAAAAGGTACAAGGTTAATTTCCTTAACTGACATTTCTCACATTCAGCATGTTGTAAACGCATGCGAACCTGTCTAGCGTGCTGTATGAATGTGTGAACCTCTTTTGCACCGTACGTAGCCATCCGTGATGATCGAAGGTGTGGGGGAAGGACAAAAAACTTAACACAAAGAGCAGCGCTAATGCACAACAATAAAAAGTTTAAGTGGTTTTCTGCTCAAACGCTAATGAGCAGGTACTTTTTCCCCATTCATATTCCTCAAGTCAGTGGCAGCAATCCCATAATCCCACAGCGGGGAGGAGCAATTACATAGAACCACTAATGACATCACACAGCGGAACTTATCGATCTCAAGGAGGCATGAAGGCCTGAGGCAACCCCTGGCGAGGTTTTGAACTTGCAATCATTGAATGGCGAGCCAGGCGCTAACTTACCGGCTTATAAATTGTAATTGTAGAAACACAAAGGGTTGAGAGAGCTCATTATTTTACACACTAACAAACGAGAAAAACAAAAGAGTGCAGATTCAATCGAGTGATATAGAAACAATTACAAACAAATAAAAAAAGGACCACTATGCAGTAAAGTGGTCATCCTATGCAAAGACACGGCCGCTAGCCGCTAGCCACTAGCCTAGCAAACTGGAGAGGTCCCTCCAACGGCCCAGGGCTCACAAGCAGACACAAGTGCTGCCCCAGCGCTTGTTCGAGCAGAAACACCGTTTTCACGCGACCCAAATGGGCATTTCGAAGACCGTGCGAGACCACGCAATAAAAAAAAAAGGGGGCCATCAAATGCATAGAAAGCTCAGTAGTTAGCGATGCAAACCACAGCACGCAGAGGGTCCACGACTGTAACACCGCATCTGCCCATTTCCGCGTTGGGTCGCGCAGGCGCAGGAGTTACAACGAGCCATCGCCCGCACGCGACGAGCAATCACCTGCACGCGCAGAGTCTCGATGTAGTTGGTGCCGTACGCTCGGCGGGTGAAGTCCGAGAGGTTGAACTGGATCTGGTTCCAGCCGTCGTCGAGGCGCATGGGCATGGTGCAGATGAAGGGCTTCACGCGCGTCGTGCTCTGGTAGTTGCTGGCTCGGAATCGCCGGCGCACGTTCTTGTCGTCCAGCACCTGTGTGCAAGGAGACCAATGCAAGGAAGGGGGAGGGGCACCCGTGGACTCTTAACAACAACTGTATATGTGTATGTATGTTGAACTTCTTTCGTACTATTTGGAGGTGCAAACTGTCTACTTGTCACCCGACTTAAAACAAACCCAGTAGGAATGCATTGGTCCACAAGGCACATAGGTTGAAAGAACTAAAAAGGTTATTTTATTTTTACGTGCCGAAAAATAACATCGTTTAACATTGTTTATTATTTATCAAATGCAGGATTAAGGCCTCCTCAGTTATGGCGATGTGATTGACCATACTTCACCACACAGGTCAGCATGGGTTGGTGAAGTGGGGACAACCAACTGCTGAGATATCATTCACCAATGAATGACATTAAACGTGGTCAGGAAAATAACTCAGATGGCCAGGTTTATCGCACAGTGTGCTAACCACTGAGCTACCATTCCACCCCAAACATATATGTACGGAATACGTATTTTAGTAAAAGAGTTGGTTTATTATTGTTATAATTATGTCATTACACACGTGACTGTGAAATGTGCGTACCTGGACTTCAAAGGTGAAATACTTTTTAAGGTTTTTGATGATCATTATGAGGAAAGGGAGCTTGATTCCCAGTGTCTTCTTTGGGTCGGCTGGACACGTGATGTATGTAGTACTGCGGACATAAAGCAAAGTCTCACATCACGGGCAGCATTACTCGCACTGCTGCAGCACACATGTATTGATGCACCTCCCAGGGATCCGATGTGCCACGATTAAGACTAAAAAATCAAATACTTCATTATATTTTTGCCTATTTACTTGTGTATCATTTGTTGCATCTGATTTGTATTGTTTCTAGTTTTTTACGTCGTTTTTACAGTTTTGCTTACTCCGTTATACAAAATGAAACTGCATCAAAAGTGATGATCACATTGCAAAATTTGATACAAGTATCGTGTTTAAAAATAGTTTTATTCATGACTTGCGTATATAGTAACATTTCTATGGAAACCAAGTTGCATGTTAATGTTTATATTCTGCCGAAAGTATTTGTTTAAGGAATGGTTACCATGTGCATTTCCATCTGCAATGATGTCTCACTTAATACAAATACTCAACAGAACTGCCAATCTTTAGGACTCGTATAACGATGCAAACGTACACACACACATGCAGCACTGTTTAATGCACTTTTGGAAGACGGCCTCCCACGCTGCATGGGGGTTTATTTGACCATACTTCACCACGCTGGTCAGTGCCGATTTGGTGGTGGGCAGCACAAGCAAGGATGCAGAAAGTCCAGCGCAATGCGTTCTGTTGCACCGTCCTCCGTGGCCAGACGCATAAACCCGAAAATGCCAATAGTGTATATATATACTCGTGGAATGTCAACAATTCAAACAAACATTTTTGAACTGATAAATTAACACGTAGGCTTTCGCGACCAATATTATGGCTCATAATTGAGAATTGCGTCAGATCGTGGAAGCTCAATGCGTCATACACCCTCGTTCACCTGCTACAGCCGATTCATAAAGTTGTCACGTAAATAATAGAAGTGACAATTTATTACTGCCACTGCAGCACACCGGTGTGTTGACAGGACAATCCACAACATTTCACAACTGGGTACGGATGTTTTTCGCTGGTAATCACAAACCGGCATCCAACTTGTCCTCCAGCCTTCGGCCTTACATAGGCAGAAACAATCTTCGTCTGTGTAGTCAACGTTTTCTAAAGCATTGGTATTATCACCTTGTACTGTTTGACAACGTATGCGTTTATTAGGCACTGACCTGACATTTGTTCCCTCAATTTCTAACACCAGTGACTGGATGTCATTATCTGTGATGCGCTTGATGTGCCCATTTCTGACCTGCAGTAAAGAAACACACACACGCATACACACACATGATGGAACATCTTGAATATACAGATTTTTTTTTCATTTTAAGTTTGTTTTTCTCTACGTGACATTGGGTGAATGGAGCCAGAAAAGCATGCAACAAGTATAATTTTGTAAGATTACTTTAAAATGTTTTACAATCGTCAAATCTCGAGAAACTAATCACGTTGTGAGCCTGCCCGACTAGAGCGCCACGGTGGCTAGGAGATGTTAACTACCTCGCCTAGTCTACAGGAGGTCGTGGGTTCGATCCCGACCCTGACGATGCCTGCTGCTGTATATTTGGAGTTTGCGTGTCTCTCTCTCATCATCATCATCACGGTGGCTAGGAGATGTTAACTACCTCGCCTGGTATACAGGAGGTCGTGGGTTCGATCCCGACCCTGACGATGCCTGCTGCTGTATATTTGGAGTTTGCGTGTCTCTCTCTCATCATCATGGTGGCTAGGAGATGTTAACTACTTCGCCTGATATACAGGAGGTCGTGGGTTCGATCCCGAACCTGACAATGCCTGCTGCTGCTGTATATTTGGAGTTTGCGTGTCTCTCTCTACTCGTGGTGGCGTGGATTTTTCTCCGGGTCCTCCGGTTTTTTCCTCCACATTTAGAATCAACATCAACATGCGTTTAGGTGTATTTGGCTGCTAGGAATTCCCACATTACAAGTCACTTCGTTGAGCCATCATTCGTGATAGCGAGTGAGGGGGCTTACCTGGTAAAACTAAAAATGCATTGTAACACGTAGGCTTTCGCGACCAATATCGTCCATAATACAGGTGTTTTTTGGGGGTTAGATCGCGCGAGAGAATGTATCCACAAATCTGGCTGTCGCCTGATGAAGCTAGTTGTAATTACTGGCGAAACTTCGTACTCAGATTGTAAATGTTGTGGTTTTGCTCTCCAACTAGCAACGAATTGGCAAGTTCTGTTTACGTGACAAAGCTCACTTTGTTGCCAGACAAAAGGGGAAAACCTATTCTCAAAGCTCACTAATTGAATGTGTCAGGTGGTGGCGGTTTTAACGACACACTTACATATTTGCGCGATCTAACCCAAATAAAAAAAACCTGCATTATGAATAACAAAAAAAATAGTTTTTAATTCGGCTGCTGCAGAGCTATTGGTGGGCAGCAGAGGGCACCGCTGGATGAAGGCTTCACCCAAGCCGCTCCGTCAAAAGTGGTTACGATTCAACAACCTGGGCCCACCACCGCGTAATCCTTAACGCACGAGCCGAATTCCTCAGCTCTCGAACCCCTCCTTCGTCGTGAACGCCACAACACAGCGCCGCGTCAGTCACGCGCACGTTTATCTGACGTAGCGTTACTAATGTGCGACACGTGTCTGAGAACCCGTCAGGTCCAGGTAGCGGCACAGTGGCCCTGCACCCGCTCGCTCACGCCCACGAGAGGGAGCTCCACAGAGCCCGCCCCCCGCCCGCTGTCTTAGAGGGTAACTTGGCCTACTCTTCCACACAAATTCTGGACACGTTTAAGTAAAACACCGTGCCCCGCGCGACTCCGACGGCGGGAGGAACGGCGACACCCCACGAACTCCCCCGCCCCCCAAAACCCCGCGTCTCCTGAAGCCCTCTCTGGTCGTGGCCCAGCAGAAACAGGCCGCTGCCGCTGCTGCCGCCGCCATTCAAAGGCGAGCGCAGAAGCAAAGCGGCAGCGGCGCCGTGGCTGCAAGGCCCTCGCCGTGGGCTGCAAGGCCCTCGCCGTGGGCTGCAAGGCCCTCGCCGTGGCTGCAAGGCCCTCGCCGTGGGCTGCAAGGCCCTCGCCGTGGGCTGCAAGGCCCTCGCCGTGGGCTGCACGGCCCTCGCCGCCGCGTGCCACTTGCCTTCTTGTCCCAGATCTGCAGCGGTTTGCTGCCGATGCTGTAGAGTATCGACAGGAAGCCGCTCTGGAACGTGTTCTTGAACATGTCTGCGACGTCTTCGGTTTTGAGCAGCAGCAACAACAACAACGACGACAACGTAGAGATGAACAATTCTAAATGTCAACTCCCCCCGCCATCAAAAGAGAAACAACCCCGGGGCACGGCCGATCCGCGAACTCCGACAGCGAGTTGGAGACCCTCGCGCGCTCAATTTCCCAGCGCGCATCGGCGGGCTCGAGCGCATCCTCGCTCCTCATTGGCCGAGCGAGGTCAACGAATTTGCCCGGCGCGCGTCTCCATTGGACGAGCTGTTTGGGAGAGTGGGCGGGGGAGTTGTATGGTGGGGGGGCGCCCGTGTTGGCAGCGAGCCAATGGCGAGCCCCCACGATTCGCATCCGCGCTGGGGAATCAAAATCGGGGGCGGGGGCAGGGGAGGGGCGGGGTCTCGCGCGCAGTGTTGTTGTTGATTGTGGTGGGGCAGCGGCCGCCCCGGGTTACCGCCCTGGCGACACGCGCCGCGTGTAAACATGCGCGCGATATAGCCCCCCCACCCCAGCACCGCAAGTCGCGTAGGAGAAGGGGGGGGGCGTAGACGTTGCCATTAGCAACAACGACAAAGGTCCCCCGTGTAGCCTGTCACGGACTGTCGGTGGGGGGCAAGTGCTGTGAGCGAGTCGCGAGCGCCTATGAAGGTCGGCACGGGGGGGGGGGGGGCGGGCAGCAACCACGCCCGGCCGCCTTTGTATCCCCCCAAGTGGCGATGTTTTACACACTGCACCGGGTTACTTGCTTGAGGCTGAGCCGACCTAGGGGCGGCCCAGAACCGGTTCAGATAATCGTCACTTTGGGTGTTGGCGCTCCCCACTCACACACATAACACAAACAAAGATCCCCCGTGTAGCCTTCAAAAAGACTTAGGGCAAGTGCTGTGATCGAACGGAGACAGAGACACACACAGAGACCCACACACAGAGACAGAGAGACACACACAGAGACACACAGACACACACACAGAGACACACAGAGAGACACACGGAGACACACAGAGACACACAGAGAGACACACAGACACACACACAGACAGAGAGACACACACACACAGACACAGACACACAGAGACACACAGAGAGACAGAGACACACAGAGACCCACACACAGAGACAGAGAGACACACAGAGACAGAGAGACACACACACAGAGACAGAGAGACACACACAGAGACAGAGAGACACACAAAGAGACAGAGAGACCCACACAGAGACAGAGACACACACACACAGAGACACACAGACACACACACAGAGACACACAGAGAGACACACACAGACACACAGAGACACACAGACACACACACACAGAGACACAGAGACACACACACACAGAGACACAGAGAGACACACACAGCACAGAGAGACACACAGACACACACAGAGACACAGAGACACACACACAGAGACACAGAGAGACACAGACACAGAGAGACACACACACAGACACAGAGAGACACATACACAGACACAGAGAGACACAGACACAGAGAGACACACAGACACAGACACAGAGACACACACACAGAGACACACAGTGACACACATACAGAGACACACACAGAGACCCACACACAGAGACAGAGAGACACACACACACACAGAGACACACACACAGTGACACACATACAGAGACACACACAGAGAGACACACAAAGAGACAGAGAGACCCACACACAGAGACACAGAGAGACACGCACACAGAGAGAGACACACACACAGAGACACACACAGAGACACAGCGAGACACGCACACAGAGACACACACACACAGAGACCCACACACAGAGACACAGAGAGACACACAGAGAGACACACAGAGACACACAGAGAGACACACAAAGAGACACAGAGAGACCCACACACAGAGACACACACACAGACACACAGAGAGGCACACACAAAGAGACACACACAGAGACACACACACACAGAGACCCACACACAGAGACACACGCACAGAGATACGCACTCACAGACACGCACAGAGAGACACACGCACAGAGAGACACACACACAGACACACAGAGAGACACACACAGAGAGGCACACACAAAGAGACACACACACAGACACACACACACATACACACAGAGACACACATAGAGACACACACACAGAGACCCACACACAGAGACACACACACAGACACACAGAGAGGCACACACAAAGAGACACACACAGACACACACACATACACACAGAGACACACATAGAGACACACACACAGAGACACACACACAAACACGTGAATGTATTGCTGAGCAACGCGAGGCTGCTCTGAGAAGGCAAATTGCTCAACGCTTTTAGGAACTGCTGGCGCTTGGTGACGAGCCTAGGTCGACTTTTTAAGTTTTGATTGGTACGGTGGAATTTGAGGCGGATTGAATTGATTAGCTTGAGTGGATTTGTAATTTAAATTTTTTGTTGTTGTCTTCCTCTTTACAATGACGTTTCTTTGAAGGCTACTTAAAAAAAAATTCAAAGGCAATTCAGCATTTATTTATTATGACAGTTATTGAAAGGGGACTGGGATCAAAATGAACTAGAAAGAGATCAGAATATTGACACTGGAGGAATCCGATGAGCTATCAAGCTCTTTTTCACAGATGCCCATTAGGGGGCTGGTAAGAACGTTATGAAAGGTAAATAAGTCACCCAAATACATACACATTCAACTAAACCGTCCGACCAGGCAAATCCCACTGAGGTATTAACTTAATTTTCAAAAGTGACCTGGACACAAATGATAGCTCAACACAATGGCTCATCATGTGGACATTTATGGCAGCAAAATGATTAAAATAATCTACATGCATGTTTCTAAATGGGAGGGAGAGAGAGCATGTTTCAGTGCTTTCACAACGTTTCAATTTATAATATGAAGCAACAAACCAATCAATGTGCCTGCAGAATAAAGTTTTCAATCAGTGCATATCTGTACTGCGCAGTATATTTAAATCAGCCCAAGCCTCTCGTTAACCACGTGGCCACCCCCACCCTGAACCCCTCCCCTCTCCCCACCCCCTGTGAGAACAGACGCCCTAACGTAGCCTCTTCCTCATCACCTCACCCTAACCCCTCGCTCCCGGTGGCGAGACGTTAAATCCCTCGCCTAGGATGCAAGAGGTCATGGATTCGATCCCGACCCTGACGCCTGTTGTAATATTTGGGGTTTGTGGTGTCTCTCTCCCCGTAGTCGCGTGGATTTTCCTCCGGGTCCTCTGGGGGTTTTCCCCTCCACATTTTTGAATCAGTGTGCGTTTAGGAGTATTTGGCTGCTTTATATATTTTTTTCCCACATGACGACAAGTCACGCCGTTGAGCCATAGTTTGTGATCGCCAGGTCGCTTCTGAAAAAAGAGTCGTGCAGCTCAGTGGGCCTTGCCTGGTAAAAATAAAAGTACCGTAGTTTAATTTTTTTATTTAAAGCTTTCGTGACTGCAGTAATTCATATTCTTAGCTCTTTCGGTAAAGTCACATTGAAGGGAAACAATAAAATAATAAAATATATATAAAACAATAAAAAAATTCTCACGACGTTTCGACCATAACACAACGGTGTTACGACCGTTTGTGTTTGGTCGAAACGTCGTGGGAATTTTTTTATTGTTTTATATATTTTATTATTTTATTGTTTCCCTTCAATGTGACTTTACCGAAAGAGCTAAGAATATGAATTACGTAGTTTAGTTTTAGATTCTCCATTCGTTTTCCACATTTTCCCCATTCATGCTCTCCCCCTTCCCATTCCTTAAAAAAAATGCCCATACATTTCATCTTTGACTCTCTCCTCCTCTTTCCGTGGTGCAGCCACGGGTAAAAGGTTGCTCGTTACATGCTACCACGTTTAGCGTGCGGTGCGGACTCCCACCAGAGGGAGTGGGAGAGTGGCAGCCCAGGGGCAGGGTTGCCTCGGGCCATGGCACTCTGGTTGACCCTGCAGACACGTGATCTAGAGTGTCCACAGAGAGGCCCCCAGGTGGGGGGACGAGGGGGTGATCACGTGTCCGGGGGAGCTCTCGAGAGGGATCGAGGGGGAGCTCGAAGGCTCGAGAAGGTGGGCGGGGCCGAGGGCGGAGCGGCCCCGACCCGGGAGGATATAAGGCGGGTCCCTGAGAGGGACCGGGGTCGCCGCATTCTACAAGCTGAAGCTCCACGTCCACCAGCTGAAGCTCCACGTCCACCAGCTGAAGCTCCACGTCCACCAGCTGAAGCTCCACGTCCACCAGCTGAAGCTTCACGTCCACCAGCTGAACCTCCACGTCCACCAGCTGAAGCTTCACGTCCACCAGCTGAAGCTCCACGTCCACCAGCTGAAGCTTCACATCCACCAGCTGAAGCTCCACGTCCACCAGCTGAAGCTTCACGTCCACCAGCTGAAGCTCCACGTCCACCAGCTGAAGCTCCACGTCCACCAGCTAAAGCTTCACGTCCACCAGCTGAACCTCCACGTCCACCAGCTGAAGCTTCACGTCCACCAGCTGAAGCTCCACGTCCACCAGCTGAAGCTTCACATCCACCAGCTGAAGCTCCACGTCCACCAGCTGAAGCTTTACGTCCACCAGCTGAACCTCCACGTCCACCAGCTGAAGCTTCACGTCCATCAGCTGAACCTCCACGTCCACCAGCTGAAGCTTCACGTCCACCAGCTGAAGCTCCACGTCCACCAGCTGAAGCTTCACATCCACCAGCTGAAGCTCCACGTCCACCAGCTGAAGCTTCACGTCCACCAGCTGAAGCTCCACGTCCACCAGCTGAAGCTCCACGTCCACCAGCTAAAGCTTCACGTCCACCAGCTGAAGCTTTACGTCCACCAGCTGAAGCTCCACGTCCACCAGCTGAAGCTCCACGTCCACCAGCTGAAGCTCCACGTCCACCAGCTAAAGCTTCACGTCCACCAGCTGAAGCTCCACGTCCACCAGCTAAAGCTTCACGTCCACCAGCTGAAGCTTCACGTCCACCAGCTGAACCTCCACGTCCACCAGCTGAAGCTTCACGTCCACCAGCTGAACCTCCACGTCCACCAGCTAAAGCTTCACGTCCACCAGCTGAAGCTTCACGTCCACCAGCTGAACCTCCACGTCCACCAGCTGAAGCTCCACGTCCACCAGCTGAAGCTCCACGTCCACCAGCTGAAGCTCCACGTCCACCAGCTAAAGCTTCACGTCCACCAGCTGAAGCTCCACGTCCACCAGCTAAAGCTCCACGTCCACCAGCTGAAGCTCCACGTCCACCAGCTGAAGCTCCACGTCCACCAGCTGAACCTCCACGTCCACCAGCTGAAGCTTCACGTCCACCAGCTGAAGCTCCACGTCCACCAGCTGAAGCTCCACGTCCACCAGCTAAAGCTTCACGTCCACCAGCTGAAGCTCCACGTCCACCAGCTGAAGCCCTACATCTCAAGCTGGAAGCTCCACGTCTTACGAGGCATCAACACGTGGTCGCAGACCCGAGTAAGAGGGCCCGACCCTTCGTAGCAGTAACTCCTCTGTATAGAGTAGTTCGCTGGGTGGTCACCACCCTAGGCTGTATCTGGTGAAGGGGCAGTTACGCCTTTGTGTTACATGTTACAAATAAATGTGTTGCCTCTAAAAAGGAACAACGTCTGCGACTCAGTTGGACTCACTACACATGGATTGGAAACATGGACAATGTCAAACAACATTACACAATGCGTGAAAAGTTATCAAAGGGCCACTGAGGCGTGCGTGTTTGGAATGACACGGCGAGACAGAAAGAGGAATGCACCCTTTAGAGAACTTGGCGCAAATCAGAGGCATCTGTATTGTGAAGGAATGTCAGTGGGCTATAGGCAGGACACATTGTGGCTGGAAGGGATTACGACCGATGGAAAATGCCACAAATTACTTAAGCATGGACGCTTGCTTTCTTGTCTAAATGTAATCATTTTAATATTGTCAGTGTTATATTTTTTATTATTATTTTCACGTGGTAAATTCATTCGTTTAAAAAATGATCACAATCACGACACTCGTTAGTCGTAGAATAGGAGGTAAAGGGGCAGCCCTGCAATTGCTAGCTCACGCCACTGCTGGTGGAAGCTTATCCTGTGGAGGGAATTCTGGAGAAGGTTGTTTAGCCTCCTCTTCCATGATGGCCAGAGGTCTTGGAAGAGGTTGGAGTACCCACACTTTACACCATCGACACGGGAACCTGCCGATCAACTCACTCTGGTGGACCAATGCATTCCGCTGGGTGAACAGCCGTGGAGTAATTGAGGAAATGTGCCCTATTGTTTAAACTACCGCGCAGGGAGATGGAGCCGAGTTACCTGGATTTGCGAAGTGCAGTGCCCTAATCATTACGCCACGGCACTATTCCTTTAAATTCAATGTCAAATCCAACAAAAAAAAAAAACACTGTAGACGTGACCCAACGAATGAAGGTCAATCACATAATTATCTTGCCCAGTGTGCGCAGCAATGTCTATCCAATTACACCAAGTGTTAACACAAAAGCACGTGCGTGCAATACGATACAGAGTACTGAAGTCGGCAAGCGTATGCGCGTTATTTTTAGTTTTCCCCGTTGACGCCCGTGTGGTTTGAATCAGCTTCAGTCACGCATATACAATTTCACAACCACATTAATTTTTTGTAATCTGTAAATTGTAAAAGTAATTACTGTGGGACTGGCTGTGAGCATAAACAGCTGTTACAGATACTGCACAACATACAATTAACACACACGTAATAGCCAGACAAGTGTGCTCTGCATAAATGCAAAAATAAAAATTGACTCGCTAAAACTGCAGACGCAACATTTAATTTTGCCTGGAAGTCAATGTCTAAAAGCTTGTAAAGTCAAGCAGCAAGCTTATTAACCAGAATAATTCGAGTCATTCCAAATACCATTCCAAGTGAGTCATAGTGCCCCTTTCCATTGCATTATTCTTGGGATAGGTTTCAGATGATTTTTTCTTAGATATTAGATTTTTGTATATGTAGGCGCAACTACACTTGTTTTCTCCAAATTTGTAATACTTTGTGGATTTTGATTTATTGAATTTCAGTAACTTTTAATGTTTAGACAGTACATGTAATTACTTTTAGATTTTTTTTAATTCATTGTGTTTACATTTTTTATTTGCCGGGTTTCACAGCACCGTGTGCTAACCACTGTGCCACCACTCTCCAAGCAACATAACTACTCTAATCTCAAATTAAGGCGAATGACAACGAATATAAATAAATGTAAACATCTTACCATTATATCAGAAGAGATATTCTGTTTGGAAGCGAAGCCGAGATAATAACAGGTTTCTTTTTTACCTTAAGGGTAATTGCGACAGTCATTAGCACATAACAACAACAAACAGCATGTGCCTTTGAAAGGATATGAACGACTCTCAAGCCACCCAGGGATTCTACTGAGTGAACAATGGCGAGACGTCGTGACTGTTTGTTGTCCAGGTGTGCTCATTAGGGACCTCACAATAACAGCTGAGAGTTAGAGACAGAGAGGCACGGGCTCATTGTCGCTGGCGAGCTTCCAGTGATCTCTTGACACTGCCCACGATACACTCTGTACGTTTAAAGCGGCCCGGCGTTTTGCTCGACTGAATAATCATAATCATCAATGTCTGATGAAATTACGTGCTCCCCAGAAGGCCGTGGAGCCGACGGGTCGTCTAAAGAACCCCGTCATCTTCTTGGATTTTTCGGTAAAGTCGCGTAGAATGGAAATAAAATAATACAAATGAAACACTTATTATGTTTTATTTTTTAAATTGTATTTCCATTCTACGCGACTTTACCGAAAGAACCAAGAAGATGAATCCCTGCAGTCACGAAAGTTTTAAATCGAAAAAAAAACCCCGTCATTATTTACGTTGGAGACACCAATACTTTGGATATCACGTTGTCGACGAGTTAGACTGAAATAAAAAAAAATCAGCCTGCCATCACCTCCTTATCGTTCGTCTATCGCTACTACGACTACAACCATGGTCTCTGTTCCCAGGAACTTCACCCGTTGATTCCTCCACCTGCGTTGGGGACTCGGTCTACCAGCCTGGCTTGTATACCCTGTCCAAACTGTTCGACCACCACTCTGCTCCACCTTGGACTTCCCCCTATCTCCCTCCCCATCGTCGCTTTGCCTAAGTCCTCGTAACCTTCCTTGCTACGTCTTGACCTAAAGCTTTCGTGACTCGCAGGAATTCATATTCTTGGGTCTTTCGGTAAAGTCACGTAGATAGGTTCAAATAAATTTTTTGGTTATTTTTTTTGTTATTTTCTCTGAACCTATCTACGTGACGTAGGTATAAAATAAAATAAAAAATAAATTAAATCACGACGTTTCGGGCGCAACACAAGCGTCCGTCATCAGGTGGGGACAACCTTATATAATCCCTTAGTTACTAGCAGCTCTTTTGCCTACTTCAGCAAGTGTGTCTTGATGTGGTTCTCCTTACCTGATGTGTTGCGCCCGAAACGTCGTGATTTAATTTATTTGTATTTTACGCCTACTACGTGACTTTACCGAAAGAACCAAGAATACGAACCTTGCTACGCTCAAGACACGCATTCCCGATTGTCTTTTACATTGAAAAAGAGCTGTTCTGTGTGTTGCTGATTTGCTTGGCGCTTTGGACCGTTGGGCCCTGTGCTCAGCGTCTGATTTTAACCACAACTGTTCCTTTCAATTCCGATTGTCGAAGCATTTCTACCACCAGGCGCCAGATGGCGCTGCGATTGCGCTGTTCCGTGCAAATGTAACCTTGGCAATGCCACATTCCCCCTCGAGGCATGCAAATAAAAAAATAAAGCACGCGTAAATACAAATGACAACAAAAAACCACGTTAGTTTGATTGGACGAGTTAACTTTTGTAGTACAAATGCCTCCAGTATCCACGACCGCGCTAATCTTTAAGGAATGATTTTAATATGGCACGAAGAAATATCGCCACATTAAACACATTAAGCTACAGTAATCGAAATGGTCATTATTGCACTGGGGTCTATTAGTCGTGTTTTCATCGGCGTTGCAGTTGTTTATTGTTTATGGATAGCAGGCCTCTTAAGTGGACAAAAATAACATATTTTACTTGAAGTACCGTATTTTGCCGCAGGTCCAATGTGAACTATTGGACATTAGAAAAATGGGACTACCCTTTATAAATATGTGCAATAAATAAATGTGTCCTTTAGAAATGTCAGTGGCTGGTAGTGATGGTGTTTGGAGGGCCCACTCATAAGCCTTGTTCAACTCGTATCATTATTCAACAGAGGCTTTCTGAACCATTTTTTTTAGCAAACAATGAACGTTAATAATAATACCAACAACATCAACCGCCATACACAGCTTTATTAATCCAGGAGGCACTCATTGAGTCCTAAGACAACGTTTAATCAGTCGAGACAATGTTAGACTGTCTGGACAATTCCATAACGAGCCGTTTGCAAAGTTACAGCAAAAGGCAAAGGCGCAGCCCTGCAATGTCTCCCTCTAGTGGGCCTCCACTAGAGCGAGTTCTAGAGAGCTCCCTCTCCTGGGTATCTTTGGCCTATTCTTCCACACTGGTCAAACGTCTTGGAAGGAGTGGGAGTACCCACAATTTACCCCACTGCACGCGCTCTGCCAACCCACTGTGGTGTATACATCAGTACTGCTGGGTGGACAGGCTGAGGAGGGTGGAATGGGGGGAGATTGCAGAAAATTGCACCATTCTGTCAACTGATATGCCAGGAAATTGAACCGCCACCAACCCCTGGATTGAAAGTCCAATGTGTGGATTGCAAGTGCATTGTCCTCCCCATTACAAACAAGGCAGCAACCCTGACTACACTGGCACTAAAATATTTGCAAAGCGCAGGCTAGCGGTAAATCTGCATGCTGCACTTTGCATATCATTCATTAAGCAGAGGCAGAGTCCAAATGTTGGCGATTCACAATGGAGGTGCTCGGAGATTCATAGGATGTAAATATTACTGAATACTCACATTGCATGCATGTGTGTGCGAGTGTTGCACATTACAGGGAGTGGCTTTTCTTCTGAACAAAAGAATGAAGGAGTCGTGGGAGCATGACGGTGAGGTGTGGGAAGCTGTAAGCCCCAGGCTACTTTGAGCTCGCCTTCCCATCAACCAGAGGCGAGGAGTGATGGTTGTGGTTACTTATGCCCCCACCGATGACGAACATCCATGGAGGGATGCAGGCAAGGCCGATGAGTCAGATGCCTTCTATGACTTCCTGTCACAGGTGCTGGCTGAAGTGGCCCCTCGGGATAGAGTCATCTTGTTGGGTGACTTCAATGCCCGAGTTGGTCGTGATGCTAACACCTGGTCTGGAGTGATTGGAAGTCATGGGCCAGATCAGCTCAATAACAGCGGTAGGAGGCTGCTAGATTTCTGTGCAGCCCATGGGCTTGTAATTACCAACATGCTGTTCCGGCATCGGCGCATCCACACAACATCATGGATGCATGCCGGGTCAAAGCAAGAACATTTGCTGGACTACATAGTGACGGAACAGCGGATGCGAGCCCATGTCCTTGACACAAGGACCTACCGTGGAGCTGATCTGTCCACTGACCATCGACTTGTCATTTGTAAGATGCGCTTGCCTTTCTTCCACTCCGGTGGTGGGTGTACACCCAGGACCCCATTCAAACCCATAGTGGAATGGTCTCAGCTAGCTGATGAAAGTTGCAAGCGAGAATTTCATCATCGCTTGCGACTGGGGTTGGCATCGTCCCCCCACTCCTCCTGATGTCGAGGGGTAATGGGCGAGGTTTAGGACTGTGGCTCATGCAGCTTCAATGGCTGCTTTGGGTACACGGTCCAGACCTCCCCAGATAACCTGGCTGACAGAGGAGGTGTTCAGACTGGCTGAGACAAAGCGAAAGGCCCACTCTCATCGTCTACAACATCCCACGTCAGATAATGAAAAGGCCTTCGCTCAGACGTACGGAAAGCCGTGAGGTGCTGCAAGGATGGGTGGTGGTCGCGGGTTGCTGAGGAGATGGATTCTGGCTCAATGGCCCACAATCACAAATCGATCTTTAACTTAATCAAAAAAATAACCTGCAGCACCACACCTATTACCATCATGAGGGGAAGGACCGGTGATCCAATCTCCGACCCCCAGGAACAAGTTTGCAGATTTGCTGAGCAATTTTGTGAGGTCCTGGGGGAGGGGAAATCCCTCAGCCTGCGTTGCCTCAAATATTGGAAGAAGTCACCACCTGTGAGTGGCTGGCTGAGGTGCCATCTGTTGAGGAACTATTGAAGGCGATCTGGAGTCTGAGACCAGAAAAGACAGCGGGCAGAGATGATCTCCCAAGCGAAATGCTGAGGGAGGGTGGCGTTTGTGCACAGACTGCCCTACATGACATCATAACAACAGTCTGGACCACTGGACAGGTTCCGCAGGATTGGAAGGATTCCCTGGTGGTCCTCTTCTTTAAGAAGGGGGACGGAAGAGACTGTAACAACTACAGGGGCATCTCACTCCTCAGTGTGCCGGGAAAGGTCCTGGCAAGGATAATTCAACATCGCCTTTCCAGGCACACTGAGGAGAGGCTTGCAGAGCCCCAATGCGGTTTCAGGAAAGGGCGGTTCTGCACAGATGCCATATGTTCTCTCCGTCTGCTACAGCAGAGGTGTAGGGAATTCCAGCAAGACCTACATCTCTGCTTTATTGACCTTGTCAAGGCCTATGATACCATCAGTAGGCCTGGGCTCTGGGTTGTTCTTCGTGCTTTTGGAGTCCCTGACCCTCTGCTCACGATCATTAAGGACATTCATGATGGTGAGCGGGCCCGGGTGAAACTACGTGGCCGGGAGTCAGAGCCATTCCCTGTTCACCTTGGGGTGCGACAGGGATGTCCTCTGGCTCCCACATTATTTAACATCTATTTCGACCACGTAGTTCGTGAAGCCTTCAATAGCCGTACCGGAGGAATTTCCATCTGCTACAGATACAATGGGAAGCTGATCGATGCCCGGGTGCGGTCAGGGGATGACTCCCTATTGCTCAACCATTTTATGTATGCCGATGATCTGGTAATTGCTGCTCACTCAGAGGAGCAGTTGGAGGCGCTGCTGCTGAACCTGGAGCTTGCCACTAATAGGTGGGGACTTACCATCAGGCCCACCAAAATTAAGCACCTGCCTGGGTATTTTGTACCATCGGACACTCCACCCCCACAACTCCCAATTGGTGATAGGGCAGTTGTGGAGAGAGTGAAGAGTTTCCCATTCCTGGGCATTGTGCTCATGACCGGCTCTGGTTTGACAGCAGAGGTCTCACTCCGAATCAGTCAAGCGGCAATATCTTTTCATGGAACATCTTATTTGGTTCCAAACATTTAGGCTGGTCTGCCTATAATCCATCCTGGGTTTAACCAGGCTGGATTGTGTGAGGAGCTCACAAATCCTTGAAAGATCTGGACAAAGTCCCATCGGTGAGCTCCTCTGGCAGGCAAGGCTGCTTTGGCTGGGTCATATAGCCTGTATGCTCAGCCACAGCATGCCTAAACAGCTTTTGTTTGGCCGGATCGAGGGGGCTAAACGGGCACAGTACGGGCTAGAGAAGAGATGGAGCGATGTGGTACAGGATGATGTGGAGCTGAGTCGACTTGCCGATGACTGGTCCAGCGGTGTCAAGATCGGCCTCTGTGGAGGAGGCTCGTGAAGGACGCTACTGGGCAGTCGGAGGCAGTCGCCCTCCAACAACAACGGAGGGGGGAGGAGCGACGCTCACAACAACGAGCGGAGCGCCTGGTGGCTAAAGCATAGTAAGTTGTCACAGTAGGGGGCACAAGTGGTGCATCAGCCAGTCATCTCAGTCAGTCGACCTGTGGCACCTGGGTCTGTCCCGTGACCTCGTGCCAGTGGGCGTTCGACACTTCACGTGGCCTCAACGTGCACATAGCCTGGCACAGGCGTCGTGGTGACGTCACCGCCACTTCGTCGCGAATGGCGGTTGTTGTTGCCAATTATAGCATTGTCTCACTGAGATCACGGGGCAGTCGCATTAAAATAACCTAAGTACAAAGTCCCGTGGCTATATTCAAATTAGAATAAGCAAACAAGACGCCCTTCTTCATAAATCCGTCCATTCACATGAAATATTAAAAGTGTTTTTTTTTTACACATTCCACTATAGCCACACGGCCTTCTGCGGGCACGTAACTTCAGCCAAGGCAAGCAAACGGTTTTGACATTCAGCGCCTCATCAGATTGTCTTGCTTGAGCCAATTCTGGGTGAACCATCAAATGTTTATAGGCAAGGACACATTCTTAAATGAGTCCGAGTTCGACGCATTAGCTTCGTTTTGGAATATATTTATAGAAGAAATCGCAACTTATATTCTCCACAACCACTATTTGTCGTAAAGGTGATGTTGTGTTATCTATTTAAAGAAGAGTCAATTATGGGAGTACTGTATTTTCACTTAGTGGAAAAAACTAAAGGTCTCAGAGAAAATAACAACCACGCATATAATAGCAGAACGTTATAGAGGTTGTTATTTTACCTACGTGACTTTACCGAATAAAACCAAAGAGTAACGTTATAGAGGATTGTATGTGCTGTATGTATATGTATGTTGAACTTCTAATCAGAGGTGCGAAGGAGGATTAGCCAGATGCACGAAGCTCAATCTTTACAAAACGTTACAACACTAAGACATAAATGTCTACATATTAATGACATCACTGGCAATTCCCCTGGGCGACAAGTCACTACCGCGTGGCCAGATGCCCTTTAATTACACACACACAGATTTGCGGTGCATGTACAACAAGATACTTTGTAATGGAAGCATTTATCACTGTCCGGGAACCGTCTACCTCACGGCTAAATCTCCCGCTCTTGGTGGACACATTGCAGGTTAATTAAAAGTAATGCAAGGAATTAATCATGAAAGTCTTAGGCCACTGATCATTATACAGATATTGATTTCTTAGCATTAATATTATTTGTACCCCTCCCCCTCCCTCCACTTTTCCTTTCACCCCATGTTAACGACCGCACATGAATTTTCAGTTTACAATGTCAAGTGGATATAATGCTGGCCGTGATTCCGAGCCACGAGTGTGTCTTAGTCAAATCTGCAAATGCAATCTATTGATATTGCAATGGCATTATCCTCCACGCCGAAACTCCGCTCGGTCAAGGTGCAGCCCTGCAATGCCTTGCTCATGCCACTGCTGCCGGACGATCCTCCGCTCGAGGGGGGCTTTAGATAGCTTCTTCGGGAGGGCATTTTGGCCGATTCTTAAATCCTGGCCAGACGTCTTGGAATTCGTGGGAGTACCGCACGCGATCTGCTTCCAAACAGCTGCGGAGTCTGCATTTGCACTGCTGGGATGAGCAGGGGGGGGGGGGGTCAAAACACGTGTATCAACTCTTTCAACTCCCACGCCGTGAGATCGAACCGGAGAGCTCTTCTGGATCGCGATTTTCAGTGTTCCAACAGAACACGACAAATCGAAACAACAACAAGGGGAGTGCACAAAACTCCGTTGAACGCATTAGAAAATACGGAGAATGCCAATCGGAGATTCCAGTAAAACGGCGATTGGATGCGTTCCCTGGCGACTCTTGGGTAAATACTGGAATTAAAAACAAATTATTCTCAGAAGGCACCTTGGTTGTAAGGTTGAGCGGTCAACTCTTAGCTGCTCCATCTCTCTGGGCTCTCAATGTCGGTGCTACGAAGAAGAGATGTTGCTCGGAGCGTTCTTCGACTCTCTTCCGACGTCGTTCTGTTCACAAAAGGGAGACCAAAAAAAAACCCACCAAATTTTTTTAAATTACAGAGCCATTAGCCTCCAATCACGCGTACATAAATAGTTAATATAGGTTATAAGGAATCTAATGATGGACATTGTAGAGGCTAACCAAGCACGCACATGCCGTCAAGCTGGATTTAGACAAGGCTCTTATACCATTGCCCACATAATACTGTCAACCAGGTCCCAGGAAAGACAAATGAGTATCAAATACTATAACGCCTGGCTCTATAGACTCTGAAAATGCATTTCATTCGATGGAAACGGACGCAGTAAACCAAAGCCGGCCACAATGCAAGGCCTCAAATACAAAACGACGACGTTATTATATATAAAAAACTATTTTATTTTTTGCTAAGGAGGGAACCGTGAGAGCCTGAAGTTAGCGTGTGAAGAGTGGCAAAATGCCAATTGAAAAAGAAGAGGAGTCGAGCAAGAAGATTCGGACTCACCAATAGCTCCTCGCGGCATCAACGGGAGGAGATGTCTCCGAAACAGTATTCGAAAATCCAAGGCGTACTGTGATATTAAATGGAGAAAGCATTCACCAATGTCAGATGTACCTCATCAAATATAAGTCAGAATTATGGAAATGAATTATGTACAATTTCGAAGAAGGCAATGGATCTGTAAGTCTTCAAGTCGGTTTAATCACCCCTCTTGGAGAGGATAATGATTGAGGCGCCGTTTCACGATGGACGTATCTCATTTCTGTGTAAAAAAAAATCCAAAATTATTCACGGCCATGTTAGAAGGCTTGATTTTTTATTGCATTGAATAGATCAAATGCATACATTTGAAGTCGCCTCAGCATTGCTGATGAAATGGGTCATGATAAAAAAGTGAGTGGAAATTAACAACAGGAAGGAATTGAAAAACGTTTCCAATGGCTGCCGAGTAGGATGCCAATACGATACAGTTGTATGTAGCCATGAGCAAACCAAAAGCCACGTCCAAGAAGTTTTGATCATCAAGACAATTGTTGGAGGGGCTACAACTGGGAAAAAGTGGAACAACGCGGACGTCCAGAATAATAAACACCATCCTCATTCGAGATCCAAACATCATCGCACCTCCTCCTCCTCCTCGAACACACCGGTGGTGGAACCATCAACCCGGATCATCGTAACACCACCACCAGGTCGCTGCACACATCAAACATTCAAGACACAGCTGCCACGGTGGTAGTGCAACTGTGGCCGTGCAAACCAAACCCTGGCCCCACAGAGTGAACCCATTGTGGCCATCCAAACCAAACCCTGGCCCCACAGAGTGAACCCATTGTGGCCATCCAAACCAAACTCTGGCCCCATAGAGTGAACCCATTGTGGCCATACAAACCAAACTCTGGCCACATAGAGTGAACCCGTTGTGGTCATACAAACCGAACTCTGGCCCCATAGAGTGAACCCGTTGTGGCCATACAAACCGAACCCTGGCCCCATAGAGTGTCTGCATGTGTGTAGAACTTCTTTCGCACCGTACGTAGCCAACCGCGCTAATAGGAGGTGCGGGGGATGACAATCAAACAAAACATAAAAAGCAGTTCTGGAGCAATCCGTTTTCAATCGAAATTAGTTAAAAGGGCAAAGCTCCAGTAGCTTCCTAAGATCTGAAGGAAGAGCGTTCCAGACGGCCGCAGAAGCAGCGCATCTGAAAGCGCTGCGCGACAACATGATTGGCAGCCAAAGTAAGAAAGGCGAGCTGAGAGGATGCCCGCTGCGGGGATGGAGCGATGAGACGCAGCCGATGCGCAGACGCGAGATGGATTGGGACGTCGTCGCCTGACCACGAGGGATGGTGACAGCACGGGGGGAGGGGGGGTGAGGGCGGAGGGGCTTCTAATCCGGCAGTGGATGGACGGTGGCTGATGACGACGATGATGATTTAATTATGGCTCGTCTGCATATGCCTGTTACTGTTCACGCGTACGCATATTGATGGGTAGAGCTGGATTGTCGGAGCTAGTGTCGTTGATTCTCAAAAAAACAATCTGCAGTCTGCGTTTTTCTAGGCGTAGCGCAGTGGTGTAGTGGTCAGTGCTCCGCACGATGAACCCGGCCACCTAAATTCGACTCCACGGCTAACATCGAAGGCGAGATAAACGTGATGCGATCGCGAGCTCCCAGCTTCCCCGAGATGCCCTGACCAGCGCGGTGAAGTATGGTCAATTAACCCCACGACCGATGTGGCATGAGGAGGTGTTCGTCCAGCAGTGGATTGACAAAAGTTATCATCATCATCGTAGTATGATGATAATAACTTACGCGATTTAATATGCATTGTCGTGTATACATTGCTGCATTTGAATATCACACACGCAAAACAAAAAACACATCTATTTCAATTAACCGTGGGATATACCGGCAAGTCATTGTTAGCGAGCACCTATTAAGGTGAGCACAGCACACAGTGGCATGCGGGTGTGGGCAGCATCGCGACGCATTGCTCATGTTGACGTTCTGCAGCCGACGTCATTCGTTGTCGAGCTGAGTCAACATTGGGGTGAGACTCGCGGGGTAGTTACCAATTGGCCCCTGGTGTGAAAGGGGACGAAGCACCCAGGTTGACAATAATAATGGGGTGGGAACGGCGTGGTGCAGGGGTTAGCACACTGCCCACGTGTTGCCCCCACCAGCAGCACGAGGAGGGGTGTCTCACAGATAGAATTACAGCTGCAGGTAACTTTCTCTCTCTCTCTCTTCTTCGTCATCATCATCACATATATATATAAATCACACGACGGGGAATCTCGTTGTAATGGAAGAGAGACGCTGCTCGCAGCTCATTGGAGCTGTGACTGATTTAGCAGCAGCAGCAGCACGGCAATTGGCACCCCCCCTCCTCCCCCCTCCTCCCCCCCACCTCCTCCCACCTCCTCCCACCCCTCCTCCCCCCACCTCCTCCCACCCCTCCTCCCCCCCACCTCCTCCCCCCCACCTCCTCCCCCCCCACTCCCACCCCCTCCTCCCACCCCCCCGTTAACGAGCGGCGCGCGGCCCCAACGGAAGCCGCAGCCCCCGCACGCGGGCGGGATTCGATGACCTGACTCGGTCTCTCTGCTATTGATGCCCGGCAGCGCGTCTCTAATATAGCAGCCCTGGGGGGAAGTCGTGACACACACACACATACACAAGACAAAGATCCCCCGTATGGCCGTAACAGACTGTAGGGGCAAGTGCTGCTAGCGAGCACCTATGAAGGCCGGCACGGCACACAAAGGGGTGGGTGGCCAGCACCACGCCCGGCCGCCTTTGCCTTCCTAGTGGCGATGTTTTTACGCACCGCACCAGATACTCATTTAAGGCTGAGTCGACCTAGGGGAGGCCCAGGACCGGTTCAAATAATCGTCACCGGTGTTGGCCGCGAAGCGGGAATCGAACCCGGGTCGCCAGGTTCGTAGCGCAGCGCACTAACCGCTACAACTACCGCTCCCCACACTCTCACACACAACAACAACAACCGCCATTCGCCACTAAGTGGCGGTGACGTCACCACGACGCTTGTGCCAGGCTATGTGCACCTTGAGGCCACGTGAAGTGTCGAACGCCCGCTGGCAGGAGGTCACGGGGCAGACCCAGGTGCCACGGGTCGACTGACTGAGATGACTGGCTGATGCACCACCTGTGCCCCCTACTGTGCCAACCTGCTGTGCTTTAGCCACCCAGCGCTCTGCTCGTTGTTCTGAACGTCGCTCCTCCGCCCTCCGTTGTTGTTGGAGGGCGACTGCCTCCAACTGCCCAGTAGCATCCTTCACGAGCCTCCTCCACAGAGGCCGATCTTGACACAGCTGGTGCCAGTCATCGGCAAGTCCACTCAGCTCCACGTCCTCCTGTACCACATCGCTCCATCTCTTCTCTAGCCCGTGTCGCGCCCGCTTAGCCCCCTCGATCCGGCCGAACAAAAGCTGTTTCGGCATGCGGTGGCTGGGCATGCGGGCTACATGGCCCAGCCAACGCAGCCTTGCCTGCCGGAGGAGCTCACCGATGGGACATTGCCCAGATCTTTCAAGGATTTGTGAGCTCCTCACACAATCCAGCCTGGTTAAACCCAGGATGGATCGTAGGCAGGCCAGCCTAAATGTTTCTAACTGGCGAAGATGTTCCATTAGGGGGGTCCACGTTTCGCAAGCGTAGAGAAGGGAGCGACAGACCAGGTAACTTCCACAGCATTACACAACCGATGAAAAGATATTGCCGCTCGACTGATTCGTAGTGAGACCTCTGCTGTTAAGCTGGAGCCGGTCATAAGCACACTACTCAGGTATGGGAAATTCTCCACTCTCTCCACAACTGCCCCATCACCGATTGGGAGTTGTGGGGGTGGAGTGTCCGATGGTACAAAATACCCAGGCAGGTGCTTAGTTTTGGTGGGGCTGATAGTAAGGCCCCATCTCTTAGTAGCACGCTCCAGTCTCAACAGCAGCGTCTCCAACTCCTCCTCTGAATGAGCAGCTATTACCAAATCATCGGCATACATAACGTGGTTGAGCAATAGGGAGCCATCCCTTGACCGCACCCGGGCATCGATCAGCCGCCCATTATATCTGTACCATATGGAGATTCCCCCGGTACAGCTATTGAAGGCTTCACTAACTACGTGGTCAAAATAGATGTTAAATAATGTGGGAGCCAGAGGACATCCCTGTCGCACCCCAAGGTGTACAGGGAATGGCTCTGACTCCCGGCCACGTAGTTTTACCCGGGCCCGCTCACCATCATGAAGGTCCTTAATGATCGTGAGCAGAGGGTCAGGTACTCCAAAAGCACGAAGGACGACCCAGAGCCCAGGCCTACTGATGGTATCAAAGGCCTTGACCAGGTCAATAAAGCAGAGATGTAGGTCTTGTTGGAATTCCCTACACCTCTGCTGTAGCAGACGGACAGAAAATATGGCATCTGTGCAGGACCGCCCTTTCCTGAAACCGCATTGGGGCTCCGCAAGCCTCTCCTCAGCGTGCCTGGCAAGGCGATGCTGAATAATCCTTGCCAGGACCTTTCCCGGCACACTGAGGAGTGAGATGCCCCTGTAGTTGTTACAGTCTGTGCGGTCCCCCTTCTTAAAAAGGGGGACCACCAGGGCATCCTTCCAATCCTGCGGAACCCGTCCAGTGGTCCAGACTGTTGTTATGATGTCATATAGGGCAGTCTGTGCACAAACGCCACCCTCCCTCAGCATTTCGCTTGGGAGATCATCTCTGCCCGCTGCCTTTCCTGGTCTCAGACTCCGGATCGCCTTCAGTACTTCCTCAGCAGATGGCACCTCAGCCAGCCACTCACAGGGGGTGACTTCTTCCAATATTTGAGGCACCACAGCCTCAGCAGGGTCATCCTCACTTTGTGCCACGATGTTTTCCTGGATGAGGGATTTTCCCTCTCCCAGGACCTCACAGAAATGCTCAGCAAATCTGCAAACCTGTTCCTGGGGGTCGGAGATTGGATCACCGTTTTTTCCCTAATGATGGTAATAGGTGTGGTGCTGCAGGTTACTTTTTTGATGGAGTTAAATAGAGATTTGTGATCACGGGCCACTGAGGCAGACTCCATCTCCTCAGCAACCCGCGACCACCACCCATCCTTGCAGCGCCTCACGGCTCTCCGAACCTCCGAGCGAAGGCTGCGGTAAGCCTCCTCATTCTCTGACGTGGGATTCTGTAGCCGATGACAGTGGGCCTGTCGCTTTTTCTCAACCATCCTGAACACCTCCTCTGTCAGCCAGGGTCTCTGGGGAGGTCTGGACCGCGTACCTAAAGCAGCCATTGCAGCTGCACGAGTCACAGTCCTAAACCTAGCCCATTTACCTTCGACATCAGGAGGAGTCGGGGACGATGCCAATCCCAGCCGCAAGCGATGATGAAATTCTCGCTTGCAACTTTCATCAGATAACTGAGACCAGGCCACTTTAGGTCGGAATGGGGTCCTGGGTATACACCCACCACCGGAGTGGAAGAATGGCAGGCGCATCTTATAGATGACTAGTCGATGGTCAGAGGGCAGATCAGCTCCACGGTAGGTCCTGGTGTCAAGGACATGGGCTCGCATTCGCTGGTCCGTCACTATGTAGTCCAGCAGATGTTCTTGCTTGGACCCGGCATGCATCCATGATGTTGCGTGGATGCGCCGATGCCGGAACAGCGTGTTGGTAATTACAAGCCCATGGGCTGCACAAAAATCTAGCAGCCTCCTACCATTGTTATTGAGCTTATCTGGCCCATGCCCTCCAATCACTCCAGACCAGGTGCCAGTATCATGACCAACTCGGGCATTGAAGTCACCCAACATGATGACTCTATCCCGAGGGGCCACTTTAGCCAGCACTCTCACACACACACTCTCACACACACACACTCACACACTCACACACACACACTCTCACACACACACACTCACACACCCACCCCGCCTCCTTCTTTACCAATTTGTTCCCTCGCCTCCAGGTGCGGTGTGCAGGCACAATGCCTCACGAGCGGTGGATTCGCCGGATATGCTTCACGCGCTGCACGTAAGGCAACGCAAAAAAAAACAACAAGAAGCTTCGTAGGTCGAATGAGGTGATTGGCATCAGCGGCCGTGGTCCTTCCACCGCTGGATGAAGGCATCGCCCTAGCGGCCGCCGCTCGCGGTTCCGCGATGTGACCACCCACGTGGCTCCTGCACGCATCAGCTGATCGCGTCGCTCCATCGTCGCGTTGGGACTTTGCCGCGGGACGCGTTCCGTGCTGTGCCATCATCAGCTCGTGCAGCCTCCTCGCAGGGGCCACCCTCTCCTTGACCCCCCCCCCCCCCGGCAGTGTGACCGCGGCAGTACACAAAAGGCACCCATGGCTGTCTGCCTTCACTTGTCCCGTGCAACGAACGCACGGGCACCCGTCTGACGGGGTCTTTCTGTGTATTATTATTGTTGTTGTTGTTCATAATTATCACTAATGTAGAACGCAGTGCAGAGGACAATTAGCGCAGCATGACGGTTAGCGCGTTGTGCGAGTGGCCCAGATGTATTGTGACCCCCAATTCATTGACCCCCTAAAATGGTTTATCCTTTGCATATTTATGTTTCAAATAAACCTTACTTACATTAAAAAAAAAGTTTCACAGAATTAAATGGGAGTCACAATACAGCCGGACCACCGTGTACTTTCAGACGTCAGTCTCCATCCAGCAGTGGGTCGATCGTGGCTGGTGATCATAGTTGATTATCTTTCACATCCGTGTTTGTAACTGCAGGAAGGTTTCCCTGTGTGTGTGAGAGAGAGAGAGAGAGGAAAAAAAAAAGACTTTACCTTTGTGGGCTCTCACTTATTTCTCAATATAGTTCATCGATGTATCAAATTGAGACTGCTAATGCTGAACCGTGCTCATTCTGACACTCGCATGCTCAAACCCACGTGTCACGGGATCAGCACTGTACCATCATCACAACGCGGATTGCCCGCCGTGGGCTGATGGCTCGCACGTGGAATTGCAATTCAGATGTCGGCAGTGTTCGATCCAAACATTAAACTATTCTTTTTTATTTTACTCGGTAAGGCTCACTGAGCTACATGGATATATTTTTTTTTCAGAGGCGACTTGGCTATCACAAATGAAAGCCCACCGAAGTGGCTTATCATGTGGAGATTTACAGCAGCAAAAAAACACTCTAAACGGACGTTTATAAATGTGGACGGAAAAACCTGGAGAACTCGTAGAAAAATCCACGCGACCACGGGAGAGAACACGCGAACTCCAAATATACAGCAGCAGGCGTTAGGGTCGGGATCCAACCCACGACCTCCTGTACACCACGAGAGGTCGTTAACATCTCCTAGCCACCACGGCAGTTGGAACCTTGCGGATTTCTTCAATCCTCCCCACCTCTGTCAACGCATCAGTCCATTTGTCTCCAACACAGTTAGTGTTTCGGCAGGTCGTGTGCGGTGGGTTGAAGTGTGGGAAAATTCTACCTCTTCCAAGACGTTTGGCCAGCGTAGAAGAGTAGGCCGAACATCTCCTAGAGCTCCCTCGAGTGGAGGCAATTCCTCCAGCAGTGATTGTAAATAATTGCAGGTGAAGCACCATTAACGTGTTTATAGAGTCGTGAGGAATGATATGACCATATCATTTGAGCCTTGAATAATACTTAGATGGGCACACACCGGTAAGACACCGGGCGTTATAGGCTACTGCTGGGATATGATTTCAGCAGAAGGCAGTGCAGAAACAAATCCATTGTTGTACTGTATTATGTTCCAATGTCTATGGTCCCAGCTGACGCCGACCAAGCCGCGTTGACCGGCGCGGTCTCATTAACTTCTCCGTGCAAAAGAACCGTACACGTACTGCATATAGAGTATCGAGCATTCATTTAGAACTTGCATTAATTTCTCGTACGTGCGTGTACGTCAAACCCTCACGTCTTGTGTGTGCGGTGTGTCGCCTCCACCAAACGAGATGTCACACAACCCATTGCCGAGACGCGACGTCGCCACGATTCCGCGCCGACAGATTTGAGACCCTTAAGCCCTTTTGCGCACGGAGGCCACGCGCAGGGCGCCTGTCGGCATTGCACGAGCAGAGCCCGCAAGAGGACCACAATAACGACCACAATCATCACATTTACACATCCCTCCCAGGACCCACCCACCCCCGTGACGTGTGACAATCTCTAAGAGCAACTGCCTGCTCGGCTCGTTGGTCTCTGTCTCTCTGTGTCTGTGTGTTTGTGTCTGTGTGGATATTGCATGGGGAGCGGTGGTGCAGCGGTTAGCGCTACACTGCGCTATGAACCCGGCGACCCGGGGTTTGGTTCCTGCTCGCGGCCAACACCGGTGACGGTTATCTGAACCGGTCCTAGGCCTCCCCTAGGTCGACTCAGCCTCAAATGAGTACCTGTGTGCGGTGTGTAAACATCGCTACTGGGGAGACAAAGGCGGTCGGGCGTTGTGCTGGCCACCCAACCCCTCGTGTACATATGTAGTAGATACTACATGTGTAGTAGATACTACATGTGTAGTAGCTACGGGCCCCACACTTTCAAGGGCCCCGCGCTAAATTCTTTCAAGCTATCAATTCCGGTTCAGTGATTCTGCACTTGCTCTATTACTATAGTACTATACTGCCTTCAACTTTTATGAACGACTGGGCGTTTAAGGTTAGCGATTTGTCGTATTATCTGGCTGTATAGCAAATGAAAAAAAAAGTACAATTACTTTACTACGCAAGCTAAAAATTTACGTGTTTTAATATATTTTTTAGCGCCCCTTCATAACATATGCTACAGGCCCCGCACTAGCTTCATGCGGCACTGCACTTGCCCGTACAGTCTGTTAAGGCTATACGGGGGATCTCTTTTGTTGTTGTACGGGACACATCGGAACCCTAAAAGATGCCACCGCTGTTGGCGAGGCGCGACCGCTTGTCGCCAGAGCGGTCATTTGAAAACGAGAGAGAGAGGGGAATGAAAGGGAGAGAGGGGAATGAAAGGGAGAGAGAGAAAAATAAAATCAGTAGTCTTACTGCGCCCCCCTTTAAATGGGAGCATCAATAATGGATAAATTGTTTACTTATTCAGCTCATATATTGTTTGCAGGCGCTTGACAACGCAGGTGTGTCTTGTGTGTGGTGTGTGTGTGTGTGTGTGTGTGTGTGGTGTGTGTGTGTGGTGTGTGTGCCCTGTATGTATTGTGTGTGCGTTGTGTATTGTCTGTGTATCGTGTGTGTTGTGTGTGTGGTGGTTGTTATGTGTGTCGTGTGTGGTGTGTGTCGTGTGTGTGCCCTGTATTGTCTGTATGTATTGTTTGTGTTGTGTATTGTCTATGTGTATATTGTGTGTGTATCGTGTGTGTTGTGTATTGTCTGTGTGTATTGTGTGTGTATGTGTGTGTTTTGTGTGTGTGTAATGTGTGTGTTGTGTGTGTGTATTGTGTGTGGTGTGTGTGTTGTGTGTGTGTGTGGTGTGTATTGTGTGTGGTGTGTTGTGTGTGTGTATTGTGTGTGGTGTGTGTGTTGTATATGTGTGTGTGGTGTGTATTGTGTGTGTATTGTGTGTGTGTATTGTGTGTGGTGTGTGTATTGTGTGTGGTGTGTTGTGTGTGTATGGTGTGTTGTGTGTGTATTGTGTGGTGTGTGTTGTGTGTGTATTGTGTGTTGTGTGTGTGTTGTGTGTGTGTATTGTGTGTATTGTGTGTGGTGTGTTGTGTGTGTTGTGTGTGTTGTATGTGTGTTGTATGTGTATCGTGTGTGGTGTGTGTGTGTTTTGTGTGTGTGGTGTGTATGTTGTGTGTGTTGTGTGTGTGGTGTGTGTTCGGTGTGTATGTTGTGTGTGTGGTGTGTATGTTGTGTGTGTGTGTGGTGTGTGTATGTTGTGTGTGTGGTGTGTGTATGTTGTGTGTATGTTGTGTGTGTGGTGTGTGTATGTTGTGTGTGTTGTGTGTGTATGTTGTGTGTGTTGTGTGTGTATGTTGTGTGTATGTTGTGTGTGTATGGTGTGTGTATGTTGTGTGTATGTTCTGTGTGTTGTGTGTGGCTGTGGCTGTCTCACTTCAACGCGACGCCTTTACCTCCTGCCCGCGTTCTTGTTGCGACGCGATGAGGGTCGTGAGTCATTGCAGACAGAACAGCATGACGATGTGTGACGAGGTGGGGGGGGGTGAGAAATGTGACGTCACGTAAAAATGGGCAACTTTAAATATAGACAACACGTTCTACTTAATTAAATAGACTTTTTAATAAATGTTTTCTCCTACAACATCAGAGTGCAGCGCCACATTAAATACGCACTACAATGACAATAGCTTAAAGCGATTTGAAGCATGTTTTATTTTTTTTGGGGGGGGGGGGGGCAGAGCTTTGTGACGTCATATTTGAGGGGGGGGTCTGACTTTTTGTGACGCCGTGGGGGGGGGGGTCAAAAATCGTCCAAAATCGCGTGACGTCATTTATGGACGGCCCCTAACCCCACACTTTACCCCACCACACGCAACCAGTTGACCGGGCTGTGCTGGACCCATGTACAAGCGCTGAGTTGGACCCAGGCAGATGGGTGGAGGGGGTGGGGGGAGGGGGTTCAGAAACGTGCGCGTGATATTCACTGCCGCGACGGGAGACTGAACCGACAAGTCAGGTGTGCATGGGGCAGCAATCGATGACTGTGGATGCGAGCGCATTGTTAGGAATGTCGCGGACTCCGGGCCAGCGGCGATGGGGGCGGGGCGGGGATGTATCCCGAGCGAGGCGGCGAAAACGTCACGGAAAATTACCGACGTTGAATATTTGATTGCGACCCGAATCGATAACAATCATCAACCAGGCGGGGTTTCTTCTTCCTGTTCTTGCGAATGGCAGCAACGCGTCCCCGAGCTCCAGGTGTGTTTGCTGGCCACGACGAGAGGGCTCCAGCTGCGAGAGAGAGAGCGAGAGACTTCGTGGCTTCCTCCTCCGCTGAAGCAGCACAGACCAATTCGCAGCTCTTAAATTCCCTTTTCACACCATCAATAGGGAAACTCCCCCCCGCGCCAACCGGCATGTGCACTTGCATGTACACCACTTCTATGCTAAGTCGAGCAATCAAATGCTATTTTTTTATGCGAATTCCTTTGTCAAGGCACTTTGTTTCCTCGCACACAGCTTAAAGGTCCGCGGTCTGAGCGTGGTTGTGTTCCACTCCAGCGCTGTCCTCGAGACAGCCTGATCCCTTCACCTGATGAAGGCCGCTTGTGTTGTGGCCGAAACGTCGTGATTTTTTGTTGTTTTATTTTTTACCTACGTCACTTTACCGAATAGAACCAAAGAGTACAGCACACACCACCACAGTGGGTTTGCTACAGGGTCCATAGTTTGGGTTGCATGGCCACAGGTGTCGATGCCGTTTCTCTGGCAAATACTCTTTATCCTATTTTACATTTATAGAGGGCCTTAGCTCAAGGCGCTTTAAATCGTTAAAACGCGGTACCGACGACCGAGTGATTTAGTCGGCAGGGAGCACCGTGCAAGGGCCCGAGGAATGAGCGATCCGTACCCAGAGGGCATACGGGGGAGGGGGGGGGGGTCACGAGAGGGCCACAGGGGCGAGTCGGGACGGAGGAGACGAGGGGAGGGAATGGAGAATAAGATAAGTGAGGCTTTAGGAGAGGAAGGGAAGGAGGCGAAGGAGGGGGGGGGACTGCCCTTTGATCTACAGAGGTAGTTCATTGCAGTGGAGGGGTGCAAGGAGGGAGAAAGATCGACGACGAGATTGGGAAACATGGGGAGAAGGAGGGACAGAGAGAATTTGGCTGCCATAAATTTCCGCACGACGATGGCAATTATCCACTGCGTTGAGCTATCCATTGTGATGGCCAGGCCGCTTCTGAAAGAGAGCTGCGTAGCAGCTTAGTGGGGTCTTACCTGGTGAAATAAAACATTATTTAGTTTTTAAGTGAAAAAAAAAGTTTAGTTTAGAGAGACAGACCGGACCCAGTCCAGTCCAGCCATGCACGAGTGCTCCCTAGCGGCTACCCATAGTTAGCCGCACCCATAATTAGCTCGTGAACATTCAATGAACGTGTAAATGTTGATTGAAAGTATTGCTTTATTTATTTACGGTGACTTGCTTACCTTTCCTATTCGGTACTTTTCATTCCTGTCGTGTTTGTTGTTGTAACTTTGTGATCCGCCGCCGACTGGATATATGTGAAAAAGATCTTCATAGCGCATCAGATTATTCCAGGTTAAATAAATATTCAGATTTAAAAAAATCTGATTCTGATTATTTACTTTTTTATTCAGTGATTCTCCGACCACGAACCTGCAACTATTCACAGCCACCATCGTGTGTGCTGCTGCGCTACTCCAGACAAGACTCACCCAGACAAGTCTCATCCAGGCTCACCCAGTCTCACCCAGATTCACCCAGACTCACCCAGTCTCACCCCGACTCACCTAGTCTCACTCAATCTCACCCAGACTCACCCAGACAAGTCTCACCCAGACTCACCCAGTGTCACCCAGATTCACCCAGACTCACCCAGTCTCACCCAAACTTACCCAGACTCACCCAAACAAGTTTCACCCAGACTCACCCAGACAAGTTTCACCCAGACTCACCCAGACAAGTTTCACCCAGACTCACCCAGTCTCACTCAATCTCACTCAAACTCACCCAAACAAGTTTCACCCAGTCTCACCCAGACAAGTCTCACCCAGTCTCACCCAAACAAGTTTCACCCAGTCTCACCCAGACAAGCCTCACCCAGTCTCACCCAGACAAGCCTCACCCAGTCTCACCCAGACAAGTCTCACCCAGTCTCACCCAGACAAGCCTCACCCAGTCTCACCCAGACAAGCCTCACCCAGTATCACCCAGACAAGTCTCACCCAGTCCCGGGGCTCTTTTAGAATCGGGCCTTGCTTTGGATGTCTGAACAATGTACTAGTTAGTCACGGGTGCAGATACTACAGGTGGATTGCTTTTTTTTACAAGACCATAAGGGGTTGTGATGGCTTGGGGGGGGGGGGGAGGTATTCCTCACCCAGCAGTGGATGAAGATTGTTGTTGTAATCGCCAGCGAAACGTCGTCCTACAATTCTAAATGTTGTTGTGGGTTTGCTCTCCAACACAGCGGTGGTTCTGAAGTAGTAAATAATAAGCACGTTTTGTTCACGTGACAAATCTGACCAATTGACTGTATCAGGTGGAGGTGGGTGTACGACACATTTACATTTACGCGATGTCGAATCCAAACAACTTAATTGCGAATCATGGCTGATGCTGATGAAGTGGGAGAACAGCGGAGTTTCTGAAGAATCCCAATGCACGCGGGCATATCATAATTCTCCCCTGAAAAAAAATCTAGAAGTGGAAGGAGACGGATTTTGATTCATTGAGCGCTTCAATACGTCAGGACCTCAAAGCACCTTAACACAACCATTCAAGTGCTCTGCAGCACTGGAGCCAGGAGGACACGCAGTGGCAGCTGTCTCTGCATGGCACAATGTGGACTACAGTAGTGTCCTGCAAGTGAGAATTCAGTCCACCAGTGGGGCGCTATGCCGTTACGTGGATTTTCGCAATTGAGCAATTTGGGAGTTCATTAAATGTGGCTGACGTGGGCCATGGAGCGCTGCCGTATGGCCATGCAGTACCGCATGGAAGGGCCGCATGGTCGTATCGCAGCCCAGGGTGGGAGTCTCACGCGATATTGCACGATCCACTTCCGAAGTGCTGGCTCACGAAATAATTCATTCCCCATTCGCGACCGGCTCGCTCCGGTGACACAGCGCAGCGTCTTAGCCTCCCCTTGGCTCGGTTGAACAAGCGGAAGTGCAAATTCATAATGTAGTTTTTTTGGTTAGATCGCGTAAATATGTGTCGCTAAACCCGCCACCACCCGACACAGCCAATTCTGGCTGTCCGCCTGATGATGCTAGTTGTAATTTTGTTGTAATTACTGGCGAAACTTCGTACTCAGATTGTAAATGTTGTGGATTTGCTCTCCAACACACCGGTGTGCTGTACTAGTAACGAATTGGCATGTTCAGTTTACGTAACAAACCTTACTAATTGGCTGTGTCGGGTGGTGGCGGGTTTAACGACACAATCATATATTTACGCGATCTAACCCCCAAAAAACCTACATTATGGATGATATTGGTCGCGAAAGCCTACGTGCTAAACTATAAAGTGTAAATTAAAACACGACTATTATCTTCTTTAACGTGTCATCAAGCGCGCCGCTGGATGTCACGTGTTCTTGTTCGCTGTTCCAAAATCTCGCTGCAATTCAACCACCAGCTCAGCGCAGCAGCTCTAAGGGGCATTCTACCTTGTTGGGTGCCACATTTCGGACGAGACATTACAGCCGGAGGCACCATGCGCCTTCTGTGGACATTAATAAAGAGCTCCGTTGGCACTCCGATAAAGGGCACGGCATAAAACCCGTGTGGGCAGAAACCACGATCAGGCTACGGGTCAACAGCAATTTCCCCGCCTTGATACATCGCTCGCGGAAACATTGAGATGTAAACTCTTACCCAGCATTGCGGCCGTGTTGCTGCCGCCCTTGCGGTGATGCATCGGTTGGCACGCTCAGACTTGCCATGCAGGAGAGTCGCCACGCGGTTTCGTCTCACGGCGAGGCAGTTTGGAACAACTCGCAAGGTTCACAAAGGCAAAATCACCCAGCAGTGCGCATGCGCCACTATCCATCACTCGGCATTGCTGCGTGTGGTGGGGTAAAGTGTGGGTAATCCCACCTCCTCCCCCTCCTCCTGGACGTGTGGCCCATGCGGAAGAGTAGGCCAAATACCCTCTCGAGAACCGCCTCTGTTGGAGGCACTGCTACTCGCAGTGGCGTGAGCAAGCAATTGCAGGGCCGCGCATTTGACTGACAATTCACCCGTCATTGAATTTAAGACTGAACATTCGTTGCACGTTAAATTTGCAAAAATTCTCATGCAATTTTACAAAACTCTCATGACCAATTCAGATATTTGTCATCTGCCTCCCCCTGCCCCCATTTATGTTCGCTGGATCCGGGATTCAAACTTGGTTGAGGGCCACTTTCATAGCGCAGTGCACTCACCATAGCACCGCCGCCACCGCTCCATCTCCCCAATTGTGTTTTGTACCACAGAGGAGGGTAACAGCACTGCGATTGCTCTGGGAGCCTTCTGCTCACGTGTCCCGCCTGCAGCAAAGCCTGAAGCCCGAACGGAGAACGTCTCCGTCTTGTCTTGATTCTGTGCTGCAGCAGCCGAAGCCATCCGTAGGGGGCGAGTGGGGGGGTACAGGGCCCGGGGCGAACCCCACCGTGCCCCCCCCCCCACCACCAACCCCCCGACGCCTTCAAACCAAGCCGGCAGTGTTACATCACGTGTGTCTGCATGTTCACCACAAGTACTGTGTGTGGTTAATGCAGTAACTTGATTCTTTGCAAGAGGTTTCTATTTGGTGT
This sequence comes from Petromyzon marinus, assembly GCF_048934315.1. NCBI lineage: Eukaryota > Metazoa > Chordata > Hyperoartia > Petromyzontiformes > Petromyzontidae > Petromyzon > Petromyzon marinus. The sequence goes on along the minus strand of NC_133720.1, from coordinate 1,482,140 downwards.
TTGAACATCTTAACACCTCCTGTTTGATTGCCAGGAAGGGTCAAACCCCTCTTCTTATTTCTCATACTTTGATACTGGCGAAAAGCTCCCACGGTATCGTATTGCGTCTGTCGCCGTGACGTCGAAGCGCGCCCCCCTCCCCCAAAGCACGGGGCCCGAGGCGGTCACCACGATTCGCCGCACATCCCTAGGGACGGTCTGTGACAGCGGGTGTCGTTGGCGGAGAGGGGGCGGTGTAATCACATTCATTGGGCGTGTGATCGTCTTCAGGCCCGTGCATGGATCACGGTGTATGTGTCTTCATGGCACGGCTCACAACTAAGCGTGTAAATGGACCTCTCGCGTTTCCACCAACGCAGCTTTGCGGTCGAGTGTTCCAAGCTTTACCTCCGTGGTCCATTATTCATGAGCTCGTTTGTTGTTCTTCTTCTCGACATTGATTTCCACATGAAGCGCATTCCTTTTCATTTATTCGGTGGCTGGCGCGTCAACATGTAGCAACGGCAACATAACGATGGACGTCCGGTCAGCGGTTATGGAAACGGCCAACACTTTTTTTCTTTGAGACTCACCGCACGACGGGGATGACAAATTGGTACACGTGCGAGCGAGACACGTGTCCGTGTTAACGGGCCTCGCATTATGCTGATGAAATAATTAGGGAGGGAAGGAGGGAGGGGAGGTAGGGGGAGGGGAGGTAGGGGGACGCGAAGCTCGCGTCACGTGGCGGGTCTGCCGTGGTTGAGACGATGCCACGCTGCTCGCTAATTTGGGCCGAGGTGGCTTTGAAGAAGGGGAATGGATCTGTGCCATTTCGTAGCGGGCGCAGCTTCCCGGCAGCACGCCCGCGAAGGCACTCTTGCGTTATCGGCGCGCCGTTTGTTAAGTGCAACGGGATGAGCGGTTGATTGAGTCTGGTGGGCTGAGCGAGGAATTGAGTCGGTGGGTGATCGCGTGAGCGAGTGAGTGAATCGGTGAGTGTGGTGTATTGTTTATTCGCGCACACACAACAACAAACACAAACAAGCGAAAGGCAAACAGTGACAATTTAAAAAAAAACACGACGCGTCGAAAAAAGAGGGCTTTCATGAAAACCACACCAAAAAAAGAACAATGTATATGCAAGACTGATTAATCGATCAAGTAAACAAGGCATACTAATTACAATTAAACATGCTATACTCAGTGTTAAAAAACTGTTTTTGTGTGTGTATTTGTGTGTGTATGTATGTGTGTGTTTGTGTATGTGTGTTTGTGTTTTTGTGTGTGTTTGTGTGTGTGTTTGTGCGTTTGTGTGTGTGTGTGTGTTTGTGTGTGTATGTGTGTTTGTGTGTGTGTTTGTGCGTTTGTGTGTGTGTGTGTTTGTGTGTGGGTTTATGTGTGTGTGTTTGTGTGAGTGAGTGAGTGTGGGGAGCGGTGGTGTAGCGGTTAGCGCGGTGCGCTACAAACCCGGCGACCCGGGTTCGATTCCGGCTCACGGCCGCAACCAGTCAGTATTATTTGAACCGGTCCCGGTCCTGGGCCTCCCCTAGGGGGACTCAGCCTCAAATGAGTACCTGGTGCGATGTGTAAAACATTGCCACTGGGGAGACAAAGACGACCGGGCGTGGTGCTGACCACCCGCCTTCATAGGTGCTCGCTAACAGCACTTGCCCAAACAGCCTTGTGAGGTTACACAGTGTTTTGTGATCTCTGGGTGAAAGGTCCTTTAGGACTATAAATTATTCATTTTAAAGCTGTCGATATAGGGGAGGTCCAGGATTACGATTCATAATTTATTTGTGGGTCCGATCATCGCCAAGTGAGTCAAATGTGTGTCGTACACCCTCCTCCACCCGACACAGCAAATGAATAAAACTATAACGTGATGAACAAACCTGCTGGTGTATTCCTGCTGGTGTATTCCTGCTGCAGCAGCATCGCAGGGGAAGCTGTTGTTGTTGTCGAGTGATTCACAACACATCTAACAATTGGGTGCTGCAGACGTTTCTCTGGAGATACCGCGATGTACAACCAGCATCATCAAGCAGTTGCCAGAATTGTGAAAAAAAACCTCCTCCCGTCTTGGGATCGGTTGGGATATCTCTCGCCGCTGATTGAATCCGTGGCAAAGAATTAACACTCAGGTTACCGGCTTCATAGCTGTAGTGCCCGTGGATCACTGTGTATCACCTACCCGCATCAGACACTCACACACACATACAAAGACAAAGATCCCCCGTATAGCCTTAACAGACTGTAGGGGCAAGTGCTGTTAGCGAGTGGCACCTATGAAGGCCGGCACGGCACACGAGGGGGTGGGTGGCCAACACCACGCCCGACCGCCTTTGTCTCCCCAGTGGCGATGTTGACACACCGCACCAGGTGTGTACTCATATGAGGCTGAGTCGACCTAGAGGACGCCCAGAACCGGTTAAGATCATCGTCATTGGTGCTGGTCGTGAGCAGGCATCGAACTCGAGTGGCCGGGTTTGTAGCGCAGCATAGCGCTAGCCACTGTGCCACTGCTCCCCGTGTATATGCACGCACATACACACATGTACATATACACAGACACAGGAATGTGTCTGTGTATATGTGTATATGCACGCACATACACACATGTACATATACACAGACACAGGAATGTGTCTGTGTATATGTGTATATGCACGCACATACACACGTACATATACACAGACACAGGAATGTGTCTGTGTATATGTGTATATGCACGCACATACACACATGTACATATACACAGACACAGGAATGTGTCTGTGTATATGTGTATATGCACGCACATACACACGTACATATACACAGACACAGGAATGTGTCTGTGTATATGTGTATATGCACGCACATACACACATGTACATATACACAGACACAGGAATGTGTCTGTGTATATGTGTATATGCACGCACATACACACATGTACATATACACAGACACAGGAATGTGTCTGTGTATATGTGTATATGCACGCACATACACACATGTACATATACACAGACACAGGAATGTGTCTGTGTATATGTGTATATGCACGCACATACACACATGTACATATACACAGACACAGGAATGTGTCTGTGTATATGTGTATATGCACGCACATACACACATGTACATATACACAGACACAGGAATGTGTCTGTGTATATGTGTATATGCACGCACATACACACATGTACATATACACAGACACAGGAATGTGTCTGTGTATATGTGTATATGCACGCACATACACACATGTACATATACACAGACACAGGAATGTGTCTCTGTGGAATAACCTTCATTTAGGTGACTGCTCTGCGCGTTTCATGGGTTTAAAAAGCACACACGCAAGACCCAGCTCACTCGATTCACACGACAAACTAACCTGAGAAGTTCGCCGTGCGAACGACACCCACGAGCGGGGGCGATCACGACAAGACGGACGAGCGGAGCCGCGGGGATCTTCCCAGCGACGAGGATCGCAACGAGGTGGCAGCAACAACAGCAACGATGGTGGGGGGGCGGGGGGGGGGCTATTTGAGTGACGCGGCGAGACCGCGGTGAGTTTTCCTCGTGCGTTTTCAACATCGTTGGGTCGCCCACATGCGCTGACACGCTGGTGGTGGGGTGGTGGTGGTGGGGTGGTGGTGGTGGTAGGGGGGTGGGAGGAATAAATGGAGAAGCGAGTAAGCGTTGGCAGAGCAGCTTCATTCTATTCCGGCTGCGGCTCGACAGAGCTGTTCACGACGCTGCCGCTCGTTGCCCTCTAACGTCTTAACCCAGGGAGGCGCAGTCAAGGCAGCAAGGCCACGTGATGATTCTTAAACAAGAAACACTCAGCACGGCGCGTTGATACAGACACCCGCCAACTCCAAAGCGGAGACGGCTGCAGCCTCTCTCTGTTGGGGATGCAGTGTGTGTATGTGTGTGTGTGGGGAGCGGGTCCGGCAAAACAGCCCCCTACCTCCTCGCAGTGCCGGACGGGCAACTCTGTCGTGGACAGTGCTGTGGGGGGAGGTCCATTTTTGATTGGCTTCTCCCCTCAACGGGGGCTCTGGACGGGTGCGAGGGGCTGGTAACCCCTCCACCTTCAATTAATTACCACTAAACCACGAGTTAAAATGAAATATGTAACTAATAAGCTTGTGCCGGAGGCCCGGGGGGCCAGGCGTCTATGACGTCTCCTGGCCAAACCCCAATTGGAGGAGCCAGGAGATTGAATATCTACCCTCGGGGCGCCTCCAGAAACAACGAAAAGCCACTACGGGTGGCCACGTGGAATGTTCGAACGCTCACTGCGGAGGAGAGGCTGCCACTCCTCTGTCGGGAGCTGGACCGGTTCCTGCCTGGATCTATGTGGCATTCAGGAGGTCCGGTAGACCGGCTCTGGCTCCTGCCACCATGAGGGGTGGACAGTCCTCTACTCGGGGCAGCAGACTGCCAAACAACAGGGTGTGGCTCTTCTTTTGAACAAAAGAATGAAGGGGGCGTGGGAGCGTGGCGGTGAGGTATGGGAAGCTGTAAGCCCCAGGCTACTTTGGGCTCGCCTTCCCATCAACCGGAGGCGAGGAATGGTGGTCGTGGTTACTTATGCCCCCACCGAAGATGAACATCAGTGGAGGGATGCAGGCAAAGCCGATGAGTCAGATGCCTTCTATGACCTTCTGTCACAGGTGCTGGCTAAAGTGGCCCCTCGGGATAGAGTCATCATGTTGGGTGACTTCAATGCCCGAGTTGGTCATGATACTGGCACCTGGTCTGGAGTGATTGGAGGGCATGGGCCAGATCAGCTCAATAACAACGGTAGGAGGCTGCTAGATTTTTGTGCAGCCCATGGGCTTGTAATTACCAACACGCTGTTCCGACATCGGCGCATCCACACAACATCATGGATGCATGCCGGGTCCAAGCAAGAACATCTGCTGGACTACATAGTGACGGACCAGCGGATGGGAGCCCATGTCCTTGACACCAGGACCTACCGTGGAGCTGATCTGCCCTCTGACCATCGACTAGTCATCTGTAAGATGCGCCTGGCATTCTTCCACTCCGGTGGTGGGAGTACACCCAGGACCCCATTCCAACCTAAAGTGGCCTGGTCTCAGTTATCTGATGAAAGTTGCAAGCGAGAATTTCATCATCGCTTGCGGCTGGGATTGGCATCGTCCCCGACTCCTCCTGATGTCGAGGGTAAATGGGCGAGGTTTAGGACTGTGACTCATGCAGCTGCAATGGCTGCTTTGGGTACGCGGTCCAGACCTCCCCAGAGACCCTGGCTGACAGAGGAGGTGTTCAGGATGGTTGAGAAAAGCGACAGGCCCACTGTCATCGGCTACAGAATCCCACGTCAGAGAATGAGGAGGCTTACCGCAGCCTTCGCTCGGAGGTTCGGAGAGCCGTGAGGCGCTGCAAGGATGGGTGGTGGTCGCGGGTTGCTGAGGAAATGGAGTCTGCCTCAGTGGCCCTTGTTCACAAATCTCTATTTAACTCCATCAAAAAAGTAACCTGCAGCACCACACCTATTTCCATCATTAGGGGAAAAAACGGTGATCCAATCTCCGACCCCCAGGAACAGGGTTGCAGATTTGCTGAGCATTTCTGTGAGGTCCTGGGGGAGGGAAAATCCCTCAGCCAGGAAAACATCGTGGCACAAAGTGAGGATGACCCTGCTGAGGCGGCGGTGCCTCAAATATTTGAAGAAGTCACCCCCTGTGAGTGGCTGGCTGAGGTGCCATCTGTTGAGGAAGTACTGAAGGCGATCCAGAGTCTGAGACCAGGAAAGGCAGCGGGCAGAGATGATCTCCCAAGCGAAATGCTGAGGGAGGGTGGCGTTTGTGCACAGACTGCCCTATATGACATCATAACAACGGTCTGGACCACTGGACGGGTTCCGCAGGATTGGAAGGATGCCCTGGTGGTCCCCCTTTTTAAGAAGGTGGACCGCACAGACTGTAACAACTACAGGGGCATCTCACTCCTCAGTGTGCCGGGAAAGGTCCTGGCAAGGATTATTCAGCATCGCCTTGCCAGGCATGCTGAGGAGAGGCTTGTGGAGCCCCAATGCGGTTTCAGGAAAGGGCGGTCCTGCACAGATGCCATATTTTCTGTCCGTCTGCTACAGCAGAGGTGTAGGGAATTCCAACAAGACCTACATCTCTGCTTTATTGACCTGGTCAAGGCCTATGATACCATCAGTAGGCCTGGGCTCTGGGTTGTTCTTCGTGCTTTTGGAGTACCTGACTCTCTGCTCACGATCATTAAGGACATTCATGATGGTGAGCGGGCCCGGGTAAAACTACGTGGCCGGGAGTCAGAGCCATTCCCTGTACACCTTGGGGTGCGACAGGGATGTCCTCTGGCTCCCACATTATTTAACATCTATTTAGACCACGTAGTTCGTGAAGCCTTCAATAGCTGTACTGGGGGAATCTCCATATGGTACAGATATAATGGGAGGCTGATCGATGCCCGGGTGCGGTCAAGGGATGGCTCCCTATTGCTCAACCACGTTATGTATGCTGATGATTTGGTAATAGCTGCTCATTCAGAGGAGGAGTTGGAGACGCTGCTGCTGAGACTGGAGCGTGCCACTAAGAGATGGGGCCTTACCATCAGCCCCACCAAAACTAAGCACCTGCCAGGGTATTTTGTACCATCGGACACTCCACCCCCACAACTCCCAATCGGTGATGGGGCAGTTGTGGAGAGAGTGGAGAGTTTCCCATTCCTGAGCATTGTGCTCATGACCGGCTCCGGTTTGACAGCAGAGGTCTCACTATGAATCAGTCGAGCAGCAATATCTTTTCATCGGTTGCGTAACACTGTGTGGAAGCTACCTGGTCTGTCGCTCCGCACGAAGCTTCAGGTCTTCTCGGCCACGGTCATTCCTTCCCTTCACTACGCTTGCGAAACGTGGACCCCCCTAATGGAACATCTTCGCCAGTTAGAAACATTTAGGTTGGCCTGCCTACGATCCATCCTGGGTTTAACCAGACTGGATTGTGTGAGGAGCTCACAAATCCTTGAAAGATCTGGGCAAGGTTCCATCGGTGAGCTCCTCCGGCGGGGAAGGCTGCCATGGCTGGGTCATGTAGCCCGCATGCCCAGCCACCGCATGCCGAAACAGCTTTTCTTCGGCAGGATTGAGAGGGCTAAGCGGGCGCGGCACGGGCTAGAGAAGAGATGGAGTGATGTGGTACAGGAGGACGTGGAGCTGAGTGGACTTGCCGATGACTGGTACCAGCGGTGTCAAGATCGGCCTCTGTGGAGGAGGCTCGTGAAGGACGCTACTGGGCAGTTGGAGGTAGTCGCCCTCCAACAACAACGGAGGGCGGAGGAGCGACGCTCAGAACAACGAGCGGAGCGCCGGGTGGCTAAAGCACAGCAGGTTGGCACAGTAGGGGGCACAGGTGGTGCATCAGCCAGTCATCTCAGTCAGTCGACCCGTGGCACCTGGGTCTGCCCCGTGACCTCCTGCCAGCGGGCGTTCGACACTTCACGTGGCCTCAGGGTGCACATGGCCTGGCACAAGCGTCGTGGTGACGTCACCGCCACTTAGTGGCGAATGGCGGTTGTTGTTGTTGTATGTGTGTTTACGTGTGTGTGTGGGGAGCGGTAGTGTAGCGGTTAGCGCGCTGCGCTACGAACCTGGCGACCCGGGTTCGATTCCCGCTCACGGTCGACACCAGTGACGATTATCTGAACCGGTCCCGGGCCTCCCCTAGGTCTCGTGCGGTGTGTAAACATCGCCACTGGGGAGGCAAAGGCGGTCGGGCGTGGTGCTGGCCACCCACGTGTACCGTTCCGGCCTTCATAGGTGCTCACTAACAGCACTTGCCCCTACAGTCTGTTAAGGCTATACGGGGGATCTTTGTTGAACTTCGTCTGCAAGGCACGTGGCCAAACGTTGCAATCGGAGGTGCGGATGGTAATGAGGTGCAGACACGCGAGGGGCAATCACCTCCCTTGTCACACTCGCTGAGTCTTGCGGTAAAGTCACGTAGATAGAAGAAAAATTATAATAAAAAAATCACTACGTTGAGATCGCAACACAAGCAATCGTCTTAAGGTGAAAAAATACCTGAAGACGATTTTCACCTGAAGACGATTGCTTGTGTTGCGATCGAAACGTCGTGATTTTTTTCTTATTTTTCTTCTATCTACGTGACTTTACCGAAATACCCAAAGAGTATGAATTCCTGCTTCAAGTCAAGATTTACCTACCTTTTGTTATTTTACCAGGTAAGGCCCTCTGAGCTAAGTGGCCCTTCTTTTCAGAAGCGACCTCGGCCACACGCAATAGCACAACGAAGTGGCTTGTCACCATGCGGAAATGTATTGCAGGCAAATATTCCTAAACGCACGGCGATTGACCTACGGGGTTCGGGGGGGGAAACACGCAAACTCCAAATACACAGCAGCAGCAGCAGGTGTCAGGGTCGGGATCGAACCCACGACTTCCTGTACACCGGGCGAAGGAGTTAACATCTCATAGCCACCGTGATGATGATGAGAGAGAGACACGCAAACTCCACATATACAGCAGCAGGCATCAGGGTCGGGATCGAACCCACGAACCTCCTGTACACCGAGCAAGGGAGTTAACATCTCCTAGCCACCGTGATGATGATGAGAGAGAGACACGCAAACTCCAAATATACAGCAGCAGGCATCGTCAGGGTCGGGATCGAACCCATGACCTCCTGTATACCAGGCGAGGTAGTTAACATCTCCTAGCCACCGTGGCGCTCTAGTCGGGCAGGCTCACAACGTGATTAGTTTCTCGAGATTTGACGATTGTAAAACATTTTAAAGTAATCTTACAAAATTATACTTGTTGCATGCTTTTCTGGCTCCATTCACCCAATGTCACGTACAGAAAAACAAACTTAAAATGGAAAAAATCTGTATATTCAAGATGTTCCATCATGTGTGTGTATGCGTGTGTGTGTTTCTTTACTGCAGGTCAGAAATGGGCACATCAAGCGCATCACAGATAATGACATCCAGTCACTGGTGTTAGAAATTGAGGGAACAAATGTCAGGTCAGTGCCTAATAAACGCATACGTTGTCAAACAGTACAAGGTGATAATACCAATGCTTTAGAAAACGTTGACTATACAGACGAAGATTGTTTCTGCCTATGTAAGGCCCAAGGCTGGAGGACAAGTTGGATGCCGGTTTGTTCTTACCAGCGAAAAACATCCGTACCCAGTTGTGAAATGTCGTGGATTGTCCTCTCAACACACCGGTGTGCTGCAGTGGCAGTAATAAATTGTCACTTCTATTATTTGCGTGACAACTTTATGATTCGGCTGTAGCAGGTGAACGAGGGTGTATGACACATTGAGCTTCCACGATCTGACGCAATTATCAATTATCAGCAGCAGCAGGCATCGTCAGGGTCGGGATCGAACCCACGACCTCCTCTAGGCCAGGCGAGGTAGTTAACATCTCCTAGCCACCGTGATGATGATGAGAGAGAGACACGCAAACTTCAAATATACAGCAGCAGCAGGCGTCAGGGTCGTTATCGAACCCACGAACCTCCTGTACACCGGGCGAGGGAGTTAACATCTCCTAGCCACCGTGATGATGAGAGAGAGAGAGAGAGACGCTGCAAACTCCAAATATACAGCAGCAGCAGGCGTCAGGGTTAAGATCGAACCCACGAACCTCCTGTACACCGGGCGAGGGAGTTAACATCTCCTAGCCACCGTGATGATGAGAGAGAGAGAGAGACACTGCAAACTCCAAATATACAGCAGCAGCAGGCGTCAGGGTTGGGATCGAAGCCACGAACCTCCTGTACACCGGGCGAGGGAGTTAACATCTCCTAGCCACCTTGGCGCCCCCGCTCTTGAGATCAACTCTGCTGCGTCGCCCGCTTTTGTTGCGGCGCGGAGAGCCTCCGGCACCGGAGGCCCTGGGCTCTGTTTTTTTGTTAACAAACTGTGAGCACAAACGCGTGGCCGAGCCGTGACAGCCCACTACACTCAGAGTGCTCGCCACAAATGAACTTCGATACTTCGCTGCTCTTCTCGTCAAGGAGTATACACCATCAGGCTAACTCCGCTCATCCTCGCAGCAGCAGCAGCAGCGGCATTTTGCTCAGTCATCGAACAAAGACGCTCACCGTAGCGCGAGCGCTTTCTGACGCGCTTCCGCGGCCGTCTGGAACGCTCTTCCTTCCAAAATCAGGAAGCCGCTAGCGCTACGCACTTTGAAATAATCTAGTGTGAAAACTCATCTTTTTAGAACTGCTTTTGTGTCTGTGTGTGTATGTATGTTGTCCTTCCCCCGCACCTCCGATTAGCACGGTTGGCTACGCACATTGCGAAATAAGTTCAACACACATCCACGGCACACTGCAGACACTGCGTAGTCTTAGGGTTGCCACCTTGGAATGAAACTAAATATGGACACAGATCGTGGCGCGAAAGGGCTGCAACAACAGAGGAGTTTCGTTGGGGCGTGTCTTTGTTGTTGTTTGTGTTGTTGTTGTTGTATCCACTGCGAGCCGTGATTATCTGGGGGGCTCGGCTAGCAGACCCATGCCTGTCAGGTTCCATCTTCCGAGTGGACAGGCCCAGCGTGCAGCTCATGCACAGCAGCACGGCAGTCGTGACAACAACAACAAAAACTCAATCGTGGACCATAAACAAACATCTTCACCCTTTTGATTTAAAGCTTTCGTGACTGCAGGGATTCATATTCTTGGATCTTTCGGTAAAGTCACGTAGAAGGGAAACAATAAAATAATAAAAATATAAAACAATAAAATTCTCACGACGTTTCGACTGCGACACAAGCAATCATCATCAGGTGTGAAGACCACAGCAATACATTTTTTTAAAGTGGCGTTTTTTTTTTACGTTAGCACCACGGAGAGCGATTTGGCAGTTATTAAGATGAACGAGTCCATCTATGTTCGGAAAAGAGGAGGAGGGAGACGAAAATAATGGTTGCAGTCTGAAAGCCACTGTAAGCGTGAACAATCAATTAAGACCCGAAATGGTTTATCAAATCCTTCCAATGATTGCTAAGCCAGAAGCCATCTTCTCGGTTGAAATTGTCTCTGTGTTTGTATATGTGGATAGCCTCATGGACGAATCTCTCATGGTAGCCAGATGGCTTGCAGAGAACCTCTGTCTTGGAGAAGTCAATGATGAATCATGTGAGCCTACTGAATTATAACAGTGATCTGCCACGGCCGAGGTGTTGGTCCTACCGTGTTTTAGGTCTGCTTTGTGTTCACGAATGTGGTCCGAGACATGTCGGAACCGCATTCGTGAACACAAAGCAGACGAGAAGATGGATTCCAGCTTATCAATCATTGGAAGGATTTGATAAACCATTTCGGGTCTTAATTGATTGTTCACGCTTACGGTGGCTTTCAGACTGCATCCATTATTTTCGTCTCCCCCCTCCTCTTTTCCGAACATAGATGGACTCGTCCATCTGAACAAATTGCCAAATCGCTCTCCGTGGTGCTAACGTTAAAAAAACCGCCACTTTTTTCAAAAATGTATTGCTGTGGTTTTCACACCTGATGATGATTGCTTGTGTTGCAGTCGAAACGTCGTGAGAATTGTATTCTATTATATTTTTATTATTTTATTGTTTCCCTTCTACGTGACTTTACCGAAAGAAACCAATAATATCTTCACGCTTGTATTTATTTTAAACCTCTTTATTTTTCTAAACAAACTAAAAAACGAGATTTCCTTGTAGACGTCAGCGAGCCGTCGTTAGGTGAATACTGTTTTGGTTTAGAGGTGGAGTGTCAGGTTACAGAGTGGTTGGAAGTCAACAGTGGTTGTCCAATGGAGAGACTGGCCCCTGTCATATGAACGTGGATATTACTCTGTTGGCTCAAAGCTGCTGACACAGCTGAGTACCAACCCAATTTTTGTTTGGGCATGGGGAGACGTATTAACTTAACTTGAACATTCAATATTAACAACCTTTTTGTAAATAATTTATTGCATTCCGTTTGCTTTTTACCCCCCCCCCCCCCCCCACCAATGTAATTTGTTGTGCTTCTATCCAGCATCTACTGCATATTGCCAAATGTAACCAGGTGTTGAAGAAATCTAGACGTGTGAATCGGAAATGTAAAAAAATAAAACTGGCCATCATACCACCAAACGGTGCACATTTCTAATTTCCCTAATCAAGAGGTGCGCTTTGAACATGTTCATCTAAACGTTTACATTTTAAAGCCAAATATCGACACAGAATAATAATAATACTATTAATAATGGACTGTGGGAAGGCTGGAGTTTGAGAAATCCTGCAATATTATACAATTCCGCATCGACAACAGCGGCAACATCAGCTTCATACCACACACACAAGACGGGGGAATGAAGTTAGGTCCCTCGTGGAAGGTCATCCGTGTAAATTGATGTTAAAATCACTCACTCTGACAGCACGCCCGTTTGCAGAACGTGCGATCCCATAGCAGCAGGCTTTGTATTTGAACATTGTTAAAAACTAAAAACCATAAGAACGAAACAACAAAACAAACTATGACGTTTGAACGTTGCAGATGTGTTCTGGAAACTTTGGATTCAAACTAAGATATAAAAAATGTTGTTCTCAAACGGCAATGTTCTCGGGTTCTTACAGTGACAAAAAAACTGACTTATTTGAAACACGGGAAATGCTAAATTGCCAAATCACGGTGCCTTATTATTATTATTCTCATCCATCGCGGAGCGTAACGCTACGTTCCAGATAAATAATGTTCAAGATTGAGCGCTTTCAGCGAACGACCGTTAATGGCCTTGAGACCATTTAATGGGTGACTAATGGGAGAGCCGTGCTGAGCGAACCCCTCTCAACATCTGTTTGAGAGGCCCTCCTGCAACCGCGCCCTCCATGGCTGAGCCACGGGGTACTTGCCGAACGATATCCATTAAAGGAGGCCCATTCAAATTTCATAAACTTCTTACCCCCCCCCCTCGTCTCATCCCCCACCGCCTTCAACCCCCCCTTCTCTCCCACTTGGGCGTCGAGTAATATTTGCCGAGGTTTGTAAATATGCGAAGTTATTAATCACCAAGCGCCGTGGTTCGATCTGCGCTCTTGCCTTGGACGAGTAGTTTTTATTTCGTATTGAGAAGCATTTTTTTTATAATTTCAGACGCTTTAACAAATTGTTTCTGTTTATCGAGCGTACCCTCGATTGCCCTCTCCAAGTTGTTTTTCCATTCATTCGGGGAGTTGTCTTCTTGTTTAAATTGGTGGTCGCTTTATCTACACCCCCCCGGCCCGCCCAGCACTTCACGCACCCACTCCTTTACCAACATCTGTGCTTGCCCCAACACGGCGAAGCTTGGTCAAACAACCACCACTCGACCAGGAGCGCGTGCTTGGGAGAGGCCGTCGCCCAGCATCGGACCTTGGCCAAATGACAAAAGCCACATCAGCCTGCACACGCTAATGTCACGCGCGTGTCGCGTTGCGTGCAGAGTTCTGGTGCGGTGGCTTCCAGCGTAGTTGCCTCGTTGTCACCCGGTGTGTGCACTTTAAATCCCTTACGGCTCACGCGTCAATACCACTGCTGCATGCAGAAGTCGCCACGGAATCGTCGTTTTTTGTTTTCAGATTGTGCAAACCACGCTTGGCGCACGTTGTGAGTAATATTCTTGGTTCTTTCGTTAAAGTCACCACGTAGAAGGGAAACAATAAAATAATAAAAATATAAAACAATACAACTCTCACGACGTTTCGACTGCAACACAAGCAATCATCATCAGGTGTGAAAGCCACAGCAAGAATTTTTTTTAAACGCCACTTTTTTCAAATTTTCTTGCTGTGGTTTTCACACCTGATGATGATTGCTTGTGTTGCAGTCGAAACGTCGTGAGAGTTTTATTGTTTTATATTTTTTTATTATTTTATTGTTTCCCTTCTACGTGACTTTACCGAAAGAACCAAGAATATGAATCCCTGCAATCACGAAAGCTTTAAATAAAAATGTAACGTTGTGAGTCGTTGCAGTCATCACTCAGCGCAGACGCCGGCAGTCGCGGGCAATGGGACAGATGTTCATGGCGCTAACCTCTGCACTACAGATCCACGCCGCACTTTGCTTTAAAACAGCACCACTCTGGATTTTAACGTTTAACAATTGAAATTCCCATTGAGAAAAAAACCCCTGTATATCAAAAAAAAGAATCTAGTCCACGTTTTGCAGAAAATAATTTAGGTGTGTACACCAACACCGCTTATATATCTTTTTTAAACACCACCAATGTGTCATTCGCTGAAACAATAACAAATTGGAAACATCTGAGGTGGACTGTCGGGAAAATATGGACTGGGTAATATTCGTGCTAACATAGACTTATGATGCAGTAGCTACCACGATGAAAACATTCGGCATTGCGTGGCAATATAAGAAAATAAAAACGAAAGTGAAAAATTAAACCACTCGAGTATTCCGACCGTAAGTGAAACTTGCTAAATAAAAAACACTACTTTATTACATTTCGCCTGCTAACAATTGTGAGTCCATCTATTCACTGTAACTCATTGGCCGCATTGCAGATTTTCAATGTAAATCCATAACTCCCAATTTTCGTTCCTTATTCTAAACAAACATTCTTTGCCTGCCAAGCTCAATGATATAATATGGATATAAATCTTCGGCATTTCCTCTGTCTTCGAAGCAGGCGGTGCGCTTATTACTGTGGCCAGAGGCGAGTGAATAGGGGGGGGTGAGGTTGTGGGTGGACCGGTGATGAGTGTTGCCGTGGTAACCCCGTGCCGGCCTCTCCGGGGGGGGGGGGGGGTAGCGGTTTTGAGTGGAAACTCGCGAGTGATAAATCGCAAAAACACTCTCGCAATATCAGCACAACCGGAGGTGCGCTACTTCGTCTTTCCTGCTCCCCCCCATCTCCCTCTCCCTCTCTCTCTCAAGCACGGCGCCCCCTCCTCCTCCTCCTGATCCTCAGTTACTGGCTCCCAACGTCCTTATTTTATTTATTTGTTTGCTTGATTTTCTGTCAAATCGCGTCTTGGCAGCCGCAATCACATGTCGACAACTGACCCCGTTCCCCACGGACCCGGCAGATTCTCTCCCGCTCTCGCTGCACTCCGAGAGTGGAATCTGTCGGGGGAATTGCATTTATATATTTATTTGTGGTGGCTGGGAGAACCGCCCCGAGGCTGTGTTGTGGGTAGGAGGATTTTTCCTGCAGGGGGTGGTTTTTTTAACGCACATTTCTTTTAACTAAATTTGAGATTAAAGCAGCGCATGAATCAAAACGCTTCTTTAAATTCTGCTCTGCGTGCGTGCAGCACGATCGTAACCAAAGCGTGCTCTCTTGGTGAGTTGCTTTCCCCAAGGACTGTAATGTTTGAATGTAGCTTCGTCACACAGACACACAGTACTCACATTGAACCACACACACAGACACAGTACTCACATTACACCACACACAGACAGTACCCACGTTACACCACACACACAGACACAGTACTCACATTACACCACACACACAGACACAGTACTCACAATGCACCACACACACAGACACAGTACTCACATTACACCACACACACAGACACAGTACTCACGTTACACCACACACACAGACACAGTACTCACGTTACACCACACACACAGACACAGTACTCACGTTACACCACACACACAGACACAGTACTCACATTACACCACACACATACACAGTACTCACGTTACACCATACACACAGACACAGTACTCACGTTACACCACACACACAGACACAGTACTCACGTTACACCACACACACAGACACAGTACTCACATTACACCGCACACAGACACAGTACTCACGTTACACCACACACATACACAGTACTCACGTTACACCACACACACAGACACAGTACTCACGTTACACCACACACACAGACACAGTACTCACGTTACACCACACACACAGACACAGTACTCACGTTACACCACACACACAGACACAGTACTCACGTTACACCACACACAGAGACACAGTACTCACAATGCACCACACACACAGACACAGTACTCACATTGAACCACACACACAGACACAGTACTCACGTTACACCACACACACAGACACAGTACTCACAATGCACCACACACAGACACAGTACTCACGTTACACCACACACACAGACACAGTACTCACGTTACACCACACACACAGACACAGTACTCACATTACACCACACACACAGACACAGTACTCACGTTACACCACACACACAGACACAGTACTCACGTTACACCACACACACAGACACAGTACTCACATTACACCACACACACAGACACAGTACTCACGTTACACCACACACAGACACAGTACTCACGTTACACCACACACAGACACAGTACTCACATTACACCACACACAGACACAGTACTCACGTTACACCACACACACAGACACAGTACTCACGTTACACCACACACACAGACACAGTACTCACATTACACCGCACACAGACACAGTACTCACGTTACACCACACACATACACAGTACTCACGTTACACCACACACACAGACACAGTACTCACGTTACACCACACACACAGACACAGTACTCACGTTACACCACACACACAGACACAGTACTCACGTTACACCACACACACAGACACAGTACTCACGTTACACCACACACAGAGACACAGTACTCACAATGCACCACACACACAGACACAGTACTCACATTGAACCACACACACAGACACAGTACTCACGTTACACCACACACACAGACACAGTACTCACAATGCACCACACACAGACACAGTACTCACGTTACACCACACACACAGACACAGTACTCACGTTACACCACACACACAGACACAGTACTCACATTACACCACACACACAGACACAGTACTCACGTTACACCACACACACAGACACAGTACTCACGTTACACCACACACACAGACACAGTACTCACATTACACCACACACACAGACACAGTACTCACGTTACACCACACACAGACACAGTACTCACGTTACACCACACACAGACACAGTACTCACATTACACCACACACAGACACAGTACTCACGTTACACCACACACACAGACACAGTACTCACGTTACACCACACACACAGACACAGTACTCACGTTACACCACACACAGACACAGTACTCACATTGAACCACACACAGACACAGTACTCACGTTACACCACACACACAGACACAGTACTCACGTTACACCACACACACAGACACAGTGATCACGTTACACCGCACACACAGTACTCACGTTACATCACACACAGTTCGCATCCCCTTGGCAATCCACTGCTTGATGAAGGCTTCCCACACTCCGTGTCGGTCGTCGAGAGGGGGTTGTTTGACCATATTTCACCACGCTGGTCCTCCGGGGTTTCTCTTCACATTTAGGAACATGCGTTTCGTGTACTTACATTATTCTGCTGCTCTCCATTTCCACATCATGATGAGCCACTTTGTTGAGGCTATCATTTGTGGCCAGGTCGCTTTTGAAAATTAAGTTCATACCTCAGTGGGCTTTACCTGGTAGGATGGGGATGGTTTTGGTGTTGTATTTGTACGTGTTTGGGTGTTGTATTTGTACGTGTTGGGTGTTGTATTTGTATGTGTTGGGTGTTGTATTTGTACGTGTTTGGGTGTTGTACGTGTTGGGTGTTGTATTTGTACGTGTTTGGGTGTTGTACTAGTACGTGTTGGGTGTTGTATTTGTACGTGTTTGGTGTTGTATTTGTACGTGTTGGGTGTTGTATTTGTACGTGTTGGGTGTTGTATTTGTACGTGTTTGGGTGTTGTATTTGTACGTGTTGGGTGTTGTATTTGTATGTGTTGGGTGTTGTATTTGTACGTGTTTGGGTGTTGTACGTGTTGGGTGTTGTATTTGTACGTGTTTGGGTGTTGTACTAGTACGTGTTGGGTGTTGTATTTGTACGTGTTTGGTGTTGTATTTGTACGTGTTGGGTGTTGTATTTGTACGTGTTGGGTGTTGTATTTGTACGCGTTGGGTGTTGTATTTGTACGTGTTGGGTGTTGTATTTGTACGTGTTGGGTGTTGAATTTGTACGTGTTTGGGTGTTGTATTTGTACGTGTTGTGTGTTGTATTTGTACGTGTTTGGGTGTTGTATTTGTACGTGTTTGGTGTTGTATTTGTACGTGTTTGGGTGTTGTATTTGTACGTGTTGGGTGTTGTATTTGTACGTGTTGGGTGTTGTGTTTGTACGTGTTGGGTGTTGTGTTTGTACGTGTTGGGTGTTGTGTTTGTACGTGTTGGGTGTTGTATTTGTACCTGTTGGGTGTTGTATTTGTACCTGTTGGGTGTTGTGTTTGTACGTGTTGGGTGTTGTATTTGTACGTGTTGGGTGTTGTATTTGTACGTGTTGGGTGTATTTGTTTACCTCTCTTGCACTCCTATCGTGTTGTTGTAACTGTTCATTGTTGTAACGTTCCAACCCGCCCCTACTGAACACATGTGAAAAGAGCTTTATAGCTCATCGGATTCCTCCAGTATAAATAAATATTCTGATTCTGACGGGTTGGTGAAAGGTGGTGTGGTTGGGCCAGGACCGCTTTAGGTCCCGCTCACCACCGAATGCTTGCCACGGACGGGAATCTAACTCAGCGAATCACTCCACTGGGGGTAGAAAAAATAACGCCGACTCTTCCAAAACCTGTGTCATGCACCAACGCGTAGCCGAGCCGACTTAGCGCGGTTGGCTACGAACGTGTGCGACAGAAGTTCAAGAAGCGTGGGGCATTTAAATAGCAGCGTGGAGGCAGACTGCGACTGTGCTTGTGATGTGTCCATGGACGCTGGGGGTCCTGCCAAACAACGCCGCCGTGACCGCCGCCGTGGGATGAGCAGGCGACAGTGAAATTCCGTAACACGTGCTGGCATCTGATATTAAAACATTCCCACACGACTCGTGTATATATATGTAAAAAAAAACTTTGCTCTGATGGATCTTAATAATTAAAACCAATATCTGGAAGGCGCCAGCCTCTGCTCAAAATTGAATAAAGATAACCCCGCAGTAATATTTCGCCACGCAGATTCATGATTTGATGACACGCATTGTCTACGACGTGTCATCGCCTTGCTATAAAGTGACAATGAAAGCAGGTTAACACACGCGTTTGACATTTACGTTCTTGATGGATGTGTCGAATTTGTGTTAAATGCACCCAGCCATTGGCCTATGTTCATAGCAGGAAGTTGGGCCCCATTGCGGGCTTTGGTGCTTGACCTCAACAGACTGTTGGGGCCAGTGCTGCTAGGGGGCCGTCCGTAAATGACGTCACGTGATTTGGGACGATTTTTGACCCCCCCCCCCCGCCGCCTCGTCACACGGTGTCACAAAAAGTCAATCCCCACCTCACATATGACGTCACAAAGCTCTGCCCCCCCAAAACCATAAGAAATGCTTCAAATCGCTTTAAATTATTGCCATTGTAGTGCGTATTTAATGTGGCGCTGCACTCTGATGTTGTATGAGAAAACATTTATTAAAAAAGTATATTCAATTAAGTAGAATGTGTTGTCTATATTTATTAAAAGTTGTGCATTTTGATGTGACGTCACATTTCTTAAACCCCCGCCCCCCTCTCGTCACACATCGTCACAAATGTCTGACGCCCGCCCGCCCCCCCCCCCTCCCCTAGGTGCGTGACGTCATTTATGGACGACCCCCTAGCCAGCAGCACCTATGAAGGCCAGCACGGCACGCGACGGGGTGGGTGGCCAGCACCACAGCCACGTGCAGCTGTCGAAACGTCGCCCGGTCGAACTTAAAGCAGCTCAATGGAGATTGTGGCGACGCATCAACAATGTCGACGACGCCTGGCAGAGCAGCTCTGTGGCGCGTGAATGTGACGGAGCGGGACTTCATGAGCTTTGCTTATAGTCCACTCGTAGCGTTGCAGACACACACACACAGCGAGCGATGTCAGCGCGTCTGTCACGTTATCCGGTGGAGTGGTGGCAACGGGAGTTGGTGCACCGCCGGAAAATCTCAATTTGATTCCCGGCCAAGGCGAACATTGAAACCTGCATCGAGAATATCTCGAAACCCGGACATCATCGCACACCTGCTGGAATTCACATCCCTCGCTGGCACTTCTCGTGTAAACCATCAGCCGCGTCAAACCACCAAACAGGTCGCTGCGCACACCTCCTTGACGAGTGGAAACAATTTAAATACACAAAGCGAAAGTCGTGCGATCGTGGCCACGCCATCTAAAACTATGGACCGTCCAGTAAACCCGCTGTGCTTTGCGCTGCTTCAACGGAGGGGGAATTAGCACTTGCCCCCAACAGCATGTTAAGGCTACACGGGGGAGCTTTGCCTTTGTGTTGTTGTAGGTAGGCACAGTGGACAGCACAGGGAACCATCGCGGTCAGGTACCCAAACAACCCCTGGGTTCGTTCCTACCCAGCGAGACACCAATATTGTAGAGGTTGTTTTGGGTTTGATCGCGTAAATATATAAATGTTGTGTCGTTAAAACCCGCCACCACCCGACACAGCCAACTAGTAAGGGTTGTCACGTAAACAGAACGTGGCCAATTCGTCACTAGTGTGTAGTGTATAGTGTAGTATACTAGTACAGCACTAGTATAGTGTATAGTGTAGTATACTAGTACAGCACTAGTGTATAGTGTAGTGTACAGTGTAGTATATAGTGTAGTATATTAGTACAGCACTAGTGTATAGTGTAGTGTACAGTGTAGTATATTAGTACAGCACTAGTGTATAGTGTAGTGTACAGTGTAGTATATAGTGTAGTATATTAGTACAGCACTAGTGTATAGTGTAGTGTACAGTGTAGTATATAGTGTAGTATATTAGTACAGCACTAGTGTATAGTGTAGTATACTAGTACAGCACTAGTGTGTAGTGTATAGTGTAGTATACTAGTACAGCACTAATGTAGTGTATAGTGTAGTATACTTGTACAGCACTAGTGTATAGTGTAGTGTATAGTGTAGTATACTAGTACAGCACTAGTGTGTAGTGTATAGTGTAGTATACTAGTACAGCACTAATGTAGTGTATAGTGTAGTATACTTGTACAGCACTAGTGTATAGTGTAGTGTATAGTGTAGTATACTAGTACAGCACTAGTGTATAGTGTAGTGTATAGTGTGTAGTGTATAGTGTAGTATACTAGTACAGCACTAACCGGTGTGTTGGAGAGTCAAGCCACAACATTTACAATCCGAGTACGACGTTTCGCCAGTAATTACAACTAGCCTCATCAGGCGACAGGCCAGATTTGTGGAGAAGTCCACCTGTTTCCTCTACTATGGATGATATCGTTCGCGAAATCCCACGTGTTAAACTGAGACACCGACACTTCACCTGGCCTCCAGGTGCACCGAGCCTGGCACGTGCGCCGTGACGATGTCCCCGTCACTGAGAGGCGAACGGCGGCTGTGATGCCGTCGTCGTTTCTCGATCTATCGATGGAACTTCTGCATCGTCCCGATCGCGGACGTCTCTCAGGCGGAGACAGGGGGAGACAGGGGGAGACAGGAGGAGACAGGAGGAGACAGGCGGAGACAGGAGGAGACAGGGGGAGACAGGAGGAGACAGGAGGAGACAGGCGGAGACAGGAGGAGACAGGGGGAGACAGGAGGAGACAGGCGGAGACAGGGGGAGACAGGAGGAGACAGGGGGAGACAGGGGGAGACAGGAGGAGACAGGCGGAGACAGGGGGAGACAGGAGGAGACAGGGGGAGACAGGGGGAGACAGGAGGCGCACGGAGAAAGCGAATGAGACAAACGCGCGCGGCACGGTCGAAGCCTCTCGAGTAAGATGTCGATATGGTTTTGTTACGAGAGCTGCAATATCCTATTTCCGAGTAGTGTGAATATTTATGAACGCGATCAAAGTTTGCGTCGTCGTCGCTGTTTTGACATGAAAGGGACGCGCCAACTTGCATACAATATGTAATGTTTAGAAACACTTAAAATACGTAATGTTTAGAAACACTTAAAGAATTCACGTTGGCTCTTCCGTGATACGACAAATATCGTTGTTTATACGAGTAGGCGATTCACACCATCCACACGATGTGTATACAAGTAGACGGTTCACACCATCCACACGATGCGGCTTCACGGTGGAGGCTCGGCCACTGGTGCCCGTGTGCGTCTGATGGAACTCCCCCCATCGAGCGGTGGTTCTAGCAGTTAGCGCTACGCTGCGCTACGAACCCAGCCACCCGGGTTCGATTCCCGCTCACGGTCAACAACATCAGTGACGATTATCTGAACCGGTCCTGGGCCTCTCCTAGGTCGACTCAGCCTCAAACGAGTACCTGGTGCGGTGTGTAAACATCGCCACTGGGGAGACAAAGGTGGTCGGGCGTGGTGCTGTTCGCACCCACCCCCTCGTGTGCCACAGTGCCGGCCTTCATAGGTGCTGCTACTCGCTAACAGCACTTGCCCCTGCAGTCTGTCAAAGCTATTAGGGGGATCTTTGTCTTGGGACAACCCCATTAAGTTTGTTCGACAGGGCTAAGGGACACTCACAAAGTGTCGTCCCGTGTCGTTCTCCCTTAGCGAGGTGATGTCAACGCTGCTGATCAAGGTGCTCACGGAACCTACACACACACAGCCCACGAACCTACACACACACACAGCCCACGAACAGCAGTCGGCTGAGCGCTCAGTGTCCAGGAGTAGCGTAGCAGACTATTCGCCTTTTATTCTCTGAGATTGCATTTGCTTGATAATTGCTAATGGATAAGATTTAGCGCTTGGTGTAATCATCCGTCCAGCTATTGTGCAGCGTTGTGATATGGAATTGCCGTGAATGGCGCTATATGAAACTGAATCATTGTTATTATTATAATAATAATGCAGCACAGTATAATTATTAATATCCGCGGCGAGGTGGGATCCATTCAATAGCAGGACCCCCCCCCCGACTTCCACAGTGGGCCTGAGTGGCAAGTAGCCATTGGTCACCAATTCCCTGGGGTATATACTCACTATTTACTCACTATTAACTCACTATTTACTCATTATTTACTCACTATTTACTCATTTGAAGCTCTGTCGTCCCGACAGGTCTGTACCTTTCACCTGAAGAAGGCCGCTTGCGTTGTGGCCGAAACGTCGTGAGAATTTTATTGTGTTATTTTTTTTTATTTTATTCTCATTCTACGTGACCTTACCGAAAGAACCAAAGAAGATATTTACTCACTATTTACTCACTATTTGCTCACTATTTACTCACTATTTGCTCACTATTTACTCACTATTTACTCACTATTTACTCACTATTAACTCACTATTTACTCACTATTTACTCACTATTAACTTACTACTAACTCACTATTTGATCACTATTAATTCACTATTCACTCACTATTTGCTCACTATTCACTCACTATTTGCTCACTATTTACTCACTATTAACTCACTATTAACTCACTATTAACTCACTATTTACTCACTATTTACTCACAATTTAACATGGGACCTTTTTTGCCGACATCATAGTATCAGAATCGGTTTCACCCTCTCTGGCAACAACAACACAGGTGTTACGATGTTCAAACACCAAACAGACACCTTCTGCAAAGAAACGTGTCTGCATTGACTCACACTGGTTGAGACGAGGCCTTAAATCGGGCTGTGTCTCGTGTAGACCAATCCGTTTCAAGGACAATGCGCAGACTACCAGAGCGTGTTTCTGGTTGCATTCTGACCACAAGTACTGTGTGTGGTTCATGCAGACATGATTCCTTGCGAAAGGTTGCTGTTTGGTGTTGTGACATCCTTACACCACCTGTTTGATTGCCAGAAAGTGTAAAACATCATCCGATACTCACTATGTACCCACTAGACAATCTTTACTATGTAAACTCTGTATGTAGTGAGTCCCGATATGGGGTGGGGGTGGGGACTCACGCCGCCATAGGAATGTGGAATTGCGGGTTTGAGCTCTGTAAGAAGTCTTGACGCGTGCCACCCAATGCTCGCTGCAGCAGAGAAACGCACGAGCGCATTTTGACTCCAGGGGAGGATGATGATGATGATGATGTTGTTGTGATCTAATTATTTCCTCCCTGTCAAAAGGCCCATATTTTGCTAAACGATTTTGAACTCAATTACGGTAATGATATTATTTATTATTTGAAGATTACCGGGGACCATCTTCTTTGGTTCTTTCGGTAAAGTCACGTAGAATGAGAATAAAATAATGAATTGATAAAATAAAATAACACAATAAAATTCTCACGACGTTTCGGCCACAACACAAGCGGCCTTCATCAGGTGAAGGGATGAGACGGTCTGGAGGACAGCGCTGGAGCGAAAAAGCCACGTTCAGATCGCGACCTTTAAGCTGTGTGAGAAGAAACAGAGCGCCTTGACAAAGGAATTAGCATAGAATTTAGCATTGAAACAGCTGAGTGATTAGCTTGTCACTGGTCACAGAAATTACTATGTTAAAGTAGCTAGTACCACAGAGGCACTTTAGTTTGTAAACGCCCGGGAGAAACCAAACGACATATCTCGGACCGCATCCGCGAACATAAAGCAGACTTGAAAAGAGATATAACGAACTCCTCTGCCGTGGCAGATCACTGTTATAATTCAGTGGGCTCACGTGACATTGACTTTTCCAAGACGGAGGTTCTTTGCAAACCAACTGGCTACCATGAGAGATTCGTTCATGAGTCCATTCACATATACAAGCACAGAGACAATTTCAACCGAGAAGATGGATTCTGGCTTAGTAACCATTGGAAAGATGTTTTAAACCATTTCCGTTCTTAATTAATTGTATTTTACGATGACCTTCAGACCGCAGCTCTTTCGCTGGCATTGACTCTTAATACCTCTCACACCACGGTTAATGGTATGGTTTACAACATGGAGTATAACAGCGCCTCGCAGCTGTCTCTCTCCCCTCCTCTGTTCCGACCATGGATGAACTCGTCCGTCTGAACGTGGCCCGTAGCTATCCGTGTTGCTAAAGTTGAGGGTAAGAATCCACCCATTTTTTCGCCATATAGCATTGTGATATATAACGACTTATTGTTGGTAGCTTAGCTGATTGGAGAATATATAGAGTTTATTGATAACATTGAGGTAATTTATATTTTAGTTTTTTATTGGTTCACTATGTAATATTCATTATATATTGTAGTGTATACCCAGTTACTGTGAATAGCTCAGATGTGTAGGCTTTGACTTCAACATAGCCATTTCTGTGACCAGTCACAAGCTAATCACTCAGTTATTTCAATGCTAAATTCTCCTAGTTATTTCAATGCTAAATTCTCCTGTTTGATTTGTACTAGATGCCTCTGTGAATGTGTATGCTCTGACTTTAACATAGCTATTTCTGTGACCAGTCACAAGCTAATCACTCAGCTATTTCAATGCTAAATTCTATGCTAATTCCTTTGTCAAGGGGTGCCTCTGTGGATGTGTATGCTTTAACTTTAACATAGCCATTTCTGTGACCAGTCACAAGCTAATCACTCAGCTGTTTCAATGCTAAATTCTATGCTAATTCCTTTGTCAAGGCGCTCTGTTTCTTCTCACAGCTTAAAAGTCGCGATCTGAGCGTGGCTTTTTCGCTCCAGCGCTGTCCTCCAGACAGTCTCGTCCCTTCACCTGATGATGGCCGCTTGTGTTGTGGCCGAAACGTCGTGAGAATTTTATTGTGTTATTTTATTTTATCAATTTATTATTTTATTCTCATTCTACGTGACTTTACCGAAAGAACCAAAGAAGATGAATCCTTGCAGTCACGAAAGCTTTAAATCGAAATTTACCAGGGACCAGTTGCACGGCCGAGTGATATCTGACGCTGGCTGTGAACCACCCATCACCTGTCTGCATTCACGAGCGTGGTGAAGTACGGTCAACGCCCCGGTGTGAAGAGGCCCTCATCCAGCAGTGGATTGGCACTGGGGGGGGGGGAGACATCTGCACCACGGTCCCAAGCATAGGACGGCCCCAAAGCGAGCGACAATATTGTTTTCATATCGATGATAGTTTGGTGAGCAAACATCTCACGGATTCCTGTGATCAATACCAAATGGACGGTGCAAGACAATGAGACAATGATGTGATTAATATTTCAGCCACCAATTTCATTCGTGAAACTAATTAAATAGGAGCGTTTCCATCGACAGCTACTGTCACGCAGATACGCAAAGCGTCCGTGCGATCGTGCTGAGTGAATATTTATCACGACAATCAAAGTCACAGTAATTCGCTGCTCAAATGACAATACGTTTACAGCCTACAGCCAGTGTTGGAAATTCCACGTTCCTATGGCAGGGGACAGTTTATCCCCATGGGACGACCAATGTTGACCTCCTCACAAAGCGGTAGTTATTTTAAGGCCCCCGGATGGATGATGGGCCGAGTCAACAACCAAAGAGGCTTTGAACGCATCGCATCCTTGAGATTGCGAGCCGCTCGCTCTACCACTGATTCACCTGGCAAGGAGTCTATACCACTGGCTCGCTCTACCACTGACTCACCTGGCAAGGAGTCTATACCACTGGCTCACTCTACCACTGACTCACCTGTCAGGGAGTCTACACCACTGGCTCACTCTACCACTGACTCACCTGTCAGGGAGTCTACACCACTGGCTCACTCTACCACTGACTCACCTGGCAAGGAGTCTATACCACTGGCTCGCTCTACCACTGACTCACCTGTCAGGGAGTCTACACCACTGGCTCGCTCTACCACTGACTCACCTGGCAAGGAGTCTACACCACTGGCTCGCTCTACCACTGACTCACCTGGCAGGGAGTCTACACCACTGGCTCACTCTACCACTGACTCACCTGGCAAGGAGTCTATACCACTGGCTCACTCTACCACTGATTCACCTGTCAGGGGCGTCTACACCACTGGCTCGCTCTACCACTGACTCACCTGGCAAGGAGTCTATACCACTGGCTCGCTCTACCACTGACTCACCTGTCAGGGAGTCTACACCACTGGCTCGCTCTACCACTGACTCACCTGGCAAGGAGTCTATACCACTGGCTCGCTCTACCACTGACTCACCTGGCAAGGAGTCTACACCACTGGCTCACTCTACCACTGACTCACCTGGCAAGGAGTCTATACCACTGGCTCACTCTACCAATGACTCACCTAGCAAGGAGTCTATACCACTGGCTCGCCCTACCACTGACTCACCTGGCAAGAAGTCTATACCACTGGCTCGCTCTACCACTGACTCACCTGTCAGGGAGTCTACACCACTGGCTCGCTCTACCACTGACTCACCTGGCAGGGAGTCTATACCACTGGCTCACTCTACCACTGACTCACCTGGCACACTACTGGCTCGCTCTACCACTGACTCACCTGGCAGGGAGTTTATGCCACTGGCTCACTCTACCACTGACTCACCTGGCAGGGAGTCTACACCACTGGCTCACTCTACCACTGACTCACCTGGCAAGGAGTCTATACCACTGGCTCACTCTACCACTGACTCACCTGGCAAGGAGTCTACACCACTGGCTCGTTCTACCACTGACTCACCTGGCACACTACTGGCTCGCTCTACCACTGACTCACCTGGCAAGGAGTCTATACCACTGGCTCGCTCTACCACTGACTCACCTGGCAAGGAGTCTATACCACTGGCTCACTCTACCACTGACTCACCTGGCAAGGAGTCTACACCACTGGCTCGCTCTACCACTGACTCACCTGGCACACTACTGGCTCACTCTACCACTGACTCACCTGGCAGGGAGTCTATACCACTGACTCGCTCTACCACTGACTCACCTGGCAAGGAGTCTATACCACTGGCTCACTCTACCACTGACTCACCTGGCAAGGAGTCTACACCACTGGCTCACTCTACCACTGATTCACCTGTCAGGGGAGTCTACACCACTGGCTCGCTCTACCACTGACTCACCTGGCAAGGAGTCTACACCACTGGCTCGCTCTTCCACTGACTCACCTGGCAAGGAGTCTATACCACTGGCTCACTCTACCACTGACTCACCTGGCAAGGAGTCTACACCACTGGCTCACTCTTCCACTGACTCACCTGGCAAGGAGTCTATACCACTGGCTCACTCTACCACTGACTCACCTGGCAAGGAGTCTACACCACTGGCTCACTCTACCACTGACTCACCTGGCAAGGAGTCTATACCACTGGCTCGCTCTACCACTGACTCACCTGGCAATCTGAAGGGGTGGAGCCTCCCCCACCACACCCAGACAACATCACTCGATGTGCCAGAGTCCCCCATAATTCTCCCGTAGGAGCCTCTGTGGCCACGGCTCCGCCCTTGTAGAATTCCCTTCCTCCTCGGTACATTAGAGAATCCGAGTCTGTTACGCTTAAAAATAAAATCTCGTCTTCAAACTCACCTGTGTGTACAACAATATTTTATCCACAACTCATTATTCACGTGAAGCCCTTTGATGCCTTTGTGTGAATGGCGATATAGAAAACCGGAGTTTTTATTGAGTATCATATTCTCACTGCCTCACGTGACTTGCTTTTTGCCTTACGATGAGATACAGAGGAGCCTTCGCACGTCACAATCAATAATTGTATTGATGATGATTGCGTAAATATAAATGGGTTGTTAAACCCGCCACCACCCGACACAGCCAATTAGTAAGGTTTGTCCCGTAAACAAAACGTGGCCAATTTGTTGCTAGTACAGCACACCGGTGTGTTGGAAAGCAAATCCACAACATTCACAATCGGGTGGTGTCAGGCTTAACGACACATTTATATGTACGCGATCCAACCCCCAAAAAAACTTGTATTATAAATGCTTTTGCATTTGTGAAAAAAAACTAATTTGTCTCTCCATAATCATTTCTATTTGCTTTCAAAACGATCACACCTGATGACGACCGTTTGTGTTATGGTCGAAACGTCGTGAGAATTTTTATTGTTTTGTATATATTATTATTTTATTGTTTCCCTTCAACGTGACTTTACCGAAAGAGCTAAGAATATGAATTACTGCAGTCACGAAAGCTTTAAATCAAGATCAAAATAACTTTCTAGTTTCAGAGGTTCCTTTTTGTCAAGAGTACAATCTCATAGCACTGCATATACACATTTATGTTTCACAAGTCAAAATGTTCATATTTTTGCGGTAATGCGTCAGACAAATTCGCACCGTTTAAGTGATTCTTGGTATCGATTTGCCCGTGACCTTGAATGACGACTATTATTGTTCGTATCATACAGTGGAATTGTAATGAGAACTGTGATATTATCAGAATCAGAATCTTCATTTATCCTGGAGAAATGCGATGAGCTGTGAGGCTCTTAATCACGGATATCCATTCGGGGCGGATCAGAAAGTAACAACAACAACATCAACAATACAACACCAAAACACGTGACAGGAGTGCAAAGTATCGATTCGGTAAGCAAATCATCAAAACATTTATAAAAAAACGAAACAGTGTCTTTTATTTTAACAGCTAAAGTCCACGAAGCCATTCGTCGTCTTTCAGAAGCGACCTGGCCACAAATGACATCTCAACGAAGTGGCTCATCGCGTGGACATTTAAAGCTGCCGAATAATCGATTCAAATAATCGATTAAAGCCGAATAATCGACTAGAACTCTCGATGTCTCACGTTGCGCCCTCTCCCAAGTGCTACAGCTGAGCGTGACTGCTCAACTGGTTAAGCGAATCGCATCGAAGAAACCTGCGGGCGTTGTCTCTCGAAACAGCATCTCACGCCGTCTGCTTTGAATTGCAAATCATTGGGAATATTCCCCTCCAAGTGGGGATATTACTGCTCTTGGAAATATCACTCCGGAATAATGCCGCCTCTACAAAGTGGAGAAAATGACAGCAGAGAAGCGAACACAATCGCCCAAGGGAACGCGAATTTGTTTAAAGTTATTTTCGCGCCTGGAGCGAGTTGACAGCCATCCACTGCACTTATCCATTAAACAAATTAGTTGCTGATGCTGCTGTGTTGGCAGTGGTGGACAAACACAATTAAGCAAAAGAGACTCAACGCGTTCGTTAACAGCACCGTGTTGGGCCTTGAAAGAGAAGGAAACAAATATATCATGAGCGACATTTCGGGCATGGGCTAGAGTGTTTCCCCCTCGCACGTTTTCTCTGAGCCCTATGGTTTCCTCCCATGCGCATGCAAACGTTCGTTAATTTACCTGATAGGAATTTCGTATGTAGAGGACCGCAGAGCTTGGGCAATCGTTTGTGCCGGCTCAGCGACCTCCCGCTCGTCTGTGCTTCCTTCTCATGAAGTGGCCACCAGGGAGTGGCCACCCAGAGAGTGGCCACCCAGCAAGTGGCCACCCAGAGAGTGGCCACCCAGCAAGTGGCCCTTTCCTGAGCGAGAAGGCCAAAGCCTTCTGCACGAAGCTCAGCGGTGGAGGTGACAGAAGACGAGGACATTTGTAATGGCCAGCCAGCCAGGGATGGATGGATGCGTCCTTTAAGGAATGGCATGGCGCCCTTCAGCTGTCCATAGTTGGTGAACGCTTTGCAGCCCATGACGATACGGCCAGGGCCTGCATAGATACATGATTCCACGTGCGGGTTAATGAGGAAAGGCTGTGTGCATCCCAAATGTACAATGGTGACGAGGCAGGGCCCGTTTTGGAAAGCATTGCCTCGGAACACATTTTTGCTTCCCGGTCAGAAGTTGACGCTCCTTGGCTACAAATGTTTGACCATACTTCACCAAACTTGTCAGTTGCGGGTTGGTTGAAGCGGAGTGAAGCAGGACTGGCTTAAACATTGCTCGCTTCTGATGTGAGCCGTGGACTGCATATCAAACACATTGGGTTGGGTTCGTAGCGAAGCGTGCTAACCACTGTGCCACCACTCCACCACAGTATATGCACGGTACTCTACTTCATAAATAAAACATATGCAGGAAGACGAAAAAATGCATTCCATTAGCGCCCGTTATTGTTAACTATATTGTCTGTGCTAGCGGCTTTGGATTGCAGTATTCCGTGCACCGAACAACAACAGCACGCACACAACAAGCGCCTCGTCCTTTCGATTCACGGAAGTTAAATAGCGAAGTGTGCAGCTTCGTCGACAACGCCTCTCCTTTCCTCTCTCTCTGTCCGATTGCATCTCTGGCCAGACGTCCACAGACGTCCCTCGCTGGGTGGCCACTCGCTGGGTGGCCACTTCATGGGTGGCCACTCACTGGGTGGCCACTTCATGGGTGGCCACTCACTGGGTGGCCACTTTTTGGGTGGCCACGCACTGGGTGGCCACTTCATAGGTGGCCACTTCATAGGTGGCCACTCGCTGGGTGGCCACTCGCTGGGTGGCCACAAAAAAACACCATCGAGGCGGCGGTGAGTCAAGCCACGAGAGAGCG
Source organism: Petromyzon marinus (assembly GCF_048934315.1). NCBI lineage: Eukaryota > Metazoa > Chordata > Hyperoartia > Petromyzontiformes > Petromyzontidae > Petromyzon > Petromyzon marinus. The sequence goes on along the minus strand of NC_133720.1, from coordinate 1,450,744 downwards.
ATGCCCGTTTCGTTTTGTCCTCGCCTAAAGGTGCAAGAGCTAAAGTTGGGCTTCATGAATACGCGCGGTCCCATGACGAGGATTACCCATCGACAGATCGCATGTTCATTTTAATTAGACGGCATTTGTCTGCAGCCAGCCGCCGCAACGGCCACGACAACCAACTTAAGGCGGGCAAAACAAATTAATTGACTTAAAAAAAATCCAATTTGGCGCTGAAATGTGTAAACCCCCCTTCCCCAAGTTGTTAATTGTGACCACCGTCTGTGGGAGGGTGTCTCTCGCTTTGCGCTTAAGGTCAGCGGCGGGAGGCGAGGGCTCGCTTCGTTAGTGGCTGTCACGCCGTCTGGTTCGGGCAAGGGCTGACTGGCCCCCTCCCCTCCCCCGCACCCCACCCCTCCTCACCCCGCCCCCCACCCTTTCTCACCCCGCCCCCCACCCCTCCTCACCCCCCTACCCGCCCCCCTCACCGTGTCCAGGCCATCCCCCCCCCCCCGCTAATTGGCTGCGGCATAAAAGAAGCCAATATTTGACTCCCGTCGCTCGATTAATTTTACCGAAGCCACTACACACACACATCCATGTTTATATGTTATTATCATAATTACATATATTATTTTTTGCCACATCCTGGGAAGGAAATTAGTTCTGAATGCCAACAAATGTTGGGCCATCTCGAGGTAGACATAAAGATGCATTTGTCAACGTATGGTTTCGAAATGTATGTCCCACCCCCGTCCCCCCGCCAAAATTTTATCCTTTTTTTTCGCCTTTAGCTGATAAACAGCCGAGGCCACGGCTGTTCTTATTGTTCCAGTGACTGGCGTCCCAACACCTCCACGGTGGTCCTGGCCCCACCACCGTGGATGTCTGGGCCCTACTCGCGTCCTCACAACGGCGTTCTACAAAACTCCCTCTCGCTGGAGGCAGCAGCAGCAGCAGCAGCTTCAGACAGCAGTGCTGCGAGACATAATATTGCACGGCTGCGCATTTTTATTTAACTTCGTTTATTTATTTGAGCAGGTAAGGCCCCGCTGAAGCTGTGAAGCTGTTGTTGTTGTTGGTTCAGAAGCGACCTGCCTGTCACAAATGACAGCTGGACCAAGTGGTTTGTCGTTGCGTTGAAACGTATCGCAGCCAAAATGCTCTCAACTCGTCATTGTGATTCTGGATGTGGAGGGGAAAGAAACCCCGGAGGAGCCTGATACAAATCCACGCGACCACGGGGAGAGAGAGACACGCAAACTCCAAATATACAGCAGCAGCAGGCGTCAGGCTCGGGATGGAAACCCACGACCTCCTGTATACCGGGCGAGGTAGTTAACATCTCTCCACCATGGCACCCACCCCTGCCTTGATCTTCAACACCTCTGTAATACAAACTAATCTGGTGTGGTCACACTGTGCAAGGATATTCGTTGTTTTGCCAACTATCATTGATGAACCATCTCAATGCAAAAAAAATACACGAGGAGTTGTGACGTGGTTGCAAGATTGCCTTGATATCTTAAAATATAATAATAATAACATCAACAACCAAGTGCTGGTTAAGATCTCAGATTTTTATTTTTCATTGTAATGCTGTTGCTGCTGCTGCTTCTGCTGCTGCTGCCCTTGTGACATCACCGCGAACGGGTCAATGAATCTTGAGGCCAATTTTCTCAGCAACTACCAAGCCCCTGTTAGGCAGCCAATCACGCACGCACACACACACAAAGACAAAGATCCCCCGTATAGTCTGAAGAGAGTATTGGGGCAAGTGCTGTTAGCGTGCACCTATGAAGGCCGGCATGGCACACGAGGTGGTGGGTGGCCAGCACTACGCCCGGCCGCCTTTGTCTCGCCAGTGGCGATGTTTTCACACCGCACCAGGTACTCATTTGAGTCTGAGTTGACTTAGGGGAGGCCCAGGACCGGTTCAGATAATCGCCACTGGTGTTGGCCGTGAGCGGGAATCGAACCCGTATCGCCAGGTTCGTAGCTCAGCGCGCTAACCGCTACGCTACCGCTCCCCACACGCAGACACGCACACACATGCACGACCGCACACACACATGCACGCACGCACACACAGAGGCACGCAGGCACTCACAGAGGCACGCACGCACACACAGAGGCACGCACACTGCACCCACGCTGCTGGGCCAGTGTGACGGATCAGACACGTGATGGCTTGCCATCCTGGGTTGCTCAGAAAGTTTTTTGGGAAAATTGATGTCAAAATCGGTCGAAAGGCCAGTTGTAAAAAAATAAAGTCAAAATGTAAATGAATGTTTTGTCTTGTTACCAACTGAACAAATGGCCGTGCAGAATATCATCGCGGGAGTTACGCGCGCTCGCGTAACCGTAAAACTCCTCGTGTGCAGTAAATTGTAAAGTGTAAATGTATGGCAGTGCACGTGATGCATGCGCACAAATATTCACGGCTCAAGCCTCCCGTACGTCACGCAGCAGGGGGCAAGGATTGCCGCGTGCAATCCAAAATTGTCTCATTTTCCGGTGTCATTTTTCTCTCTACAAATTTATCAAACGTTCACCACGAGGCCCCCGGGTACACAATGGCCTCCTCTTGCTGAACGACGCCACGGCATCCTTAACGTCCGCTGTGAACCAGGCGGCGCCTAGCGCTGTATTTTTATTCACGGTTGATACGCAGACGGCACCGCGGTGATAACCGGGGCGGCCGCTTAGATTAAAACCGCGAAAACCTCTGCGAGAACGAGCCGCGAACTGCTTGGACGTCATCGTTGCGGGGGCACGCGCTCCGCAGTGCTGATGTCTAACCGCCGCCGCCGTCGTCATCGTCAGCAGCCGCGTTCAAATCCACTGCTGGATGAAGGCTTCCCCAAGCCGCCCTCATCTCCGGCGGTCTGGCGACGCAACAGCGGCCCGGGCGGTTCAGGCCGCACCATGAGCTGCGGGCGATTTGCGCGTCACGTTTTGTTGAACTTCTTTCGCACCGTGCGTAGCCAGCCGTGCCAAAAAAAGTATCGGTGAGCAGCCCTCCCCGTGCGTGGTATTTTTTTTTTCTCATCGGGCTGCCATTCAGTTGGCAGCCTCCGCCACGGCTATCTGTTACCGGATCTAAAAGTGCGCGCGTGCCAGGGATGTTCGTCGGCAACGAGGCATCGGCAATTATGACGAAGCCCTCGCTGCGGGGTTAACTTCAATTCGACAACAAGTGGGGTGGCGAGCCGACCCGTGTACATCTCAGAGCAGAGGAGTCGTTCACGATGCTTGCGTTATAAAACAAACAAAAAAGGGAATTATTTAGCAGTCTTATTAATCAGGCATTGCACTGTTTACTAAATGCCTGCCAAAAAAACCCCGTGAGAACACAAATCTGCAACGTGCACGAAGATGCGTGGAGAGGTGCTCGATTGCGACTACTTTGCAACACAAAGAGAGAGGAAGCAAGGTTTGGCACATTTGGTAAATAAAATATTTTAAAAAAGAAACGATTTTGCTGTAGATGGTATCGGGGTCCACTGATGTTCCCCGTGGGCCACGGGACAGGGCGCAAAGAGGGCTTTGTGAAAGGGGCTGACACCCAACTCCCCTGCACCGCACCCTCTCATCATTCACACCTGCTCGCAAAGCAGGACATCTGAAGGGATGTGACAGAAGAACGGTAACAGCAACCGTGCTTCCTTATTCGAGAACACAAAATAAACATCTGAAGAGAGAGGGAGGAAGGGAGGGAGCGAGGGGAGGGAGGGAGGGATCTGACACCTGAAACGAAAAGGCACAGTGCAGACCCCCGAGGAATATGTTGTACTAACGGTTACTCTTTTTAACCTGTGGCAAGGGACACCTAATGGCACAAAGCAGAGTTCACTGCCCAATAATTGTGTTCGATGAACTCTTGTCAGAGTCCCCCTCGGCAGACGGTGATTAAAAGCCTAGAGCGGGGACGGTCACGTGGGAGTCTTGCGGACCGCCAAGATCGACATTTTTTTTCCAACGGTGCAAAACCTAAAAAAATGTTGTCCCTAATGATGAACTGGCTACCAGAGATTGTCGAGTTATTTAATGACTCTGCAATAGCCCCTGCTCCGAATGGGCCCTCAATTGAGAATTGAATGCGTGACCTTTCCTGAACGGTGAGCACCCCGTCTAAGCACTGCACGCAACGCAAGTGAAAAGAGAAATAAATCCCGGGCAATGGTTGGTCGGGTCAATGTATTGTGGGGTGGATAAAACTCGTCAGAGTATGCACTTAGCAATTCAGTACAACCTCGCATATCCGTCCCGACCCACTGACCGAGTTCACCCAGTTTCAGTAATTGAACATTTGCGTTGTCCTGTTCTCGAGACGTTCACCCCAAATCCGACCTTTCCACAAATTCACCCAGTCGGTGGACGTTGCGGCGCCGCTGACACGAACTGGCCACGACGGCAAGCTCACACGCAGCAGGACTTCGTCACGACTCCCATCACGCCGCGTGGTGGTCGCGGCCTCGGTGGTCCCCGCTGTCATCGTCTCATCATTTACAGGAGGTGTTGGATTCCAATCGTTCAGCCCTTGACACTGCAAGACGGCAGGGTCTGTACAATATGTATACACGTAGAACTTCTTTCGCACCGTACGTAGCCAACCGCGTTAATTGGAGATGCGGGGGAAGGAAAACAAACTAAACACAAAAAGCAGTTCTAATGAAATGAGTTTTCACTCTACATGATTTAAACGTTCATAGCTCCAGGGGCTTCCTTAATACCAGAAGAAAAAGAGCGTTCCAGACGACCACAGAAGCGCATCTGAAAGCGCCACGCGGTGCGATGACCACCGCTGTCTTTGTGCGCCGGTTCGCCAAAAGCCGCGTGATGAGGGTTTATGCTCAATGGCGAGATCAGCAAGGTACTCTGGTTCATTTGTGGCAAGAACGTTGTGTGTAACGAGTGCGACCTCAACTGTTGGAAGTTCTCGAGAGTCCCAATAGAGGGTATTTGGCCTACTCTTCCACGCGAACTGTCGATTGACCGTGGGTGAAACGAGGTGGGAGTTTTTTTTGTTTTAATACTTACACCATTGTTTAATACTTACACCATTGTTTAATACTTACACCATTGTTTAATTCTTACACCATTATTTAATGCGACATTTCTCGGATCGTATCCGTGAACACAAAGCAGACCTAAAACACGGTAGGACCAACACCTCGGCCGTGGCAGATCACTGTTATAATTCAGTAGGCTCACATGACATTGACTTCTCCAAGACAGAGGTTCTCAGCAAGCCATCTGGCTACCATGAGAGATTCGTTCATGAGGCTATCCATATATACAAACACAGAGACAATTTCAACCGAGAAGATGGATTCTGGCTTAGCAATCATTGGAAGGATATGTTAAACCATTTCGGGTTTTAATTGATTGTGTTCACGCTTACGGTGAATTTCAGACCGCATTCCATTCTCTTCCTCTCCCCCCTCCTCTTTTCCGAACATAGATGGACTCGTCCATCTGAATAACTGCCAAATCGCTGTCCGTGGTGCTAACATTAAGAAAAAAACGCCATTTTTTTCAAATGTTCTTGCTGTGGTTTTCACACCTGATGATCATTCCTTGTGTTGCAGTCGAAACGTCGTAAAAAATTTTATTGTTTCATATTTTTATTATTTTATTGTTTCCCTTCTACGTGACTTTACCGAAAGAACCAAGAATACTTACACCATTGTTCAATACTTAAACCATTGTTTAATACTTACACCATTGTTTAATACTTACACTATTGTTTAATACTTACACCATTGTTTAATACTTACACCATTGTTTAATACTTACACCATTGTTTAATACTTACACCATTGTTTAATACTTACACCATTGTTTAATATTTACACCATTGTTTAATACTTACACCATTGTTTAATACTTACACCATTGTTTAATACTTACACCATTGTTTAATACTTACACCATTGTTTAATACTTACACCATTGTTTAATACTTACACCATTGTTTAATACTTACACCATTGTTTCAACTGCCGCGAACTCTGCATTGCAAGCACGGTGTGCGAGCCATTTCACGGCAGTATCGTGAAAGGGGGGGGGGGGGGGGATAAGAAAACGTCAAATAAATAAAATAAAAAGCATTTATTGTAATACAAAAGTCTGATATATGACAATGATACTTGTGGGTGCTGGGGAATAGGCAGTGATTCTTTGCTCTGAATTCCTCTGCTGTACATCAACAGCTGCTGTCTTGCAATTATCACTCCTTCTCTTGGGAAAGGTTGATGCTGGATATATATTACATTAACTACCTTACTCCACTATTCATTCTTGTCGAGCGTGTAATGAACGCAGCACTTAATTGCATCAACAGTTAATTGCACAGGTAGCGATGCTTTTCACAGCGTGTCGTATATGTTGTTTGTGAAGGTCACCACATTTAAGCCTCATGCCAACAATAATAATGAACGGATGGAATGAGATGCAGAAGGAATAAGACGAAAACGCCAAGTGTTGTGCGCTGTCAAACGGGGTTTCTCCCAGCGCCGCTATACAGAGTGGCACCCGCTAATCCCAGCAGATTTCGCGTGAAAATCACCGTCGGTGTAACCTCGAGCCACTACTTTGCCAAACCGAATTCCTTATCCTCCCCCCAAGGCAAGTCCAAAAAGACAACAACAAAAAACCCATTTCACGACTGTCATCGAATCAATTCAAATGCAGATGCAGTCAAAATAATAATACTACTGCTAATAATAATAAAGCAGTGCACCCACGTGATTTATTTACGGAATGGGACGCGCAACACTCCCGGTTTACAAGATACAGGTGGCGCTTCGTCACTTGCTGCCTTACTCCGTCTCGTCTTCGCCGGAGGGGCTACAATGTGTGCTTGGTTTTCAGGCCGAGTTAACCTAAGACGCAGCTCACTTAGGCCGTGGTAACTCGCAGGATTCGCTCATTTGCGCGCTCGGAAAATTCTGCACAACCCGCAGATATTTAACACCTGCGGTTCGGCCACGGAGTCGTCTCGCATCGTCGGAGCGATGCCAGCATCTGCTCGCCACCTGATGATTAATCGCTTAACCGTGCTATAGACCCACGGAATTTGCGCATCAAAGAATTGCCTCGAGTATGTGCATTTGTGTAACTTGCATACGGTATTGTATATATATAAAAGTGCTTGCCGCAAAGCGAACCACAATAGCTCGCTGATCTCGTCCAGGAACATGAACCACCATCACGCAAACTCCGATCATCCTCGCAGCATCTTTTGGCTGACCGTCGAACAAAGGCGGCGGTCACCGCATCATCCCGCGGCGCTTTCAGATGCGCTTCTGTGGCCGTCTGGAACGCTCTTCCTTCCGATATTAGCCACTGGGAGCTATGATGCACTTTCAAGTCATCTCGATTGAAAACGAATTTCTTTAGAACTGCTTTTTGTGTTTTGTGTTTAGTTTATTGCCCTTCCCCGCAACTCCCATTGGCACGGTTGGTTATGTACGGTGCGAAAGAAGTTTAACATACATACGATATACATACAACATAATACAATACGGTAGTTTGAACTACGCGGCTTGACCAGGCAAAACGGCAGAGGGACAGTATACACGGACAAACGACATTCACTTTAGGTACATATTAAGATTATTTTCTCTACCCCAAAAAATACAATCTCTAATTTTTGTTACATATATAATGAAACCAATGAAAACGAAAAATTAAAAGCGTCAATTTGATGGACGTAATAACGAATCGTCGTAAATCGGGACCACACCTGCAGTTCGCAATACCGAATCGTCGTAAATCGGGGTCACACGTGCAGTTCGTGAAAACGAATTGCCGTAAATCGAGACAGCATCTGCAGATCGTCGTAGCGAATCGTCGTAAATCGGGATCGCGCCTGCAGCTCATAATCATGGATCGTCATTAATCTGGACCATGCATGCAGTGTGTAATCACGAATCGTTGTAAATCGGGGCCACACCTGCAGTTTGTAAATTCCTAACGGGGACAGGGGGGGTCAATCGCTACGGGTGTCATGGTGATGAAACGGAAAGCGATTCGCTTCGTCTGGCTCGAGGTCTACACGGACGACCCTTAACTATCGCCAACACTCACAGAATCTATAAAAACAACTTGTTTAGCTCATGCGAGAATGCGAAGGAAAAAACGCGCAGCTCATATCGGCTATAATTGTCACATTTCACTGCCGCGTTAAAATAAAAAAACACGTAAAAATTTGTGAAAAGTCATTAATTCTTCTTTATTTTCGCAAAAACCACTCGCAGCATTTTATTTTAAATGGCGATTACGGGTGCAGCTGGGCTGTAATTTATAAAAATCGTGTAATGCTGCAAATCACCAAATATTACCCTGCCATCGCTGACATTTACATTCATACAAAGTCTAAATAACACCGCATAAGGTGCCGTCGGCTCCTTGTTTTAAGGGTCATGTTTGCAACTTGATATTAAATAAGATAGCGGAAAATAAACGCCTGGTAACCCCTCCCCCTCCTCTGCAGAGGGTATCGCGTGCGCGTCTTCCAACGCTGCCATCGGATGTGATCACCGCCGTTAAATGTAATTTGTATTCCCGTGAACAGCGCGGTTTACGCTTCCAACTAAGCGCTTTCTGGAATCGTAAGTAATGGGTGGCGAACGGTGTTACACTTAAAGGTATAAATTCATTACTCTATAGCGAGAAGAAACAAAGGGAAATTGTGTTTCAGTCGGGGCATTAATTAACCGTAGACGTCTTTAAATGGTAACCGGTGCTGGGCCAATTTCGAATGCTCAATGTACCAGACTTGATGGAACACAACACTTACACGCCGGGTATAAGCCTCTATTGTGATAGAGTCTACATTTCAACAAAGATCGTGGCAGAGCTGTGGCACTCGTAATAATAATAATTATTTCATCACGTTTTACATTCACGGAGCACCTTCACTCAAGGCGCTTGACACAATTAAAGCGGTGACGGAGTGGGCTGATTCAGACGTCAGGGTGGGCGTGCGACAAGGGTTGAGGAAGTGAGTGACCGCAACAGAGGGGGGCAGGGGAGGGACGCGAAGGAGTGGAGGGGCGAGGGGAGGGCAGGGGAAGGGAATGGTCGAGGGAGAAGTGGCGGCGAGGCTTCGAGAGAGGAACGGAAGGGGGTTGAGGAGTGGGGCTGCGCAATGCACAGAGGAAGTTGTTTCCAGTGGAGGAGCGCAAGGGGAGAGAAGGGCCGAAGTAGTAATAATAATAATAAGTCCAATCTTGATTTGAAGCTTTCGTGACTGCATGAATCCATACCCTTTAGTTACTTCGGTAAAGTCACGTAGGTATAAAAATAAAATAAAACAAAAAATAAAATCTTATTTGGTTCTTTCGGTAAAGTCACGTAGAATGAGAATAAAATAATAAAATAACACAATGAAATTCTCACGACGTTTCGGCCACAACGCAAGCGGCCGTCTTCAGGTGAAAGGTACAGACATTGAAGCTCTGTCGTCCCGACAGGTCTGTACCTTTCACCTGTAGGCGGCCACTTGCGTTGTGGCCGAAACGTCGTGAGAATTTTATTGTGTTATTTTATTATTTTATTCTCATTCTACGTGACTTTACCGAAAGAATCAAAGAAGATGAATCCTTGCAGTCACGAAAGCTTTAAATCGAAAAAAATATCACGACGTTTCGATCGCAACACAAGCGGTCGTTCTCAGGCGGAAAAAATAATCCAGCAGTGGAATTGCTGAACCAGCGAGCAGTAGGTCAAAGCCAGGAGGTGCGATGGTTGTGTCTCAAATGAGCCTCCAACTGCTCACACTGACTGTAACCAACTTGCTTGAAGCGAGGCTGGCCTTAAAGTGAACCACACTTGTCGAAAAATCTTGAAAAGATTAGTCAAACATATTCAAGCGTGAGATCGGTTTCATACAAGTATAAAAAAATATATATACTGGTAAATAATTCTACGTGTCACGCATATATTCTTTGCAAAACTATATATATACAAAGATATACATGTAAAAAAAAATCCCCTTGCATTTAAATTGGAAAAACATTTCCTGGATGTCACGGAGCAGCATTCCAACCGTTTCGTTAACCCTGTAACGCGCCGGCTGCCGCCCACGACGTTCGCGTCGATCCCGGGGAAATGTTCGACGCTCGAAGGCGTGCGGCCCCGAGGCCCCTCCGCGGTGAAGCCGCCACCGCACGCTTACAGAGGGCGGCGTGCCGTGAAGCCGCAGCAAACGCCGCAAAACGACGAATATTGAAAAAAAGAGAAAAGAAACGCAGCCTTAAAAAAATTTAGCTTTCGTACAAATCAGCCCAGGACCAATTTGTTGTTGTTGTTGTTTCGCATTTGCCGAACAGGCGAAGCGCAGCTAAAGGAAATATCTCGCACAGCCTCAGGTTAAAGGGATGGGAATGCGGGCCTCTATCCCATAACGTAACGATCCAATTAAAGAGTCGTACGGAGAGAAATCAGTAAAAATAACGACCGGCCATTAAAAATGCAGGAACAAGTAATTACTTTTTTTGCCCATCAATTTCCAAAGGGGCATTTCATAGCAGGGGAGGGGGGGGGAGAGACATTATCCTATAAGACGAACAATAGCACTTATAATTCTGCTCAGGGACAAAATAAAATTAAGGACTAATTAATGGTGCTCTAAGAAATATTTCTCCTGCACGTGAAGTGGACGCCGAAGTTTTAAGGAGGATCCTTTGAATCATGTCGCCGCTGTGCGGCGGACTGCCTGACACTACCCTCAGAGCATTATCCCCGAATAAAACACCATTTAGGCATTCCAGGGTATGCGCAGAGGCTCAATTGAACTAATTTGAGATGATTTCTTAAAGTAATTTGAAATGCTGTAATTTAGCAGCGCTGAGAGTTAGAGATTTATAATTACCTGTGCATGTTGCATTAATCTTTACATATAACCAAAGGGTGACTGTGAAGTGATGCAACCACTTACTTTGGCCGTTATTATTCATAGGGGGTAATTGCATGCAGACCTCATTCTGGGAGAATCCATCTCTCACATTCTCTCCGCTCGGCTTCCCAATTAATACAAACCAGACTTCCCATCTCCCAATTAATACAAACCAGACTCCCCCATCTCCCAATTAATACAAACCAGACTCTCCCAACTCCCAATTAATACAAACCAGACTCTTCCATCTCCCAATTAATACAAACCAGACTCTCCCAACTCCCAATGAATACAAACCAGACTCTTCCATCTCCCAATTAATACAAACCAGACTCTTCTATCTCCCAATTAATACAAACCAGACTCTCCCATCTCCAAATTAATACAAACCAGACTCTCCCAACTCCCAATTAATACAAACCAGACTCTTCTATCTCCCAATTAATACAAAACAGACTCTCTCATCTCCCAATTGATACAAACCAGACTCTTCTATCTTCCAATTAATACAAACCAGACTCTCTCATCTCCCAATTAATACAAACCAGACTCTTCTATCTCCCAATTAATACAAACCAGACTCTCCCATCTCCCAATTAATACAAACCAGACTCTCTCATCTCCCAATTAATACAAACCAGACTCTTCTATCTCCCAATTAATACAAACCAGACTCTCTCATCTCCCAATTAATACAAACCAGACTCTCTCATCTCCCAATTAATACAAACCAGACTCTTCTATCTCCCAATTAATACAAACCAGACTCTCTCATCTCCCAATTAATACAAACCAGACTCTCTCATCTCCCAATTAATACAAACCAGACTCTCTCATCTCCCAATTAATACAAACCAGACTCTCCCAACTCCCAATTAATACAAACCAGACTCTTCTATCTCCCAATTAATACAAACCAGACTCTTCTATCTCCCAATTAATACAAACCAGACTCTTCTATCTCCCAATCAATACAAACCAGACTCTCTCATCTCTCAATTAATACAAACCAGACTCTCCCATCTCCCAATTAATACAAACCAGACTCTCTCATCTCCAAATTAATACGAACCAGACTCTCTCATCTCCCAATTAATACAAACCAGACTCTTCTATCTCCCAATTAATACAAACCAGACTCTCTCATCTCACAATTAATACAAACCAAACTCTTCTATCTTCCAATTAATACAAACCAGACTCTCTCATCCCCCAATTAATACAAACCAGACTCTTCTATCTCCCAATTAATACAAACCAGACTCTCTCATCTCCCAATTAATACAAACCAGACTCTTCTATCTCCCAATTAATACAAACCAGACTCTCTCATCTCCCAATTAATACAAACCAGACTCTCCCAACTCCCAATTAATACAAACCAGACTCTTCTATCTCCCAATTAATACAAACCAGACTCTTCTATCTCCCAATTAATACAAACCAGACTCTTCTATCTCCCAATTAATACAAACCAGACTCTTCTATCTCCCAATCAATACAAACCAGACTCTCTCATCTCCCAATTAATACAAACCAGACTCTCTCATCTCCCAATTAATACAAACCAGACTCTCTCATCTCCCAATTAATACAAACCAGACTCTCCCATCTCCAAATTAATACAAACCAGACTCTCCCATCCTCCAATTAATACAAACCAGACTCTCTCATCTCCCAATTAGTACAAACCAGACTCTCCCATCTCCCAATTAATACAAACCAGACTCTCCCATCTCCCAATTAATACAAACCAGACTCTCCCATCTCCCAATTAATACAAACCAGACTCTCTCATCTCTCAATTAATACAAACCAGACTCTCCCATCTCCCAATTAATACAAACCAGACTCTCTCATCTCCAAATTAATACAAACCAGACTCTTCTATCTTCCAATTAATACAAACCAGACTCTCTCATCTCCCAATTAATACAAACCAGACTCTCTCATCTCCCAATTAATACAAACCAGACTCTTCTATCTCCCAATTAATACAAACCGGACTCTCCCAACTCCCAATTAATACAAACCAGACTCTTCTATCTCCCAATCAATACAAACCAGACTCTCTCATCTCTCAATTAATACAAACCAGACTCTCTCATCTCCCAATTAATACAAACCAGACTCTCTCATCTCCCAATTAATACAAACCAGACTCTCCCAACTCCCAATGAATACAAACCAGACTCTCTCATCTCCCAATTAATACAAACCAGACTCTCTCATCTCTCAATTAATACAAACCAGACTCTCCCATCTCCCAATTAATACAAACCAGACTCTCCCATCTCCCAATTAATACAAACCAGACTCTCTCATCTCTCAATTAATACAAACCAGACTCTCCCATCTCCCAATTAATACAAACCAGACTCTCTAATCTCCAAATTAATACAAACCAGACTCTTCTATCTTCCAATTAATACAAACCAGACTCTCTCATCTCCCAATTAATACAAACCAGACTCTCTCATCTCCCAATTAATACAAACCAGACTCTTCTATCTCCCAATTAATACAAACCGGACTCTCCCAACTCCCAATTAATACAAACCAGACTCTTCTATCTCCCAATCAATACAAACCAGACTCTCTCATCTCTCAATTAATACAAACCAGACTCTCTCATCTCCCAATTAATACAAACCAGACTCTCTCATCTCCCAATTAATACAAACCAGACTCTCCCAACTCCCAATTAATACAAACCAGACTCTCCCATCTCCCAATTAATACAAACCAGACTCTCTCATCTCTCAATTAATACAAACCAGACTCTCTCATCTCCCAATTAATACAAACCAGACTCTCTCATCTCCCAATTAATACAAACCAGACTCTTCTATCTCCCAATTAATACAAACCGGACTCTCCCAACTCCCAATTAATACAAACCAGACTCTCTCATCTCCCAATTAATACAAACCAGACTCTCTCATCTCCCAATTAATACAAACCAGACTCTTCTATCTCCCAATTAATACAAACCAGACTCTCTCATCTCCCAATTAATACAAACCAGACTCTTCTATCTCCCAATTAATACAAACCGGACTCTCCCAACTCCCAATTAATACAAACCAGACTCTTCTATCTTCCAATTAATACAAACCGGACTCTCCCAACTCCCAATTAATACAAACCAGACTCTCACATCTCCCAATTAATACAAACCGGACTCTCCCAACTCCAAATTAATACAAACCAGACTCTTCTATCTCCCAATTAATACAAACCGGACTCTCCCAACTCCCAATTAATACAAACCAGACTCTCACATCTCCCAATTAATACAAACCGGACTCTCCCAACTCCCAATTAATACAAATCGAAGTCTCTCATCTCCCAATTAATACAAATCGGACTCCCCATCTCCCCGCATGTCATTCAGTCACAACTTAGTAAAATAAACGTCTTCAATTTCATTCGTACAACTCATGTATTTTTAAGCTGCTTATATGCGTAGTAATTATGCGCTGCACTACGAACCCGGCGAGTTCAATTCCCGCTCAAGGCCAACACCGGTGACGATTATCTGAGCCGGTTCTGGGCCTCCTCTAGGTCGACTCGGCCTCGATTAAGTACCTGGTGCGGTGTGTAAAAACATCGCCACTGGGAAGACAAAGGCGGTCGGGTGTGGTGCTGGCGACCCCGCCCCCTTCATAGGTGCTCGCTAACAGCACTTTCCCAAGCAGTCTGTCAAAGCTATGCGGAGGGAGGCGGGGGGGTGGGGGTGTCTTCGTTGACACGTGAGTACTTTGCGGGGAGCGGTGGCGTGGTGGTTGGCGCACTGCGTGGCGAACCCAGCCAATTGAGGCGGCGAATATTTGTGAGCACAGTGCATGGTGTGGCCTGTGAACATCGTCAGCTATTGGGGAGACAAAGACGGTGGCCCGAGCAAGAGACATCGCAGGGCATCTGCGCCTTCACCCTCATAATTAAATTAAATAATCTATAATGCTGCCAGGATTCTTGATTTTACCTGGAGGGGTGTGTAGGCCACTGCATTTTACACATCCTGGTCATGGGTCAACTTCGCTCATTATTATTTCATTCGGGATGTAAACTTGCGGAGAGTCAACAGCGGTCAACCTCACAGAATTTCAATCTGCCATGGGAATGTGGAATTTCCAGGATTAAGATGCCATCGTGGCCAAGTCCATGGATGCAACTGCACCTCGCGAACTCGTCCTTCCTTCTTTGTCATCGTTCCTTGCCAATCGTTCCTTGCCATCATTCGCGCCCTTTGCAGGAAGCTTTACACCGCGAACCGACGGCGGTACACATCGGGGCAGAAGGGGAGCAACGGGAGAGGGCGGTGGGGGGGGTGGAAGGGCTGTCAGTGAGGGAGGTGACGGAGGGGATGAAGGAGGCACAGGGCCTGGGAAAGGCGTTAACGTGGAGTGTGGTGGTGAATGAGGGTGACAGATGGGCGCAACGTGAACGAGAGACGGCGGGGTATGGGGCCCAGACGCGTGAAGCGTCAAGATAGATCGGTGCTGTGGCTGGGCATGGACGAGGGTAGGTGAAGGGTGCTAGGGGGGGGGGGGGGCAAGAGGTCTGGTGGGGCTCATTGAAGAGCACGGTGGAGGGCCAGGGGAAGGATGTGGTTAGACGCACGCGGTTGTCATCATCCTGTGTGCCTCCTCGCTTCCCTTCTCTCCCGTTGTACTCCCCGGCACGCATCTCTCGGCAGCGTCACCGTGACATTTTAATCTCAGTACTTTTCCGCTAATGGCCGCGTTTCCGAACCATATGTCGTCGCAGGTAGTCGGCGCTGATTAAACACCTCCTTCTTCGGGCGAATGCTGTCATTAATTACCCCCGGCACGCTACGCACATCCCCCCGACACAGCCTGTGTAACATATTTGTATCTAAACTGACGTTTTGTTTTTAAACTGCCCGTACGATGATTATATTAGATAGATCCTTTATTGTCATTGTCACCAGTACAACGAAATTTAAAGTGCTCACCAGTCACATTAAAGCCGCGCGACTGGTCAAATCGCGAGCCGACGGTTCGCGCGCTGCCGCCCATTTAAAGGGCTTCATAGCTTATCGGATTCGTTCAGTGTTAAATTTAAAAAAATGCGGGGGGTTGGGGCACACAAAACGCAGACTTAAGAACACCATTAGTTGATTACATTTTTTTGTTTAATCCAAAATGCTGTTGGGTGTCCGTGAACACGATGGCTCACGGGGGTGTCCACAACCCCTCCCGGACGGCCCCACGGCTCGCTCCGAAGGAGCGGCCGCTGGAAACAGCCGCGACACTCCGCGGGTGGCAGTCGTGCCGAGGGAGCGCTTAAACGCAAACAAAGGCCATCGCGGACACAATTGTGATTCTATCAAAACAAATGCAGTAGTTTAGGGCCTGCGATATAGCGTGGGTTGAAATGAAACGAATCCGCATGTCTTCAGACAAGTGCGTCGAGTGTTTTCGATTCCTTCTCGCGCTTTCCCCTGTCAGAGGCGATGTACCTTGAAGACAAACGAGACATCACGATTCACACCGCTCTCATGGACTTCCACTATGCGCAGCGTCAATTTTGAGACGACACTTTCCCATGATTCAATCAATTGCAGAGTTTCCTCTTCTTCTTCCTCCTCTTCTTCTTCCTCTCCTTCTTCCTCCTCTTCCCGCTGATTTGATGCAGAGTTGGCCAAGCCGCCCTTCAGAGGATCTCAAGAACGCGGTGTAGCGGTGGTCCTGCCAGTTTGTGGCGTCAGCGGGCACTTGCAGGGGCTGCGCTTTCACCATCGCCTATTGTGTCATTGACGTCGCGACACGCAAAGCAGTCGCCAGGGAATGCACCTCCACTCATTCCACGGTGGGCGTCGGCCCTCGTCAAATCATTGGTGAATAACCACGCGGACCTTCAAATTGCCCTCCACACCAAACAACAACAAAAAGTGCTGCTTCTTTGCCGCACGTGCCTCTGGCCGATCTCGCGTCTCTCCCCTTCGGGCCTTCTCCCCACGACCTCGGGAGTTTGCTGACGGTAGGTTCACGACACCCGAACGCCCGAGCCGCCGCGGGTCCACCCGCCAACGCGCGTTCGTTGTGGCTCGATGAGTCGTGGCCGCGGCCGGCCTGACGCCATCGCCCCCCGCAATTGCTCGGTCACGCCGCTGCTGTCGGACGGGGCCTCCGCTAAGAGGGAGCTCCAGAGAGAGCCGCGCTACCCGCGGGGTAATTGGCCTACTCTTTCACGCATGCCAATGCATCGTCGTGAGAGATGTGCGAGTAGTCGCCGTTCGCCATGACCACGTGCAAGCTGTCGAAGCAGTCGCCATTGGGGAGTGTCGTCGCTGGGGGGGGTGGAGGTTTAAGAAACTCGCACCATTTGCTAACCGCCGCGCCCTGCGATCGAACCCACAGTAAGTATTGTAGACGCCAGGGTGGCGTGATGTTGACAACCTCGCCTAGTATCCAGGAGGTCGCGATTTCGATCCCGACCCTGACGCCTGCTGCTGCAGACCTTAACGCAACTGTTTTGTTGCCAGAAAGGGTCAAACCTAGTCTTATATTTTCAAGCGCTATATTTGGGGTCCGCGTGTCTCTCTCTCTCCCCGTGGTCGCGTGGATTTTTCTGCGGGTCCTCCGTTTTTTTCCCCTCCACATTTAGATTCCACGTCACGCGTTCAGAGTATTTGTCTGCAATACACTTCCACGTGATGATGATTAGCCAACTTCGTTGATCTATCATTTGTGGTGGCCAGGTAGCTTCTGGAAAAGAGCTGCGTAGCTCAGTGGACCTTACTTGGTTAAAACTATAAAGTTTATTTTAATAGTTTTCAGTAAAGACAAAATGACAAACCTGCCTGTTTTTCGCGTGACAAGAGACTACCGCTCTGACTCTGTAGATTGTGTAGATTGTGTCGTGGCTGGAGATGCAACAGGCTGTCTGTAGACTGCCTGCTCAGCGAGCCAGCTTCACCTCTCACCACTTGAGGCCTCGATTAAACAAAACCTGTCTGACTGGCTGCGATGGTGGTGGTGGTGGCGGTAATCGGGCGGGGGGGGGAGGAAAATTTAAATTCTGAATATCAGAGCCCCATGGCATAGATTTGGTGTCCGCGCGCGGTGATAACGATCGGCTAAGCGGATGCCTCGTCAGACAGCGGCAGGGAACAGGGCCGCTCAATTCACGCTCCTTTTCAATTAACGAGACGCGACGAGCGGAAATGAAAGGGGATGTTGGGGGGGGGAGCTAAAGGTTGACGTAGGAAGGGGAATTCGAAAGACAGCGAAAAGAAGAGAGAGAGGGGGGGAGAGAGGGGAGTGAGAGGGGAGAGAGAGGAGAGTGGAGGGGGAGAGAGAGAGAGCAGAGAGAGGAAATAGCTCAGAATATAACCCCCGTGGATGACAAACGAGGTGAGCGAGACGGACCATGGTTTCCCTTTTCAAACGGAGGAACGAGAGGATCTGCGACCGCGTTTGCTGGGCATCTGTGGGGGGAAGAAAAAAAGAAAATAACTTCATACAGTGAGGGAAAAAAGTATTTGATCCCCTGCTGATTTTGTACGTTTGCCCACTGACAAATAAATGATCAGTCTATAATTTTAATGGTAGGTTTATTTGAACAGCGAGAGACAGAATAACAACAACAAAAAATCCAGAATAACGCATGTCAATAATGTTATAAATTGATTTGCATTTTAATGAGGGAAATAAGTATTTGACCCCTCTGCAAAACATGACTTAGTACTTGGTGGCAAAACCCCTTGTTGGTAATCACAGAGGTCAGACGTTTCTTGTAGTTGGCCACCACGTTTGCACACATCTCAGGAGGGATTTTGTCCCACTCCTCTTTGCAGATCTTCTCCAAGTCATTAAGGTTTCGAGGCTGACGTTTGGCAACTTGAACCTTCAGCTCCCTCCACAGATTTTATATGGGATTAAGGTCTGGAGACTGGCTAGGCCACTCCAGGACCTTAATGTGCTTCTTCTTAAGCCACTCCTTTGTTGCCTTGGCCGTGTGTTTTGGGTCATTGTCATGCTGGAATACCCATCCACGACCCATTTTCAATGCCCTGGCTGAGGGAAGGAGGTTCTCACCCAAGATTTGACGGTACATGGCCCCATCCATCGTCCCTTTGATGCGGTGAAGTTGTCCTGTCCCCTTAGCAGAAAAAACACCTCCAAAGCATAATGTTTCCACCTCCATGTTTGACAGTGGGGATGGTGTTCTTGGGGTCATAGGCAGCATTCCTCCTCCTCTAAACACGGCGAGTTGAGTTGATGCCAAAAAGCTCAATTTTGGTCTCATCTGACCACAACACTATCACCCAGTTGTCCTCTGAATCATTCAGATGTTCATTGGCAAACTTCAGACGGGCATGTATATGTGCTTTCTTGAGCAAGGGGACCTTGCGGGCGCTGCAGGATTTCAGTCCTTCACGGCGTAGTGTGTTACCAATTGTTTTCTTGGTGGCTATGGTCCCAGCTGCCTTGAGATCATTGACAAGATCCTCCCGTGTAGTTATAGGCTGATTCCTCACCGTTCTCATGATCATTGCAACTCCACGAGGTGAGATCTTGCATGGAGCCCCAGGCCGAGGGAGATTGACAGTTCTTTAGTGTTTCTTCCATTTGCGAATAATCGCACCAACTGTTGTCACCTTCTCACTAAGCTGCTTGGCAATGGTCTTGTAGCCCATTCCAGCCTTGTGTAGGTCTACAATCTTGTCCCTGACAAG
This sequence comes from Petromyzon marinus, assembly GCF_048934315.1. NCBI lineage: Eukaryota > Metazoa > Chordata > Hyperoartia > Petromyzontiformes > Petromyzontidae > Petromyzon > Petromyzon marinus. Next base: position 1,431,143 of record NC_133720.1, on the reverse strand, counting down.
TTTGGAATCTGATTGCCTGATTGCTTCTGTAGACAGGTGTCTTTTATACAGGTAACAAGCTGAGATTAAGAGCACTCCCTTTAATAGTGTGCTCCTAATCTCAGCTCGTTACCTGTAAAAAAGACACCTGGGAGCTAGAAATCTTTCTGATTGAGAGGGGGTCAAATACTTATTTCCCTCATTAAAATGCAAATCAATTTATAACATCTTTGAACGTGCGTTTTTCTGGATTTTCTTGTTGTTATTCTGTCTCTCATTGTTCAAATAAACCTACCATTAAAATTATAGACTGATCATTTCTTTGTCAGTGGGCAAACGTACAAAATCAGCAGGGGATCAAATACTTTTTTCCCTCACTGTAGCTCATCGGATTCCTCCAGACTAACTGAAGATTCTGCTTCTGTTTAACGCGTGGGGGTGCCCAAACGCGGTTTCGGTGAGAAACGATGTCCTCAATAACTGCATTGCATTGTTTTTTTCTTCTTTTTAAAAAGGCAGCAGCATGCAATTTCTCAGGAGGGCGATCTTTGTTCGGAGATATTTCTATGGATCTTCAAACTGGCCTTGGGTTGTGAGCGCCGCGGTAATTTACCGACATGGCGAGTTGAAACGGCGCGTTTCAACGAGGAGAGAATCACTCACCACTTCTGGGTTAACACCAGAATGCCCACGGCTAAAGCACCCGTGACTGGAATGGCAATGCGCGCCTTGTATGGGAAGAGGAGAAAGGAAAAATACACACACACACATCGCTGCGTCCCTATAGATGCTGGGTCTCTTTGTGTCTCCCAACTTTGCTGTCGGCATCGCGGCGCGAGACGGAGTGCATCGCCCCCCCCGCGTTCGAAAATTGCCCCGCGAAAGAAGACATCGCAGAACTACTGCCGAGAAATGTTCTTTGTTGTTGTTCAAGTGACATCGTTAATTGACACACGGGGCAACGATGCAACTTGCCACGCCTACCCCGCGAACAGAGAAGTGTTCGTCACAAGGCAGTCATCCAAAAATTCAACGTCAATCTCAGAGCTGGAATCTTGCCAAAGTGAAAATATAAAGTAAAATGGTGGCGGGGTGTTTTTAAAAAAAAAAAATCTCGTGCAATCATTGGTGAATAGGCTGAGACTCTAAACTCAAAACACCGTAGAGCTCAGTTATAGTGGTGGGTGATTGAAGCCTGGATTCGAACCCAGGATGTCAGGAGTCGCCCGGCTATGCACACTGACAGCGAAGCCATTGGGGTCACCGCCACCACGATCGGCAACATTTGGGTGGATCGGCTATGGCGCAGTCTTGCATTGCCTTGAACAGCTAAGTGCTCACGTGGATATATAAATAACGCGATTGTATTATTAGAATGACTTTGAGATGCACGTGCAACGGAGACGGATAGGCGGCTGATTGGCACACGAAGCGTGATGGCAGCCCCGTAAATTGGTTCCTTTAGCTTGGACTCCTCGGTGCAAAATGGATTTTGTAATCGTCGGTTTTCCCGCACAGCCGGTTATTTCCACTTGTGGACTCTGAAATATATTTGTGACCCCTAATATTTGTAAGTTGTAAGGAAACCTATCTATCCAGCAGCAGCAGCAGCAAAATAAAACACAACTCTTCCGTTCATATTCTCTCCTTCCAAGGTATTTTTTTTTATCCCCGTTTGGTGTTATGTTTAACGGGTGCATGAACACAGCACGAAAACATCAGTTATCATTTATTCATTTTCAGCCATCGTGCGATCTGAAGCTCAAATACAAAATGTTGATCTTTCATAGAAAAGTTAAAATGGTAAAGGCGCAGCCCTGCAATTGCTTGCTCATACCACTGCTGAGGGAAACGGCTTCCACTGCAGGGAACCCTAGAGATCCCCTCTAGTGGAGGACAGCTGGCCTACTCTTCCATGCTGCCCAGACTTCTTATAAGAGGTGGGAGTACCCACACTTTACCCCACCACCACACGACCAGCTGGCCAACTGGATACACATAGGTGGTAGTGGTGGTGGGTAGGGGCTGGGGATTTAAGAAACGTGCCCACATTCTTTCAACTGCCGCGCCGAGATGATGCAATTCATCTGGCTGCATATGGATTGCAAGTCCGGTGTGCTGATAACCATTGCACGCCACTGCGACAACTCAACGTCTTTCGCATTGTCCGCACTTTGAATGTCCAATTATTCAATTGCACAGATTTCAAAATCACACGTCTCATTCGGTGCCCAAATGGGTACCCGGCGCGGTGTGTAATCATCGCCGCTGGGGAGACAAAGGCGGCCGGGCGTGGTGCTGGCCGTGCCTGCCTTCATAGGATGCTGCTACTCGCTAACAGCACTTGCCCCAACAGTCTGTTGAGGCTATACCGGGGAAGGGGGGATCTTTGTTTTTGGTAACGGTGGTTGTTGTGGTAAAGTGTGGAGGGAGCTCCCGCCTCTTCCGAGAACGTCTGTGAGGCGTGGACGAGAGAGGGGGGCACGACAAGAGCCTTGGAGAGGCCCTCACTCCAGCCGTGGGTGGGTGATTGAGCGATGCAATGCAAAACCTGCACCGTGACCCCCTAATTGTACCTTACTAGCAGAGAGAGGGCCCGTTCGATTGTGTTTTATATTCAGGCTATTTAACTAAGTTAGACCCGATCGAGCTTAATTATTTTGCCACATTCTGTATTTTACCAGGCGAAAGCCCACTGGTATTAATTATGCACGCACGTCCTTTATTTAACCCATCCCGGCAGCCAATTCCCATTCATAACTCTTCACGACCCTTATTTAACCAGCTAAGTGGCCAGCCAGATTCACTCTCCCATTGCCCTTTAACCTTCGGAGAGCCCAATTAGATTACTTCTTACTATCAGCAAAATCATCGGGGGAAATTAATGCCATTGAGATAAATATATATTTTGAAATGTTCACTATGTGGAACCTTACAAATATTAAAACAAAATACTGAATCAAGTGTATCCCTATTGTGTTAGTGCCCTTCATGTGACCGTGCCATGGTATTGTGATGCATGCGCTTCATTTAGCAGGTTTAATGCGACTGAGATTCATAATTCCTACACGTCATCGATCCAACCATACGTGAACCCATTCGGAATGATCATCATCAGCAGCAGCCATCATCAATCCACTGCTGGTTGAAGGCCTCTGCATGCCGTCTCGCCATCTCTCACCACCCAGCGATGTAACAACTCTGACGAGCGCTTCTGTGTTATTGTATCGCTCCATCTCCACAAATGTGGACAGAACTCCCAGAAGCAGTCCTTTACAAAAGAGTCAAATGGCCACCCTCGCCCCCGCCCCTCTTTGGATTCACTGCGAACATTACACACTTCACTGACACACTTCACTGACACACTTCACTGACACACTTCACTGACACGTGACACACTTCACTGACACACTTCACTGACACACTTCACTGACACACGACACACTTCACTGACACACTTCACTGACACACAACACACTTCACTGACACACGACACACTTCACTAACACACGACACTGACACACTAACACACGGCACTGACACACTTCACTGACACACGACACACTTCACTGACACACTTCACTGACACACTTCATTGACACACTTCACTGACACACGACACACTTCACTGACACACTTCACTGACACACTTCACTGACACACGACACACTTCACTGACACACGACACACTTCACTGACACACTTCACTGACACACTTCACTGAAACACTTCACTGACACACGACACATTTCACTGACACACCACACACTTCATTGACACACTTCACTAACACACTTCACTGACACACGACACACTTCACTGACACACTTCACTGACACACTTCATTGACACACTTCACTAACACACTTCACTGACACACGACACACTTCACTGACACACTTCACTGACACACTTCACTGACACACTTCACTGACACACGACGCCACCATCCCGGCGTCTTCGTTCTTGACGTGGTCCTGTTGAGGTGGATTCCTCTCTTCTTACAGTGTGCCCTCTGACTGTCCACACAAGCCGCTGACATTCACGACTCCTGAACGCCCGTTGTGTAACTGACGTCGCCTCACCGGTTTGCTTACGCGCTATATTGCATTAGCGCGAACCCCATTGAGAGCGGTGTTCCCTATGTAACCATTAAAAAATGTTTTTCACACATTCTCGCACGCTCTCTCGCTCGCTCGCTCAATCCACCCATTGAGAAAGGTCTTCCCGTGCCGCGTTCACCAAGTGTCGTTTATTTTCTCTCTCTCTCCAACATTACAACTCCGACTGAAGTCTCTCCCCGGAATTATTTTTTTTTACAAAAAATAGTCTCGATTTATTTTCTTAAAATATCCTATGATTCAAACCTTCCGGTTTGCTTTCAATGGTCACAGGAAGATCGACGCCAATTTCAGTAGAGATTCCCGGCCAATCCGGGACGGTTGGCAACGCTACATCTCCTAGCCACCGTGGGTGTCACGGTGGTTAGGAGATGTTACAGTGAGGGGAAAAAAAGTATTTGATCCCCTGCTGATTTTGTACGTTTGCCCACTGACAAAGAAATGATCCGTCTATACTTTTAATGGTGGGTTCATTTGAACAGTGAGAGACAGAATAACAACAACAAAAATCCAGAAAAACGCACGTCAAAAATGTTATGAATTGATTTGCATTTTAATGAGGGAAATAAGTATTTGACCCATGTGCAAAACATGACTTAATACTTGGTGGCAAAACCCTTGTTGGCAATCACAGAGGTCAGACGTTTCTTGTAGTTGGCCACCAGGTTTGCACACATCTCAGGAGGGATTTTGTCCCACTCCTCTTTGCAGATCTTCTCCAAGTTATTAAGGTTTCGAGGCTGACGTTTGGCAACTCGAACCTTCAGCTCCCTCCACGGATTTTTAAATAAATACAGACAACACGTTCTACTTAAATAAATATACTTTTTAATAAATGTTTTCTCCTACAACATCAGAGTGTAGCGCCACATTAAATACGCACTACAATGACAATAGTTTAAAGCGATTTGAAGCATGTTTTATATTTTTGTGACGTCATATTTGAGGGGGGGGGGGTCTGACTTTTTGTGACGCCGTGTGACGACGGAGGGGGGGGGGTCAAAAATCGCCCAAAATCGCGTGACGTCATTTATGGACGGCCCCTTACATGCCGCTGATGTTAGCTGTACCGTAGTCGGGAATCGACCTCATGTGGCACAGCGCGAACACACCACACCGCCGCTGATTGTCCTGTGATGTCATTTGATTAATTATCCCGTGATGTAATTTGATTAATTATTCCGTGATGTCATTTGTTGAATTATCCCGTGATGTAATTTGTTGAATTATCCTGTGATGTCATTTGTTGAATTATTCTGTGATGTCATTTGTTGAATTATCCCGTGATGTAATTTGTTGAATTATTCTGTGATGTCATTTGATTAATTATTCTGTGATGTCATTTGTTGAATTATCCCGTGATGAAATTTGTTGAATTATCCTGTGATTTCATTTGTTGAATTATTCTGTGATGTCATTTGTTGAATTATCCCGTGGTGTAATTTGTTGAATTATTCTGTGATGTCATTTGATTAATTATCCTGTGATGTCATTTGTTGAATTGTCCCGTAATGTAATTTGATTAATTATTCTGTGATGTCATTTGTTCAATTATCCCGTGATGTAATTTGTTGAATTATCCTGTGATGTCATTTGATAAATTATCCCGTGATGTCATTTTACGCGATCGAGGTAACCCATGTCCACGTGTCGTCATTGCGTCACGTGATCTAACCAGGAGTAGGAAGCTCATTTGAGAAGCGCGAACTGCACCTGACAATCTGAGAAGCCATTACAGACTCCTCCCAAGTGTTAAAGGTGGCACTAAGGACACGTTCGGGTGGTGTCAAGCCAAGGTAGCTTGCAACGTCACTAAATAAATAATTAACTGCGCCTCCAACACGGCCGGGCAGAAGGCGGCAACGGATTGGCTGATGACTGGGAGGAGGGGGGTGGGGGCAGAGAAAGGAGGCAGAGGGGAGGAGGGTCAGAATGAGAGGTGGAGCAAGAGGCCAAGGGACTGGATTTGTGTAAAGGAGGAGACGGAGGGGATTAGAGGAATCCGCTGGGAAGTCGCAGGATACTGAGGGGGTGTGCAGGCGCCACTTCGCCCCCCCCTGTGTGCAGGAGTGTGGGTTTCAAGTTTCATGTATTAGGTATAGCCCTGTGAGCCATGCGGCTCTTAAGTCGGGTGCAACCGCGACAAACACAATTTGAACACAGAACAGGAAGAGCGCCTCCTGTGGGTCGTCAACTTCGCTCAGCCGTCTCAAGGGACCCGACGGGGCCGATCAGAGGGCCGAAACCGGCGCCACTGACACCTGGGTTCGAACCCAGGCACCTGAGTTCAAGCCCAGGTAGCTGAATTCAAGCCCAGGTAGCTGAGTTCAAGCCCAGGTAGCTGAGTTCAAGCCCAGGTAGCTGAGTTCAAGCCCAGGTAGCTGAGTTCAAGCCCAGGTAGCTGAGTTCAAGCCCAGGTAGCCAGCCACGCCCTGTGATTCAACAGGGGTCTCAAGGGCAGCGAGTTGACGGTCTCATCCCGGTCACCACACACACATACATACACACACCACACACTACACATACACTACACATACACTACACATACACCACACACACCACACACCACACACACACCACACACATACACTATACACACACCACACACTACACATACACTACACACACACACCACACACACACCACACACACTACACATACACACCACACACCACACACACACCACACACACACCACACACACCACACCACACACACACCACACACACCACACAACACACTACACACACCACACACACACACTACACATACACACCACATACACCACACACACACCACACACACCACACCACACACACACCACACACACCACACACACCACACACTACACACACACACTACACACACACTACACACCACACACACACCACACACACTACACATACACACCACACACACACCACACACTACACATACACACCACACACACACCACACACACACCACACACACACACACCACACACACTACACATACACACCACACACACACCACACACACACCACACACACCACACACACACTACACCACACACTACACCACACACACTACACATACACACCACACACACACCACACACTACACATACACACCACACACACACACACCACACACACTACACATACACACCACACACACACCACACACACACCACACACACACACCACACACACACCACACACACCACACACACACTACACCACACACTACACACACCACACACACACCACCCACACACACCACACACACCACACACACCACACACACACCACACACACCACACCACACACACCACACACACTACACACACCCACCACACACACACACCACACACACACCACACACACCACACACACCACACACACACCACACACACCACACCCACCACACACACCACACACACCCACCACACACACACCACACACACACCACACACACCACACACACAAACACACAGACAACCCCATAACATGAAATTTGGTTTCGAATTTAAACGTGGCTGAATTCCACCTCTGACAATGAAAATATCGGGTTTGAATGTCACGTGACAACCATCACTCTCATATGCAGCGCGGGTGGGAAGGTGCTGCCCTCTACTGTGTGTGGAGCAGAGTGTCACTTGACGGTCATTCGGAGGTACCTCTTCGATATCCGCTTCCGTGGGCCAATGAAGGGCTGGGCTGCTCTGCGAGAGACCCGAATGGATGCTGGGCCTCTTGACACGACACGCATCGCAAAAGTCGGAGTAACATTGAGAGAGAGAGAAAAAATGACAACAACGATGCAAGAGATCATTGCGATTGGTTCTCTCGTGATACGCCCGATAACCATCCGAGTCCACATTTGGAATCATAATTGATTAATGTGCTTAATTTCAGCATCACATTCTGATGTATTACATACTTATGGATCTTAAAAGGTTTCGCCCAAATGTTTTAATTGCTTATTATTTGTTTGTTCTATGCCCATTACGTTCCTCACACCCCAACCCTCACCCCCAACGCCTCTGTCCATCCAACAGTATGAATGAGGGCACCACATTTAGTCAACTTGCTAGGAGATGTTAAATACCTCGCCTGGAATACAGGAGGTCGTTGGTTCGATCCCGACCCTCGCACCTTTATAAGGGACTCCTCCGCTTACAAACACTCAACTGACGAAATTTCAGAGATACGAACAAACCAGCAGCCTGCTCGGATCGAGAGGCGTAAGTTCAACCACCGTGCAATCGATGGCGGCGGTTGCATCTACATCTGCATAACGTGAAGAATCAGTGGCATCTACATCGACAGGAGATAACACAACTTTTAAATCCATTCCCCGTGTTTAGTGTACATGCCGTACAACACGTTTTGAATCTACAGGAGTAAAGTTGGACTTACGAACAAATGGACTTACGAACAGACCTCGGGAACCTAACTCGTTCATAAGTAGAATAGACTCTCCGTTTGAAGCTTGCTTGTTCTCTCCGCGGTCACGTGGAATTTTCTCCGGTTCCTCCGGTTCATCCCTTCACATTTAGAAACATGTATTTTGAGTATTTGGCTGCTATACATTTCCACATGATGATGATGAGCCACTTCCTGGAGCTGTCATTTGTGGCCTGGCCGCTTCTGAAAAAGAGCTACATAGCTCAGTGGGCCTTACCTGCTAAAATAAAAAAAATAAAGTTTTATAGTTTAGTTTTACATCGGCCCATCACCAGCCTGTCCAGCGGCATACGTGGGGCTCTTTTTCCCCAGCTATATTCACGCCATCCGTACGTGTACTCTGATCGGCAGAGCAAACGATGGCTTAAATAATTAATTGGATTGCCCCAGCTCTGACCTTATTTTTCCTATGGTTGGCATTGTTGATGTTAGAGCCACAGCTATTATTTATACACTGAGGTGGTTGAGCCGGATGATTGCGTTAGGAGTAACGGAGTGATGAATCTCTGCCGTGATGATGACGATCCGGTCTCCTCCTTCATGTTTGCGAATCGGGCATTGAGTCCACGTGACACGCTCCACGGTTCTGTTCTGGTGGTGACCACAGTGCCTGCACACTGCCGGGAGAGGGTTTGTAATATTCCACTCTGTGCAAAATCTCGAACCTGCACAACCCGAGCCGTGCGTGCGTGCATGCGCACGGGGCGGCGTCTAAAACAGGGCGATCGATGCTCGAGCAATCAGAAGCGATCCACGGGCAGACCCAGGTCCGTCGAGCTAAATAATTCATGCGCTTCCTGGACAGCGCATCTATTATACCAGACGACACCTGTAATTTATACCAGAAAATACCTGTAATTTATACCAGAAGACACCTGTAATTTATACCAGAAGACACCTGTCATTTATACCAGAAGATACCTGTAATTTATACCAGAAGACACCTGTAATTTATACCAGAAGACACCTGTCATTCATACCAGAAGATACCTGTAATTTATACCAGAAGATACCTGTAATTTATACCAGAAGACAACTGTAATTTATACCAGAAGACATCTGTAATTTATACCAGAAGATACCTGTAATTTATACCAGAAAACATCTGTAATTTATACCAAAAGATACCTGTAATTTACACCAGAAGACACCTGTAATTTATACTAGAAGATACCTGTAATTTATACCAGAAGACACCTGTAATCTATACCAGAAGACATCTGTAATTTATACCAGTAGACACCTGTAATTTACACCAGAAGACACCTGTAATTTATACCAGAAGATACCTGTAATGTATACCAGAAGACATGTGTAATTTACACCAGAAGACACCTGTATTTATACCAGAAGACACCTGTAATTTATACCAGAAGATACCTGTAATTTATACCAGAAGACACCTGTAATTTATACCAGGAGACATCTGTAATTTATACCAGTAGACACCAGTAATTTACACCAGAAGACACCTGTAATTTATACCAGTAGGCACCTGTAATTTATACCAGAAGATACCTGTAATTTACACCAGAAGACACCTGTAATCTATACCAGAAGACACCTGTAATCTATACCAGAAGACATCTGTAATTTATATCAGAAGATACCTGTAATTTATACCAGAAGATACCTGTTATTTATACCAGAAGATACCTGTAATTTATACCAGAAGATACCTGTAAATTATACCAGAAGACACCTGTAATTTATATCAGAAGATACCTGTAATTTATACCAGAAGACACCTGTAATTTATACCAGAAGATACCTGTAATTTATACCAGAAGACATCTGTAATTTATACCAAAAGATACCTGTAACTTATACCAGAAGACACCTGTAATTTATACCAAAAGATACCTGTAATTTATACCAAAAGACACCTGTAATTTATACCAGAAGACATCTGTAATTTATACCAGAAGACACCTGTTATTTATACCAGAAGATACCTGTAATTTATGCCAGTAGACACCTGTAATTTATACCAGAAGACACCTGTAATTTACACCAGAAGACACCTGTAATCTATACCAGAAGACACCTGTATTTATACCAGAAGGCACCTGTAATTTACACCTGAAGACACCTGTATTTATACCAGAAGGCACCTGTAATTTATACCAGAAGATACCTGTAATTTATACCAGAAGACACCTGTAATCTATACCAGAAGACATCTGTAATTTATACCAATAGACACCTGTAATCTATACCAAAAGACATCTGTAATTTATACCAGTAGGCACCTGTATTTTATACCAGAAGATACCTGTAATTTACACCAGAAGACACCTGTAATCTATACCACAAGACACCTGTAATTTATACCAGAAGACACCTGTAATTTATACCAGAAGATAGCTGTAATTTATACCAGAAGACATCTGTAATGTAAACCAGAAGACACCTGTAATTTATATCAGAAGCTCCCTGTAATTTATACCAGAAGACACCTGTAATTTATACCAGAAGACACCTGTAATTTATACCAAAAGATACCTGTAATTTATACCAGTAGACACCTGTAATTTATACCAGTAGACACCTGTAATTTATACCAGAAGATACCTGTAATTTATACCAGAAGACATCTGTAATTTATACCAGAAGACATGTGTAATTTATACCAGAAGACACCTGTAATTTATACCAGAAGACATCTGTAATTTATACCAGAAGACACCTGTTATTTATACCAGAAGATACCTGTAATTTATGCCAGTAGACACCTGTAATTTATACCAGAAGACACCTGTAATTTACACCAGAAGACACCTGTAATCTATACCAGAAGATACCTGTAATTTATACCAGAAGACATGTGTAATTTACACCTGAAGACACCTGTATTTATACCAGAAGGCACCTGTAATTTATACCAGAAGATACCTGTAATTTATACCCGAAGACACCTGTAATCTATACCAGAAGACATCTGTAATTTATACCAGTAGACACCTGTAATCTATACCAAAAGACATCTGTAATTTATACCAGTAGGCACCTGTATTTTATACCAGAAGATACCTGTAATTTACACCAGAAGACACGTGTAATCTATACCACAAGACACCTGTAATTTATACCAGAAGACACCTGTAATTTATACCAGAAGATAGCTGTAATTTTATACCAGAAGACATCTGTAATGTAAACCAGAAGACACCTGTAATTTATACCAGTAGACACCTGTAATTTATACCAGAAGGCACCTGTAATTTATACCAAAAGACACCTGTAATTTATACCAGAAGACACCTGTAATCTATACCAGAAGACATCTGTAATATATATCAGAAGATACCTGTAATTTATACCAGAAGATACCTGTAATTTATACCTGAAGATACCTGTAATTTATACCCGAAGATACCTGTAATTTATACCAGAAGATACCTGTAATTTATATCAGAAGATACCTGTAATTTATACCAGAAGACACCTGTAATTTATACCAGAAGACACCTGTAATTTATACCAAAAGATACCTGTAATTTATACCAGTAGACACCTGTAATTTATACCAGTAGACACCTGTAATTTATACCAGAAGCTACCTGTAATTTATACCAGAAGACATCTGTAATTTATACCAGAAGACATCTGTAATTTATACCAGAAGACACCTGTAATTTATACCAGAAGACATCTGTAATTTATACCAGAAGACACCTGTAATTTATACCAGAAGATACCTGTAATTTATGCCAGTAGACACCTGTAATTTATACCAGAAGACACCTGTAATTTACACCAGAAGACACCTGTTATTTATACCAGAAGACACCTGTAATCTATACCAGAAGACACCTGTAATTTATACCAGTAGACACCTGTAATTTACACCAGAAGATAGCTGTAATTTATCCTAGAAGATACCTGTAATTTATACCAGAAGACATGTGTAATTTACACCAGAAGACACCTGTATTTATACCAGAAGGCACCTGTAATTTATACCAGAAGATACCTGTAATTTATACCAGAAGACACCTGTAATCTATACCAGAAGACATCTGTAATTTATACCAGTAGACACCTGTAATCTATACCAAAAGACATCTGTAATTTATACCAGTAGGCACCTGTATGTTATACCAGAAGATACCTGTAATTTACACCAGAAGACACCTGTAATCTATACCACAAGACACCTGTAATTTATACCAGAAGATACCTGTAATTTGCACCAGAAGATACCTGTAATTGATACCAGAAGATACTTGTAATTTACACCAGTAGACACCTGTAATTTATACCAGAAGACACCTGTAATTTATACCCGAATACACCTGTAATTTATACCAGTAAATATCTGTAATTTATACCAGAAGATACCTTTAATTTATATCAGAAGATACCTCTAATTTATACCAGAAGACATCTGTCATTTATATCTAAGGACACCTGTAATTCACCCGGGCGTAGAGGGTTGAAGTAATTGCCTTCCGGTGATAAATTCCTGAAGAGCAGGGGTGGCTGTGGTGGGTGAGTGAAGATCAGCACGTGGTTATTTCCATACTGCCCAACGGCCACGTGGGTAAGCCCCACTGCGTGGCCTTGTACACGGCGGGTAGGGGCTGCAGACACAAACAAACAAACAGGGCAGGGGTGGTGGGGGGGCACAGTCGGCGTTGAGCGAACTCTACACAAATGGCAATGATGGCGAGAGCAGAATGAGTGACTGCCTTCTGAGATCTCGTGCTTACAGCGTGTACGAGCGAAGCCCGCGATGCCCATCGCTTCGTTGTACTCGTGTTGTGTAGCACCACACATTGTTATATCACTACAGAATAAGAACAGATAGACATCTGTTTGTTGCTACTGCTGCTGTATTCCAATGCTAATCCGATTGTGCTATCGGCATCACGACATCAGACGGAGACTCCATTGGGATCTCTCGCAGTGCAGTTGCGACCCTTCTTAGCGTTCGACAACGGCCCACGGAAGCGGACATCACGGAGCTACGTCTGAACTCCCTTCAAGTGATCTCTGGTCCACACACAACAGAGAGGGAAGCACTTCCCCCACCCACTCGGCATATGACAGTAATTTTTGTCACATGATAGACCGCTATTAAAGTAAACTGAACTATTTTTTTTATTTTAGCAGATAATGCCCACCGAGGTCTCAAGCTCGTTTTCAGAAGCGACCTGTCCATACATGATAGCTCCATGAAGTGGCTTATCGTGTGAAAATGTAGAGCAGTGAAATAATCTAAACGTGTGGATGTTCACTCTCAGTGTGGAGGGCAAAAACCGTAGGACCCGCAGAAATGTCCACGCTCCCACGGGGAGAGAGAAACACGCAAACTCCAAATATACAGCAGCAGGCATCAGGGTCCGGATCGAAGCCCAACCTCCCGTATACCAGGCGAGGTAGTTAACATCTCCTAGCCACCATGATGATGATGATGATGAGAGAGAAACACGCAAACTCCAAATATACAGCAGCAGGCAACAGGGTCCGGATCGAAGCCCGACCTCCCGTATACCAAGCGAGGTAGTTAACATCTCCTAGCCACCGTGATGATGATGAGAGAGAGAGATGCAAACTCCAAATATACAGCAGCAGGCAACAGGGTCCGGATCGAAGCCCGACCTCCCGTATACCAGGCGAGGTAGTTAACATCTCCTAGCCACCGTGATGATGATGAGAGAGAGAGACATGCAAACTCCAAATATACAGCAGCAGGCAACAGAGTCCGGATCGAAGCCCGACCTCCCGTATACCAGGCGAGGTAGTTAACATCTCCCAGCCACTGTGGAGCCGCCGAGGGCAGATCGCTCGGCGAGTTATGCCACGGAGACTCTGGAACCCAAGGGGCCGTCCATAAATGACGTCATGCAGCTAGCGGGGGGGGGGGGGGGTCAGACATTTGTGACGATGTGTGACGAGGGGGGGGGGGGGGTTGAGAAATGTGATGTCGGCAACTTTCAATAAATATAGACAACACGTTCTACTTAATTAAATAGACTTATTAATAAATGTTTACTCCAACAACATCAGAGAGCAGCGCCACATTAAATACGCACTACAATTACAATAGCTTAAAGCGATTTGAAGCATGTTTTATATTTTTTTTGGGGGGGGGGGCAGAGCTTTGTGACGTCATATTTTGAGAGGGGTCTGACTTTTTGTGACGCCGTATGACGAGGGGGGGGGGGGGTCAAAAATCGTCCAAAATCGCGTGACGTCATTTATGGACGGCTCCCAAGGAGATAGGGCGACTGTAACACGATTGCGTCACAAGTGGAAGGAACGCATCAGTATGCAAGGGGCCGTGGGGGGGGGGGTAGAGGAATTCACCGGTGCTGATTGGGTTCTGAGTCGGATGGTTTGGGGAATGCAGGTGGTGCGTGTGTACATCCCACGGGACGTCTAACGGGGAGATGCTAGACGTAAAAAAAAGGGGCAGGCCAGATGGGCTGAAGGTCTTTCTCCGCAGCTTTCCAAAAACTAATTATGTTTTTATGACGTTATTATGTTTTGCATTTTTATGAATAATTTTTTTTAAAGCCGTCTTATAATCTGTCACTGCTGGCAAGGGTGCTGCCGATTGCTGCTCTGCCGGTGCTGGCTGCCCAGAAGAGGATGCGCACGTGTCCGGCCGCGTCATTCGTGACACGCGACGACGTCACCATCACGGCGCCCGGACACGTGGGTCCCGCCGTCGAAGAAGCTCCCAGCACGCGGAGCGAAACGTCGGACATTCGTGGCGAACGGCACGTGGTCCAAAGTGCAAAGCACGTCGACAGACTTCAAGGGACTTGCGCCATTGTTTCAGCTGCCGCCGCGCTGGGAAGATCGAACCGATTCGGCATCGTCTGGATTGGATTGCGTGTCCAGCGTGCGTGCCGACCACTGCACCGCTGTCGTGGTCAGTTCGTCGGTTGTGGCCCCCATCACCGAGGTGGCATCCACGCTGATGGCGAAACCTTTGCGCGTCCACGACAGTGCACGAGCAGGCAGAGTCAGCAAGGAGTCAAGTTGGTCGTAGCCACGAGATTCTTGACAACTCTTGCGTGCGATTGCAATTAGTTCAGAGCGCTAAATTACAATCTCTAGGCCTGCTGGCCACGGCGAGAGGGCTTCGGGAGTCAGAGTTGGTGCAGATTTGCTATTCCTCCTCCCTTGAAGGAGCTCAGATTAGAGTGATTTATTGTACGCCTCATAGCCAGTGGGGGAAGGGGGATGCGTAGATTGAATACAATTACAGCCCGGGCCTCATTGCTCATGCAGCGTATCCCCGAGGCGACTCCTAACCGGGACCCGACTCCTGCAGCTCAGCCCCGGACAGCTCCGGCTGAATCCCCGCCTCTGGTGCCGTAGCGAGGCGGGCGATCCACTCTGTCGTCTGCGCGCTCACTCCGGGGAAGCGCCCTCGCGAGTCGAGGCCTCACCGCCGATGATCTGCAGCGGCGTGGCCGAGGCCTTGCCACGGCGCCGAACACGAGGATTCACACTCGCCTTGGCAGGCTCCTGGAGATCAGTGCTGCTCACTGCTGCAAGGCCCGCGGGCCGCTGGCGGTCCCTGGTGGCCTGGTGCACGTGTGTGTACATGTCTTTGTGTACGCGTGTGTGTACATGTGTGTGTACGTGTGTGTGTGTACATGTGGGGAGCGGTAGTGTAGAGGTTAGCGCGATGCGCTATGAACCTGGCGACCCGGGCTCGATTCCCGCTCACGGCCAACACCAGTGACGGTTATCCGAACCGGTCCTGGGCCTCCCCTAGGTCGACTCAGCCTGAAATTAGTACCTGGTGCGGTGTAAACATCGCCACTGGGGAAAAAAGGCGGTCGGGCGTGGTGCTGGCCACCCACCCCCTCGTGTACCGTTCCGGCCTTCATAGGTGCTCGCTAACAGCACTTGCCCCTACAGTCTGTTAAGGCTATACGGGGAATCTTTGTCTTTGTACGCGTGTGTGTACGTGTGTGTACATGTGTGCGTGTGTGGGGAGCGATAGTGTCGAGGTCAGGGCGCTGCGCTCCGAACCCGGCTACCCGAGTTCGATTCCCGCTCACAGCCAACAGTGATAATGATCTGAATCGGTCCTGGGTCTCCCCTAGGTCGACTCAGCCACAAATGTGCCGTGCCGGCCTTCATGGGTGCTCGCTAACAGCACTTCCCCCAACGCTCTGTGTGCGGGGGAGATCTGTGTCTTTGTTGGCGTGTGTATACGTGTATTCACAATCACCACCAATATTGTCTCATAGTCTGCAGTATTTATAGAATTGTATGCTTGTTCCTTGCCTAACCCTCATTATATGTTCCCGTGGCATGGCTCTATGTCGTATCGTTACATAAAGCACCGCTGTATTACATTGCTCTCTCTCATCAGTGGCCTGCGCACAACAATTACTGCCCTCGCAGTTCAAGCCAAAAGCTTTGTTTCAGGAATAAGTTTTGGTAATTAAAAAAGAAAATCTGTAGTTTCCCGTTCGGCGTCTGCAGGTTGGTACATCCGCGGTGACCTTTAGCACGCAGGCGCCACGTGCACGATCGTCCAAGGTAGAGGAGCAGCACCCGCAATTGCTTGCCCACGTCACCGCTGGCAGACGGGAGCCTCCCCTTGAGCCGATTTTGACCCAAAGTTTCTACGCTGGCCCGGATATATCGGAACAGGTTGGAGGTTCATCTTCTTTGGTTCTTTCGGTAAAGTCACGTAGAATGAGAATAAAATAATAAATTGATAAACTAAAATAACACAATAATATTCTCACGACGTTTCGGCAAGGCCGCTTGTGTTGTGGCCGAAACGTCGTGAGAATATTATTGTGTTATTTAATTTTATCAATGTATTATTTTATTCTCATTCTACGTGACTTTACCGAAAGAACCAAAGAAGATGAATGCTTGCAGTCACGAAAGCTTTAAATCAAAATTTAGGTTGGAGGTTACCCAGCGCTTTACCCCACCACACGCAACCTGAGCATCCTGCTGGGTGAACAGAATCAGGCAAGGGCGGTTTAGGCGACAATTGGACCATTGTTTAATATGCCGTGTCGGGAGAGCGAACGGAGGCCCTCTGCATTGCCAATCCGGTGTGTTCAGCGTCACATCACGGTGGCATCTGGCACATTCTTACACACACAAACTACGCGGGAGCATCACCTTCAAACGCTGTGCGTCTGCCAATTTTGACTTTCCTTCCGAATTCCTATGACAATTCCCTTGCAGTATAGCAATGAAGTATTAGCTCTTGATTACGAAGGTTGCACGCCTTAAGGAGGGACTCGTTAGACATGTGTTATATGCTGTAATTAAAAAAACAAAGATTGTTTTGTCTTTGTACAACTATGTCTAGACAAAAGGTCACCACAACCCGACCCTTAACAACGCTGGCCACTACATGTTGCAATTAATGAAGGAGGGAGGGGGAGTGGGATGCTCGCATAAGAATGTGAACTAATATAATAATTATTGTTACCATCATCATCATCATTATTTTTTTATAGAAGAAAGTTTCAGTGTTGGGGTAGAAAAGTCACCAAAATTGTAAATTTGTATTACATTTGGAACCCTCTACTCCCCCTTGACACTTTTATTTTGGCTGGCGGGTTCAAGGCCTAATGTTGAGCTTCCACCATCGCGGATTAATGATGCCTTTGCTGCTCTGTTCCCAGACACATCTCTTCCTTCCGGTTCGGTTTAAGCTCACAGCCTCTCATTATTATTTAAACAAAGCGCGTGTTTTAGAACGAAACATTTCACAAATCTAGGGACAAAAAAAGGTATTTGTTGTGTTCCTGACTGAGCAACGAAAAGGAGCCGATTTAATGATTATTTACTACTTATTTCTCGCCCCTAAGTTGGTTGAATAAATGTGCATGTTGACAAAACTTCGACAAATAACTTTCGGCGATGCTGCTGCATTGGTGCACAAACACAAACTAACAAACAACAACAATTTAAAACATTACTTTCTAACACTGTGGCCTTCAAAGGAAAAATACAAAATAGGCGACGTTATGGACACATGCCCCTGTTTTAATGTGTATTATAATACTATAATATAATTATTTTCACATACACATATATAACGTCGTTCATGCAAAACTGCAGCTCACGACGCTGTGCAAGACAACACAACAACAACAAACACGAAGAGGGGCTATTTACCGATAACGTCTTCTTTTTAAGGCCACAAAAGTTCCATACGAAACTGAAGTTGGGCTTGGGCGCGACGCGTCCCTGAGAAGGGAGGGACGACGCTCCGAGCTCCAGACCAAGCCTAGACAGTGGCAGCCAACGGATCGACCGCTCCGGAGAAGCGATCCACCCCCGCCACGGAGACGGAGCGATGGAATCGGCTCCGTGTGCACCTTGCGAGGGGAATGTTGCAAGCGTGAGAGGTGGCGTGGGGCTTGGTGGACGCCTGCATCCGGCAGTTGATTGATCATGGCTGAGCATGATGATGCTGCACAGAGTTAAACAACGTGACAGCTATTGGGCTGTGGAGCGCTATAACTTAAAACGGTTTAAAGTTGGGCATCAAGCAGCCGACGTGGTCAATCCACTGCTGGATGAAGTCCTCCCTGCCCATGCCGCAGCCACCACTCACGATCCTGCAATTGGACAATCCATCCGAGCCACCTGCCGCACACACGGGCAGCTGAGTTAATCGCCGTTCCATCTCCCGCGTGGAGGTGCCATCAGAGTCGCGTTCCGTGCCTTAGCTGCTGCTTCGTGATTAGTAGATCGATCACAGCTGATGATGATGATGATGAAATCTGAAAACAAGTCCTGTAATTATTTCATGAAGGAAAGGATAAACTCGGCCATGACGTTCAGTAAACTAACAAGAATGCGATTGCTATCGAGACGTAAGATGAACATAGAGCACCGTTGAAATATGTAAATTCTAACTGCAAAGATGCGTTCATGACGACTTGTATTAATTTGAAGGGGGAGGGGGGGGGGAAACTGGAGTTTCCAAGAAAAATATATTGTGCATAATTTACTGTGTGAGATGAAGGGATGATGTCGTATGCAACCAAGTATGTACAATTTAATCATTTCTAGATTATACCACCCATAAAATCATTATTTTTTCGCCAAGACGGATTTCACAAACGGTATGAGGAGGTAGTGCAGTGGTTAGCTCACTGTACCATGACCCCTGGAATCCTGAGTTCGATTCTTTGACCACGGCTAACGTCAGCGGCGACTGATCACTTCCGAGCAGTGTGGTGAAGTATGGTCGAACAGTCCGCGTGACCAAGGTGCCTGGGGGACGCCTTTCCCCAGCAGTGGATGTGAATGAGTAATTATTGTATTATTATGTATACAGCAACATTATGTTCTGGCCAGGGTTGCTGAGTTTCAGGACGGCTTAGGAATCTCAAGAAATTGTGTAAGATAAGAATTGCCATAAGTCACATTCCACAATGGGATTGAGACAACGAGGAGATGTAACGGCACACGAAGATGTGCAGCGTTGCGTATACAAACGCTTCGCTAGACCACCAATTCAAAAGAACTGTAGGGCCATTTTCGTCGTTCAGGCCACCAACTGAAAGAGTCGAGACCACGTGGCTATCCCGACAGACGACTGTGGCCTGGTCGAGTCCTCGTTAGGACTCACGGACTCGCACGGCGATCAGTGTCCGATGCTGCTCCCAGAGGAACATTGCGAACATTGAAGACACATGGCCCGTTAACGTTTTTTTAATGACATCACAAGGATCTTTCCAAGTCCACTGCGACGCAGACGGCGCGTGATATTCATGGTTTAATACACCGGCAGTGTTAACCAGGGTTGCCACCGTGGCTCGAACAGCAAACCTTTGCAAAAATCAACATCTCGTTGTATTTGTGTTGTTGCAGGGTGTCCCGGGAGAGACGTGATCGCGCTCGGTATGTTACTGGATGATTGGAGTGCGATGCACGTGCTTCAGAGTATACTGCTTCGGTGTGGGGGCGACACAGGCTACCGGCGTGACGTCACACAGTAGCTCTGTGTCGTCATTCCCCGGGACCTATCCCTGCGATGCGAACGCCTGCCGACTGACTGTGGATAAATGATCGTGAAAGATGTTGGAAATTAGTCAATTACGTCTCAACGTATTGCAAATGTATATAATTAAAAAAATGTAAGGATAAGAAACGCTGTTGTTAAGTATGCTTTCCCCGCATAAACCTCGGCTATGAATTTCCCTGGAGAGAAATGTTAACCAATGACATGTTCCACGACTTAGCACGGCTCAGAGCACCTTAGCACGGCTGGGTGAAGGTAAATCGAGTCGAGCAGCACGAGACCTCGGCTAAAGCGTAACGGTCACTTTGCCAAATTGTATGTCACGGGGCAATTTGTGTATTACCTTGGGGGCGGGGGGGGGTTCAACACAAACCCAGACCGATTCCACCAACCTCCCACACTCACACACGTGCTCACCCGACACGAACGCGGGGGCCACATCGGGGCATGCGCTAAAGACAAATGTCCCCCGTAAAGGCTCAACAGACTGTCGGGGCAGGTGCTGTTAGCGCGTGGCACCTATGAAGGCCGGCACGGCACACTAGAGGAGTGGCTGGCCAGCACCACGCCCGTCCGCCTCTGTCTCGTGCCCAGCATGTTCGAGGACACGCGCTGACAGAATACAGCGTCGCATATCCACACTCACCGATTAACGGCCCACAACCGACCGGCGCATGCAACAGCTGCACTGTTGTGTCCATGTCCCCATATCCCACCATTTCGCAGCATGTGCATCTGTACCTTGATCCCCATTTGTCCATTCCGTCTTCACCTTGCAAGCCAAGGATTTGTTACCACCTCGACAACTCTCCCCTTGTAATTTGAAATGAACACTTACTTGACGAGTGTATATATTATAAGTAATTGCGTGAATGTAAAAAAAGCACACCGCAACAACTTTGAACAAATACAAATTGTTGCCGTAATGTGGAACATTGTGTCAGTCTACTGTTGGATGAATGTCTCCCCATGCTACGTCGGTCATGGGGTGGTCCAGTTCACGTTGGTCAAGAGGACACACCAGGACAGGGTTGGAAATTGTGGTGGGGGGCGGGGCCAATCCCACCATGTATCTCCCCCCCCCCCAAAAAAAAAACTTGGGGCCCAGGGCAGTCGCCCCGATTCGCCGTACCCTAGGGACGGCTCTGGCCACTGGTGGTGTTAGCCGTGACTGGGAATTATTTATTTTCGCTCAATTCACGGGGTGTGTGTGTGTGGTTATATGAGTGCAGTGTGCGAATCGCTGCACCACCGCTCCTCTCCCGAGCAACCGCACTACATTAGGCATCTATAATTTCCAGCGTCCAAGCGAGTTGATGACAACAGGTCTCCAACATCGCAAATGAAATATCATCATCGCATTTGCACATTTTGGCGAACGTCTCATGTAAACAAATCCGCAAATTAATAATGCACACTCCAATTGGCAGGCCGACCTGCTAACTTGTTAATGATTATGAACAAAAACATTGTTATTGCTCTATTTGCATTGCAAAATAACAAACGAGCATAAACTAACGCGGAATACGACCGCTCTAGCGAATGCCAATTATCAGCGACCATGCCAATCGCGGCTGTGTGGCCCCATTAGTCGCTCGCACCCATCGCGCGCAAGTGGCGAACAATCGGCCGCGCTGTGGATGGCGGCGGCCGCCCTCTCTGCGTCTTGAGCCAGGCCGAGCTCGGCTGAGACATCGCGGGCGCAGCACAAATACAAAGTGGGGTGAGCACCCTAACTCACCCCCCCCCCCGCCGCACGCGCCTTGGCACGGCCCCCTCCCTCTGCGGCGGCGCGCACTCGGAGCGGACTCGACCATTCTGCAAAATCGGGCGGGCGGGGGGGTGCGAATGTTTTGTTCGCGTGACGCGTGCGCACGTCATGGAAACTTTCATGCCGGTATAAAACTATAAGAACAGCACGTGTTAATATGTTAGCGCAGCAAACAGAAACATGTTGGTTGTTTTAACATCGCAACACCTCTTGTATTGCCAGAGAGGGTAACAGCTATTGTTATACATCCGTATGTGGTTGTGCGGACGTTAGCGGGAGACATTTGGTATGGCGCCTGCTTTATTAATTGATTCTTCCCCCGGTATAGTGATATAATGATTGACATAATAATACATTGTGTTATTATTATTATGAAGTGTGCTATATATTGCAAGGGATTGGCACGCAATTGTTAGCGCACGGGACTTGCAATCCTCAGCTGCACGGTCCGATTCGATCTCCTGCGGCGCAGTTAACACGATGAACACGTTTCATAAAACTCCTAGCAGCCTCCCTGCGACTCGTGCAGAGGCACGTGGCGTGTGGTGGGGTCAAGCGCGGGCACTTACACCTCTTGCAGAGATGGCTGGCCGGCGTGGAAGAGTAGGCCAAGCATCCCCTGTCAGGTCGAGAGGGACTCCATAGCGCTGGTCCTAGCCAGGGCTCTCCTGCCCGTAGTGGCATCAGGTCACAAATGCAAGCGCGGAACCTTAACCAGTAACTCTCAATAATCTATCTATGTTGAACTTATTTTGCACCGTACGTAGCCAACCGTGTTAATCGGAGGTGTCCTGTGTAGACAATGCACATCTGCCATTAGGGATGCGGAGCGCCCATCGCCTGGACCAGAGCTCAACGATTGAGCAGAGACACGCTCATTGCCCTATGCTGCATTGGTCGCAAAGTAGCGGCGCGACAGATATAACAAGGTTAACACCGCGCGCGCTGATCGGATCGTTATTTCATGCTGTTTTTGTTTCGCAATTGTGCTTCATTCGTGCTGGGAGGGGGGTTGTTGTTGTTGTTTTGTTTTTATTCTGTAAATCAGAAAATATATTGCCAACATAAAATGTTAAATTTCAGTAAACCAAAAAAAAGTAGTTTCACGTTAACAGCAAGTTTCCGCAATATTGTTCCACGGACAGCGGTACACACAGAGAGCGATGCGTTCGTATCAAAGCCAGGGGCATTTCCACACTGCACGATGCAACGCCAGTGACGGATGACATCGGAGCCTCCAAGCATTGCGCATCATTCCCCTGGTGAACTCGGTCCGAATTGGGCACCGCGCTTGCATTTTGTGAGCGTCAGCAGCACTTGGGAAGACAACGACGCGCTTACTCCAACACCACCACCACCCCCCTCGGCCTTAATAGGAACTCGCAAAGAAGCGCGCGTCTGAGCAATATGCACAACTTAATAACGGGGGTGGTATCTAGACTGTGCGCATTTAGACACGAAGACAAAGTTTCCCTCGTGTACCCGACACGGACTGTTGGTGCCACGTCTATGAAGAGCCGACATGGCCAGCAACGGAGTGAGTGAGTGGTGTGGTCGGATCCATCGTGCCCTTTGTCTCTCCATACACTGATGTTTAAAAATACAAAGATCCCCCGTGTAGCCTTAACAGACTGTAGGGGCAAGTGCTGTTAGCCAGCACCTATGAACGGTACACGCGGGGATGGGTGGCCAGCACCACGCCCGATCGCCTTTGTCTCCCCAATGGCCATGTTTTCACACCGCACCAGGTACTAATTTGAGGCTGAGTCGAACTAGGGGAGACCCAGGACCGGTTCAGATATATTCGTCACTTGGTGTTGGTCGTGAGCGGGAATCGATCTCGGGTCACAGCGAAGCGTAGTGCGCTAACCGCCACACCACCGCTCCCCAGCAGTACTGCTGTTGACACACCCACACACACCCCACGAGATACACATTTAAGGCTGAGTCGCCCTAGGGCCGGCCCGGCATGACAGGTTCAGATAATCACCGCTGATGATGGCCTGGAGTCTAACGGCGCATTGCGATAACCACTGCATCACCGCTCCCCACATGTAGACACATCATGTACGGTATATTTCTACACGACTATACGTGTGGCACATACAATGGAGTCGATCGGCAGGCCGCGTGTACTGAGTTGAGTGTGGGTGCTCTCCACCGCTTCCAAGACGTCCGGCCCGCAGAGAAGAGTAGGCCAAAGATACCCACCCTCTAGAAGATTTCCCTAGAGCTCACTGCAGTGGTGGCATCTTCAGGCAGCGGTGGCGTCAGCGGGCACTTGCAGGGCTGTACCTTTACCACGACCCAGTGTGCGCGCGTCATTAACGTCACGCACTCCAAATCGCCTTTGCGTTGCTGTATCCGTGTGCACATTTAAATGGCTAAGGGGGACAATATTTACTGCGTCTCACACTGATAAGCCCTCTACTTAGGCGGCCCGTGGTCATTAAAAGCGTTAAATAAGAGAGCCATTACGGGGCTCCATATTGGAGCGCATTGCGCAGAGGGCCTTGTTAGGGCACGCGTAATTGCAGGGACAGGATTGAGTGGTGCGACTGATATCCACGGGACAGAGAGGCGGGCGGCAATGCGCGCAGGGCCTCTTGCGAGGCCCGAGGATAATAAGTAGCCTCAATTCGCTGGCCCGCTGTGAGGCGTCGCTATCCCTGAATGCTAAACTCGGAGCTGTTTTCCGTTGTATTCTTTTTTTCTCCATCTCCCGTCTCTGTCTCTCGCTCTATTTCTGCTCAGGCAGCGAGCGTAGACAAAGACGATTTTAGTTTTTTTTTAATATACACACGTTATAACGCCTCATAAGATATAACAGTGCATGGAGGCTGGAGTCAAATAATGCAGCCACAATGTTAGCCCGTTTTTTTTTTAGCTCATGCACGAGTATTCTCCACAACGACGCTGATGACTAATTCCGTGCCTTTGCTTCTGCATATTTGGTAGCCGGGCAGTGGCTGGGGCATCACCAGCACTGAGGCGGGGGTTGGTGGGTCACGTAAACGTTGTGAATCTCCCCTCGCGTGGCCGTCCAGGAGCCCATTCCCAGCCTCCACTTGGAGGCTGGGAGCACAACTCCTGCTTGCAGGTTGGTTCAACCCATCATGCTCTAGGGTGGGGTCGATAAAATTAGCACAGCTTTGCGGGAGTCAACAGTGCTTGGTCTATGGATATAGTCCCTGCCACGGGAATGTGGAATTTACACGGCTTCCTTGAGGGCACATTGCGTGGATTTTTTTCTGCAATGAAAAAGCCTTTGTGGATAGAACGTCCGTCCAGCTACATTTCATCACAGGGCTGCTACCACCCCCTTATCCGATTGCCTTAAAAGAGAAAACGGGGAAAAAAACTATAATTTCATCAACTTTGAGGTGTTTGTTCTTATATAGAGGAGTTACACATTTTATTGCAGCACAGAACTTTTGGCCCTGGATATAGCTTGCACAGCCCAAAAGTCTTCCTGTGATTACATTCAAGGCAACGGCATAAGCACGGCGCTTGTTTGTTTAAGCTTTCTGAATTAATTCCTTGAAGAAGGCAATCTCGGCCTCTCTGTAACACACACTGTGCGAATTGTCTCATCTCGCCACGTGTCTGTCGATCCGAAACTCGCCAACCAATGCACCAGGGGCAGAGATACGACGCAGTACTTCTTAGTACTGCAGCAACTACTCTCACGGAGAAGCGGAAGTTTTTACGGAGGTTTCTGGAAATAACAACAATATATAACTTTTTTAAAGCTAATTATTTGGGGATGCCACTGCCGCTGTTACTAAACTATTTGTTTTATTTAAAAGGTAAGGCCCACTGATTTATGTCGACATTTATTTTAGAAGCGACGTGGCCACAAATTATATTTCAATCAAGTGGCTTATCATCATGTGTACATTTATAGCAGCAACCAAATACTCTAAACGAGTGATGTTGATTCTTTAGAATCAGCATCACGCGTGTGGATGGAAAAAACCGGAGGACCCGGAGAAACATCTACGCGACCACGGAGAGAGAGAGACACGCAAACTCCAAGTATACAGCAGGCGTCAGGGTCGGGATCGAACCCACGACCTCCTGTGAACCAGGCGACGTTATTAATATCTTCCTACCGTGTTGTTGCCGCGTTGGCAATGATGCACAACCAACAACAACAACAACTCACTCGTCAACAACAACAACAACTCACTCGTCAACAACAACAACACTGTGGCCATAAAATAAAAACGTAATCGGCGACGTTTCGAGCAATGGCTCTTCCTCACGCAGCCCGTAGAACTACAGCCCTGCAACAGCTTGCTCACGCCACTGCTGGCGGAAGGCCTCTGAGTATTTCTGAATGAATTGTTCCCCCTGACCGGACGTCTTGAGAGAGGTGGAAGGTACCCACACTTCACCCCACCACGCCGACCTGCCCATCGACCAACTGTGCAGCATCCACGTGTTGCCCTGCCGCGGGTGGACAGAGGCAGTGGGCAGCGATTCTACGAAACGTTGCCCCAGGGTTTTAACTGGCGCGCTGGTAGATCGAAACGGCGGCACATCCCTCTCGATTGTAACAAGAAAAACAATCTACATCGTGAGAGACATCGACTTCAAATAACCGCCCCCCCCCTCAAAGCTCAATGCATAGGGATCATTGTTATTGGTGATAATTGAGCCAGTTGTATTAATTTCTAAATGTATGTCTACAGCAGGGCCAATCTCTCGACGAGAAAACAACCACTCGCGACCACTACCATCCAGAATAGACATGTTTAGGGGTTTGATCGCATACATATAAACAATGCCAGTCTGTCCGACCTTCAGAATCAGAATATGTCTTCTGCAGGTAAATGCGATGCGCTATTCAGCTCTTTTTCGCCAGACGCCCAGGAGCGCAAAGCATACGAATAGTAAACCAAAAACTCATTTAAAAATATACACATCGAAACTCAACTTTTTCGTTTGTATCTTTCCAGGTAAAGTCCACAGAGGCATGAACTTTTATGTTCAGAAGCGACCTAGCCACGATCGCGTGCTGCCACAGGGGTCCTGGCCATCGCGGAGTTGGCATGAGCTGCACGGAACGGAATCGGGGCCCCAGTGTCCAATTACTCCTCCGAGTCGCACCTCTGCGCCCGAGGCGCTCCGTGCAGCTGCACCGCAGCCCGCACTCGACACGCTACGCGCGTGGGTCCTGTGTGAGTGCCTGGGTCTCCTTTGCATGCGACTCCCCCCCCCCCCGCCACTTTATATCCTAGGTTATTCTGGCCGGTGGCTTCCCGACGCAGTTGCGCCGCCTGCGCGCTCAATAGCTCGGCCCATCCTTCTAAACAGGCAGCCGTTACCAGCTCAGCAATGCCCGGCTCTAAGGGGCCGTCCATAAATGACGTCACGCGATTTTTGACGATTTTTGAACCCCCCCCCCCTTCGTCACACGGCGTCACAAAAAGTCAGACCCCCTCCCCTCAAATATGACGTCACAAAGCTCTGCCCCCCCAATAAAAAAATAAAACATGCTTCAAATCGCTTTAAACTATTGTCATTGTAGTGCGTATTTAATGTGGCGCTGCACTCTGATGTTATAGGAGAAAACATTTATTAAAAAGTCTATTTAATTAAGCAGAACGTTTTGATTTAAAGCTTTCGTGACTGCAGGGATTCATATTCTTGGTTCTTTCGGTAAAGTCACCACGTAGAAGGGAGACAATAAAATAATATTGTTTTATATTTTTATTATTTTATTGTTTCCCTTCTACGTGACTTTACCGAAAGAACCAAGAATATAAGTAGAACGTGTTGTCTATATTTATTTAAAGTTGAGCATTTTGATGTGACGTCATATTTCTCAACCCCCCACCTCCCCCGTCACACATGTCTGCGCCCCCCCCCCCTTTAGGTGCGTGACGTCATTTATGGACGGCCCCTAAGTCCAGCGGAGATGCCGCACAGAGCGAGGGAGGAGACGTGTGGTGGACTGCGGTTCGAAGATGGTGGCGGTATCGACTGTGTTGTCATGGTCGACGTCGTTCTACGCACCCACGCGCTACAGCCACCGTGGGAGTTGTTGAGTTCGTGGCGGCCTGCTGCCTGCAACCGCGGTTTATGAGATGCCCTCTGGGATATGGCGAGGAGCGGCAGTCATAGTTCATTTATAGTTTCATAGTTTCATTTATTAGGTATAGCCCTGTGAGCCATTCGGCTCTTGAATCGCGTGCAACCGCAACAAACAAAAAAACATTGAACAAGAGAAACATGAACAGTCGCGCCCCTGCGTGCCAATGAACGCCCACGCGTCCGCTCCCCGTTGCTTTCATTGCGCGGAACCACGCCAGTAGCCACGTCTCTGCTACCCAATGCATCGTGCCAGCAAACATTTGTATATATGGATAACGAAAATTTTGACTGAATATAAATTAAGTTGTCTCATCATGCGTTTTGATTGGAAGGGTTTGCCGCATCTCCGATTAGCGCGGTCGGTTAGGTATGGTGCGAAAGAAGTTCGACCTGCGTACATCGTTCGGTACTCAAGAGCTGCTTAATATTTTTTTAATTAGATTCTCATCAGGCTCCATTGCGTTAAGTGCTGACTCCAAGCGCCGTTCACTCTGTCCCTCTGGCCTCTGTTCATGCGCTATGAACGAGAGACCCTGATACAAAAACGTTGCCAAATATATATTTATTTTATTCTGCTACACATCATTTTAAGGTCACAGTGTTGTTGATGAGTGCGTTGAGCTTTTTGTTACCCAGGGTTTGTGCCCAGGTTGGATTAATACAATAATAAATATTAGTTTGGTGTAAGCTAAACCTAGCATGCGTTAAACCTTTTCTTGATTTTTTTTTAAGTTTCCACGAATTGCATCCCGATTGTGCTCTTGCTGTCATGACGAATTCCATCCCAGAATCCTCCCAGAGCCGTGCAACCTGTCCTGTTCAGAGAGGCTCGCGACCGGCTCAGATAACCTGCACCCGTGTTGGCCCTGAGCGGGAATCGAACTCGGGCCTCGGCGTTCATCGTACGGCACGACAACCGTTACGCCGCCACTCCGCGTACAACACGCGCTGCAATAAGGCGCAAGTCAGAATCCGCTGTCCTGTGGCCTCTTGGAAGCCAAACTCAAACCCCGTGCTTCGGGCTTGCCACTCAGGAGAAGGTTAACAGTTATATTGGATTCCACGGGATTTCTTCCGCCCGTGGTTGACGAAATGTCAGTGGCCTGCGCAGAGATTGAGAGAAGGCTCGCTTGCCCTTAAACGAGCATCCCTCTATTTTTTTTTGGGGGGGGAGGGATTTTTGTTTTCGTTTTAAACTGAACCCTCTACTGCAGTGGTACCCATTATTGTTTTAGCTGAAGGCTCCGTGATGGAAAACAGGGCAGGCTGCCCTTTATCAAATCTGATTGGAAATCTCGTGGCCAGGAATCGCTAGGGTGCTTGCTTGCTTGCTGCTGTTGTTTCTGTTGCTGATGTGAGGCTGCAAGGCGCCCAAGAGATGGCGGTGCTGCGTGCCACCACTCACAATCAGAATATTGATTTATACTGGAGGAATCGGATGAGCTATAAAGCTCTTTTTCACGTGGTGGGGTTTTCCTCCGAGGTGTCTCCGATTGATTTCAATCGTTGAATATCCCAGCTCCTAATGCGTGTGTAAATAATAAATACTCGCCTTTTGCCCGTCCAAGGACGGGTGCATTGCAGTAAATCTGAACCTTGCAAGCGAAAAGCAGACCGTGACGTGATATTCATTGCATCAATTCGTGTGCAGTTTGTAAGGCCGCGGTGACGCAGACTTATTTCATTTACAGGTTATTACCCCTTGTTCATCATGACGTCCTTTTTACTTTGATGTCTCAACAGCGTTACGGAGATCACGTGACGTGAGGGCTCTGCCTGTGTCGTGAAGGTTGTAGGTTGACGCCGAGGGCGGGGGAGGAGGCGCCCCCCCCCCCATGTGGAGTGACGTCACTCGCCAATTATCAATGGCGGGGGGGGGGGGTGTTCATTTCGAAGATGTCACCTCTTCATGATTATTAATGAGGGGGGCTGTTCGATGTGGAGTGACGTCACCTGCTCATGATTATTAATGAGGGAGATGTCCATGTGGAGGACGTAACCTCTTCATGATTATTAATGAGGGGGGCTGGCCGACGTGGAGAGACGTCACGCGCGGGACACACGGAAATTCTTGGCTCATCACGATAGTCAATGTTACCAAACCTGCGGCTTACCGAACCGAACAAAAACCGCTAAGATGCAAATTGAACCAATACGACATTAATTGTTTTTTTTTAATCAGCTTTACTTTTTCCCCCATCACTGAATCGAATGAAAAACTAACGGCTTTTGTTTTTTAAACGATACTTATAATTGCTGCTCTCATTTCTCTTTAACGGCCCACGCGTGGCATTTCCATATACGCGATAAATTTGAAGCGAGCATGACGACACATCTCCCGATGGTTTGATTTTACTTCAGTGATCTAGTTGGGACTTTAATGAGGCGGCACGGAAGATGTGGGAGGGCGATGGCGATCGCCTAGAAATGTTCGCAGAGGCAATTAACGGGGCCTACAAGGGAAACACGAGAAAATAAGTTCTGAAAAGTGTGGATCTTCTGAAGTTTGGCCGGCTCGTTTAGAGAGGCAGCGGTGGCTGCATTATCTTTTTTTTTCATTCACCATCGCCGCTCGAGAACATGGGACGGGAAGCTAAACAGGCTGGCTAATGAGAGACGAGACCACGCTCGCCAAAAACCGCTCTCACATCTGGCCGACAGTCCTCGCCTCCCCACGGCTGTCTTTTAGATAACGAGACGCCAATGACGTGGCACGACAGCGCTGTTCGCGTGTTTATGTTTTGTTTTGCCGGGGGAGGAGGGGGTGGGTTTCTGGGTGGCAGGGTTAAGAGTTGGGCGCGTTGTATGTTTTGCTTCATCGCACGCTCGCTCGCTCTCAAAGGTTAAATTTCTAGAGATAAACGCGATGCCCTTTTGGGCTCCATCATAAATTAGCATGATCTCGATTTATTGTATCGTCTGGAAGCCACGCCAAGCGCGATCCCGCCGCTCGGTCGAGAGTCTTTCCTCGTCGCCGCTTGACAAAAGACGACATGAAAATGAACGCGGATGCAAATCCCTTATCCCTTATCCGCGGCTTTACCCGTGGCCCCTTTTAACGTCGCTCGCTTTACGCGGTGATTTACCCCTTCGCGTTTTAATGTCCAAACGGTTTGCACCGCTCGGGCTGCTGCTGCTGCTGATGTCGCCTCGTGGTCGATTGGCGATCGTAGCGGGGGTGGGGTGGGGGGTGATCCAGAATTGGCCCTTGGTGTGCTTCTTAGACAATTTCCCCCCCCCCCTTCCCCACTCCTCGGCGTTCGAGAGAAGCGGCACTCTCCCCTGTCGACGACGAGTCCGCACGTCGCGTAGCTCGGTCCATTGCGTGGGTTGGTCGACCCAACGTTGCAATCTACCTACGGTGAAGTGTCGCGTGTCTGCCCTGCTCGATGAATCACCAACTCGCACCCAGTGTTTGCGTGCGTGGTGTTGACCGTGATTTTCTGTAGACGGTCGCGCGTCTGACCTGCTCACATATCCGCCGATAATTAACTCCCCAGCGATACGCGCCACTTCCCTGGCACGTTCTGTGTTTAGTTACTTGGGACCCTTTAAAACTGGGGTACGCCCCGACAACCATGTATCCCGAAGGTGGGAAACCCCTCCACTGCAAGCCACGAGCCTTGAAAAGGATGCACATTATCGGATGAACGAATTTCCCAGACGCTCCCACTGTTGACTTGCACGTGCCAAGCGATGCAGCCCCCACTCACCAGCTGGTATTCATTCGTTCATTTTGCTCACCCCGGGGAGAAGATTCATGTCTCCCCCTCACTCCGTGTCTGTCTTGGGGGGACGGGGGGGGGGGTCCTTTGACCATCCCTCACCACACAGGTGGGTGGGTCAGTGGGGGAGGAGCTATTCAGATATAACTCGCCACTCACGTCAGAACAACTGGGTATTAAATGCACTGGCGAGCATGGCGTGTCACCGTGTAGCAACAGCACCAGCAATACCAACAGCACCAGCAACACCAGCAGCACCAGCAACACCAACAGCACCAGCAACACCAGCAGCACCAGCAACACCAGCAGTACCAGCAGCACCAGCAACACCAACAGCACCAGCAGCACCACCAACACCAGCAGCAGCAGCAACACCAGCAGCAGCACCACCAACACCAGCAGCACCAGCAACACCACCAACACCAGCAGCAGCACCAGCAACAGCAGCGGCACCAGCAACACCAGCAACACCAGCAACACCAGCAACACCAGCAGCACCACCAGCAGCACCACCAACACCAGCAGCAGCAGCACCACCAGCAGCACCACCAACACCAGCAGCACCACCAACACCAGCACCAGCAGCACCACCAGCAGCACCAGCAGCACCACCAACAGCAGCAACACCACCAACACCAGCAACACCAGCAGCACCAGCAACACCAGCAGCACCAGCAACACCACCAACACCAGCACCACCAGCAGCACCAGCAGCACCACCAACACCACCAACACCAGCAGCACCAGCAGCACCACCAACACCACCAACACCAGCAACACCAACACCACCAACACCAGCAGCACCACCAACACCAGCAACACCAGCAGCACCAGCAACACCACCAACACCAGCACCACCAGCAGCAGCAGCAGCACCAGCAGCACGTGAGATGACGGCTCACCTCGGCCTCACTGAGCCCTACAAACAAACGAGCACGGCACCGCGGCGTACCAAAGAGGGCTCAGCGCGCACGCCATGATGAGAGAGGCGCCACGTCGCACGGCGCGCAGAAGCCCGGTTCGCTTTTGAGCGACAACAAAACAAGAGAAATGGGAAAAATCTCGTGGGCTCGCGAGCGTTTGGAGGAAGACGATGACGGGACATCGTGGCGGGCCTCCCGCCTCGCCGTGTGATCGTCCGCGCGTTGTCAATCACCGTGCCCGCCGAGAGAGGAGGCCCCTGCCACCGCAACCCCGTGGCAGGGGCCTCGTTTCAATGACCCACTGGCTGCGAAGTTCCGCCCGAGTTGGTATTGTTCTGTTGAAAGCCGCCCTCCCTTAAAAGGGCTGACTTCCAATTGAAAAGTTGTTCATCTTTGCTCCGGAACTTTTCGCCGGCACCACGTTAGAGGGCAAATGCAGGCAGCCCCCCCCTCCAGGAAACTTTCCCGAGTATTAAATTACCAAAAAGGGCTCTGATGTGAAACTAGATTTCGTAATTTAAAGGCGAGGCTGGTGGTAGGCACGTGGGAGACATGGGCCAAGTAGCGTGCGAGGGAGTGTGTGTTTTGTGTGCCTCAAATATTGGAAGAAGTCACCCCCTGTGAGTGGCTGGCTGAGGTGCCATCTACTGAGGAAGTATTGAAGGCGATCCGGAGTCTGAGACCAGGAAAGGCAGCGGGCAGAGATGATCTCCCAAGCGAAATGCTGAGGGAGGGTGGCGTTTGTGCACAGACTGCCCTATATGACATCATAACAACAGTCTGGACCACTGGACGGGTTCCGCAGGATTGGAAGGATGCCCTGGTGGAAGGGGGACCGCACAGACTGTAACAACTACAGGGGCATCTCACTCCTCAGTGTGCCGGGAAAGGTCCTGGCAAAAATTATTCAGCATCGCCTTGCCAGGCACGCTGAGGAGAGGCTTGTGGAGCCCCAATGCGGTTTCAGGAAAGGGCGGTCCTGCACAGATGCCATATTTTCTGTCCGTCTGCTACAGCAGAGGTGTAGGGAATTCCAACAAGACCTACATCTCTGCTTTATTGACCTGGTCAAGGCCTATGATACCATCAGTAGGCCTGGGCCCTGGGTCGTTCTTCGTGCTTTTGGAGTACCTGACCCTCTGCTCACGATCATTAAGGACCTTCATGATGGTGAGCGGGCCCGGGTAAAACTACGTGGCCGGGAGTCAGAGCCATTCCCTGTACACCTTGGGGTGCGACAGGGATGTCCTCTGGCTCCCACATTATTTAACATCTATTTTGACCACGTAGTTCGTGAAGCCTTCAATAGCTGTACCGGGGGAATCTCCATTTGGTACAGATATAATGGGAGGCTAATCGATGCCCGGGTGCGGTCAAGGGATGGCTCCCTATTGCTCAACCACGTTATGTATGCTGATGATTTGGTAATAGCTGCTCAGTCAGAGGAGGAGTTGGAGACGCTGCTGCTGAGACTGGAGCGTGCCACTAAGAGGTGGGGCCTTACCATCAGCCCCACCAAAACTAAGCACCTGCCTGGGTATTTTGTACCATCGGACACTCCACCCCCACAACTCCCAATCGGTGATGGGGCAGTTGTGGAGAGAGTGAAGAGTTTCCCATACCTGGGCAGTGTGCTTATGACTGGCTCCAGTTTAACAGCAGAGGTCTTACTCCGAATCAGTCGAGCGGCAATATCTTTTCATCGGTTGCGTAACGCTGTGTGGAAGCTACCTGGTCTGTCGCTCCGCACTAAGCTTCAGGTCTTCTCGGTCACGGTCATTCCCTCCCTTCTCTACGCTTGCGAAACGTGGACCCCCCTAATGGAACATCTTCGCCGGTTAGAAACATTTAGGCTGGCCTGCCTACGATCCATCCTGGGTTTAACCAGACTGGATTGTGTGAGGAGCTCACAAATCCTTGAAAGATCTGGGCAGGGTCCCATCGGTGAGCTCCTCCGGCAGGCAAGGCTGCGATGGCTGGGTCATGTAGCCCGCATGCCCAGCCACCGCATGCCGAAACAGCTTTTGTTTGGCCGGATTGAGGGGGCTAAGCGGGCGCGGCACGGGCTAGAGAAGAGATGGAGTGATGTGGTACAGGAGGACGTGGAGCTGAGTGGACTTGCCGATGACTGGTACCAGCGGTGTCAAGATCGGCCTCTGTGGAGGAGGCTCGTGAAGGATGCTACTGGGCAGTTGCAGGCAGTCGCCCTCCAACAACAACGGAGGGCGGAGGAGCGACGCTCACAACAACGAGCGGAGCGCCGGGTGGCTAAAGCACAGCAGGTTGGCACAGTAGGGGGCACAGGTGGTGCATCAGCCAGTCATCTCAGTCAGTCGACCCGTGGCACCTGGGTCTGCCCAGTGACCTCCTGCCAGCGGGCGTTCGACACTTCACGTGGCCTCACGGTGCACATAGCCTGGCACAAGCGTCGTGGTGACGTCACCGCCACTTAGTGGCGAATGGCGGTTGTTGTTGTTGTTTTGTGTGTGTTGTGTGTGTGTGTGTGATGAGGCCTGAGTTTGTATATATGTGTGTATATATGTTGAACTTCTTTCGCACCGTACGTGGCCAACCGTGATTCGCGCCTCCCGCCCACCTTCGAGAGGGCCTCGTTGCATCTCGCGCTAGAGTCGAGCGCTCCCACGGTCGCCACAGCGCGCCGCGGCCAATGCATGGACAGCAACACGAAAAACGTCCGCGAGCCGGCAGTAATAGGTGATTGCAAATTCACTATTGTTGTTATTATGACGCTTGTTCACCCCAGGAAAGTCCCGGTGAGTCTCTGGGCTCTTTTACAGGAGGGCCCTGGCCACGTTCGTCGCAGTAGTGAGCGATACTGTTGCTGCTGCTGTTGCTGCTGCTGTTGCTGCTGTTACTGTTGCTGCTGCTGTTGCTGCTGTTACTGCTGCTGTTGCTGCTGCTACTGCTGTTGTTGCTGCTGCTGTTGCTACTGCTGCTGTTGCTGCTGTTACTGCTGCTGTTGCTGCTGCTACTGCTGTTGTTGCTGCTGCTGTTGCTACTGCTGCTGTTGCTGCTGTTACTGCTGCTGTTGCTGCTGCTACTACTGTTGTTGCGGCTGCTGTTGCTACTGCTGCTGTTGCTGCTGTTACTGCTGCTGTTGCTGCTGTTACTGCTGCTGTTGCTGCTGTTGATGCTGCTGTTACTGCTGCTGCTACTGCTGCTGTTGTTACTGCTGCTGTTGCTGTTGTTACTGCTGCTGTTACTGCTGCTGTTGCTGCTGCTGTTGCTGCTGTTGCTGCTGCTGTTGTTACTGCTGCTGTTGCTGCTGCTACTGCTGCTGTTGTTACTGCTGCTGTTGCTGTTGTTACTGCTGCTGTTACTGTTGCTGTTGCTGCTGCTGTTGCTGCT
This sequence comes from Petromyzon marinus, assembly GCF_048934315.1. NCBI lineage: Eukaryota > Metazoa > Chordata > Hyperoartia > Petromyzontiformes > Petromyzontidae > Petromyzon > Petromyzon marinus. Next base: position 1,394,718 of record NC_133720.1, on the reverse strand, counting down.
GTTACTGCTGCTGTTACTGCTGTTGCTGCTGCTGTTGTTACTGCTGCTGTTGCTGTTGTTGCTGCTGTTACTGCTGCTGTTGCTGTTGCTACTGCTGCTGCTGTTGTTACTTCTGCTGTTGCTTCTGCTGCTGTTGCTGCTGCTGTTGCTACTGCTGTTGCTACTGCTGCTGTTGCTACTGCTGTTGCTATTGCTGCTTCTGTTGTTGCTACTGCTGCTGTTGCTACTGCTGTTGCTGCTGGTGCTGCTGTTGTTGCTATTGCTGCTGTTGCTACTGCTGCTGTTGCTACTGCTGCTGCTGTAATCCCGACATTTGGAGGAGCGCGCTGGATGTGACGTGGCGAGAGATCGTGAAGAGTGGAGGACAGCGATGGGGGAGAGGCGTTTGCCCAGCGCTGGTGGACGTGAACGGCTGACACGGGAGAAGGCACGAGGCTGAGAAGAGCGCGGAGTACGCCAGGGGAATCTTGTACACGGGGATTCATCGTCGTCTCTTCAACGTTATTAGCATGAACACCGCGTGCTTAGATGGCAAACGGTTGCGGCCACTGCAATCCGCAATCGAGGTTTTTTTTGTTTGGGGGGGTGGGGGGTGTTATAACGCGTGAATATAAATACGTCGCGAAACCCACCACCAACCCGACACAGACAGTTAGTAAAGTAAATACACAGCATCTACAACATTAAATCTTGACTTAAAGCTTCCGTGACTACCGAAAGACCCAAAGAACATCCACAACATTGTAAATTCACAACATTGTGGGCTTACTCTCCAACACACTACCGGTGTGCTGTATCAGTAAGGAATTCGCACGTTTTGTTTACGCGACAGACCTTAATAATTGACTGTGTCGTGTGGTGCCGGGTATTACCGACACATTTAGATCTTTACGCTATCTAACTCAAAAAATGGACAGTATTGGTCGCGAAAGCCTACTGCGTCTCAAGCCATTGCAATGTCGACCGGTGGGTAAGGAATCATCGGGAGGCAGCCACGCAGGCCCCGGAAACTGCCTTTGGATGTGCGGTGGAGGCAATGCGATTGGACGTTACAGCCTAGTAAATACATCGACGCCGTTACGTTGAATTAAAACTGCAAGCAATTTCAACCACCGAACGATGACGTACGTTTAGAATTCAAGCAGAATCCGGTGGAAGCGGCGTCCTGTAGGGGAGGGATGGCGGAGCGGTGGATGAAGTGGGTGCTACCCCACTCCCTGTTGAAAAATATCCGAGTTTGCTTTTCATTTCGTGGTTGTTGTTTTGTTTTGCTCAAAATCCTATGGGAAGTGAGCGTACGTGTCTCCCGGATAATAGCATCGCATCCCCTCTCAAGCCTCCGTTGGTGATGGAAGTAAGGAAGCAAAGTCTGGAAAGCCTTCCCGTATAACAACCAACAAACACTACACATGGATAACTATAAAATGACTTTTTTAAAAAAAAAAATCCACTGCAAACAGCATTGGAAGGAATCAGCGATGGGATATCTAAAACGCAAACAGATTTAAGAAAGCCAGAAACTTGATTGAATTGATTTGCAGTCGGAGGTATAGATGGGGGGTGGGGGAGAGATTCACAAAGCAATATCATCCCAGATAGTTGTATTTATTATACATTATTTCATGTTTTTATATAAATATATTTTTCACTCATTCATCTGACCGCGAGTGATGTTGCTCCGTACGCCTGAAAATCCTTGAGTGAGCAAATGTTAAAGCAACCTCGGCTTGTGAAGGGCGGTCCTTGCATCGTGCGTGTGCCTTGCGATATTTCCGTTTCATTAGTGGGGAAATGTGTTTGGACTGGGTTCACCGTGCTCTGATTAAAGAATATTACATCTCTGGGCAGGTTAAAGCCCCCTTCCCACCCACCCACCAATCGTAGTGTTTTGCTAAAGACACAGGGAAAAAAAGCATAATAGAATACTTGTGGTTTCAATAAACAAGTAACAATACATAGGAAAACGCATTAAATTATAAATTGAAAACGTAGTATGTTACACCAGGTTATGATTCTCCTTGTATTTTCAGTGAAAAGAATAATAAAAAATAATAATATTCCGATTGATACTTGTGTTGTGTGTGTATACACTGCTAAATGTAACGTGGGGAGCAGTATAGCGTTGTAGCGGTTAGCGCGCTGTGCGACGAACCCGGCAACCTAAGATCAATCACCCGCTCACGGCCACCATCGGTGACGAGTATCTGAACAGGTCCTCGGCTTCCCCTTAGGTCGACTCAGCCTCAAATGAGTACCCGGTGAGGTGTGTCATCATCGCCACTCGGGGCGTGGTGCTGGCCACCCACCCCCTCGTGTTCCGTGCCGGCCTTCAAAGCCGCTCGCTCACACCAACTTGTCACCAACAGCCGGGTTTTTTTGTGTCATCCTTTGTGTAGTACAGTGCTAGGTTTCTCCTCGGTCAGCTCGGCCTTAAATTAGTATCTACCCAGTAACCATGCCAACGTTCGGCCAACGTTAAGCACGTGGTGGGAACCGTCGGACCAACGACGTTCCACATCGACTGGGTTCGTGAATGCTCATTTGATGAACGAACACAATGGTCAGTCCCCTTCCCCAGCTGCAATGGGCATTGTCCACGCGCGAAGTGAGTCTGCTCCACGTGACAATGACTGGGCCGAGGCTGACAACGCGCCCCACTGCCACGTGTCACCGTCCTAACGGCCGTCACGTGTCACCGTCATCACCCCCGCAGCTGTCACCCGGACGGCTCCAGCGGCGACAAAGTAAAATCCGCGGGGGCATCTCTCTTCGCCGCCAGTCGCGCGAGAACGGGCCCAGACTGAGCATGGCTTTTTTTTCCTTTAATGAATAAATAATTTGCTCGGGGAGCGGTCCGCGAGCCGGCGGTTACTTCCAGTTTTGAAAATGAAACAAATTCATCGTATGGGTGGTTTTGTTTTTCAGATTGGTGGTGTGGGGTTGGGGGGACGGCGGTGCAAATAAACACACGGGTCAAGGTGCAGCCCGTGCCACTGCCGTGTGGCACGGTAGTGGCACGGCAGTGGCACGGTAGTGGCACGGCAGTGGCACGGCCTCCACGACCCGCGAGAGCCGTCCAGAGGATTCGGCGCGTCGCCGTGGCTAGGAGATGTTAACTACCTCGCCTGGTATGCAGGAGGTCGTGGGTTCGATCCCGACCCTGACACCTGCTGCTGTATATTTGGAGTTTGCGGTGTCTCTCTCATCATCATAACGGTGGCTAGGAGATGTTAACTACCTCGCCTGGTATGCAGGAGGTCGTGGGTTCGATCCCGACCCTGACGCCTGCTGCTGTATATTTGGAGTTCGCGGTGTCTCTCCCATCATCATAACGGTGGCTAGGAGATGTTAACTACCTCGCCTGGTATGCAGGAGGTCGTGGGTTCGTTCCCGACCCTGACGCCTGCTGCTGTTTATATGTGAAGTTTGCGTGTCTCTCTCATCATCACGGTGGCTAGGAGATATTAACTCCCTCGCCTGGTATGCAGGAGGTCGTAGGTTCGATCCCGACCCTGGCGCCTGCTGCTGTATATTTGAAGTTTGCGTGTCTCCCTCTCTCTCATCATCATCACGGTGGCTAGGAGATGTTAACTACCTCGCCTGGTGTGCTAGAGGTCGTGAGCTCGATCACGACCCTGACGCTTGCTACTGTATACTTGGAGTTTGCGGTGTTTCTCTCTCGCGGCCAGCCATCTCAGTCAGTCGACCCGTGCCACCTGGGCCTGTCCCGTGACCTCCTACCAGCGGGCGTTCGGCACTTCACGTGGCCTCAAGGTGCACATGGCCTGGCACAAGCGCCGTGGCGACGTCACCGCCACTTAGTGGCAAATTGCGGTTGTTGTTGTTGTGGCGTGGACTTTTCTCCGGGTCCTCCGGTTTTTTCCCTGCACATTGAGAATCGACGTCAGCAGGCGTGTCGAGTCGATCTGGCTGCTGCTGTAAATTTCCACAGGAGGACGACGATAAGCCACTTCACTTGTGATAGCCAGGTCGCTTCTGACAACAACAAAAAAGAGCAATATAGCTCAGCGAGCCTTACCTGGTGAAATTAAACAAACAAAAAATAGTTCAGTTCAAATCGTTTATATGTTGGCCTTCTCTCTCCTGACGCCGCGAGTGGAGAGACGACATGAGAGGAGATTCACAAAGTGGAGCGGTGCGCAGCTGATAAGAAATCAGCGGCAGCAGGAGGAGCAGGCCTCTGACCCGGTGGAGATAGAGCGGGCGCACGGGATCGATAGCGGGGTTATTCCTGGAGCAATTTCAATGTTTTTATTATTATTTAGATTTCCACTGGAGGCTGTGGATGTTGATCAGCTGTTGGCCACGTGGCCGCGAAGGATGTGGAACGATAGCGGTCGATATGTCGCAAATGAACGGTTGTGGGGGGCGGTGGAGGGGGGGGGAGAGAGTCGATTGATGGCGGTGACAGCGTCTCGAAGGAGGCACGCGTGCGACCACATTAATTGGAGTTCCCGGGGTCATCTCAAGCCCACGGTTTGTTCAACGCTTGAATATTTGCTTACATTTCTGTGCTTAATAAAAAAAAAATAATACGACATCCGCGTTCGTGCGGAGGAAGGAATAATCATTTTAAAAATATGCATATATGTGTTGAAGTATTCCTCAATTTTGTTGAAGTATTCCTTTGTATATAAATACATATGTATAAATATATATAATAAATATATATTTATATACATATATAAAAAGGAATACTTCAACAAAATTGAGCAATTTAAAGGGAGCGATTGAGTTGAGTCAAGCCCCAAGCTGCAAATTGAACTCGTAACTTTCTCAATGTGAAAGTAAGGCGGCGTAGGCCCTCGCAACCGATACGGTTTGCTGATTAATTATTGACTTTTGGGATCAGATCACCGCGTGAGTAAAACGAGTGTCGTCCGCCCTCCTCCACCCCGACACTGGCAATTAATGAATATTTTATTGTATTTCTACCTATGTGACTTTACCGAAAGAACCAAAAGGAATGAATGAATCAGGAACGACGCAGGCCACGGTGTGTAACGCTCTCCACACGTGACCTGGTGTAGCTGCCGAAGCATCATGACATGGGCCACGTTTGTTCCCGTGTCGGGTGGAAGAGGGCTTACCACACAACATGTTACTGTCTCAACGTCCAACGACCACGTCACTCGGGACAGATCGTGGGATAATTCCTGCACGTTTCAAAAAGTAATCATCTCACTTCCGCTGGGACGAGACCGCGTTGTGATGAACCCCCTCAGCTCACATCCCCGCACGGAGTCGTGGTCCCCAGAGTGCAGCGAATCGTGGCGACCGCCCTGGGCCCCACGCTCTTGGGTCGGTGGACACGTGGTGTGAGCTGCCCCGGGCCCCCGCATCCTCGCCCTCTCCCCCTCCCCTGCTATGGACGGACCTGTCCCGACGTTTTAGGTTTTTCAAACGGGCAGGACGCCTCGCGAGGCGACATCGCGGATGAGAGTCGGGAGCGGCGACAGAGCAGGCAGCCAACGGAGGGGAACGTCGCCCCGAGCGGACTTCGGCCGGGGAGACACAGCAATGAGATCGGCGCAAGTGTGAGATGCTAAGTGGATCGTTACGTTTTTATTGTTTTTATTTGACCAGGCAAAGCGCGCTGAGCTATTAGCTCTTTTGCAGAGGCGATCTGGTTAATATCATCACATGTTGGAATTTATGGTCGCAGCCAAATCATGTAAACGTGTCTTGATTCTAAATATAGAGGGGGGGGGGCAGAACGGGAGGTACCCGAAGAAAAATCCACGCGACCACCACGGAGAGAGAGAACACCCGGATTGTGTGTGTCTGTGTGTGTCTGTGTGTGTGTGTCTGTGTGTCTGTGTGTGTCTGTGTGTCTGTGTGTGTCTGTGTGTCTGTGTGTGTGTGTCTGTGTGTCCCCGTGTGTGTGTGTGTTTGTGTGTGTGTGTCTGTGTGTGTGTGTCTGTATGTGTGTGGGGAGCTGTTAGCGCGCTGCGCTATGAACCTGGCGACCCGGATTCGACTCCCGCTAACGGCCAAAACCAGTGACAATTTTCGGAACCGGTACTGGGCCTCCCCTAGGTCCATTCAGCCTCAAATAAGTACCTGGTGTGGTGTGTAAACATCGCCACTGGAGAGACAAAGGCGGTCGGGCGTTGTGCTGGCCACCCACCCCCTCGTGTACCGTTCCGGCCTTCATATGGGCTCTATAGGGGGGTCTTTGTGTGTGTGTATCTGTGTGTGTTTCTGATATCACTCGCCACTGATGCTCGCCGTGGTCGGGAATCGCCATGGGGTTTCCTGGGGCCGTAGTGCCCTGTGCCACCTCTCCGCTAATGGTCCCCGTCTCGGAAAATGAAATGCAAAAACGAAACATTTGGAAGACCGCAAAATAAATAAATAACTAGCATAAACAAAACATATTTAAAGCGTACTCTCACGCGTAATTGTTCATTTACCACCAGCACAGTGACTCAGACGCCCCGTGGGGATCACGTTGTCTCATTTATGGCGGAATAATCACCTGGAAATCATTCTGTGAGTTTGCCAAAGGGCACCGCCGGCTTATTTATTTATTTAACTTCTCTTTCCTCGTCTCCCCTAACGAGTGGCCATGGCGTGTGGCAGCTGTGATGGTCCTGGCGTCTCGTGCCCCCCTCCCCCGCTCTCCGTAGCCCCCCCCCGCTCTCTGTAGCCCCCCCCCCCGCATTCCATAGCCCCCCCCGCTCTCTGTAGCCCCCCCCCGCACTCCATAGCCCCCCTTCCCCCGAAGGCGTTTGGACGGCGAGGTCCGTGGCCGCGTCTCGTCACGCCAGCGACGCGACGAGGCAAAGCCACGCAGGCGAAACACATTGCGGAGATAAATAAACAATTGTCAGAGCCTGTTGTTGGTGTTGTTGTCTATTGCGTGCGGTCGGGGTTGCCACCATGTCCGAGTCTAACCCAGACAGCTTTGCGTTCGGGTGGCAGGAATTGAATTGTGCCGACATCTGGTAGCGCTGTTGCTGTTGTTCAACTCCATCGCGTGGTACTGTGGTGTCCTTGACTGCAGACCGCGTGCCGACTGAGAGCGCACGTCCCTGTTTGGTCTGCAGTGGAGACGTCGTCTGCACGCGCAGCTCTCAAACAGATCAACAGGGCGAATTACAGAATTAAACACACATTTTAAAAGATTGCGCAATCAAATGTTGGACTGCAGTTGAGTGCCACGCATGACTCGTAGTAACGTGACATACATACCTTAGAAGATATCCCCGGCTTAATTAAATGTACAAGGACTGTCAGAAAATTCCACACAGCAGCACTCAATCGTGAGCCGTGGTCGGCGTTGTGCTGTATAATTTGGTTGAGAGATAATGGGCAAGTTGGTAAAATACCCGAGATTTACCACGACTCTCCCTGCCACTTAAACGTGATTGTTATTTATTAGAATTCCACATCCTAAGCCGTCCCATAAACGCGTAACGTGCAGCCTGCATGCGATGAATAATCGTAATGTTACACGGACGTTTTTCAAAAGGATATTCAGCAATCACCATATATACACGTGGCGGAGAGTATTTGAGACTTGTTTACAGCCATTTGTCAATCCACTGTTGAATAATAATGCTACAAATCTTTGTTTTATAAAAAAATATAAACTCTTTTTTTATTTTACCAGATAAGGCCCACTGAGCTATAGCTCTTTTTTCAGAAGCGACCTGGCCACAAGCGATTGCTCGACGCAGTGGATCATCATCATCATCACGTGGACATTAATAGCAGCCAAACACTCCAAACGCGCATTTCTAGAGGTGGATTTAAAAACCGGAGGACCCGGGGCAAAATCCACGGGGAGAGAGACACGCAAACTCCGAATATACAGCAGCAGGCGTCAGAATCCACGACCTCCTGTAACCAGGCGAGGTAGTTAACATCTCGCTGCCGAGTCAACTTGTAATGCGTGGCATCAGTGTTCGCTCGCTCTCGTGGAGAGTGAACAACTCGGGGCACCAGGAACCACGGGCAAAACGCGAAGGCAGCCGCGCGATCAGCCGGCGCCAACAATTGCCCAAGCTCTGCGGCCCTCTCTATATGAAGGTGTTCTCGGCCAATTAATGGGCGTTTACGCGTGGGAGCAAACCGGAGCACCAGGAGACAAACCCACGCGTGCGAGGGGGGAAACACTCGATCCCATTCGGACGGAACAGGTGGAGTCCACACTTTTTGCTGTGCCGACTTCTCGTAACAGAGCCAGGGCACGGCTCCTCCTCGACGCTCCAGGGAAAGGGAGTTTCACAGCCCGTCTGTGTGCGATTCACCAACCCCTCGCTTCTGCTGCCTCCACGCCGCTCGATCACAGGCAGCAGTAACGTGCAGCGTTGCCACAGAGCACGCGGCTGATGGCCTTTAGAGGATACGTTTGGTCGTGCGAGCTCATTTCACCGCCCTTCATCGTGCCGGTGAGTGTGGGTTGGTAATCTGTGGGAAGGAGGATGGGCGGAGCAGGATCGATTCAGATTCTACTTGCCACTGGTGTTTTCGCCCGAACCGGAGGAATGAACTCGGCTCACTGGGTTCATAGTGTGGTGTGCTTACGGCTGCGCAAACGCTCGCCCTAGGTATAGTATAAAATGCATACAATCTCAATGTATTCGTGCAGACTCTTGAGCCAAGTTCTGTTAGCGAGCGCCTATTAAGGCGCGTACACATGTGTGGTGTAAGCATCATCGGCACTACGTGCGGTTGTTCTTGCCCGTTCAGGGTTCATCTTGACACACTGCACCAGGTGTGTGCGCGTTTCAGGTTGAGTTAACCTAGGGAACGCTCGGGACAGGTTCAGAGAGTGATAGTCGCGTTGTAGGCCTAATGAAAAAGTAAAACTCAAAACTGCACTGAAGTCAGGAAAAATATATAAATTAGGTGACGTTTCAGGTACTGACCCTCCTTCTTGGAAGACCTTCATCCAGCAGTGGATTGACCACAGACGATCAGAGAAACGATCACACAATAACGCATACACACTGGACCAACACGCGCGAACACTGCGCTAACGCGGTATTTAATTGCGTAAACCTTGCCCACGTGAACACTGCGAGGGACTCTCGTGCCAACTTTGAAGGCGGCGCAGCCATCTGAAGCCGCAACACCTGCAGGCGAGTAGCGCGGAGAACGGTGGCCGCCGCCGTTGATGTTCTGCCGGGCGTTATTTCTCCTTGCGATACGGATCACAGCCATTCCCCGCACGCCTTAATGAGCAGGGGCCAATTGGCGGCCAGGTTGCCGGCAGAGACGCAAGGTCACACCCCCAAAACGCAAACCTCGATAATGGCAGCGTGCAGATTTAGATTTTTGTGTGGGGGTTTTTTTTCCCCCATGCGAAAAAAAAGCGACGTCTTTGCCGGTGTTGACACCAGAGGCGTTGTCTCTGCCACCGCCGCGCCTTTTGCCGTCACTTCCTTCTGCTCGATTTGCGGTTGCCATCCCCGGAGAAAAGGTCGCTCCCTCCCTTCCTTTCCCTCTCTGGCTGTCGGTCTCCTCCAGAGCTCCGGTGATTGAGCCGAACAGTCGGCAAAAGATCATCATCGCCCGCTCTCTTTCGAGTCGGGATTCCCAGAGGAGCCCCTTTAAAAATCGTGGCCGCCCACTGTCGACGCGAAGACTGGAAACCCCCCAGTAAGCCATGCCCGGCGCCACGCATCTGAGGACGCCAGAGATGGCACGAAGCTCCGTCCATCACCGCACGTCCAGCGGCACACGTGGAGACGGAGCTGACGTTGTTACTTGCCCGTCTGCTTTCGAGTCATCCGATGATGAGTCGAGTCGCCGAACCCATGGCTTGCCATGGGACCGTCAAGACGGCGGACCCTGGTCGAGACCAACGACGGAATGGCAGCCAAAGGAGTGACCACTGCCAAGTCACGTCCAACGCGGAGACGGGGCGCGTGAGAATCAATTCGTGGTCCCAAGCGACAGAGGAGTGGTTCTTAACCCGGGGTGCACGCACACCCTGGGGTTGCGAGATGCCCTTTCTGGGGGTGCGAGACGCGGCCAGGTTTTTTTTAGAAGGTAAATAATCGAAAACACAAAGTAATCACGGGCACGTTCGTAATAACGGCTTTGTTTCATCAAACCCCGATGCATTTATTCACATTATTATTTTTTTTAAAAATATTACGATTTAGAAACCAAAGGGGTGCAAGGCTGCAGTAAAATGTGAAGAGCCGCCGGCTCACGTGGTCCCATGGCCCTGCCTCTGGGCCTCTCCTTGGCGTGCCGACCTCTGGCTGCGTGCCGCGCCTGGCTGAGTGAGGTGTCCTCCTTCAGCACCGCACGCGTGGCCTCGTCGCCCCGACGACGTTCACGAATCTTCTCTGCAGCGTTCCAAGTAATTAAACTTGCAGCGCTCAAGTGAATTCTCGACTTGAGAACGCGAGCGTTAGTCTGCTACCTGGAACACATCGTTAATTTCAGACTCTCCAGCAATGTGTTGCTATCAAGAGAAAGATTCCCCGATATGCGGAGGCAAATTACTGATAACAATTCAATTACAGATATCAAGAGAGCACGGCAGAACCCTAATGCCGATAGGGAATTAAAAACACTTCTCGGTAGGTGAAACTTAATTAGCAGCTAAAATATGTGTTTTCTTAAATCCACCGCTATTATAAACTATTTGTTTTCTTGAATGAAATTACATATTTATCAATGTCGTGCATTCATATCAATCGACATCCACTTCAGCTTCACTCATCAACTGTATTAAATCTTCATGGAATATTTTTGTAAAAATGTAAAGATAATGCACTGATCCAATGGTAGTCATGTATATATATTCTGTTTTTACGCATTATGGAAATACGTTCAGGAGCTAAATGCCAGTGGCGAGGTCTGCTGGTGGCCACGACGATAGGGCTTCAGCAGAGAGAGAGAGAGAGTTCGTGTCCGCTCTTCCTCCTCCGTTGAAGGAGCACAGATCACCACAGTGGGTTCACTACAGGGCCCATCGTTTGGGTTGGGTGGTCACAGTCGCCCAACTCTGGCTTGTCTCTAATATATCTCTACGTATCTCGACGAGGTCTCATCTCTGGATCTCTATGAGTGTGTATCTCTATGCGTCTCTATGCGGTGACTATGTGGGTCCATAGTTTGGGTTGGGTGGTCACAGTCGCCCAACTCTGGCTTGTCTCTAATAAATCTTTACGTATCTCGACGATGTCTCATCTCTAGATCTCTATGAGTGTGTATCTCTATGCGTCTCTATGCGGTGACTATGTGGGTCCATAGTTTGGGTTGGGTGGTCACAGTCGCCCAACTCTGGCTTGTCTCTAATACATCTCTACGTGTCTCGACGAGGTCTCATCTCTAGATCTCTATGAGTGTGTATCTCTATGCGTCTCTATGCGGTGACTATGTGGGTCCATAGTTTGGGTTGGGTGGTCACAGTCGACCTACGATGGCTTGTCTTTAAATTTCCATTTATTAAAGAGATCTTCGCATCATCCTGTTGATGTTCCCTTAATGTTCTGATCATTAATACGGTATATATATTTACCAATTTCATATAATAAATAATCATGCATTGTCTGGTGAGTTCAAAGTCATGCAGTGTGGGCACTGTAATGATAGCGTACATTGGACAGTGGATGTCCACTGCACAGTTGCAAAGACATCTGGCGAAAAAAACCCGTGAAGAGATAACTTGACGCGTGACGCCGCACCAAGAGATAACTTGACGCGTGTCGCGGCACCAAGAGATAACTTGACGCGTGACGCCGCACCAAGAGATAACTTGACGCGTGACGCCGCACCAAGAGATAACTTGACGCGTGACGCCGCACCAAGAGTGTCGTTCGTACGGCAGACCCTGGGACGACTGATCGACTCAGGCAAATGAATCGACACAAAATTATAATCATCGACCACTTTCGTTGTGCTCGATTGCTCAATGTCCCGCTGGGGTGGGGGGCAGGGAACAGCCTGCATCACCTCCTGTCCAGCGGCACACGTGGGAAGGGAGGTGAGACTTTTTTTTTTACATGCAACTATCTTTCTCGTGTCAACCGATTGGTCGAGTTAATCAAACGAGGTTGTCTGGAGAGTAATCTATTACAACAATAATTGGATTTCCCAGCTCTACTTCAAAGATCGGTTGAAGACGATCTCATCTGCTTAGTGGACTCTGCCTGTTCCGCCTGTATGGGGATAGAGTGTTCCCCCCTCGCATGCGTTCGTTTTCTCTGTGTGCTCTGTTTTCCTCCCGCACGTGTAACAGCAATAACAACAAAACATCATACATTGGGTGAAAACATCTTCAAATAAAAACCCAATTCAGGTAGGTTCTTGGATAATAATCATCATTTTTATTATTATTATTAAATTCGTGCACAAGTCAGTGCTTTCGAACATTTAGACTGTTGGTGGACAGCCACAGCCCGATCAACCAGACGGCCGGGCGATCGTTCGCTGCTGCTGTTACACCGTTGCTGACGTTCGTACTGATGCTGTTAGTACTGCTGCTGCTATTACCGCTGCTGCTGTTACATCGCTGCTGATGCTGTTAGTACTGCTGCTGCTGTTACTGCTGCTGCTACTGTTACCGCTGCTGATGCTGTTAGTACTGCTGCTGTTAGTACTGCTGCTGCTGCTGTTAGCGTTGCTGCTGCTGCTAGCGCTGCTGCTGTTAGCGTTGCTGCTGTTAGCGTTGCTGTTGTTAGCGCTGCTGCTACTGCTGCTTTTAACTCTGCTGCTGCTGTTAGCTTGCTGCTGCTGCTGCCGCTAACTCTGCTGCTGCTGTTAGCTCTCCTGCTGCTGCTGCCGCTAGCTCTGCTGCTGCTGCCGCTAGCTCTGCTGCTGCTGCCGCTAGCTCTGCTGCTGCCGCTAGCTCTGCTGCTGCCGCTAGCTCTGCTGCTGCCGCTAGCTCTGCTGCTGCTGCTGCCGCTAGCTCTGCTGCTGCTGCCGCTAGCTCTGCTGCTGCTGTTAGTTTGCTGCTGCTGCTGCCGCTAGCTCTGCTGCTGCTGCCGCTAGCTCTGCTGCTGCTGCCGCTAGCTCTGCTGCTGCTGCTGCCGCTAGCTCTCCTGCTGCTGCTGCCGCTAGCTCTGCTGCTGCTGCCGCTAGCTCTGCTGCTGCTGCTGCCGCTAGCTCTGCTGCTGCTGCTGCCGCTGTTTTATTTTGGACGTGGGCGGTCACACCGAGGCAGCACTCAAGAGCCGAGTGGCGCGCACGGGGCGGGGTGGGGGGAGAGAAATTTACGACGTCGATAGCGAGAGCGTGGCCCAAGGAAATACTATTCATTAGGAGACTCTGGCAGGAAAAGAATTTAAAACGAACAGAATGACTGCTGCAGCTTCCCTTCGTATTCCCAGTGCTTTATCTCGCACGGAACGGAACTTCCAGAGCGGACGGCTTGGCCGTGTCTCCTCCACGCGCTGAATAAAAGTTGGAGGGAAGCCTTGCGAGTGATATCCGTGGCGAGTTTTCCCTCCAGCTTTCGCGGGCTGTGAGAGTCGAAAGTTGCAGCTGAAGCAACATCCTTCCCCCAGCCCTGCTGCTCCCAATGGACACGTGGTGTCAATCATCGTGGTAATTAGCACGGACAGCCCGGCGATGCTCTGACACCCTGTTTGGTAGTTTGGCTGCCTTCTGGCAGTGGACTGAGACCGCGTGTCGGTAGGCTGTTGCAGTGGGCCGTTGTTTTGGTCAGTTTCTTGAAAGTTCCGGGGGGGGGGGGGGGGGTGATTGTAACATTTAATCCAGCGGTGGATTGACCATGGTTGATGGTGGTCGTGAGCGGTGGTAACGGCGGCTTGGGAGAGGCCTTCATCCAGCACCGGATCGACGAGGATCAGAAGCAGAAAATGTATTTATACGGGAGAAATCCGATGAGCTCCCTCTTCAACCGATGCTCAGTCGACCGTGGCTGACGATGATCCTGACGTCGACTCGTCAGCGATTGCGTCACTGGGTGCGCGTGCGAGTTTTTAGATATTTTTTTTTAGATCTCCCAACTCGGAAACGAAAGGGAACGAACGAAACAAAAAACTTACATTTTGATCTAAAGCTTTCGTGACTGCAGTAATTCATATTCTTAGCTCTTTCGGTAAAGTCACGTTGAAGAGAAACAATAAAATAATAAAATATATATAAAACAATAAACAAAAAAACGTCAAAAATGTTCCCGTTCGCGTGGCGTGAGTCCTCATCTGGCGCCTCCAATCCAAGAGGCTCGACATCGGCGGCTCGCGATCCCGGGGACCTCGCTACCTCGTGGCTGCGCTAAATTTGTCACGCGGCCTCCGCGATTGTTCGCGGTGTCAGGTCGCGACAACGCAGACAAAGACGGGGGGGGGGGGCGAGGGAGGGGGGGGGGGCTGGAGTTGGGGACACCACTCACGGTACCTCGCTCGGCTGCTAAGCGATTCGTGTCGAATCTCCAGCGCGGCCGCGTGTGGAACAGAAGCAGAATCCGAGTTGCCCGGCTGTGTGGTTTACGTTCCTTGATTTGTATCGCGCGTTCACACAGCCACCCACCACCCCCCCGTGCCCTCCGCCTGATTGATGCGTCGTGGGGAACACTCGAGCAGCACTCCTCCAGGATATTTTCCCACTCCCGACACGAATTATAGGCGGCCCTTGGCTGGGACTTTAATTGCGTTTTTGCTCGTCGGGTGCCGAAGGCGATAAAGGCGCAGGCCAGCAATTGCTCGCTCACACCTCTGTCGCGAGCGCAGAAACTCCACATTCCCTATGGCACGGGGTCAGTCTCCCCAAAAGGACAGCCACTGATGACTTCCCACAAAAAAAAGCGGTCTTTATTTTAATGACCCCCCCAGGAGGGTTGATGGGTTGAGTTTACGTCCGATCTGGATTTGTGGCGGAGTGTTACCGCTATTCGTCATTCTCATCATTATCCTCATCATCATCATCATTATCCTCATCATCATTATCCTCATCATCATCATCATTATCCTCATCATCATCATTATCCTCATCATCATTATCCTCATCGTCATCATTATCCTCATCATCATCATCATTATCCTCATCATCATCATTATCCTCATCATCATCATCATTATCCTCATCATCAGCCATGGTCAATCCACTGCTGGATGAAGCCCCCTCACCCCGGCCACGCAGAGTAATGTGACAACCGAGCAATTTCACAGCAGCAGATTGCACCCCGATGCCACACCATACTCTGTTAACATTTAAATAAAGTAGCTTTTAAATTTGTTTACAATTTAATTCATGCACAATCCCAAGTGAAAGATCGTGTTGAAATAAATGTGAAAAAGTACAGAGAATCGTAAAAAAAAATGCAACATTTCATTGCGTATGTCGAGTGTGTGTTGGTAACTCCGTTGTCTTGATTGCTCGATGAGATGTGTTGTGGCAGTGTGACGTGGACACGTGAGACCAGGCACAAGCTGTGCCTAACTACAAACACTATTCACTGTTGCACCGTCAATGAGTGTAGCGTGAACTCTGTTTAATGTGAAATACATTGCCGTGACCTTATCTGCAAATAGAACGACGAAAAAAATGGAAAACTTCTCATTTTTACGAAAACTAGTAAAATGTCAATTGTCTGGAAAAAAAAAGTATACTTTAAAAAAAAAAAGAACAGCTGTCTAGGCATTCTCCCATGAAACATCATTCCTGGACAACAAAAAAAAACTTCTTCTAAAGAATAAAGTTCATTGCTTTTTTTTTACTGCGGCTATTAGGCAGCAACTAGTGTTGTCGTGATATCAATTGTTTTGTTTTACGGTGCGGCGATGCCGAAGGGCATTCGCCGACTCGAGTTGCTCAACTTCCCCGTTCGAGACAAAGTCCCCAGAAGGCGCTGTGGACCGAGAGCCGCCGTGTAGAGCAGCCGAGACGATCACCTCGCCGAGAGACCACCACGCGCCTCACGAGGCCTTCGGCCCGATAGAGACAACGCCTCGTCATCACCTAGAGTCATCACCTAGAGTCATCACCTAGAGTCATCACCTAGAGTCAACACCTCGTCATCACCTAGAGCCAACACCTCGTCATCACCTAGAGCCAACACCTCGTCATCACCTAGAGCCAACACCTCGTCATCACCTAGAGCCAACACCTCGTCATCACCTAGAGCCAACACCTCGTCATCACCTAGAGCCAACACCTCGTCATCACCTAGAGCCAACACCTCGTCATCACCTAGTGTCAACACCTCGTCATAACCTAGTGTCAACACCTCGTCATAACCTAGTGTCAACACCTCGTCATAACCTAGTGTCAACACCTCGTCATAACCTAGTGTCAACACCTCGTCATAACCTAGTGTCAACACCTCGTCATAACCTAGTGTCAACACCTCGTCATAACCTAGTGTCAACACCTCGTCATAACCTAGTGTCAACACCTCGTCATCACCTAGAGCCAACACCTCGTCATCACCAAGAGTCAACACCTCGTCATCACCTCGAGTCAACAACTCGTCATAACCTAGTGTCAACACCTCGTCATCACCTAGAGCCAACACCTCGTCATCACCAAGAGTCAACACCTCGTCATCACCTAGAGTCAACACCTCGTCATCACCTAGAGCCAACACCTCGTCATCACCTGGAGCCAACACCTCGTCAACACCTCTAGCCAACACCTCGTCGTCATCTCTAGCCAACACCTCGTCATCATCTCTAGCCAACACCTCGTCCTCACCTCTAGCCAACACCTCGTCATCATCTCTAGCCAACACCTCGTCAACACCTCTAGCCAACACCTCGTCATCATCTCTAGCCAACACCTCGCCATCACCTCAAGCCAACACCTCGTCATCACCTAGAGTCATCACCTCGTCATCACCTCGTCATCACCTAGAGCCAACACCTCGTCATCACCTAGAGCCAACACCTCGTCATCACCTAGAATCATCACCTCGTTATCACCTCTAGCCAACACCTCGTCATCACCTAGAGCCAACACCTCGTCAACACCTCTAGCCAACACCTCGTCATCACCTCGAGCCAACACCTCGTCATCACCTCGTCATCACGTCGAGCCAACCCAGGCACAGGCGACTCGCGAGGCGGTGTCGGGGTCACTCCCGTCCAGGGGTCGTGCCTCGCTGGAATCTCGCGCCACGAGTGCTGCCAAGGAGGTTCGCAACCTCACACGCGGGAGACGTTTAAAGCTCAGCAGGAGCGGGGGGGGCGAGCTTTGTAAATAAACTCCCGGGGCGACGTCGCCCGCCCGCACGTTCCCTGGCTGCAGAGGAGCGCGCGATTGATGCCGGGTGAGAAACTCAACGATGGACGATTTGACGATTTGATGGGCCCCGTGCTGGGAATCGCAAAGGGCCCCGATCGGGTGCCGTTCCCCCCTGTGCACAAACCCACGTACATCACCCCCCCCCCCCTCCAAACTTACCCCTGGAATAATGGAATGACCCAAATTAAATGCCGCACAAACGCAGCCACGTGCATTGCCACAACGCAGCGTTAAGTTCAGATTGTTCAACGTCGCGCTGATCTCGGGCTAAATCCCAAGTTGCGTTCTGCGATTGCTTTACGAGAGTCCTCATTTCAAGGCCTGTTCTCACGTATAGCCGTCGTCAGCTACGATCTATCCACTGCTAGATAAAGTCATCGCCAAGCAGCTAGCTGCATGTCGAGCAGTCAAGCCAATGCAGCGACCCATCTATAGCCGGATCGCACGAGGCCCACGTCTGGGGTGGTTGCCTGCCACTCCGCCACTGACCCACCAGGCCATCTACCCAGTCCCACTTTGATTCACTTTCAATTTGATGTCCCTAACGTTGCGCACGTTCCCCAAACCAAGCGTTCGCCTTTCCGTGTCTCTTTTCCCCTCTCTCTCTCCTGCTTAAGGCGCGGCTCAGGCTGGAGCACTCGAACGCTGGGGAGCCGGACAAGCCCCTCTCTGTACCAGCGTGGACGGCACCCTCCACGTGTTCACCTTCTGACGCGCTCGCTCGTCACCGTGACGTGCGCGATGACCACCACCACCACCACCACGTGACTTTGCTTTCGTGTTGTGCGCGGTGCATTCAGCGCCACAGTGCGTGGATTTATTGCGAGTATTTGTGTTGCTGGTGACTTTGTGTGTATTTGTGTTGCCGGTGACTTTGTGTATTTGTGTTGCTGGTGACTTTGTGTGTTTCATATCGGAATCGCCTCCAGTGCTGTTGCTGCTGGCGGCAATAAAAGTTGTTTGAGAGTCAAAAGTCTCTCGTTCCAAGCGTAAAACTCCACGCGTGTTCCCTTCTGTCCCCTTCACGTAGAATAAGCGCTCGTGTCCTGCGAGCTCCGTCGCGTTACGAAGGTCGCGTGCCCTCGAGCGCGACGCGAGTCTCGAACCGAGACCGGCGCCGGACACCATCGGCGACGTCGAAACGAGAGACGCGCGTGCAATGGTGCGCTGTGAACTCGTGCTGTCGTTGTTGTTGTTGTTGACATTGTTGTTGTTGACATTGTTGTTGTTGACATTGTTGTTGTTGACATTGTTGTTGTTGTTGACATTGTTGTTGTTGACATTGTTGTTGTTGACATTGTTGTTGACATTGTTGTTGACATTGTTGTTGTTGACATTGTTGTTATTGTTGTTGTTGACATTGTTGTTGTTGACATTGTTGTTGTTGACATTGTTGCTGTTGTTGACATTGTTTTTGACGTTGTTGTTGTCGTCGTTGTTGTTGACATTGTTGTTGTTGACATTGTTGTTGACATTGTTGTTGACATTGTTGTTGACGTTGTTGTTGACATTGTTGTTGTTGACATTGTTGTTGACATTGTTGTCGTTGTTGACATTGTTGTTGTTGACATTGTTGTTGTTGACATTGTTGTTGACATTGTTGTTGTTGACATTGTTGTTAACATTGTTGTTGACATTGTTGTTAACATTGTTGTTGACATTGTTGTTGACATTGTTGTTGTTGTTGACATTGTTGTCGTTGTTGACATTGTTGTTGTTGACATTGTTGTTGTTGTTGTTGACATTGTTGTTGTTGTTGTTGTGAACGAATCACATTTGTCTCGCTGCCCGAACGGGACTGCGGCGCGGTCGCCTCCACTCATGGCCCTTGCACTCAACGGGGGGGGGGGGGGGGACATTCCACGTTGGTATGGCAGGGATAAGTCTTGTCTGCAACGCAAGCTCTGCTTGACTTCTACAGAGTAGCAGTGCTCACTTCATCAGCGCTGCAATCCTCCGACTGTGAGGGGAGCTCCTTACCCAGAATTACACCGGCCCATAACCTCCCGTCCAGCGGCACACGTGTGATCAGAGGTGAGACTATTTTCGTGTAATCTAATGAGTCGAGTTATGGAACGGATTTAAGTGTTTCCTTCGCTTTGTGGGGTAGTAGGAACACAAAGCGACACCACTCGAGACGGCAGCCTGCCGAGCAGCACGGAGTACACACACAGTACACACACAGTACACACAGTACACACAGAGTTCACACACAGTACACACACAGTACACACACAGTACACACACAGTACACACAGTACACACACAGTACACACAGTACACACACAGTACACACAGTACACACAGTACACACACAGTACGCACAGTACACACACAGTACACATACAGTACACACAGTACACACAGTACACACACAGTACACACAGTACACACAGTACACACACAGTACACACACAGTACACACAGTACACACACAGTACACACACAGTACACATACAGTACACACACAGTACACACACAGTACACACACAGTACACACAGTACACACACAGTACACACAGCACACACACAGTACACACAGTACACACAGTACACACACAGTACACACACAGTACACACAGAACACACACAGTACACACACAGTACACACAGTACACACACAGTACACACACAGTACACACAGTACACACACAGTACACACACAGTACACACACAGTACACACATTACACACACAGTACACACACAGTACACACAGTACACACACACAGTACGCACAGTACACACAGTATACACACAGTACACACAGTACACACACAGTACACACACAGTACACACAGTACACACAGTACACACACAGTACACACACAGTACACACAGTACACACACAGTACACACACAGTACACACACAGTACACACAGTACACACACAGTACACACAGTACGCACACAGTACACACACAGTACACACACAGTATGCACAGTACGCACAGTACACACAGTACACACACAGTACACACAGTACACACAGTACACACACAGTACACACAGTACACACACAGTACACACACAGTACACACAGTACACACACAGTACACACACAGTACACACAGTACACACACAGTACACACACAGTACACACACAGTACACACAGTACACACACAGTACACACACAGTACACACAGTACACACACAGTACACACACAGTACACACAGTACACACAGTACACACACAGTACACACAGTACACACACAGTACACACAGTACACACACAGTACACACACAGTACACACAGTACACACACAGTACACACAGTACACACACAGTACACACAGTACACACACAGTACACACACAGTACACACACAGTACACACACACAGTACGCACAGTACACACAGTACACACACAGTACACACAGTACACACACAGTACACACAGTACACACAGTACACACACAGTACACACAGTACACACAGTACACACACAGTACACACAGTACACACACAGTACACACACAGTACACACAGTACACACACAGTACACACAGTACACACACAGTACACACACAGTACACACACAGTACACACAGTACACACACAGTACACACACAGTACACACAGTACACACACAGTACACACACAGTACACACAGTACACACACAGTACACACAGTACACACAGGACGCACACAGTACACACACAGTACACACACAGTACGCACAGTACACACAGTACACACAGTACACACACAGTACACACACAGCACACACAGTACACACGGTACACACACAGTACACACAGTACACACACAGTACACACACAGTACACACACAGTACACACAGTACACACACAGTACACACACAGTACACACAGTACACACACAGTACACACACAGTACACCCACAGTACACACACAGTACACACACAGTACACACACAGTACACACAGTACACACACAGTACACACATACTATACACAGTACACACACCGTACACACACAGTACACACAGTACACACAGTACGCACAGTACACACACAGTACACACACAGTACACACAGTACACACACTGTACACACATACTATACACAGTACACACACCGTACACACACAGTACACACAGTACACACAGTACGCACAGTACACACACAGTACACACACAGTACACACAGTACACACGGTACACACACAGTACACACAGTACACACACAGTACACACACAGTACACACAGTACACACACAGTACGCACAGTACACACACAGTACACACAGCACAGATATAGTATACACACAGTACACACACATTACACACAGTACATACATAGTAAAAACATTCCACACACAGTACACACACCGTACATATACAGTACTCACAGTACACACATAATACACATAGTACATACACACAGTACATACACACAGTACACAACGTTGCCCGACGTCCCACCGCACAAACCGAGCCCGTGTAGAGCGAGGGAAACGTGTCTTGTACTTGGATAATCGGAGGTCCCAGATCCCTAGCCGGGCAATTTCTATGAACGTAGCCTGGGCCTTCTCCACGTGGGCTCTCAGCCGAGCAACACCAGCACGAGACTAAAGAACACCAAATCAATTTTAAAGACTCCCAAATACAACTGTCGGCAGTGGCAGAACACGCGTGCCAACAAGGACACTCCATTGAGTTTGGTAATGTTGAAGTTCTGTGAAAAACTAGCTACTGCTGGCCAAGACTAATTAGATAATCTAGCGAAATTGAGAGGCGTCAAAATAATGTTAACCGTTCGGATAGCTACAGGCTTAGTGCTGCTTGGAAGCGAATCTCCAACACACCGGTTAGTGCTGTACTAGTACACTACACTATACACTACACTACTATACACTACACTACTACACACTACCCACTAGTGCTGTACTAGTGACGAATTGGCACGTTCTGTTTACGTGACAAACCTTACTAGTTGGCTGTGTCGGGTGGTGGCGGGTTTAACGACACAACATTTATAGAATCACGTGATCTAACCCCAACAACAACAAAACCTAGATTATAGAACAGGGCCGTCCATTGAGGGGTGGGGGGGGGGGGGGGTGTGGGGCCCGGGAGGAACCCACCGTGCCCCCCCCCCTCCACTCCTTCAAACTAAACCGGAAGTGTCACATTTGTGTTCTATCTGTATCATATCTTTCACCGTGACGTCGAAGCGCCCCCACCCCCCCAAGCGCGGGGCCCGAGGCGGTCCCTGCGTACACCACAGGAACGGCTCTGGTGCCGGCCACGTCGTCACCCGCTCCGCACGTGCCTTGCCGTGCCAGCCAGCGCTCTTCATAAGCGTCGGCCAGCCCAACTTCTCCTACAGCCCGTCAGGCTAAGGAGGCGATCTTATTGAAAGTCACACGGAGACCTCGCCGATGAACTTCAAACCCTGCCGAGAAAAATACTTGAATGCCCGAGTCCGCGTGAACATAGCAGCAATAAAAATGTTTTAATAAGATTTAAATCAACGTGATACTTTTCAGAGCAATACGAAATAAGCCTGCGAAATAATTGAAATTTATACATCGGCGCATAGAAATGAATGTGGGTGCTGTAACCCAATATATGTATAGGCGCGAAAGATATTTCTTAGAAATTGTAATACGATTCCCCTTATGTCATACAAAGAGATACGCGGTTATTTTCAGTCTATATTATGCCTACGAGCTGCCACTGGCGAGCCGTGCGTGGTTTTAACACACAGGCACACACGGCCACTGCTGCCCGACTGGCTGTTGAGAACACATCACGCTCGAGTGCGTACGTGCGTGCGGAATCTAAATCCCGAAGAAATCAGGCAATGCGCGTCAGAAGAAGATTTGTTTATTTCATTCCTTTGTTTTGTTTTTTTCTCGCGATGAGAGTCGTGGTGCTGGCGAGGATTCCTCGAGGCATTGCCGGCACACAACGGCGCCAAACAAAGGCCTCGACTGGTAAAACGAAAATCGCTGAAAGAAACACGTGGAGTGATGTGCTGCAAGGTTTAATCACAGGGCACTCTGGGAAAATGACCAACTCCCCTGGACGTGTCACGACACCTTGCGCCGTTGTTGGTCGTTTCGTTATCTGTGCACGAGTCACGAGTGTGCTGAACGAGACCAAATACACCTTGAGTCAGGCTCATCTCAACACTGGTTGCTCCGCCCGTGGTCCTGAACTAGCAACGCAAATTCCGCATTACTACTGCGGTGGGACAATCGCTGTTGTCTACCCAATCAGGGGCGCAGCCTCACCACGTGGTGACCATTCGATGGTGATGATGATGATGACGACGGTGATGATGATGACGATGATGATGACGATGGTGATGATGATAATGACGATGGTGATGATGGTGATGATAACGGTGTTGATGATGATATGAGCATAGGCAGGATTTGAAATCAAGGCTCCACAATTAGGAGATCTGCTTATCTAAAGACCAGGGTTGCTACTCACTATATATTGTAAAGCTTTAGCCGATAAATATTCACGTGCATATATCTGAAAAAACATGCGTCGGTGTGATTGGTAGCAAAAATAAAATGTAACGTAACATTTCAAAGTGAATGTCTTAGGCTTAGCGGAAATAATTTCCATCGTTTAATTTTCCCTCATCACTCTGTGGGCCGCGTATCCCAGCTTAGTGGAAAGACCGCAACTCGGAAAAGAACGGAAAAGAACGGAAAAGAACGGAAAAGAACGGTGTTCCACCTCCCTATCACTGGTGCTGCTGCTGGGCAGAATCAAACCATGCAAAGGCATTACAAATGTTGAGCCGCACCACAAATCAGCTCGAACCTAGATCCCCGCAACGATACAAGAGCCCATCACTCTCGCCCTGTAATTCTATTAACATCACAGCAACGCCAGTGCGCCTTTAACGTTCATTATTTCACACAATTGCGATACAATTACGCTGTCCATCGGTCGATGTCTGTGGGTTTGTGGTCACGTAGCGCACCCGAAATTAATTTCTGCTTAGAGGCCCCCCCAACCGCCCCCCCCAAACCGCCCCCCCAGTGCCCCCCCCTCACCCTGCTGCCCCCCCCAGACTGTCACCCGCTATCCGTGATCATTTACGGCAGAGTGGAGTTCACGCGGAGTCACTGCAGCTCTGATACTTGAGATGCGATATTGAACATCGGCTGTATGAACTAATATTCGCTCGAAGCAATCCATTTACTTGTAAGAATTCATCTTTGGAATAGCAATCGTATCAAGGGTAGAAGTCGCTGTTTCATGACCAATTTATTTTCGCAGATGTCGAGGATGAAATTTATGACGCTGGTAGTGTTGTGGGTGGTGTTCGTGCTGAAGACTTCGTGAAGCCGGGAGATTGATGACCAAGACTGCGAATCTTGAATTGAACAAATGAAGTGACGCAATCAGAATAATAACAATTGCAGCCATCAAATGAACATCAGATGACATATCAGATGCAAACAAATACGACTAATGTGTTGCTATTCGTGTAAAAAATAACTTGTTCATTCTATTGTCGATATTTAAAGGAAGTTCTTTGCCTGCATACTTCTTGATCACATTCACCTATTTTTGCCCAGGTCTCCGTTGAAAAAAAACCCCATCGGAGTGTACACCAATAAGCTCTTTGCTTAGTTAAATACAATTATTCGCCAATCGGTTTGGTGCGAGACGTGGTCGTGCAGTGGCGAGCAATGAAGTGAACCACTGCTGGATTCGCCCCACTCACAAACCGGCATGCCATGCTGGTGGGGAGGCCTTCATCCAGCGGTGGATTCACGTCTATGGTTTGTAAGTTGTTATTAGAGTTCTATTCATTTCATTTACGGAGCTGCCATGATGCAATGGCCGGCCTCATTATCTTGCTGCCACTCACGCGCCGTCATCGTTATAAATAACGACGTCATCGTTATAAATAACGATGACGGCGTTATAAATAACGATGAAGCGTCGCTGTTTGACTCGTCGCTAAAGCACATCACCGCAGGGCGGGGTTTGCCATTGTTTTAGTGATTGAGAGGGGAATGATGCCGTGGTTGGACGGTTTAGCAACGCCCGACGCGTCGACGCCGCGCGTTTTTATTAAAATCCTCGCCGCCTCTGTCCGCCGAGCGGTGTCAGCGGGTGCACGGGCGCCGCAGTCAGTCGCCTGTGGTGGGGTCAAGTGTTGCTGCTCTCGCCTCTTTGCGTGGAAGAGTAGGCCAAGTGACGCTCTAGAGGGGCTCTCTGGAGCTTCCTCTAGCGGAGGCCTTTGTGCCAGCAGTGGCGTGAGCGAGACATTGCAGGGCTGCGCCTTTACCCCTGTAACTTACAATGCATTGAAATGGCACCTGCACTACGTCTTTTATATCTCGCATCCTAATCACGAAAACTCAACACATTCGTCAAGAACACTGTGGTATTAAAAGAAAATAAATATAGTGACGTTTTGGGCAATGGCCCTTCTTCATAGCACATGGATCCATCATCCTTAATCATCAGCTGTAATTTCACACCGGCCTAACGCAATCATAACACGCCCACATTCTTGCAATTCTCATGCTCACGGCAAAAAAAAAGAAGAATCATGTTCAAGGGGTAATTTTAAATAACGAGTTTCAAAACCGAGCGGGAGTATTCTATATATGGTGTATATATGCTTTGTATGTATGGTGCATATTTGTATGGTGAGCGGTAGTGTAGCGGCTAGCGCGCTGTGCTATAAACCCGGTGACCCGGGTTCGATTCCCGGTCACCACGGCCAACACCATTGACGATTGTCTGAACCGGTCCTGGGCCTCCCCTAGGTGGACTCAGCCTCAAATGAGTACCTGGTGCGGTGTGTAAACATCGCCACTGGGGAGACAAAGGCGGTCGGGCGTGGTGCTGGCCACCCAGTCTGTACGGGGGATCTTTGTGTATGTGTGTATATATGTGTATGTATGTATATGTGTGGTACAGATACAATGGGAGGCTGATTGATGCCCGGGTGCAGTCAAGGAATGGCTCCCTATTGCTCAACCACGTTATGTATGCCGATGATCTGGTAATTGCTGCTCACTCAGAGGAGGAGTTGGAGGAGCTGCTGCTGAACCTGGAGTTTGCCACTAAGAGGTGGGGCCTTACCATCAGCCCCACCAAAACTAAGCACCTGCCTGGGTATTTTGTACCATGGGACACTCCACCTCCACAGTTGAGAGAGTGGAGAGTTTCCCATACCTGGGCAGTGTGCTCCGGTTTAACAGCAGAGGTCTCACTCCGTATCAGTCGAGCGGCATTATCTTTTAATCGGTTGCGTTACGCTGTGTGGAAGCTACCTGGTCTGTCGCTCCGCACTAAGCTTCAGGTCGTCTCGGCCACGGTCATTCCCTCCCTTCTCTACGCTTGCGAAACGTGGACCCCCTTAATGGAACATCTTCGCCGGTTAGAAACATTTAGGCTGGCCTGCCTACGATCCATCCTGGGTTTAACCAGGCTGGATTGTGTGTGGAGCTCACAAATACTTGAAAGGTCTGTACAAAGTTCTATCGGTGAGCTCCTCCGGCAGGCAAGGCTGCGTTGGCTGGGCCATGTAGCCCGCATGTCCAGCCACCGCATGCCGAAACAGCTTTTGTTCGGCCGGATCGAGGGGGCTAAACGGGTGCGGCACGGGCTAGAGAAGAGATGGAGTGATGTGGTACAGGAGGATGTGGAGCTGAGTGGACTTGCCGATGACTGGTACCAGCGGTGTCAAGATCGGCCTCTGTGGAGGAGGCTCGGGAAGGACGCTACAGGGCAGTGCCAGGCTAGGTGCACTGCGAGGCTACTTGGCAGTTGGAGGCAGTCGCCCTCCAACAACAACGGAGGACGGAGGAGCGACGCTCACAACAACGAGCGGAGCGCCGGGTGGCTAAAGCACAGCAAGTTGGCACAGTAGGGGGCACAGGTGGTGTATCAGCCAGTTATCTCAGTCGTCTCAGTCAGTCGACCCGTGGCACTTGGGTCTGCCCCGTGACCTCATGCCAGCGGGCGTTCGACACTTTACGTGGCTTCAAGGTGCACATAGCCTGGCACAAGCGTCGTGGTGGCGTTTGTTGTTGTTGTTGTGTGTGTGTGTATATATGTGTGTGTGTATATATGTGTGTGTGTATGTGTGTATATGTGTGTGTGTCTGTCTCCCAAGAAGATGAATGGAGAGACGCGACCGGCTGCTGTTTAGAATCGCGCGTGGCCGCGAGGCAGGGCAGCTCCCCCGGGGGGGGGGGGGGGCGCCTGTAGCGAGGGGGGCTCTGCCCCCCCCCGCCCGCCACATCCCCCCACCCCCCCCCCCCCCGACGTCGGCGTACACGCGAGGGCGGCCGCGAAGCAGAGTGCTGGCGGGCGACAGCCATTAGCGGTGGCTGACAAACGACACGTGGCCTGCCAGAGCGTCTCAGACGGACCGCTCCCTGCCGGCGACGGTGGTGCTCGCTGCGGCTCTGCCGGTGGCGCTTTGCTGGAGCGTGGGCGAGCACCCTCGTGTGAGTGGGGGGCGGTAAGGTGCTCGCAAACAGCACTTGCCCCGACAGTCTGTTATGGCTGTACGGGGGATCTTTGTCTTTGTGGGGAGCGGTGGCGTAGCGGTTAGCGCGCTGCCCTACGAACCCGGCGACCCGAGTTCGATTCCCGCTCACGGCCAACACCAGTGACGATTATCTCGACAGATCATGATCCTCCCTTAGGTCGACTCAGCCTTAAATGAGTACCTGGTGCGGTGGATAAAAACATTGCCACTGGGGAGACAAAGGCGGTCGGGCGTGGTGCTGGCCACCCACCCCCTCATGTACCGTTCCGGCCTTCATAGGTGCTCGCTAACAGCACTTGCCCCTACAGTCTTTTAAGGCTATACGGGGGCTCTTTGTCTTTGTGTGTATGTGTTAATGCTGTTGAACCAGGTGCGAGCAGAACAGACACACGAATCTCGCTGACAATCGTCGCCTGGGCCATGAGTCTGCATGAGTCTTTATTTGCGGTGTACCACTGCCGATCGATTGGAGAGCGCGAATCGACCGACTTTGGAGACATTCGAACTCGTCACGGCATCTTTAACGTCCATCGGGAGCTAAGAGTACAGCGACCCACATCACCGCCCCTCTTGAGCTAATCGAGAGCGTTTTCTCTTAAATCATCTCGACTATTTTTTGTGCTTAGTTGTCCTTTCCCCGCACATCCCGATTATCGCGGTTGGCTACGTACGGTGCGAAAGAAGTTCAACATACAGTGCATAACATCTTCTACCTCTGCTTTGAGAACTCCACCGCGTGCCAGGCAGATCCTGCTGCTCGCATTCACAAGCGCCAGCCGCCACCACCGCCACTTGATCCATCCTCGTGTCCGGGGTTGTCCCACAGCGTGATGGGGAACATCTTCCCGGCCACGGTTAACATCAGTGGCGAGTTATATCGCTACCAGCCACGGGCGCCTCCTACCTCCACCACCACTGCACCAACTCGGACTGATCAACCGTGGTGAAGTATGGTCAACTGACCCCCACCACCGTGATTGACAGGTGTGTGAAGTTTTTAATCCAGCAGTGGATCGACAAAGGGTTGAACATTATTATGATTATAAATGTGTAGGCACTGGCAGCACATTTCAGTGTGTACGATGAACGCGGGCAATTCCGTGGTAACGGAATTACGGTAGCAACTCACGCATAATAGGCACAGAAATAAACGTGGAAGTTTATGTCTTGTGCCAACCTGCTGTTGTGAGAACGTTTAGGAGCTATAAAATCCCAACTTAAGTTTAGTAATTAGTCGTTTCTGTTTTCCGTCCTGTCATTTGGTTAACAGCACGAAGCATGCCCCGTATTCGTCGCTTGATTCATCGGCTCAAAGTTTCACTTCATCGCCATCAGCCACTGATCCATCCACTGCTGGGATGAAGGCCTCCCTCACGATCCGTGAGCGACGCAACGAAAGGGCCCGGCGGGCCGAGTCCATCGCTCCGTCTCTCTCGGTGGCCGGGACGCCACCAAAACCGCGCCCGCCGCTGTCACGCGCGTTTCCCTCTTGCGGTCACGGCCACGGCCACGGTGAATGTCGACAGCTGCCCCCTCCGCCGCCGTTATTCTCGACCCACGGTGGAGGGCTAGGGTGGTGGGGCATCGTTCTTCCTAGCTACCCGTGCCCTCCCCAAAGCCCCACTGGGCTTGCCTCTACCGGACTCTCGGCACCGTGTGTGACTGTGCCGTGGTTGCAGGACAACCACTCAGCTCCGAGGAGGCACTCGGCCGCTGCTGATTTTTTTATTTTGCTGCAAAGTCGAGACAGTGGCCCCATGGCGATTATTCAAAAGGTGGACCGGGGATTTAAAATAATGAAATGTAAGAGGCGAACAAGATGTAGGCAAGAGTCGGGGGGGGGGGGGGGGGGGGGAGGTTGAGAAGAGAATGCGTTCATTAAAAACAGCGTAGCAATTTTGGCCAGTTAAAAAAACCATTGTTTTAAATTCGTTCACTATTACCCGCACTGTGACATGCAGATCAGAAACGTGGACGCTCACAAAAGACAGACACGGGATTGTGTGCAAAGAAGCAATCGAGAGAGAGAGAGAGATGTATGAGTAACATTATAGTGAGATAGAAAGAAGAATATCATGGTTTCGAGAACAAGCATATATTGGATATGTAATATTAAAGAGTATAGAATATTATTATAATTAATTATGAATCCAGGATAGCCATACTAAATGTGCAAGAATGGCTCTGCTTCATTGGGCTTTTATTGAGATATGTTTTCAGGCAATTAACGTTGAGTATTTATTGTTACTATTATACAAGCGGGAGGAAACCGGAGCACCCGGAGAAAACCCACACTCTATCCCACACTCTATCCCCGTACAGATGGAAAAAGATGGGGATAACTCCACACTTGCCATTACTGTCTTCTCCTAGCGAGCCAGGGTATATGGCACCTCGATGCCTACGGGAAGGCAGTTTCACGACATCTGTGTGATGTTGCGCCACGTGTCAGCGGGTGCTGCGCATTTATAAGTTAAATAAAATAATAAATACTTCCCACGAGAATTGTGCGTTGAAAACAGTAAAGAATTGAGGAGTACGCGTATTATTCTTTCCCATCCTCAGAGGTTATATTACACATCTAGACCCTTTAACGGGAGTATGGTAATGCTCACCAAAACTGGATTAATTTCAGAAGAAAACTTCCTAAATATCAATTGGCCGACATTTCCAACTTAAAATACCAAATTATCTCGCGAGAATGTCACACTCTAAATTACCGCTCGTGCGTAAGGGCCTCCGCTAAGCGAGACCTCCTGAGAGAGCCCCCTCTAGAGAGAGTACATTTAGGCCTCATTCTCCAACGCTGACCCGGTCCCTTGGACGAGGTGGGCATACCCAAATTTCTCCTCGCCTCACGCGGCCCTGCCGATCGACAATCTGGTGAACTCATTGGAACTGCTGCGTAGACAGGGGTGGTGGGGTCATGCGGTGGGGGTGGATTTAATAAGCGTGCCCAATTGTTACAACTGCCGCGCCGGGAAATTGAACCAGGCGACACCTGGCTTGCAAAGCCACTCCGTTAATGTCGAGCTGCAGACACTACCGGCAGCTGCAGCAGCAGCAGATGCCTCCTCTAGAGGGGACGCTCATCTGTACCTCCACCTGATCGTACGTAGCCAACCGTGCTAATCGGAGGTGCGGGGGAATGACAAACTAACTAAACACAAAACGCAGTTCTAAAGAAATTAGTTTGTCAATCTAGATGACTTAAAAGTGCACGGCTCCAGTAGCTTCCTAATATCGGAAGGAAGAGCGTTCCAGACGGCCACAGAAGCACATCTGAAAGGGCAGAGGCCACTTAGCCCGTCCTCCCAAGCCTCCCGTAAATCAGGTTTGAGTCGTGGTCACAATGAAGAGGAAAAGTGACAATTTGGTATCTGTGCCCGGTCTGGGCCTCCCCATCGGTTGACGAAGCCTAAACTGAATGAGTACTTGATGCATTGTTGTCCTGAACAAAATCGTCATCATCATCATCCTCATCATCCTCATCTGAAGGGTTATGCCGTCAGTGTCAGCTGTCGCTGCGCGGCACAACGTTCGCTGAACGTGGCACCAGACAGCGAGTGGGGAGCTCGTCAGCCGCAAGGAGGCGGATATGGCTACGTGGCTTCCCAGTTAAGTAATTTGCGAGTAATTTATCAAATTTGGCAGACAAAAGTTGGCGGGGCATGCATAGCGTCGGTCTTCCCAAGCCCGGCAGTGTTCATAGACGCTCTGAGTGGTTGTAAACCGAATGGACAGTCAGTCTACGCAGGCTAAATGGAGAATATGTAAGTCTATTTACGACGCAGTGAAATATATAAATACTAAAAGAAATGTATCTTTAAAACTACTTTTTGGAATTGAACACAATTCTAAGCCGAGAGGAAATTATTCCACCACAAAATGTATACATTCCTTCTTTATGTTTAAACATAGTTTTATTTTTACAGCGAAGATACTTTTTTCAAGGGGGGGGGGTGTTTACCCTCTCCTCTTTAGAGTACGCCACGGGTGTAAGAGTTGTCACTCCCCCCGCCCCCCCCCCCAATTAGAGCGGGGGACAGCGCGGTGAGCGACCCCCCAGCCCCCACTCAGCCCACTCAGGCGTCGCACAGCGGGGGGGGGGGGGGGGGGGGGAGGCTGCCGCGCACAACGAATGCCGACTTCGTCTCCCCACCGTCTCCCCACCGCCCACGTCGCACGCACCGCCACACCAGCTGCAGCAGTCGCTCGCCGTGCTTCCTGAGAAGACCAAGGGTCGGCACTAAGGGGAGGGGGGTGTGCTGGGCCCTGCACCACCAAATGCCTTTTTGGGCCCCCCCCCCACCCAAGGTGAATCTCCTCCTTCGCGGCGAGTCACTGTGACGGTGCCCCCCCCCCCGGCCCCCCTTGACCCCCCCCCCATCCGAAGACAGCTGAAGCTGGGCCTATCCTAGACCAAGCTGAACCACGAAGCCACCGTTGGCCCACACACAAACACACAAAAACAAAGATGCCTCGTATAGCCTTGAACAGACTGTTGGGGCAAGTGCTGTTAGCGAGCGTCTACATTACGGCAGACAGACACAGACACATGCAGACAGTGGCACCAGCAAACACGGCCCACCGGAACAGGTGGCAAGGAAAAGCATCGCACACTCGGCTCTCAATTTAATGAACATTTTCTTTTGCTCGTATGAATTGCACATCTCCTGACTCACTCCCTCTCTCTCTCTCTCTCGTTCTCTCTTTCTGCCCCCACAAGCCTGCGGGCACTAGAGGAGGAATTTTAATCTGGCTGATGGATGGGGCAGCTCTATAACAGGCTTGGGCAAACGTGAGAATGGGAGAGAGAGGAGGAGGAGGGAGAGCAAGAGGGAAACAGAGGGCATTTATCATTTTAATTGAGGCTGTAAGGCATTCGGAAGCCAATGTGCGCAGATTTTATTGTTAAATTTTTCTGGGATGGCCAAGGCAGTTAATGGGTGAGGAGCTTTGGGATGGTTGTAAAAACGGAAATGGCATAGCCTTTCTAAATATATGTGTGTGTGTGTGAAAAAAATATTTCTTTGTTGGGTTTTTGTCACAGATTTTGAAATACCTTACTGGGAACAAAACTATCAATACCGCCACTCAATTGCTGTGAGTATTTCACACGCTGTCAAAGGCTGTGCCGATGGAATAGATCTGTGAAATGATACCTTGAGCAAAAGCAGAGAGTCGCTGAAAATGGAATTGGTGGCAATGCCAGTCCACTAAAGAAGCCCACATTTCGAGGCGATGTCCTCCTATTGGGACTTTAGAAGCAAAGGAGCGATGCTGAGACATTCCCAAGGCGGCCGCTACAACCAGAGGTGACTGTACGAAGCTGTTGGACACAGGAATAAACAAGCATACAACACATCATATCCACTGCTGGATGGTCTCCCCGCCAGCACCCCCTCCCTTACCCCCGCCCCCGGTCTGTCTGCTGCCGTTTGTCGCAACCGGCTCCTTCCCTAGCCGTGGTGCGCCACGGGTCAAAGGTCAAAAGGTCAAAGGTCACCTCTGAAACTTTTATGCGAGGGTCTTGAACCACGCGGCGACTATGGCGACTCGTTCGACGAGACATTCAACTCGACGCGCTGTGTCCGTGGTCGATTCCTCGGCTCTTGTATGCCCGGCAGCTGCCCTGACATGTCTTCTGCCAAACGCAGGACACCACCCCACCAAGTCACGCTGATCACCTCCAGTCCAGCGGCACGTGTGGGAACAGAGGTGAGCCCTTGCCCCCGCCCCTCCAACTATTGTTTATCGATTCGTCAAGTAATCAAACTGATCATCGGTAATCGACTACTTAGAATAATCTGAGGGCCCAGCTCCGCTTTGGTGGTGGAGGAGCGGTTAATTCAGTGGGTTAGGCACGTACGCTATCAACCCTTCCCTGCTATCGATTCCCAGCCACAGCTAACATCAGTGGCGGGTGATAGCTCAACTATTTTAATTGTCCTGGTCCCCCTGGCCGCTCCTCCCCCTCCTCAGCCCTTCAATAATCCATACTGACCAATGTGGTGAAGTATGGTCAAACACCCCCCACAACGCGGTGGAGGCCTTCATCCAGTATTGACTTGACAAAGGGCCGAAGAAAACCCATTATCTTTAAAATTATATTTAACAACATTCATTATACCATGTAACTTAATTTCTATAAAAAAAATCGACTGTCAGCTAATGTAATAACACAACAAAACACGCGTGCACACCATTGGCATGAACACCCTCCCTGTCGTCTCTCTCTGTACCCTACAAAATAAATACTTTTTTTCCCCCATCACCATTTACCACTCAACGTGTAACATCTGTGGCTTAACTACAAAACGCAGCCAGGAAGCCGCTCGGAAGCTCCCGTGTCGACGCGCCGCGGGGATTCCACCTCCCCATCTGCTCCTGCTGCTGCGAAGCGCCACGTCTTCCCGAGGTAAAAATAAATGTAAAGGTGCAGCCCTGCAATTGCGGATTCACACCACAGGCTGGTGCAATAGCCTCCGCTACTCGGAGCTTCAAGAGAGCCCCTTCTAAAGGGTGTGTGTGTGCATTGTTTTAGCCTGCTCTTCCACACTGGCCAAGATTAATTGGAAGAGGTGGCAATACCCCACAATTTACCCCCATCCATTTGTCACCTGCCGATTGACGAACGATCTAACTGGGGTGAACCCATTCACTGCATAGCTGCTGGATAGAGGAGAGGGAGAGAGAGGCGTGGAGGAGTGAATCCACAAACGTTTCCACATTCCTTCAACTGCCGCGCCAGGAAAGATGGAGCGTGACCAGCGAGGAGTCAAGTTCCGTCGGAGGCGTGGACGCTCTCGCGCGTCTCTCCGTGCGCGCCGCCAAACTCTCAACTCGCCGCGACCTCTCATCTCGGTGTTTATAGCCGGCAGGGGCTGTGCCCCCCCCCCACCCCGCGCCCCAAGCCCGAGGGCAGTGGAGAACACGGCGAGGGTGTGGATCGCTCTCCGTGTAGAGGGCGAGTCGCGGTCTGCACGCTCCGACACCACCACCCGGCGCGCGTGCACGTCTCGCCGTCTCTCTCCCCGCATTGCCGGCTCTCCGCCACTTCGAATGGTGAATAAACCAATCCTGCCGTGGGCTGCTTCGGGGGCTCACCGGAAGATGCCACCGGCGACGGCGGCGGTGGCGAGACGCGAGCGTTCGCTCGAGCGCTCGCGGTGCCGGTCGCGGTTACCGAACGGCGCGGCCGCTCCTCGCGACGGGCGCGGCGGAGTGGCGGACTCGGCACTCGGTGCCGTGCGCTTGGCGCCAGCGAGACGGTGAAGGACGTCGACGTTTGTTCCGTGTGCACGTGGACCATCGTCAACGCGTCGCATTCATTTGTTTGCACACAACAACAACAACAACATCAAACGCCATTTGCCACTAAGTGGTGGTGACGTCACCACGACGCCTGGTGCCAGGCTATGGGCACGTTGAGGCCACGTGAAGTGTGCGAACGCCCGATGGCAGGAGGTCAAGGGGCAGACCCAGCAGGTGCCACGGGTCGACTGACCGAGACGACTGAGATGAGTGGCTGATGCACCCCACCTGTGCCCCCTACTGTGTCAACCTGCTGTGCTTCAGTCACACGGCGCTCCGCTCGTTGTTCTGAGCGTCGCTCCTCCGCCCTCCGTTGTTGTTGAAGGGCGACTGCCTCCATCTGCCCAGTAGCGTCCTTCACGAGCCTCCTCCACAGAGGCCGATCTTGACACCACTGGTACCGGTCATCGGCAAGACCACTCAGCTCCACGTCCTCCAGTACCACATCACTCCATCTCTTCTCTAGCCCGTGCCACGCCCGTTTAACCCCCTCAATCCGGCCGAACAAAAGCTGTTTTGGCATGCGGTGGCTGGGCATGCGGGCTGCATGGCCCAGCCAACGCAGCCTTACCTGCCAAAGGAGCTCACCGATGGGACTTTATCCAGATCTTTCAAGAATTTGTGAGCTCCTCACACAATCCAGCCTGGTTAAACCCAGGATGGATCGTAGGCAGGCCAGCCTAAATGTCTCTAACCGGCGAAGATGTTCCATTAGGGGGGTCCACGTTTTGCAAGCGTAGAGAAGGGAGGGAATGACTGTGGCCGAGAAGACCTGTGCGGAGCGACAGACCAGGTAGCTTCCAAACAGCGTTGCGCAACCGATGAAAAGATATTGCCACTCGACTGATTCGGAGTGAGACCTCTGCTGTTAAACCGAAGCCGGTCATAAGCACAGTGCCCAGGTATGGGAAACTCTCCACTCTCTCCACAACTGCCCCATCACTAATTGGGAGTTGTGGGGGTGGAGTGTCCGATGGTACAAAATAACTAGGCAGGTGCTTAGTTTTGGTGGGGCTGATGGTAAGGCCCCACCTCTTAGTGGCAAGCTCCAGGTTCAGCAGCAGCGCCTCCAACTCCTCCTCTGAGGAGCAGCTATTACCAAATCATCGGCAGACATAACATGGTTAAGCAATAGGGAGCCATCCCTTGACCACACCCCGGCATCGATCAGCGTCCCATTGTATCTGTACCAGATGTAAATTCCTCCGGTAGAGCTATTGAAGGCTTCACGAACTACGTAGTCAAAATAGATGTTAAATAATGTGGGAGCAAGAGGACATCCCTGTCGCACCCCAAGGTGGACAGGGAACGACTCTGACTCCCGGCCACGTAGTTTAACCCGGGCCCGCTCACCATCATGAAGGTCCCTAATGATCGTGAGCAGAGGGTCAGGGACTCCGAAAGCACGAAGAGCAGCCCCGAGCCCAGGCCTACTGATGGTATCATAGGCCTTGACCAGATAAATAAAGCAGAAATGTAGGTCTTGTTGGAATTCCCTACAACTCTGCTGTAGCAGACGGACAGAAAATATGGCATCTGTGCAGGACCGCCATTTCCTGAAACCACATTGGGGCTCTGCAAGCCTCTCCTCAACATGTCTAGCAAGGCGATGTTGAATAATCCTTGCCAGGACCTTTCTCGGCACACTGTGGAGCGAGATGCCCCTGTAGTTGTTAGTCTGTGCGGTCCCTCTTCTTAAAGAGTGTGACCACCAGGGCATCCTTCCAATCCCACGGAACCCGTCCAGTGGTCCAGACTGTTGTTATGATGTCATGTAGGGCAGTCTGTGCACAAACTCCACCCTCCCTCAACATTTCGCCTCGGAGATCATCTTTGCCCGGTACCTTTCCTGGTCTCAGACTCTGGATCGCCTTCACTACTTCCTCCACAGATGGCACTTCAGCCAGCCACTCACAGGGGGTGACTTCTCCCAATATTTGAGCACTGCAGCCTCAGCAGGATCATCCCCACTTTGTCCCACGATGTTTTCCTGGCCGAGGGATTTCCCTTCCCCCAGGACCTCACAGAAATGCTCAGCAAATCTGCAAACCTGTTCCTGGGGGTCGGAGATTGGATCACCGTTCTTTCTCCTAATGATGGTAATAGGTGTGGTGCTGCAGGTTACTTTTTTGATGGAATTAAAGAGCGATTTGTGATCGCGAGCCATTGAGGCAGACTCCATCTCAGCAAACCGCGACCACCACCCATCCTTGCAGCGCCTCACGGCTCTCCGAACCTCCGAGTGAAGGCTGCGGTAAGCCTCCTCATTCTCCGACGTGGGATGTTGTAGCCGATGAGTGTGGGCCTGTCGCTTTTTCTCAACCATCCTGAACACCTCCCCTGTCAGCCAGGGTCTCTGGGGAGGTCTGCACCACGTACCCAAAGCAGCCATTGCAGCTGCATGAGTCACAGTCCGAAACCTCGCCCATTTACCCTCGACATCAGGAGGAGTGGGGGACGATGCCAACCCCAGCCGCAAGCGATGATAAAATTCTCGCTTGCAACTTTCATCAGCTAGCTGAGCCCATGCCACTATGAGTTTAAATGGGGTCCTGGGTGTACAACCATCACCACAGTGGAAGAATGGCAGGCGCATCTTACAGATGACAAGTCGACGATCAGTGGGCAAATCAGCTCCGTGGTAGGTCCTGGTGTCAAGGACATGGGCCTGAATCTGCTGTTCCGTCACTATGTAGTCCAGCAGATGGTATTGCTTGAACCCGACATGCATCCATGATGTGGTGTGGATGCGCCGATGCCGGAACAGCGTATTGGTATTTACAAGCCCATGGGCTGCACCAAAATCTAGCAGCCTCCTGCCGCTGTTATTCAGCTGATCTGGCCCATGCCTCCAATCACTCCAGACCAGGTGCCAGCATGATGACCAACTCGGGCATTGAAGTAACCGAACAAGATGACTCTATCCCGAGGGGCCACTTTAGCTAGCACCTGTGACAGGTCATAGAAGGCATCTGACTCATCGGCCTTGCCTGCATTCCTCCACCCGATGTTCATCTTCAGTGGGGGCATAAGTAACCACGGCCATCAATCCTCGCCTCTGGTTGATGGGAAGGCGAGCCCAAAGTAGGCTGGGGCTTACAGCTTCCCACACCTCACCGCCACGCTCCCATGCCCCCTTCATTCTTTAATTCAGAAGAAGAGCCACACCCTGTTGTTTGGCAGTCTTCTGCCCCGAGTAGAGGACTGTCCACCCCTCATGGTGGCAGGAGCCAGAGCCGGTCCACCGGACCTCCTGAATGCCAGAGATCCAGGCACACGCACACACACACGCACACACGCACACGCACGCACACGCACAATCGCAGCATACAAGCCACATCCGTATTCAAGCAGCAAATCAAGGGTGGTCCGTCCAGACTCTCACCCGTTCAAACTCTCACCAGTTCAGACTCTGATCAGTTCAGGCTCTCACTATTTCAGGTTCTGATCAGTTCAGGCTCTCACTATTTCAGGCTCTCACCATTTCAGACTCTGATCAGTTCAGGCTCTCACCATTTCAGACTCTGATCAGTTCAGGCTCTCACTATTTCAGGCTCTCACCATTTCAGGCTCTCACTATTTCAGACTCTCACTATTTCAGGCTCTGACCAGTTCAGGCTCTCACTATTTGAGGCTCTCACTATTTCAGGCTCTCACCATTTCAGGCTCTGATCAGTTCAGGCTCTCACTATTTCAAGCTCTCACCATTTCAGGCTCTGATCAGTTCAGGCTCTCACTATTTCAGGCTCTGATCAGTTCAGGCTCTGATCAGTTCAGGCTCTCACTATTTCAGGCTCTCACTATTTCAGGCTTTCACTATTTCAAGCTCTCACTATTTCAGGCTCTAATCAGTTCAGGCTCTCACTATTTCAGGCTCTCACTATTTCAGGCTCTCACTATTTCAGGCTCTCACCATTTCAGGCTCTGATCAGTTCAGGCTCTCACTATTTCAGGCTCTGATCAGTTCAGGCTCTCACTATTTCAGGCTCTCACCATTTCAGGCTCTGATCAGTTCAGGCTCTCACTATTTCAGGCTCTGATCAGTTCAGGCTCTCACTATTTCAGGCTTTCACTATTTCAGGCTCTGACCAGTTCAGTCGCACGAAAGACTGTGAGCTCTGGCTCCGCGCCTCTGAGTTCCCGACCGAGCAATGCGTCTGATTCGCGAAATATGCGGGCGCTATGAATTGTGTTTTTCTATTCTTCTCTTAATAATGCTGTAATCATGATAATAATCACAATATTCATCATTATTATTTTCACTTGGACGTCTCTGCAATGGGACATTGTAAAACAGTAATAACAAATGAAGCAAATTATTATTTTAATCGTGAAAACGACCATTGCTGAGTTATAATGTTCAGACGAAGAGCTGCCGTGCCGAGTCACCGCCCTGATCCGCGTCTGTTTCCGTGGCTTCGTTGGAGGGATGGCGCCTCCGTGTCACTGCGACGCGAGCACACCCGGAGTGGGAACTGTCACCATCCAGCCGAGACTCGCGTGGGGGAATTCGCAGTGGAAGCCGCTGTCTCTCTCCTCCTCCTCCTCCTCCCCATCAGTCAATCAAAGCGCCATTGAGGTCATCACAGGAAATAACGACTCATGTTGTTGGGAGCAGGGACCTGTCAATCTCATCACATTTTACCGAGGGGCCAGTTATCTGTAATCCGTCATCGTTACTCCGCTACAGTTGGCGATCAAATCGCTGTCGCCCAGGACTTTAAT
Source organism: Petromyzon marinus (assembly GCF_048934315.1). Classification (NCBI taxonomy): domain Eukaryota; kingdom Metazoa; phylum Chordata; class Hyperoartia; order Petromyzontiformes; family Petromyzontidae; genus Petromyzon; species Petromyzon marinus. The sequence goes on along the minus strand of NC_133720.1, from coordinate 1,355,000 downwards.
CACGAGGCGTGATTCCCAACTGAATAGGCAACGCCACGTCACGTGAGGATCGGCAGCAGCCAATGGGGGTAGAGTATACTGAACGTGAAATATACCAATTCGCCGTGTTTATTTAAACGAAATCAATTCAACCGTACTAGTTATCGTAACCGCGTATTGCATGCCTTTGGAATCAGGGTAAATTACTTCCACGGCCTCGAGAAATCCGTAATGAAGCGCAGATTACTGTTAAACGGTAACCGTCACACCTGTCAACCCCTTATCAGTGCCCTACCTTATTACAGAATAATCCAGACCTTATTGGTCACCCCGTGCCCCTTATAAATCTGAACGTTCATCCTACAAAGTCCCATCACAAGGGAGAAACACAATAAAATAGACAAATAAAGTTTTGCACGTATTGAAACGGCTGTAAGTCGGATGGACCTGCAAACTCAATTTCCCTGTACAAGAATACGGGGTGGCGGGGGGAGGTTAAACCGTGTGGGTTGACACGGCACGCACCGTGAACTGTGGCTAGCCAACAGAGACGGCGCCATCGTAAACCCACCGCGGCGTTGACATCAATACGAGGGCCGCATGTCACCATCGCAGCTGTGGTTTCGTTTTTATTGTGAAAGCAACAAACAGAAAATGGCTCCCTGGGGCGGTGTGGAATTCTCCTTGCCCCGGGTCGCGTGGGGCGGTCTGGCACCTCCGAGGCGCTAAAACTTGGACCGCAAACAGTTTGAGTCCAAATCGCAGGAGCGCGCTCGGCTCCCAGCGGGCCGAGTCGTCTCCAAAATAGCACAGAGCCAGTGGCGCAGCCATCGGGTGCGCAGGCGGTGCAACTGCACCGAGGTTGGGCCCTGGCGCCGGGCTGCAAGCAGGAGAGTGGGTGGGGGGCTCCGCTTCAAGCCTCGCACCAGAGCTGCCATGCCAGTGACAGGGCGTCGCTGCGTGGAGCCGCGTCGCGCGGTTCGAGACGAAAAACGCAAAGGTCCACCTCCTCGAACGAGTGTGGGGTGGCACTCGCATCCAACGATGGCCCAAAGTCAGCGGTGAAAATTCCACTCGTCCGTAGCAAGGGGCAGTCCCTCCAGGGGACGCAAAACGCGCACTTGACTCCTCTCAATTACCACGTCTCCGTGAACCGTGGAACTTAAGTGCCTACTTAAGTCACCCCGCCCAGTCTCCCCCTCTCTCCCCGAGTCTCCCCCTCTCTCCCCGAGTCTCCCCCTCTCTCCCCGAGTCTCCCCCTCTCTCCCCGAGTCTCCCCCTCTCTCCCCGAGTCCCCCTCTCTCTCCCCGAGTCTCCCCCTCTCTCCCCGAGTCTCCCCCTCTCTCCCCGAGTCTCCCCCTCTCTCCCCGAGTCTCCCCCTCTCTCCCCGAGTCTCCCCCTCTCTCCCCGAGTCTCCCCCTCTCTCCCCGGGTCTCCCATTTCCCCCCCCCCCCAGTCTCCCCCTACCCTCCCCCACACCCCCCCACACACAACGCGCCCTTGCTTTGTGACTATTCTCGTTGTTCTGGGACGTCTCTCAAGCGGACCGCATTCCCTAGGCCGATTGTCGCTTCCCAGACATCGCTACAATTTCCCGACGTCTCAATTCGCGCCGCGTGTCGGGGGGGTCGGGGGGGGCGGGGGGGGGCGGGAGGCAGGGGGGGGTGAAACCCCATCGCCAAAATTGTCCATCAAAAATGTTGTAGACAGCAGAAGCATTACGTTTCACATTCTCCTTCTCATTCTTCTTGCGTATAGTGGCCCCGTGATTACATGCCAAGTCCGACAGCCTCAGCGGGGGGGGGGAGATGAGTGGACATCTCCGCTAAATGTCAGCGGGGTTCGCGATGCGTCGAGACAGTGACGTCACGAGCTATCGACGTTCAATGTTACGTAACATTTCATTTTGCCTTCAGATTAATTTATTTTTCGACTCGAAAGCGTTTCCTCGAAAGTCTCGCTCCGGGACGGGGGAGGGTGGGGAGGGTTATTACGCTGCCCACCTGGGATCAGTAGTCGCCTCTCCGTGGGAATCTTGGCGAATGCTGCTGCTGCTGGTTGTTGTTGTTGTTTATCCTCACCAACTCGAGGTGTTGTTCCCTGTTGACTCCGAGTTTTTAGGGGTTTTTTTATTTAGAAATTAGTCCGACTCAGAGTGGTGGACTCCAATCTAACCTCCAATTAATTATCACGGTTAGACTACGTACGGTGCGAATGAAGTTCAACGTACACACACACGCACACATAGACCACCTCCAACGTCACCTCCGGTGTTGAGAGCGAACGGTGGTCCAGCGGCCACTTGCGACCAGGGTCACGGGGCCCACCTCGATAGCCCGAGTCGAGCTGTCCCCCAACACACCCCCAGGGCCACCAGGGACGACCCGTGAGCGAGTTTGGCTTGACCCGAGCGCGTCGCGAGATCGAAGGGCGTGCGCGCAAGCCGCACCTCCGATGAACACCGTAGGACTCCGCTTTTTGCGAAAGAGACTCAGCATGCGTGCACACCTCCACCACAATTGCTATGAACGCGCTGTAACTAAGCGGCATTATGTCCGAGGCTGTACATACGGTTTATTTACATACGTCCGTGACAGGATGCTTTTGACAATGTTTTTGATCTGTATTTAAGTGGCGTTAATTATTTCTCGTGTTTGCAGTAAGCTCTGGCATGGGTTTTGTGTAAATAATGCCTTGTTGTTGTTGTTGTTCATCATGATAGTTTTACATCCCCCTCCCTGCAATGCCCGGCAACTACCGCTTCGGCGGTCCCCGTAACAGAGCTGATTAGCTCAACGCAGGCCTCACCAACCTGAAACATTGAAGGCTGCAAGTTTCTGCTCATACCAACAGGTTTCCTAGAACTAAGTGCGTAAAAAAAGTGACGGCGATCCGTCCATCTCGTGAAACAACAACAACAACATAAACAAAAAACAACCCCAGGACAGGAGGAAACCTTGGCTTGGATAAACAGCCCCCCCCCCTTCCCCCCTTCAACACGGAGAGGGACATCACTGTCAGTGAAGGGCCCAGCGGTGGCTAGGAGATGTTCACGACCTCGCCTGGTGTGCAGGAGGCTCGTGGGTTCGATCCCGAGCCTCACGCCTGCTGCTGCTGCTGCTGTATATTTGGAGTTTGTGTCTCTCTCTCTCATCATCACTACGGTGGCTAGGAGATGTTCACGACCTCGCCTGGTGTGCAGGAGGCTCGTGGGTTCGATCCCGAGCCTCACGCCTGCTGCTGCTGCTGTATATTTGGAGTTTGTGTGTCTCTCTTTCCGTGCTCGCGTGGATTTTTCTCTAGGCCTTCCGGAGGTTTGCATTCCACATTGAGCATCAACATCAACACGCGTTTCGAGTATTTGGCTGCGATAATTGTCCACGCGATGACAAGCCACTTCGTCGGGCTATCATTTGCGATAGCGAGGTCGCTTCTAACAAAGAGCGACGTAGCTCAGTGGGCCTTACCTGGCAAAATAAAATGAGTTTGTGTGCTTAAATAGTTTAGTTATGAGCCGGCATCTCGCTTATCCTCGTCTGCCTGGCCCGCAAGCGTTTAAGATTCCCACCGCACAGCCGAATTAGCCGAGCGCCATGAATAATGAATTCCGGTTGCATGAGAGTGGCGAAGTGAATCGATGGACTCTGGCGTGGAGGTGGAGACGGCGGTTTCGGAGCGGCTCAAACCGCGTCCGTCGTTCGCGGCGAGTGATTGAGTTGCGTCCGTGACGTGGAGGGCGCTCGGGAACGATCAATCGTCTCGTGAGTGCCACGTGGGCCACACACGACGGGAACATTCTCGACGACGCGGAAGCCGCTCCGTTGTGATCGTTATTGGGAACTTTTGTTTTATATACCTCTATCATATATAGACGTGTGCATAAGAATAGGGGGTTTCCCCCCTTTTTTCTGGCAACAAACTGAAACCTTTTGACAAGGAAGCATGTGTGCATTAACCACAATACTTGCGGTCACAATAAAAAAAACACACTCTGATAGTGTATGATGAATTGTCCTTGAAACTGATTGGTCCACACCAGAGACGGCTTTCTTTTGAGCCTCGTCTCAATTGGCGCTAGACCAGAGGACGCCAAAAGGCGTACAGCTCAAAGACAATGCCACTATATTCTTGGTTCTTTCGGTAAAGTCACGTAGAAGGGAAACAATAAAATAAGAAAAATATAAAACAATACAATTCTCACGACGTTTCGACTGCAACACAAGCAATCATCATCAGGTGTGAAAACCAGGTGTGAAAACCACAACAAGAACATTTTCTTGATGATGATTGCTTGTGTTGCAGTCGAAACGTCGTGGTAATTTTCTCGTTTTATATTTTTATTATTTTATTGTTTCCCTTCTACGTGACTTTACCAAAAGAACCAAGAATATGAATCCCTGCAGTCACGAAAGCTTTAAATTAAGACAATGCCACTATCAGGGTAATGGGGGCTCGGGGTAAGCATCTACATCATTATCAGTGTGTTTTTCGTTTGCATTTTGACCACAAGTATTGTGGTTAATGCAGACATGATTCCTTGCCAAAAGGTTTCAGTTTTGTTGCAATAAAAAAGGGGAAAACCCCTTGCCTTATATTTCGGTACTGGCAAAGGAGGTCTAATGGTGTAGACGTGTACATGTTGGGGTTTGTTACATTCTGGTTGTTGTTGTTGTTGTTTGTTTGGCATTACCGATTATCGCGTAAGAAAAGAAAATCAGGTAATAAGGAGCTACCGGTTGATTGCCACACAAATACAAATGTATCTGTAATACGCGTAGAATGTTGATCTTTTTTTTTTTACTGAGAAACGCCGGCGGCTGCCATTGGTGCCACGGCTCGCACGCTGAACCTGCCACTGTCGAGGTCGCCGACTCGATTCATATCTCCCGGCGCGGCAGTGGAACGTGTCAAGGACGGGCGCCGCGGTGGCGTGATGCTAACCTCTGTTTGGGTAGATAGAGAGGGATGCAATAGGCATGGCGCTGCGAGAGAACAGACGGGCTGATGTGCTATGGGAGGACTTGGAGCAGAGGGGGCATGGTACCAGCGGTGCCTCTGTGGAGGAGGAGGCTCGTGGAATAACTTTCAGGAGGTATCCGCCGTCCTCCAGCAACAACAGAAGCCGAGGGAGCGACGCTCACAACAACGAGCAGACAGCCGGGTGGATAATAATCAACAAGTTGGCACAGTTATCACATAACTCATGGACCGGCTTCGACAACACAGTGCCTCATCAGCAGATTCAAGGCTTGCTTCAACCAATGCTGGTGAACTGCCCAGATGCTTGTAGGCAAGGGCCCTCTCTATGTTAGGTTTGGTTGCGAGTTCGATGCACAAGGAGGCAATGCACGACACAAAACCACCGTTCGCAGCGGAGGCCGTGAGCGCACGCGCGCGCGTTTCGAACGACACCTTCCACTCACGCATCGCCGCACGGCGTTCGGAAATCACCGCCGGGCGCGCTGGGAGATCGTTTATCGGCAGGGGCGTGAGTCGCGTAGCAACGAAGCTGGGAACGCAAATGTATGAATCTACAAACGTTTCTCTCTCTAGTCCGCTTCTCAACAAGATGTTTTTTTTTTGTGTTGGTTAGTGGGGCGTCTGTGAGTGGACTCGGCTTGTGCGGTTTCACCACTCGGGTGCGTGCGGCCGCACGGTGATGATGGTGGACGCGGCGACCCCTTCCCGACGAGGAGCTTTGAAACTAAAACTATTTTTTTGTTTATTTGACCAGGTAAGGCCCACTGAGCAGCTGTATAGATCTCTTTCAGAAGCGACCTGGCCACAAATGATAGCTCAACGAAGTGGTTCGTCGTCCTGTCGAAATTCAAAGCAGCCAAATTCTCGCAGCCAAATAAACGCGCGATGGTGATTCCAATTGTGGAGGGAAAAACCGGAGGATCCGGGGAAAAATCCATGCGACCACGTGGGGAGAGAGACACGCGCACTACAAATATACAGCAGCAGCAGGCGTCAGGGTCTGGATCGAACCCACGACCTCCTGTATACCAAGCGAGGTAGTTAACATCTCCTAGCCACCGTGATGATGATGAGAGAGACACACCCAAACTCCAAATATACAGCAACAGGCAGAGGAGAGCTCTGGCAAGGAGTTACGCATACATAATTAAATAAATAAACAGAACGTGCATTTTTCAAGCAAACAAACTGCCACTCGCAAATGAAAGTTATATTCATAGAACAAAAACTATAGCAATCAAACCGATACCATAAGATTCCCTGCTATGCGCTGTCAATCCACTGCTGGACGAAGTCACGTGACTGTAGTCAACCACGCGAGTCAGGGCGGAAGGGTCTCCACTCGAAGGCCCTGTAGGGGATCTCTACAGGCGCTGGATTGGACCTTCTCTAGCCACGCTGGACAGATGTCTTGGGAGGGGTGGGAGTAGCCACACTTTACCCCACCACGCGTGACCTTCTATCGGCTTACTCTGGTTGCGTCCAGGCACACTGCTGCCCGCTATATCATCCCTTGCGCCGAGGCCCATGCTGAGTCACACCCCACTGCTCCTCCTGCCTGTACCACCGCAGCACGTGGTAGCCCCTCTGTGTGTGTGGGGCCCACAGCGGTGCCGCCTTTCCCCAATGCTCGGCGCACCGCGCCCGGCCATGCCCACGCGCGCATTTCCGCATCGGGGGAAAGCGATCACGAATTAGCCATCATCATCATCCCAACAGTGTACGTGGCTGCAATCGCATTACAGGTTGTAACTCGAGCAATTATAATTGATTACGGTGACACTGGCTCTTTGGTAATCTGGTTAACTTCATTGTAGACATGAGAGGTAATCGACATTCCGTGGCCTGACAGGAACGCCTGACTTGGATGACGCCCGGGTTACCTCTCTCTCTCTGTCTCTCTGCGTGGCGCGCCTGTGCGTTCGCGTGTCGATGCCCAGCGTGGTGAAGTATGGTCAAACAAGATCGGGGAGATCTCCATCCAGCAGCTCCTAGAGCAGAATCAGTTTGGTTTCCGGAGAACGCTTCCAACGCCTTGACTTGTGTTTGCTTATTTATTTTAATGATTGAAATATCCCCACGAGATGTAGCGCGTCGCTTGTAAGGGTGTGCGGGGTATCAAGTATCACCCACACATCAAAAGACAATGATCCTCCGTATAGCCTTAACCTAATTTTGTGGCAAGTGCTGTTAGTGAGTAGCTGCCATGAAATCCGGAACGGCACACCAAGGCGTGGGTGGAAATGACCACTTACGACCGCCTTCATCTCCCGAGTGGCGATGTTCACACACCGCACCAGCTGATCATTTGAGGCTGAGTCAACCATGGGGAGACCCAGGACCGGTTAAGATAATCGGCACTCGTGTCGGTGGCCGTCATCGGGAATCGAACCCGGGTCGCCAGGTGGCTCGTAGCGCAGCGTAGCGCGAACCGCTCGCGACACCACCGCTCCCCACACGCCCAGCGAACAACAACAAGAACAACAACAAGACAAAGATCCCCCACCCAAGGTGAATCTCCTCCTTCGCGGTGAGGCAATGTTACGGGGCCCCACCCTGCACCACCCCAAATCCCCTCCCCCCCGCACCCTCCCTGCCCCCCCCCTGCCTCCCCCATGCATCCCCCCCCCTCCTGCATCCGCAAATTTGGCGATTTTGACGATAAAAATTATTGTAATTGTACAGAAATGACATTTATAACACAGATCAGTGGAAAAATATTAATATTTATTTCATTAGATTATTTTTTTTACTTTTCGCCACAGCTGTTTTCATTGGAGTATGACGGGTGAGGCTCTGTCCCGCCCTGCCTCTCCTGACCGCACGTCCCTGCTCTGCACTCTCTCTCCGCACTCTCTCTCCGAACTATTTTTCTATCCTTACTCTCCGCATTCATTCTCTCTGTCCGCACTCTCTCACACACACATGCCGGTGATGTGCAGCGCATCTTCTTCGAACTCTGGGGGGCCGGACAAGCCCCCCTCTCTGTACCAACGTGGACGGCACCTTCCACGTGTTCACCTTCTGACGCGCTCGCTCGTCGCCGTGGCGCGCACGATGACCACCACCACCGCCACCACGTGACTTCCATTTCGTGTTGCGCATTTAGCGCCACAGCGCGTGGATTTATAGCGTCCTTTATTTGTGTTGCTGGTGACTTTGTGTATTTGTGTTGCTGGTGACTTTGTGTATTTGTGTTGCTGGTGACTTTATGTATTTGTGTTGCTGGTGACTTTGTGTATTTCGTATCGGAATCGCCTCCAGTGCTGTTGCTGCTGGCGTCAATACAAGTTGTTTAAAAGTCAAAAAGTCCGGACGCTCTCTCCGCACTCTCTCGATCTCTGTTCTCTCTCGACGCGCCCTCCCCGCCTCGGTCAGCGAGCCTGCCCGCTATTTGTTCCGCTTTGTGGGCGAGCGCGTCAATAATAATAATAAAAAATAGGCACATTCGCGCGTCACACATGTCTGGCGCAACAATTGCTCGCGAAATAAATTTGAGAGAGAGAGACGATAAAAATACAAAATAAAAAACTAAAATATAACTTTCCTCTCTCTAGCGTCCTCCTCTGCCCATTCTCTCTCGCCCCTACCCCGAGCTCCCCTCCCTACCTCTCTCTCTCTCTGTGTTTCATCGTCGGCAGACACCCGCAGAGAGCGAACGGATCGGACGACCACGACGTGGAGCGTTATGAATAATAGATGCGCTCCTGCACCTCGACGCACATTCTCGCCGCCTCCTCCTCCTTCTCGGGCTTCTCACTGTCAGGCAGCGCGGGCAATACGAGTCGCCGCTGCAAACGCAGCAACGGCAGACGCGTTCCCGCTGAGCAGTTTCAAGGCGAGCCTTGCCAATTTGTAAGATTGTTTAGTTTCGTCGCTTTCGCCGTGGCCTTAATTCTGTTTGTACACATGTAGGTTTGGATAAAGGGCGTGCGACTGACGTTGCAAGGGGCTGGCAAAGATTGTGATAAGCGGATACGTTGTGAAGGTGTATATATATACACGTATGTGTGTGGTGATGATCATGGTAATGATTCCAATGTTACAGTGGGGGTTTAAAATGATCAAAAGGAGATGGGAAAAGCATCCCAAGCAAGCACCCTCGTGATCAAGGCTCTCACGACTGACGATACGCCACTGTTTGTGATAAATAAAACAGCATTAGGAGCAATAATTGCATCCTAGATACTGCATATAATTACAATAATTTATGAGCACAAAAAACGAAGTGCCAAAGATGTATAGTTAGGGAAAATGTTGGTATGTCGTTCTCATTGGAAGTTCATAATGTGTTTCATTCATTACATATAACAGATAATATGTCCATCTGTTTTAAAAGCCACATACACACAGAGAACAACGTATGCACCTTTCCGGCGCTGTAATTAACGACGAGCCATTTTGCAAATATTTTAAAGTCTTTTTTTGTCATTGTTGTGCGAGTGACCCACCTAAAGTGTTTACACGAAACTCCTCCTGATATATGAGCAAATTAAATTAAACTGCAAATAATAAACCCCCTCCCCCCGCCGCCCCCCCCCCCCAAAAAATATATGCCCTAATTATTCATATTTTATTTTTGCTTGTGCAAGCTGTACCGCGCCATCCGCTGAGGTTACAGAGTAATTTTATGGTACGCACCAAAATACACCCACGGGGAGGAGCTGGCTCGGTCCAATAAACCAGCAAACAGCGGTAATGAGTGCCAGACTTCTTAACTCTGCAACCAACATTGAAGGCTTTAATTGCAATATTGCAGAGCGTGAGACGGGACGCGTGCATAAAAAAATCACGGAAGCAACGCCGCGCATTCTTCCTTCCTTCACAACAACAAAAAAACAACGACTACTGAGCTAAATATTTCAGAGATTTTTTTTGTTCTTAATGACGCGGTGGAGCAAATGGTCAATTGTTGTCGAAGCATATTCCGAAAAGTGTTAACAGCAGCAGCTAATTCCAGTGACTGCGCTCGCGAGAAGCCCGATGCAGCCGTAGCTCCGATGAAGGTGGCGTGTGGTGTGTGTCTGTGTGCTGTGTGTTTGTGTGCTGTGTGTCTGTGTGCTTGACGAACCGCTGTCAACCCTTGAAGCAACATTCTCGTAGATTATTGGGAATTTATAAAACTGCTCGCGACCAAGCGCTGGCGATCAGTCGGCGTCATTACCCTGAGCAGCCGTGCTCAATCCACTGCTGGATGATGGCCTGCCCCCAAAGCCACCGCCACCTCTTACTCTCCTCCCATGCAATAACCCACCCAAGCGCTTGCATGCAATCTGATTTTATCGCCCCGTCTCCACGGAGGACGGCTTGTTCCATTCCTTGGCTGCCACTCCGTCACGATGCTCGCTGTGTCGCGTCCCTCTTCTCTCCGAGCCCACGCACTTTGTCTTAGAACAGTAACGATGTTGCGTCTTTAATCCGCGTGTGTTCTCACGTCCCTGTGTTCCTCTTTCTTATCAGCTTTGTTTACATCGCTAACCGTTGATGCTCGTGTTTTCTGTCCACCCGTATGTCACAGCGGGGAAGTAATCATTAGCATAACAATTGTTTTTTAATACTTCTGAGGACAAACGCACCCTGGAAACCGTTACAAAAAACCATGAATACGCCAGATTTTTCTTCCTTCTTTTTGCTATTGCCTCGTGAATTAACGCCTTGGAGCCTTGAAGCAGCGTCACGGTTTGTTTACTGGGCGTGCAATCGTCACGGGGGCTCGACGTATAATTATTATGGACAGCCCCCTACCATCCGCGTTGACGTGTGTTCCGTCACCGCTCGTACAACCTCGCATAACCCCACCGTCACTGATCCCCCCGACCAAGTCACGGGGCTTCACCCGGGTCATCGCCGTCCGTCGCGCACGATGTGACCGCTGTCATCCCCTACTAACAATCACAACTCCGACCCCGTCGCATATCCCGTCCTCTAGCTCACTCCCGCCGATGAGCTGCCCCCAAAAGACAAAGATCCGCCCCCCCCCCGCCTCGCCCCCCCCCCGCATCAGCCTCGCCAGACTTTTGGGGGCAAGTGCTGCTTAGCGAGCGGCACCTCTGAAGGCCGCCACCGTGGCACACGAGGGGGTCGGGTTTACAGCACCACGCCTGGCCCGCCTGTGCCCCACACACACGGGGCCGGTTTGAGTAGAACACAGAGAGAGAGAGAGAGACTCACTTATTGGATCGGCTTGGCTAGCCTCTCGCTTTCTTTATTCTCCGCACAATTAGCCACTGATAGCACAAACAAAACGGTTGCGGTGAGTAATAGTCGAAGCGGTTCTTTTTTTTTACCTCTCTCTCTCTCTGTGTTTGGGTGGAATTGTTAAAATATATAGAGCACATTCCCTCTTGGGCAATTTAAGGAAGCGGTGGCTAATTTAAGCTAAGTTTTCACAAACCTCCGAGTGGACCATAAATACTTTATTTCCAATAATTAACCCGTTCACCCGCAAATCCCCCCCGCCGCCGCCGCCCCCTCCTCCTCCTGCACGCGCTCCACGTCCGGGTGCCCTGAGCTTGCTGTGCGCGGGGACTTCACCTCCCCTCCCCCCTCCCATCGTTCGTGACGGTCTCAACACGCGCGTCGTACGACTCCCAGAATTCCTCCCGGCGATGACGACGCTGAGATAGAGGACCCACTGAGCTGCAGATTCTCGAGCGCTGCGCTGGCAGTGAAGTGTGGCTGTTCAACGGAGCGACTGGCCCCGCCATAGGAATATGGAATGTCCCACCACTGCTCTAGGATTGCCGACGGGTGATGCGCTCTCGCGCACGCAGGACGTGGCTGACGTGCTATCATCCACACGATTATTTGTATACATTTTTAATATGTATTTGTGTATATATGTAGCGACATCGCGGATGTCACTGTGGAGTAATGCCGTCTCTAGCGAGGCACGGCGTGCGCTGTAGTGACATCGCGGACACCCCGTACATGTGGGTCTAGTACCGGCCCTAGAGGGGGCTCGGTGAGCGCTGGGTCATGGCGCTCAGTGGCACCACGCGTGGCGTGCAGTGCCGACCCCTACAGGATGGGGTGTGAGAGTGTCAGCCATGGAATGGGGTTACCCCAGGCCATGGCACTCTGGTTGACCCTGGAAGGCACGTGACGGGTAAGGTCTACACAGGCGCCCCAAGTGGGGGCTGGGGGTGGTCACGTGCCGGGGCGAGATGCTGCTCGAGGGTTCGAGAAGGTGGCCGTGGCCAAGGGCGGAGCCAGCCACGGCCAGGGAGGATATCAGCCGGGTCCCCAGAGGGACCGGGGCTCTGCGTTGCTGTTGTCATCTGAAGATCTACGATCTACGTCCAAGAAGAAGTCACCAGCGTAGTTAGCCTGGTGGTCTACCACCATAGTGTGTAGTTAGCCTGGTGGTCCACCACGATAGTGTGTAGTTAGCCTGGTGGTCCACCACTATAGTGTGTAGTTAGCCTGGTGGTCTACCACCATAGTGTGTAGTTAGCCTGGTGGTCCACCACCATAGTGTGTAGTTAGCCTGGTGGTCCACCACTATAGTGTGTAGTTAGCCTGGTGGTCCACCACTATAGTGTGTAGTTAGCCTGGTGGTCCACCACTATAGTGTGTAGTTAGCCTGGTGGTCCACCACCATAGGGTGTAGTTAGCGTGGTGGTCCACCACGATAGGGTGTAGTTAGCCTGGTGGTCCACCACTATAGTGTGTAGTTAGCCTGGTGGTCCACCACCATAGTGTGTAGTTAGCCTGGTGGTCCACCACCATAGTGTGTAGTTAGCCTGGTGGTCCACCACCATAGTGTATAGTTAGCCTGGTGGTCCACCACCATAGGGTGTAGTTAGCCTGGTGGTCCACCACCATAGTGTATAGTTAGCCTGGTGGTCCACCACCATAGTGTGTAGTTAGCCTGGTGGTCCACCACCATAGGGTGTAGTTAGCCTGGTGGTCCACCACCATAGGGTGTAGTTAGCCTGGTGGTCCACCACGATAAGGCGTAGTTAGCCTGGTGGTCCACCACGATAGGTTGTTATCTGGTAAAGGGGCAGTTACCCCTTTGTGTTACGTGTGTAGATATTAATAAATGTGTTGCCTCCAAAGAGTACGTCTGCGACTCAGTTGAATCCACGACGTAGATACCAACGGTGCTCAAAGTGTGGAGCGGAACGATGAAAGTCGACGACAATTGACGCGAGGAATCTGGGCCACGGAGCGACCATTACGGAGGCTTCGATGGAAGGAACCCCCCCACCACCCCCCACTACACCCCCACTACACCCCCACTACACCCCCACTACACCCCCACTACACCCCACCACTCCCCGCCTCCTTCACCACCACCCCCCCCCCAACAACCCCCCCCCAGCACCCCCCCCACCACTCCCCCCTCCCCCCCCTCCACCACTCCCACCACCCCCCAATCAAAACCCCAGCAGCGAGCGCGGGGCGACGAGTTGCAAGAAGCCCCTTTTCAATAAATAACAACATCAATAACAACATCAATAATGCAAGGCCACACACGCAGCACGGCTCGGCAGTGGGGATAGTCAGGACAACAACAACAACAACGACGATGTTTGAGCCCGCACTAAAGGACAAAGATCTCTCACCCCTCCACCCCCCCGTATAGCCTCGGCAGACTTTGTTGTTGCAAGTGCTCTGAGCGAGTAGCGGGCACCTAGTGAAGGCCGGCCTGGCACACGAGGGGGTGGGTGGACAGCACCACGCCCGGCCGCCTTTGTCTCCCTAGTGGCGATGTTTTACTACACACCGTACCAGGTACTCATTTGAGGCTGAGTCGACCTAGGGATTACACGCAGCACGGCCGGGCAATGGGAATAGGAACCAAAAGCCGCGTCACTCGCCGCTAAATGGCATCACCACGGCGCCTGTGCCAGGCTAGGTGCACCTAGAGTCCACGTGAAGTGTGGAAGGCTCGCTTACAGAAGGTCACGGGACAGACCCAACAGGTCCCGTGGGTCGGCTGACTGAGATGACCGGTAGATGCACCACCAGCTGCACCCCCTACTGTGCCAGGCTAGGTGCAGGAGGTCGCGGGACAGATCCAGCAGGTGTCGTGGGTTGGCTGACTGAGATGACCGGTAGTTGCACCACCAGCTGTACCCCCTACCGTGCCAACTTGCTAGATATTTTATCCGCCCGGCGCACCGCTCGTTGTTGTGAGCGTCGCTCCTCTGCCCTTCGTTGTTGTGCTGGAGGGCGATTGCCTCGAAGCACTCACGCGCGCGCGAGAGCCAAGCGGCCTCCGTGTTTCCTGTTGCAGCTGTTCCAACCGAAAGCGGTCGCCTCTGCATCGTTATCCTCGTGAACAAATGCGCAGAGTGCGCGTCTAAAACAAGCAACGTCGTGCATACGCGTGGACTGCTGTACTTTCAGCGCTGGTCTCTGTGTGTCCACAAGTTTCAGCAACTCGGTTTGGTCGAGTACACAATGGCGACGCGGAATTGTTGAGCATATCGGATGACAAATACGAGAGTAATCGCCCCCCCCCCCCTCTCTCTCTCTACAGCCATACGCTGGCAGCACAACAACAATTGTGGACTCCGCCTGGGATCGAGTGTTTCCCCCTCGCGCTCGGGCGTTTTCTCCGGATGCTCCGGGTTCCTCCCACATGTGAACAGTCTTGAATTGGCCGGTAGCAACTGAACATATGAAGGACCTCAGAGCTTGGGCAATTGCTGCTGCTACCTTCCCGTTCGCCCGTGGTTCTTCCCGGCTTATCTGAGTCGTCCCTCTCTCTCTCTACGAGATTGAGAGGGCAATTGAATCGTGTCCGGATTTGGCACATCGCGAGTTGAAATAATATTAATCATTATTATTAGTAGGCGGACACACAGGCAGACAGTCGGACAGAGAAAGTGGATACACACTTCAAACCTTACAATTGGAAAGCGTTCACAACAGTTGACTCGGAGCAGTGCGTGGTGTATCTGTAATGCTGTTATTGGGCTGGAGTAGTGGCGCAGTGGTTAGCACACCAGGCGATGACCTGAGTTTTATTCCTGGCCACGGCTAACATCAGTGATGAATTGAATCTGAACCGGGTTAGGGTTGACTTGCGGTGAGTGTAGTGCTAACGACAGTATGAGCGCTGGGTTTAGAATCTTCGTAATCGGTGTCAGAACATTGTAGACAGCGTTCGTGTCCAGGCCGGGGTTTAGAGCTACTCGCGTGATAGTTGTAGCCCGGGTTGCGTTGAGAACAGGGCAGGGTGGAGGGTGGTGAAAGTGGTGGGGGCAGTAGTGGTGGAGGGTGATGGTGGTGGGGGGTGGTAGTGGTGGAGACAGTAGTGGTGGAGGGAGGTGGTGGTGGAGGCAGTAGTGGTGGAGGATGGTGGTGGTGGAGGCAGTGGTGGTGGAGGATGGTGGTGGTGGAGGGTGGTGGTGGTGGTGGTGGATGGTGGTGGAGGGTGGTGGTGGTGGTGGTGGAGGATGGTGGTGGTGGAGGGTGGTGGTAGAGGGTGGTGGTAGTGGTGGAGGCAGTGGTGGTGGAGGGTGGTGGTGGTGGAGGGTGGAGGGTGGTGGTGGTGGAGGGTGGTGGTAGTGGTGGAGGCAGTGGTGGTGGAGGATGGTGGTGGTGGAGGGTGGAGGGTGGTGGTGGTGGAGGGTGGTGGTAGTGGTGGAGGCAGTGGTGGTGGAGGATGGTGGTGGTGGAGGGTGGAGGGTGGTGGTGGAGGGTGGTGGTAGTGGTGGAGGTAGTGCTGGTGCTAATGACAGCATTGGCATTGTTGGGGCTTGGGACCTCTCAAGGCAGCGACCCGTACCGGAAAATGAGCGCCGGTCCGGGGCCGTGAGCCTGGTAGCCGAGAGTTCTCCCTCTCTCTCGGTCTGTCCCGCAAAAATCAATGACGGCTCAAAACGAGACCCCCCCCTCCCAAACATCTACCCAGCAGCGCGGTCGGTCGCCTCTCATCGAGCGGGTGGGGGGCGGGGAGGTTGGGGGGGGGATTTAATTAGCGCCACCGACTCTGGGGGCACGCACCCCCTCCCCTCAGGCACCCCCCCCCCACACCCCCTCCCGCCACAAGCAGCGCAACCGTTGACCCTGAGGGTGCCATCTGTGCGGTGGTGGCCTCGATGTGGATTTATTTTTTAAATCACGGCTGCTAAAAACAGGGGCACAAATCTCCCCCCCCCTCGCCCCCCGCTGCGCCCACCCCCAAGCGACCAGCAACAAGCAGCACGACGGAATGGTTGTAATAGGAATGAATTAATGCTGGGGCGAGGAGCTCCCATTTGGAATATCTAAGTAGAGATGATGATGACGATCTCACGCCGTCCCCACCTCCCGCACCCCGCTTTCAAATGGTGAACTCACAGTGACGTAGCGAGATGAGAGAACTGGGGACTGGCAATGTCGTGGGGTAAGAGAAGAGAGACGCAGACAAGATGGAAATGAGAGAGATTATGTGGATTTCGTTTTGCGCATTATCTTGTTGCGTTTATTGGCGCTTCAATTTAAGCCGGGATAATATTATTATTATTAGGCGCCACTATTTCCTCATGAATCTATGGGCCCATTGAGCTGCTTGGGGCCCCTACGCTTTGAATTGGTTTTAAAATATATATTTGTTTCAGAATCAGGATATTGATTTATATTGGAGAAATCCGATGAGCTATAAAGCTCTTTTTCACAGATGTCCAGCAGGGGCACGGGGTATGAACGTTACAACCACAAACAGTACCAGAACACGATAGTCGTGTCATTTACAGGAAAGGCAACACAAATCACCCAGACACGTGCAAAACACAACTAAACCATCCCCATCATACCAGGCAAAGCCCACGGAGGTATTCACTTGTTTCATTTTTTGGACCAAGCATCTCCACTGCGTCCGTGCTGTTGTATATGCCGGGTATGAAAATTTACTGAAAAAATATAAATTAAATGAAATTAAGAAAAATGCGTAATTATCCGAAATTATGTAAATTGCTGTATTTGTGCGCATAAATTATGCTAATTAGGAAGATGTGATCATATTAAGTTATGTGATTATGCTAATACAAGCCGTGATGATAATTAAGCCCTGCCTCGTTGTCGAGGGTAGTATTATCAATCGGGATCATGCAATGAATTGTATGAAGTTATGCAGGTGTGCTGTAAGTATGCTAGATTAAACTTTGCTTCGTCGTCAAGAGTCGTATTATCAATCGGTATAATACAATTGTTATCGCTTTAACATTTACTGATTATGTATTAGTGTGTTCGTGTCAGGTCTCCGAATTAAAATTCTCACCGCAGGATACAGTTCTTATCATTAAAATTATTACGCATGGACTTAGGAAGGCACCACTCAGACACTTCTGAGTTAAGCTATTTTAATTTCTAAACAAAACCTTAACACTCTAATATGCGAACTCTTATGCTTGAAATTGTCAACACAGTACTCCTGGAGATGTTCCCCTCATTGATCCATACATTGAACTCTCAATGATCACGTTTGTTAACTGGGTAACAGTACAATCGATTGTTCCTCAGAGTACTCGCGCATACACGGCGATAGGAAAAAGTCCTTAAAAATTCATGCAACGATATTCAAACGAAGGGCAATAAAGAAACATGTCCCGAAGGCAAGAGTAGATTATGCAATCAACGAAAACGGATGAGTAAAATACTTATTACAATCGTATTCACGTAACTTGACGGGCAGCAATGCTTTTCACGATCGGCTGATATTTAACGCACCACCCTGGAATGGCAACCCTTCTTGAAACACAAAGATAACTTTTTGGAACAATCTTATTTGTCCCGATATGCGTGTTGTGTGTCTTCTTTTGCCACTTGATCAATTCTTTGCGTAAAGCAGACGCCGAGGTTGGGCATCTCTTGTATCAAAAAAGTGTTTGTTCCCTGCGGAGCGGTGGGGGTGTGAGGTTGTGTGCATGTATCGTACGGACAGCTTGGCACTCCCTCTTTCACACGGGCGGCCACAGTTTCTGTCCACAGCTGGCTGGAAGAGTCAGCACGACGCTCGCCGTCGGTGCGCGATGATCCCGTCGTCAGATAGCGCCCGCAGCCCGTCCGCTGGTCGCCGTTCCTCGCTCTTGTCTCGGTTCCCAGCTGGTGCTGGTCGGTGCGCGTGTGGGTCGAACCCACGGCGCGCTCGCTGGCGCTGACACTCTTGCTCACGGGCGGCCGGTCAGGCTCTTTCCCCTGCTCCGTGCTCTCTCCTTGATCGTGCAGTTGCCAGCTTCACACGGATACCCGCCCTTGCCTCAGGGCTGCGCTGGCTCTCAGGCTCTTTCCACTGCTCCGCTCTCTCTGGCGATGCACGATGGCTCCCGTCGCTCACCCGCTGCTGCTGGTCCTCTGCGATGCTCGCTTGGTCGACGCTTGGCGCTTTCCGCCCTTTCTCCAGGTTGATCGCTTGTCGTCGCTCGGCACTCTCTCACCCTCATTGCTCTTGCTCTCTCCTTGATCGTGCAGCTGCCAGCTTCACACGGACACCCGCCCATTACTTCAGGACTGCGCTTTGTCGTTGCTCAACTTTCGTGCTCTTCACCCTCCTGCCAGGAGGGCTCTTGCTGTGAGCTGCTCGTCGCTGGCTGGATCACCCACTCTCAAAATTTTGAAAATTGTATTAGCACACCTCTTACACAACTCTGATAGCTTAGTACAATACAACTTATCGCAATCCTTGACTTTGCAAGCGACTCAAAACATCAGGATGAATGTAGAATCACTTTCAGCGATACTCTGTCGGTCCATGCCGAACTCAGCACCGAGCAACACCTCGCCCCTCTTCTCTGCGAGACACAGCACCCATTGCTCATGTCGAGGCCATGCCCCAGAGCCTGCTCGTCGCAGTGCTCTCTGTCGTTCGCAGCACTCTCCCTTGCATAGCCCGTGTCCGTGCTTAAATGTGAAATTATCCCTCCTCTCTCCGCGTCTCTTGCGAGAGAGAAAAAAACAGATGCCCTCTATCACCGTCCTCCTCCCGTGGCCACAGCGGCCTGGCTGCTCCCCCCCCCCCCCCTTTTTGACCTTTGATAGTTTATGTTTTTGTTTGCATTCCCAACCCCTCTCTTCGTGGTGTCTGCTAAGAGGGAGGGGAAGCACCTTTCATACGTATTTATGTCTACCATGCGTTTGTGTCAAATTGTTGGAAGACAAAGGCGGCCGGGGAGGCTTTGATTTCATGGAATACATATTATCCGGTCTTGTGTGTTTGACCTATTTGCTTGTATCTCTTTCGAGTTACCCTAGGTCTTATCTCTTGTGATTATTATTTGTTTGATGTTTAACCAAGATTTTTAATGTCATTAGATGTTACCTCCGGTAGTTCAAGGGTTTTATTAACTTTTGCTCCCTGTCTGCATCCAGGGATCCGTGCTTTTTATTGCCGAGGTCAGAGATATCGCTTAGTTTGGACTTAAGTTTTCGTGATTGCAGGAACTCATGTACTTTGGTGATACTCTTTGGTTCCAGACAGTCTCGTACCTTCACCTGATGAAGGCCGCTTGTGTTGTGGCCGAAACGTCGTGATTTTTTGTTATTTTATTTTCACCTACGTGACTTTACCCAATAGAACCAAAGAGTATGGATCCTAGCAGTCACGAAAGCTTTAAATCTAGAAAAGAATACTTTGGTTATCTTGGTAAAGTCACGTAGATAGAAAGATACAATAAGAAATAATATAAGGAATACTGCAGTCTATAATGTCGACTTATTCTTATAGGCAAGCTTCAAACTTTTCCCGTACATTAAAAAAATATATCAGTTATGATGTCCGTTTGCCCTGTGCTCTGCGTCTCTGCCTGTGATTCTGGATATTTGTTTGTGAACTGCCCAAAGCGCCAGGCAGGTAATGGCATGCGGTCCTTTCGCAATCTGGAGATTTTCTGATCGTCGTTAACCTCCCTTTGCCCCGGAGTTTATTATTTGTTGGCCTTTTACGACCTCCAGATGCTTGGTGCTTGTGGGAGGTAGCGGGTTTGAGGGTGTTTTATTTATTTATTTTGTCGATTATTAAGAAATGGCAGAATTCTTCTTAATATATATTTTTTAAAAAGGCCTATATATACTGTACAACAGTGCCACGCACGGAGCTGGAGGTAGCTGCTGCTGCTGCTGCTGCTCCATTGTAGATGTGACGAGGCATTGTCGTTGTGTGTAGGTCTTGAATTACAAAAACAAAAATATTTAACAGCGATTTGTCAATCTACTGCTGGATAAAAGCATTCCAACGCCCTGTCGGTCACCCGGATTCTTTGACCATACTTCACCACGCAGGACCCGGAAGCCGTTTTCCACTTCTTAATTTATTTTCGAGTGACGCTCTTCTTCACTCTAAAACGTAAAACAATATCGTGCCGCTACCGCGGTTCTCATAAATAATAACAATCATGATGATTGTTTACATCAGCATCATCATTATTATTTACAACGGCATCATCAGCAGCCACCATCTATCCACTGCTGGATGAAGCCCTCTCCAAGCTGCAATAAAATATATTTGTTTAACATTTCTTTGACTTTTGTTCAACTGCCACCAACGGATGCAAAAAACTAACGGAAACATACCGCGTGCGATAGAAAATATATTAATTGATGTTATTAATTAATACGTAGCGCTACCATCACTACAATATATTTAACTGGATCAATTATAGTAATGAGCGTATACTTAGAATGGAAATTAAACAAAACAATAATATTACAGTCATACACTTTCACGGCCGCTCTCGGGGGGGGGGGGAGGGGGGGCGAGAGAAGGTAGCCTCGTGTTAATTGCTGGGGAGAATTTAAAAAATGTAAAAATTAATCACATTTCTAAGATAAGACTGCCTCAAGGGCAAACTGGGCCGTGCCAAACCGAATGGTGTGCCTTACAAATTTCCCTTCGCAGCGAAATGTACAATTACAAACCCTCTGGGAAAACGTAATAATCAATGTCACCGCCATCATAGCCATCGTCATTGTCAGCGTGGACAATACCATTTGCATAATAATTGTCATTCTTATCCTTAATAAGCACAAAATGTGTTTTATTACCTTACAAATACTGAGACACGGAAGATGCAATTACAAGGACTGTAGAGTTTAGAGGCCCAAAGGCTCACACAGAGACCCATAGACTTACACAGAGACCCATAGACTCAGAGACCCAAAGACCCATAGACTCGCACAGAGACCCATAGACTCACACAGAGACCCATAGACTCACAGAGACCCATAGACTCGCACAGAGACCCATAGACTCACACAGAGACCCATAGACTCACACAGAGACCCATAGACTCACACATCGACCCATAGACTCACACAGAGACCCATAGACTCACATAGAGACCCATAAACTCACAGAGATCCATAGACTCACAGAGAGACTCGTAGACTCACACAGAGACCCATAGACTCACACAGAGACCCATAGACTCACACAGAGACCCATAGACTCACACAGAGACCCATAGACTCACAGAGACCCATAGACTCACACAGAGACCCATAGACTCACACAGAGACCCATATACTCACACAGAGACCCATAGACTCACACAGAGACCCACAGACTCACACAGAGAACCATATACTCACACAGAGACTCATAGACTCACACAGAGACCCATAGACTCACAGAGACCCAGCCTCACACAGAGACCCATAGACTCACACAGAGACCCATAGACTCACAGAGACCCATAGACTCACACAGAGACGCATAGACTCACACAGAGGCACATTGACTAGAAGCCAAATAATGTGGTGATGCCGTTGCTGCGTCGGCAGTGGTGCACAAACGCGATTAACAAATTTACCAAATAAACTCATCACGTTCGTCTATGTCATTAAAAGGATAAATATATAAATATATAACGGCCGCCATTTTGTCCAATGATCCTTCTGTCGTCTTCTCCATGGTGCTCTGAAGGAGGATTCTTGCCTGAAACGTCGCCTATTGTAAATTAACTTTTATTGACACGTGTTGAATTTTTTTTTTATCAATCACTTGTTTTACGAGTTTTATTTTTTACTTAAAAATACTTTGTTGACAGTTTTTTTTCCTATAAAAATATATAAATATTATTACACGTGATTTGAAGCTTTCGTGACTGCAGGAATCCATACTCATTGGTTCTTTCGGTAAAGTCACGTAGGTAGCAAATTAATAGATCACGACGTTTCTATTGCAACACAAGCAACCGTCATCAGGTGAAACAAACACAGCAGGAGAACTGCTGACGTAGGTCAGCAGTGCCCCTGCTGTAGTGTATAGTGTAGTGTATAGTAATGTAGGGAGGCCTTCAGGAGTGGCTTGACGTAGGTTGAGTCAACCCCCAACCAGGATCCGAATTTCGCAATCGCCGCACTCTCAACCGTCGAGCCACCTCGCCGTGTATTGTTAGGATCAGCTGATCGGGGAACGCATTGAAATTGCTTGCATGTACATATATAGCCAATGAATATTGTGGGTTGTTTCTCTCTCTCTCTCTCTTCCTCAGTGTACCGCAGTCTGTAAGGACGTGGCTACATGCTCCCAGTCCGAGTCTTCACGGTGACTTCGCACGTTCGGACCCTCGTCGCAGCGAGTCGCGCGCTCATCTCTGGCGGTTACTCGAAGCCATTTGCCTCGCCTGTTGATTTCCGCCTGCACGGTCACCGTTAGCTAAAAATAAACAGTGTAACATTATGCTTCTACACGTGTGCACCTTACGTGTCTGTGTGTGTATTCTCACCTCTTTGTTCGCAAACTCTCTACGTGACTCACACTTTACGTAACGCGCTTTTGAGGCTTTGCGCGAATTTCGCTCTAAAAATCCGAGACCATAATTCTTCTTCATGGGACCTCCTTTGCCAGTACCAAAATATGAGAATAGGTTTTCTTCTTTTTTCTGGCAACAAAACAGGTGTTACGAAATTCTTGGTTCTTTCGGTAAAGTCACGTAGAAGGGAAACAATAAAATAATAAAAATATAAAACAATAAAATTCTCACGACATTTCGACTGCAACACAAGCAATCATCATCAGGTGTGAAAACCACAGCAAGAACATTTTCACACCTGATGATGATTGCTTGTGTTGCAGTTGAAACGTCGTGAGAATTTTATATTTTTATTATTTTATTTTTTACCTTCTACGTGATTTTACCGAAAGAACCAAGAATATGAATCCCTGCAGTCACGAAAGCTTTAAATCAAAGGTGTTACGATGTTGAAACACCAAACTGAAACCTTTCACAAGAAATCATGTCTGCGTTAACCACAGATACTTGTGGTCAGAATGAAAACAAAAAACATACTCTGATAATATATGGGCATTGTCCTTGAAACTGATTGGTCCACACCAGAGACAGCTTTCTTTTGAGCCTTGTTTCAAACGGTGTTAGACCAGAGGACGCCTTTTGGCTGTCTCTGGTGTGGGCCAGTTTCAAGGACAACGCATATATATTATCAGAGCATGTTTTTTTGTTTGCATTCTGACCACAAGTATTGTGGTTATAGCAGACATGATTCCTTGTCAAAGGTTTCAGTTTGGTGTTGTAACATCTTAACACAGCTGTTTTGTTGCTAGATTGGCCACTCCGACAAGTCATTGGAGCCTGGGAGGAAAAGTGTTCAGCATCCACCACTTGTTGCATCAAGGAAGATTTTGTTACCACCCTTACACATCAAGCTGGGTCTGATGAAGAACTTCGTCAAAGCCATGGACAAAACACGAGCAGCTTTCAAGTACCTCCGTGGAAAATGTCCAAGGTTACGTGGAGCTAAGATAAAGGAAGGTGTCTTTGTTGGTCCTCAGACTCGTGAACTTCTTTGAGATGATGCATTTGACAGTGCACTGCGTGGCAAGGAAAAGACGGCATGGAAAGCCTTCCAGTTAGTGGCAACAACATTTTCTCGGAAACAACAAAGCAGACAACTACAGCGAGTTGGTGGAAAACCTCCTCAAGGCAAACAAAACCCCTTGGTTGCAACATGTCACTAAAGATACATTTTTTGCACTCTTAACTCGATTTTCCCCACTGAACTGCGGAGCAGTGAGCGGCGAGCATGGCGAGTGATTCCACCCAGGACATCGCGACAATGGAGACAAGCTATGAGGGCAAATGGAGCTCATCAATGCTTGCAGACTATTGCTGGACAGTGACAAGAGATGCTCCATTTAATGAATACAAGAGACAAGCCAAGCAGCACCGAGTAGACACTGAATGAGGACTAAACTATGTACTTATATATACATAATTGTTTTTTGCCTTTTGTTTGTAATAATACATTCTATTTATATAACACTTTGCTGATTTTTTTAAGTGTTACATGAACAGGACAGGTGACATTTTATCATGTAAAGCAACCATAAACACATGGAAACACCTAGGTTTACAATGTATGAGTAAAACTCTACTATCTACACAATATACATAGACGTTAAATGTAAAAAAAAAAACTTCAATATATTGGTAACAGCAGCCAATCTGTTGCGTTGCTTGTCATATTTGACTTCAGCCCGTGAAAACCCGTGACAACTAGCGCGTAACATCTCTGAAGCGGACGGCGTCTACAAAATTGTCGGCCGGTGTCATTTGTCGGCATCTTTCGTAAGCCGCCGATCGGCAGTGACAGTCCGCTGGGCGGGGTCGCTGCGAGCGGACTTTGAATCGATTTACATCCTCGGTTTGGGGTTTCCGGCAAGAAAAATCAGCAAAAGGCTGGCGGATTGCACGGGGACCGGTGAGCACGCGGTTCCCTCGCTTTACGCGGCAGCAGTCGGAGCTGTTGTAGTTGTTGTCGCAGTAGTAGATGCGTTCTAAACAAAGGGCGCACAAAGAGTTAGCCAACGAGGAGACAGCCGCCTGCCGAGTAGCGCACACAGTACACACGCAGTACACACGTGCTATACACATACTATACACACAGTACACACACAGTACACACATACTCTACACACAGTACACACACAGTACACACAGAGGACACACACAGTACACACAGAGTACGCACGTACTATACACATACTATACACACAGTACACACAAAGTATACATATACTATACACAGTACACACATACTATACACACCGTACACACACAGTACACACATACAATACGCACAGTACACACAGTACACACAGAGTGCGCACGTACTATACACACAGTACACACAGTATACACGTACTATACACATACTACACACACAATACACACACACAGTACACACATACTATACACACAATACACACACAGTACACACGTACTATACACACAGTACACACACAGTACACACATACTATACACACAGTACACACACAGTACACACATACTATACACACAGTACACACACAGTACACACATACTATACACACAGTACACACACAGTACACACATACTATACACACAGTACACACACAGTACACACATACTATACACACAGTACACACACAGTACACACATACTATACACACAGTACACACACAGTACACACATACTATACACACACAGTACACACACAGTACACACATACTATACACACAGTACACACATACTATACACACAGTACACACACAGTACACACATACTATACACACAGTACACACACAGCACACACATACTATACACACAGTACACACATACTATACACACAGTACACACACAGTGCACACACAGTACACACAGAGTACACACACAGTACACACACAGTACACACATACTATACACACAGTACACACACAGTACACACATACTATACACACAGTACACACACAGTACACACATACTATACACACACAGTACACACATGCTATACACACATTACACACACAGTACACACATACTATACACACAGTACACACACAGTACACACATACTATACACACAGTACACACACAGTACACACATACTATACACACAGTACACACACAGTACACACATACTATACACACAGTACACACACAGTACACACATACTATACACACAGTACACACACAGTACACACATACTATACACACAGTACACACACAGTACACACATACTATACACACAGTACACACACAGTACACACATACTATACACACAGTACACACAGTACACACACAGTACACACATACTATACACACAGTACACACATACTATACACAGTACACACACAGTACACACATACTATACACACAGTACACACATACTATACACACAGTACACACACAGTACACACATACTATACACACAGTACACACACAGTACACACATACTATACACACAGTACACACACAGTACACACATACTATACACACAGTACACACAGTACACACATACTATACACACAGTACACACACAGTGCACACATACTATACACACAGTACACACACAGTACACACATACTATACACACAGTACACACGCAGTACACACGTACTATACACACGGTGCACACACAGTACACACAGAGTACACACACAGTACACACACAGTACACACATACTATACACACAGTACACACACAGTACACACATACTATACACACAGTACACACACAGTACACACATACTATACACACAGTACACACACAGTACACACATACTATGCACAGTACACACACAGTACACACATACTATACACACAGTACACACACAGTACACACATACTATACACACAGTACACACACAGTACACACATACTATACACACAGTACACACACAGTACACACATACTATACACACACAGTACACACATACTATACACAGAGTACACACACAGTATACACACATACTATACACACAGTACACACACAGTACACACATACTATACACACAGTACACACACAGTACACACATACTATACACACAGTACACACACAGTACACACATACTATACACACAGTACACACACAGTACACACATACTATACACACAGTACACACACAGTACACACATACTATACACACACAGTACACACATACTATACACAGAGTACACACACAGTATACACACATACTATACACACAGTACACACACAGTACACACATACTATACACACAGTACACACACAGTACACACATACTATACACACACAGTACACACATACTACACACACAGTACACACACAGTACACACACAGTACACACATACTATACACACAGTACACACACAGTACACACATACTATAAACACAGTACACACACAGTACACACATACTATACACACAGTACACACAGTACACACATACTATACACACAGTACACACACAGTACACACATACTATACACACAGTACACACACAGTACACACACAGTACACACATACCATACACACAGTACACACACTATACACACACTATACACACAGTACACACATACTATACACACAGTACACACACAGTACACACATACTATACACACAGTACACACACAGTACACACATACTATACACACAGTACACACACAGTACACACATACTATACACACAGTACACACACAGTACACACATACTATACACACAGTACACACACAGTACACACATACTATACACACAGTACACACATACTATACACACAGTACACACACAGTACACACATACTACACACACAGTACACACATACTATACACACAGTACACACACAGTACACACATACTATACACACAGTACACACACAGTACACACATACTATACACACAGTACACACACAGTACACACATACTATACACACAGTACACACACAGTACACACATACTATACACACAGTACACACACAGTACACACATACTATACACACAGTACACACACAGTACACACATACTATACACACACAGTACACACATACTATACACAGAGTACACACACAGTATACACACATACTATACACACAGTACACACACAGTACACACATACTATACACACAGTACACACACAGTACACACATACTATACACACACAGTACACACATACTACACACACAGTACACACACAGTACACACACAGTACACACATACTATACACACACAGTACACACATACTACACACAGAGTACACACACAGTACACACACAGTACACACATACTATACACACAGTACACACATACTACACACACAGTACACACACAGTACACACATACTACACACACAGTACACACACAGTACACACATACTATACACACAGTACACACATACTACACACACAGTACACACATACTATACACACAGTACACACACAGTACACACATACTATACACACAGTACACACACAGTACACACATACTATAAACACAGTACACACACAGTACACACATACTATACACACAGTACACACAGTACACACATACTATACACACAGTACACACACAGTACACACATACTATACACACAGTACACACACAGTACACACATACCATACACACAGTACACACACTATACACACACTATACACACAGTACACACATACTATACACACAGTACACACACAGTACACACATACTATACACACAGTACACACACAGTACACACATACTATACACACAGTACACACACAGTACACACATACTATACACACAGTACACACACAGTACACACATACTATACACACAGTACACACACAGTACACACATACTATACACACAGTACACACATACTATACACACAGTACACACACAGTACACACATACTACACACACAGTACACACATACTATACACACAGTACACACACAGTACACACATACTATACACACAGTACACACACAGTACACACATACTATACACACAGTACACACACAGTACACACATACTATACACACAGTACACACACAGTACACACATACTATACACACAGTACACACATACTATACACACAGTACACACACAGTACACACATACTACACACACAGTACACACACAGTACACACATACCATACACACAGTACACACACAGTACACACATACTATACACACAGTACACACACAGTACACACATACTATACACACAGTACACACACAGTACACACATACTATACACACAGTACACACACAGTACACACATACTATACACACAGTACACACATACTATACACACAGTACACACACAGTACACACATACTACACACACAGTACACACACAGTACACACATACCATACACACAGTACACACACAGTACACACATACTATACACACAGTACACACACAGTACACACATACTATACACACAGTACACACACAGTACACACATACTATACACACAGTACACACATACTATACACACAGTACACACACAGTACACACAGAGTACACACACAGTACACACACAGTACACACATACTATACACACAGTACACACACAGTACACACATACTATACACACAGTACGCACACAGTGCACACATACTATACACACAGTACGCACACAGTACACACATACTATACACACAGTACACACACAGTACACACATACTATACACACAGTACGCACACAGTGCACAACGTTGCCCCACGTCAAACCGCATAGCGCCGCAAATTTCGGGGCCAGAAATCGCTGTGCAGCGCCAAGTCGCAGCGGGCCGAACCCCACGTGGACCCCCCCCCCCGCCGCCGGCCAGGCCGATCGCTAAGCGAGGCAACGGTAAATCGGAGGCCGACGTTCCGTGCCGCACGCACGCCACCAAACATGGCCCAGGCCCCGCTCGCCACTGACGCAGCAGCTCGCCTACACGGGCAGGGAGCTCGTTGGTCGCCCGATGCACACGGACAGGGCCACGGGCAACCCGCGATCGCTCGGTGTGGATACAATCCAGGACACGAGAAATCTCACGGTGGCAGTTGTCGGGCTATGGTAAGCAGTTTCAGGGTGTTATTTTTTTTCTTAGGATGGGATGAAGTTTTTTTTTTTAAACACACAATCCTAGACACACTAAGTACTGTTCTGTAGGGAAGTGACGTTAATGATCATGTCATATTGAGAGACGAAGCCGTCTCGATCCTGCGCGTCATTTGTGATGCGGAATAATAATAATGATCATAATGGAACGGCATATTTTTGTATTTTGCCTTCCAGCTCGCGCGATGAGCCACGTGGCGCCTCGATGCGGGCGGCGTCTGCGGCGCGGTGCAGGAATCTCTGCCCAGTGGTGAGCAAAATCATGGCGACACCACTAGAAGCCACTCCTTGTTCCTTGTTGTTGTTATTATTATTGGACTCAACGTAATAGCAACACGGACGCTCGTAAATATACAGCCCTTTGCTCTATCCGACCGCTGGATCCGAGACATCCCAGCACGTGTTGTCCGTTGGGATTGTTCGATCATAACCAGGATGCGCGTTTGTGAAGGGGGGTTTGGAGTGCATCGCGCGAACCGCACACAAATAGACAAAGACAAAGATGACCCGAAAGCCTTAACAGACTGTCGGGGCAAGCGCTGTTAGGGAGTAGCATCTCTGAAGGCGGGCACGGCACGCGAGGGGGTGGGTGGCCATGTACGTTTGTTGAGCAGCCTACGTAACCAGCCGTGCTAAATCGGAGGTGAGAGGGAATGACAACAAATTAGCACCACGCCCGACCGCCTTTGTCTCCCCAGCGGCGATGTTCACTTCACACCGCACCAGCTACTCATTCGGAGCCGAGTCGGCACACACGCAACACGCATGAACTCCCGTTGACGCGTGCGTCATGAGTGCGTCAACCGACGGGTGTTCATGCGTGTTGCGCCTAACACGGCGCGCTCCGAACAACAAAGACGTGAACCCCCGCCCCCCCTAGAATGTATTCGAGCCTTCATCCCCTACCCCCCCCCCCCTTCGGTCAATCTCAACGAGCGAGGCATTAGCGGCTGAACGTCGCTAAAACAATTAAAGAGCCATTAGGGGCGCGCTTTGCTTGCCGCGCGCGACGCGCGTCGAGGCAGAGGCGGCGTCACCCGAGGTCGATGCCGACTCCGAGACGAGAGACTCGGGGCTGCTGCTGCTGGTGGTGGTGGGGGTGCGGGGAATTGCCGGTCCGATTATTTCGCCAAATGGTTTTGTGCGCGCTCGTCAGCGTCGTGACTCGGAACATTTATCGCATTAACCTTCCACGTGTCAAGGTGTCGGCTCAGGCACGCCGCTCTCACCTAATTGGGCGCCTGTGGATTTTTTTTGTTTAAAAAAAAGAAAAATCTATTTCTCCGTAAAGCAGCAGGCCGTCTCACTTTGTTGAATTTTACCTTTCGTAAAGGACCACTTTTTTGCTTTCACTTAAATTTTTGAATATTCATATAAAAATATTGATCATTTTTTTTATTAATATTCATATTTCTATTTTTTTACCAGGGGTATGTATTTCGTACTTTTATTAAACCAATGACATCGTATGTAAAGTAAAAACAACTGGACTCTACATACTTTGTGTTATGAAGAAGGGCCATTGCCCGAAACGTCACCTATGATATAGATATTATTATTTCGAGGGCGCAATGTTGACGACGAGTGTGTCGAGTGCTTGTGTACCACTGTCAACGCAGTAGCATCACCAACGAATGTATGCCATCACTTATACACACAGGTTTAAAAGTAAACAAACTACAATGCCAGTGAAGGACTTGGCTTGTTGTCATCGTCATTTTTATCCTTTTTGATATTTATCTTTCAGCGGCGTAGTGGGGTAGTAGAGTCGGTGATTGTGCCATGGTCACCACGCCAGATTTGCAAACCGTGAGGTCGCTGCTTCAATCCAATCTCCAGGGGTGGCAGGCCAACCAGCTGCCCGCGCGTTCCCAACCTGCTGCAACCCTTCGAATACCTCCCCAACAACGGTAGACGCAAGTCTGCTGTGCTGTTACGGTTGTGTCTCTCCATCAGATGTCTTTGGCATTGTTGAGCGAAGTTGTCAGCGCTCTCGCCACGCACCGCAGTCCTATTTATCTCGCTACACACCGCAGCCCTACTCACCCCCGAGGCCTCGAGCGGTGGCTCCCCTGTGCCACCCGAGCGAGGCCCTCTCACCGGCCGTGGCCTGGCCCCACCAAAGCGGTCGGGGCTCCCCTGTGCCACCCGAGCGAGGCCCTCTCACTGACCGTGGCCTTGCCCCATCAAAGCGGCCCGGGCTCCCCTGTGCCACCCGAGCGAGGCCCTCTCACTGGCCGTGGCCTAGCCCCACCAAAGCGGTCGGGGCTCCTCTGTGCCACCCGAGCGAGGCCCTCTCACCGGCCGTGGCCTGGCCCCGCCAAAGCGGCCGGGGCTCCCCTGTGCCACCCGAGCGAGGTCCTCTCACCGGCCGTGGCCTGGCCCCGCCAAAGCGGCCGGGGCTCCTCTGCTCTGCAGGCCGAGGCTTAAAATCTCGGCGAGCGGTCCGCGAGGTGAAGACGGCAGGGCG
Organism: Petromyzon marinus; assembly: GCF_048934315.1. NCBI lineage: Eukaryota > Metazoa > Chordata > Hyperoartia > Petromyzontiformes > Petromyzontidae > Petromyzon > Petromyzon marinus. Next base: position 1,322,794 of record NC_133720.1, on the reverse strand, counting down.
CGGCCGATTTTGTAAAAAAAAAAAACAAATCGACCGGCAGTCCACCGTGCAAACGTCTCTCGTAAATCCCCCGGGTGTGTAACAGCCGCAGGGCCTAGCAGAAGGGACGGAGTTGACGGGCGACGTATGTTGTATGTACGCATGTTGAACTTCTTTCACACCGTACGAAGAAAACCGTGCTAATCGGAGGTGCGGGGGGAGAACAAGGAAGGGAAACCAATTGTCCGCGATGACCGAGTAAACAAATCGCTCGTGGTGATTGCATCGATGTCATCGCCGCATGCGACGACTCGTGCGTGGTGATCTCTCACAGAGAGGGCCGGTGCATCTCTTCTTTATAGAGAACGACCCGCGGAAGTTGATATTACAGAGCCACCCTTTGAGATCCCATTCAAGTGACCTCTTGTCCAGAAAATAGATACAGCACTTCCCCCATCGACCCTGTTACCGAGAGTGTTGACAATGGCATTTTTAATTCTCAAAGTTGAAATTTGAGCTGGAATTAGTGTGCATTCATTAGTGGCCAGGCTGCGACCGTCAACTCGCTGATTTAATCACAGGCGACTACCTGGATTTGACCTCAGGTTATCAGCGGTGCCGAGTCATTGCTCTGACCCCTGAGACACCCGCCCACTGTTACAGCAAATGGACTTCATTCAATGTAGCCGGGTATGATGGATGCCCTCCATTAGAGCCGTCTGCACCGAGTTGGTAGTCTCAGTTCTTTGGGGCAGAATTTTTGCGGCAAATGACCAAAGTTTTTCTTGCTGCCGCAAAAAAAAATACTTTTGTCGCATCATTATAATTATGGATGGGAAGTTACCTTGGCCGAAGTCCAGATTTAAAGTTTAAACATTCTTTCCAGTTGTAAAAAAAAAATACAACTTATTGCAAACATAGTACGACTCAAAATCAAGATGTCTCTGTCTGTGTGCAAATGAGCAGCGTGTGGGCGATCATCTCTGCCAGAGGCCCTGGGCTATTTGCGGTATTGATTCACTACAAAGTGATATCGGTCGGAGGGAAACAACTGAGGTGTTGAGGTCGAATCGGAATCGAAACGAGCAGGTTGGAGTTAATTTCGATTAAAAGCTGAACTTCGTTATGAAAGTTAACACGGCGATGTTCCCGAAACAAGAATGTGGTTAAATCGGCGCGTGCTACCTGCTGTGACATACGGCCACGAAGCACGGTCATGCACAACAAAATGGAAGAGAAGCTAAAAACAAATGCACAAAAGACGCACGGAGAGACGCATTAGACGGAGAGATAGAAAGATGAGCACATCATATCGAGAAGACGCGCAGGATAACGACACCGTTCGAACTGTGGAGACAATGAAGTGAGGCTTGGGCAGGACAACACCATGGCTGTCAGAGACGATGGGACGCTGGTCAAGAACAATAACGGAGTGGCAGCCAAAGAATGGAACGCGTCCAGAAGAGGAGATGGAGCGATGAAATCAGGTTCGTGTCCAAGTGGCCGGTTGGGATGTTTTTTTATTCTGCCCCCCAAAGCCAAGAGGTAATGTAACATACAAATGCACAGCACACTCTAAGGGCACAACCGGAGTAAGATGCCAACAAACATCATAAAAACAACACATGCACTCACACAAATTGTGTGGTCAGAGTAAATGAAACAGGGGGAGGTGGCGAGGAAGCACGTGGGCGGTGTTCAGGCGGCAAGGAGAGCAGATGCATCGTTGGGTCATCAAAGCACGGAATGAAACAGGTGGTGGTGCTGGTGGTGGATTTCGGGAGGCCTCTATCCAGCAGTGGACTTACCATGGCTGGCTATAGTTTTATATTATGTTTTTATTATTCATACCCATAGAGGTGATGATGGGCCGAGACGATACCCAACCTCTCATTCCCTCTCTAAAGCACAACCGAGTGCAATAGCTGCCCACACCTAACCAGGGACGGCACGTGTCTCCATTGCACACTAGATAATGAATCTCCAAGGGGTCGTGCACGTTTAAATAAAGGACATCCATCAATCAGTCAAAATCCTTAGAAGACCTTTAGTCTTGTCCTTTCGTGAGTTATCACCTCCTACAGGAAAATGCGAATTCAATGTGGCGGGGAGGGGGGGCTCTGGCAGAGCGAGGGGGGGGGGTAGCTGAAATTTATGGCCGGGCCCTACGGGTTTAGTCTTGTCAAAGGGGGAGGGCGCTCATTGGCCTTTAGAATCCCCCATCGGTCGCGGATCTGTAAAGTTAAATCCACAGCCGGGTATCTCTCTAGGCTTAGCCCTGCCACGGTGCCACGGTGCCACGGTGCTCCTCGCGTGCAGCTTTGAGCGCCGAGCGAGCGAGCGAGCGGGATCAGTGGCCACAGCCCATTGACCTGTCCAAAACGCGTGGACTGTTTTCAACAAGTTTGTGTGAAAGCGTGCGCGCTCGCATGTGGGCACACATGCGAGCGCGTATGTCTTTGTGTATGTCTTTGTGCCTGTGTGCATTTGTGCCTGTGTGTGTCTGTGTGTGTGTGTCTTTGTGCCTGTGTGTGTCTGTGTCTTTGTGCCTGTGTGTGTCTTTGTGCCTGTGTGTGTCTTTGTGTATGTGCGTGTCTTTGTGTGTGTGTGTGCACCGAGTGGTATGGATGGCCGAGACTCATCTCTCTATCACGCGACTATGGTAGACATTTAAATTCAGCCGTGAAGTGTAACCGATGCCAAAAATCCCTCTAATCATCGTCAACATCATTAGCCATGTTTGATCTACTGCTAGATGAAGCACCTCCCTTGGCCCTATCACACAGCCATGGTGGCAAGCCTTTATCTAAATCTGTCGAGGGCCTCTCCCCCTGACTCAGCCTTTAACGTTCTGGCCAGTGCCATTAATGAATGTCTGGCTTCGCGTGGGACTAAGCTGCGATTGGCAAGAATAAAACCCCCACGGCGTGAGAGAGGACAACACGCGGGGCTCCGCGTCGAGAAATTTCATTCCCGCCGGCTCCATCCATTGAGTGGGAGCAACCTATCTGTGGACAGCAAATCCATTGCTGTGCTGCCATCACTTGTCACCTGGCATGCCTCACAGGCGCACACCTACACAGCGCACGGAATGCACTGCCGGTCACCAATCCCAAGCACTTGCACCCCCCAAAATCCCTGCTCGGCTATTGAGCTCCAACAACACTTGGCACGCTCAGCCAGAATGGCGATGCGGATCACGTGCGGGCGAACGTGGACTTTACCTTGGAGGGTGGGGGGTGGAGGGTGGGGGTGGAGGGTTGAGGGTGGGGGGGGTGGAGGGTGGAGAGTGGAGGGTGGGGTGGAGGGTTGAGGGTGGGGGGGTGGAGGGTGGAGAGTGGAGGGTGGGCTATTGGGGGGTGGAGGGTGGAGGGTGGAGGGTTGAGGGTGGGGGGGTGGAGGGTGTGGGGTGGAGGGTGGGCTGTTGGGGGGTGGGGGGTGGAGGGTGGAGGGTGGGGGTGGAGGGTGGAGGGTGGGGGTGGGGGTGGAGGGTGGGGGTGGGGGTGGAGGGTAGGCGGTTGGGGGGTGGGGGGTGGAGGGTGGAGGGTGGGGGTGGGGGTGGAGGGTGGAGGGTGGGGGTGGGGGTGGAGGGTGGAGGGTGGGGGTTGGAGGGTGGAGGCCGTGCATTTGACCCCCCCACGCCCAGCTCCTCAAAACAAAAAAGTCTCACACCCAATCTTAATTTGCCGTCAGCTTTCAAGGGCTTTCAAAACACACCGTTGTCACGCGCCTGATGGCTCCCAATTAATTAGATAACGCTCCACTCAGAGCCCCACTCAGAATTCTGCGGCAGACTTTAAATCTTTCCCAAAATCCAATCCCAAATACGAATCCTGTCACCGTACCTTTTATGTTGTAAGTGCAGTAATCGCGCCTACGCTTGAGACACTGTCTGGGTCGCAGTGCGGGGTTGGATGTTTTTTATGGTGAGGTGAGGTGGCTGCAGAGGTCAGAGTTGCAGCCGGGAGGGTCAGTGGTCAGAGTGTCGATTCGGAACCGCTGAGATTCTGGGTTCGAATCTGGGCAGGTGCCAGCGGTGAGTAAAATGGTTCTCAAGTGTAGCGAGTTGAAGCTCTCCCACCAAGTCACCAATGATTGCACGTAAAAAAAAAACTCCCCATGACGTTAAATTGGTTCTGCACTCAAGTTGGTTGATTTGCAACTCTGAAAATAACAAATATCAGGCGGCACCGGCATGCCACAAACATTACTCTCATGGTGCAGTGTGCATCAATGGTCACGTGAAGGGATCTCGGAACTAGCTCTGTGATATGCACTTCTTCCGGCACCTTCTCCAACGCAAATGGCTGCGCTTCTCTGCGAGAGACTCGAATGGATTCTCCGTCTCATGGCGTGACACCGATAGCACAATCGCGATGCAACTTGCGGCGAATGTACGATTATTATTCTTCTTCTTTACTTATGCCACGTGCAAGACGACACCCACGTGTGCCCCAACGTACGTCACAGTGCCCCCCCCCCCGCGCGTGCCCCGGCGAAGAGGGCCACGTGGTGCACGGGACCCGCAAATTTGTGTCGCGTGAACCCCGGGCAGCACTCAAGAGCCCGAGCTGTCGCCTGCGATCAGCGCTCTAAGTTTGTACGACCGAGCCGGGAGGGAGGCAGGGGGAAGGGGATCACCAGTGGCGCGCGTAATTTTCTTTTTTTCGCGGTCGTGCTGCGGTTAAACTCTCAGATGTGTGTACGCGCGCGCGTGCGTGTGTGTGGTTGTTAGGGGAGCGGTGGTGCAGCGGTTAGCGCTACGCTGCGCTATGAACCCGGCGACCCGGGTTCGATTCCTGCTGACGGCCAACACCGGTGACGATTATCTGAACCGGTCCTGGGCCTCCCCGAGGTCGACTCAGCCTCAAATGAGTACCTGGTGCGGTGTGTAGTAAACATCGTCACTGGGGAGGCAAAGGCGTTCGGGCGTGGTTGCTGGCCACCCACCCCCCCGTGTAACGTTCCGGCCTTCATATGTGCTCGCTAACAGCACCTGCCCCTACAGTAGGTTGGGGGGATCTTTGGAGGGTGATAGTTTACGGGACGGATGGCCTGCCTTGTCGCTGTTGTTATCGGTGCTGCTATGGCGTAACATTTTAAAAAATCGAACGTAGCAACAAATGTCATGCCATAAGCTGCACTAAGGTAACTCTGAACGTGTTTGTGAGACCGGAATGTATAACAATGCGGGTGTTTTTTTTATACTGTCATTTTCAAGTTGTACATGTGTTTTCGTTCATGCCTGTTAAAGTATTTAGTTGGTTTTGCTGCACTCGGTGGGTCGCATCGGTATTATTGACGGTATAGTGCTGTGAGACTCGTCCGATATTATAGCATCCAATCCCGAGGCTCGTGAGACATCTGTTGAATCCTTGCCGGAATCGATTTGTGGGCCCGAATCGTGCAGCACAATCGACCTGCTCGTGGATTCCTGAATCGGGTGAACCCCTTACGCCATCAGACACCCTCCCGCAACGCCCAGAGGTAAAACGGCAAAGGCGCAAGCCCTGCAATTACCCGCGCAGGAGACTGCTGGCGGAAGAGCCTCCACTCCGAGGGAGCTCTAGACAGCATCTTCAGAGAGTACTTGGCCTGCTCTTCCACACTGGCCCAGACACCTTTGGAAATATGGGAGTGCCCACGCTTTTTCCCACCGCCACCAGCACCACCACCACCACAGCACGTGACCCCTCTGCCCGATGATCTCTGCTATGCACAACACTGCCACGTCGAACGCCGGCGGCCGAACGCACTTCCATGCATTCCTATGAAGGGATCCCAATGCGCCCGATGAAGAACGCTTTCAATCGGTGCACGTGACCTGTTCCGACACACGGGATGAGACACGTGGGAGCCCTGACCGGGAACGTGGTCGCAAAAGCTGAGAGCGCGCCAAAGTGTCGCGAAGAGATGCAATGCTCCTCATGACCCCGAGAGACAGAGAGTCCAGCACGTGGATCAGCGAACAACGGATGCAAATTAGCGGCATCGCATTGACTCTTGGGGGGGAGAGTTCGTGGGCTCGGGACAGGACTCGTCGCTGGGAGGGATGATGTCTCTCGCACCTCCGATTTGCACGGTTGGCTACGTCCGGTGCGAAGGAAGTTGAGCGTGGACAGCCTAAATAGACGAGACTAGTCATGGAGTGGTGACCTCCACAAAAGGGAACTCACCCAAGAGGTTACCGACACTCTGAAGACTCACACCCCCACCCACCACAGCCACTCCCCCCCACCACAGCCACTACCCCCCACACTCACTACCCCCCACCACCACACCCACTCCCCCCCAACCACACCCACTCCCCCCCCACCACCAACCCACTCCCCCCACCCACTGCTCCAACCACACCCACTCCTCCCCACCACCCCTCCCCACACCCACTTCCCCCCACCACACCCACTCCCCCCCACCACCACATCCACTCCCCCCACCCACTCCCCCAACCACACCCACTCCTCCCCACCACCCCCCCCACACCCACTTCCCCCCACCACCACACCCACTCCCCCCCACCACCACACCCCCCCACCACCACACCCACTCCCCCCCACCACCCCACCCACTCCCCTTCACCACCACAACGCCCCCCACCACCACACCCACTCCCCCCCACCACCCCACCCACTCCCCTTCACCACCACAACGCCCCCCACCACCACACCCACTCCTCCCCACCACCACACCCACTCCTCCCCACCACCACACCCACTCCCCCCACCACCACACCCACTCCTCCCCACCACCACACCCACTCCGACCCACCACATCAACGCCCCCCACCACCACACCCACCCCCCCACCACCATACCCACTCCCCCCACCACTCCCCCGACTCTCCGCGGCTGGAGGTTTTCTCTAAAACAAAGTCACGCCGAGAAGCGACAACGAAGAGGCAATTTGGACCACGAGGCAAATTTACCTTAACGCAGACGATATCGCATTAATACAAATAGATCGTTAAGTTTTAATTTGTGAAAATTACTTGACGCATCAGCGCAATCGATATGTTCTATAATCAGGTGAGCGCCAAAGAGATTTCAGCAATACAACTTTTCTGTAGAGAATAATATAACACATGTAGAGTTTTTACCAAGACGGTAATAATTATCAAACAACACGAATATCAAAAACACTGCATATCAATCAAAACATAAAAAGTGGGCACTGCAATGATCATATACGACAGCCAAATATTTGAAGGACGCAGCCACAACACTAAACCACAGCCTCAACACTGACACACAGTCTCAACACTGACACACAGTCTCAACACTGACACAGTCTCAACACTGACACACAGTCTCAACACTGACACACAGTCTCAACACTGACACACAGTCTCAACACTGACACACAGTCTCAACACTGACACAGCCTCAACACTGACACAGTCTCAACACTGACACACAGTCTCAACACTGACACACAGTCTCAACACTGACACACAGTCTCAACACTGACACACAGCCTGAACACTGACACAGTCTCAACACTGACCCAGAGCCTTAACACTGACACAGCCTCAACACTGACACATAGTCTCAACACTGACACACAGTCTCAACACTGACACACAGTCTCAACACTGACACACAGTCTCAACACTGACACAGTCTCAACACTGACACACAGTCTCAACACTGACACACAGTCTCAACACTGACACACAGTCTCAACACTGACACACAGTCTCAACACTGACACACAGTCTCAACACTGACACAGCCTCAACACTGACACAGCCTCAACACTGACACAGCCTCAACACTGACACACAGTCTCAACACTGACACACAGTCTCAACACTGACACACAGTCTCAACACTGACACACAGTCTCAACACTGACACACAGTCTCAACACTGACACACAGCCTCAACACTGACACACAGACTCAACACTGACACAGTCTCAACACTGACAGCCTCAACGCTGACACACAGCCTCAACACTGACACACAGTCTCAACACTGACACACAGTCTCAACACTGACACAGTCTCAACACTGACACAGTCTCAACACTGACACAGTCTCAACACTGACACACAGTCTCAACACTGACACACAGTCTCAACACTGACACAGTCTCAACACTGACACACAGTCTCAACACTGACACAGTCTCAACACTGACACACAGTCTCAACACTGACACACAGCCTCAACACTGACACACAGTCTCAACACTAACACAGTCTCAACACTGACACACAGTCTCAACACTGACACACAGCCTCAACACTGACACACAGTCTCAACACTGACACACAGTCTCAACACTGACACACAGTCTCAACACTGACACACAGTCTCAACACTGACACACAGCATCAACACTGACACACAGTCTCAACACTAACACAGTCTCAACACTGACACACAGTCTCAACACTGACACACAGTCTCAACACTGACACACAGTCTCAACACTGACACACAGTCTCAACACTGACACACAGTCTCAACACTGACACAGTCTCAACACTGACCCACAGCCTCAACACTGACACACAGCCTCAACACTGACACAGTCTCAACACTGACACACAGTCTCAACACTGACACAGTCTCAACACTGACACACAGTCTCAACACTGACACAGCCTCAACACTGACACACAGTCTCAACACTGACACACAGCCTCAACACTGACACAGTCTCAACACTGACACACAGTCTCAACACTGACACAGTCTCAACACTGACACACAGCGTCAACACTGACACAGTCTCAACACTGACACACAGTCTCAACACTGACACACAGCCTCAACACTGACACAGTCTCAACACTGACACAGCCTCAACACTGACACACAGTCTCAACACTGACACACAGTCTCAACACTGACACAGTCTCAACACTGACACAGTCTCAACACTGACACACAGCGTCAACACTGACACAGTCTCAACACTGACACACAGTCTCAACACTGACACACAGCCTCAACACTGACACAGTCTCAACACTGACACAGCCTCAACACTGACACACAGTCTCAACACTGACACAGCCTCAACACTGGCACACAGCGTCAACACTGACCGACAATAGCATCAAAACACACAGCCCCATGAAACGCGACGCGCGGTGTGCACTGAGGCACGTGTCTACCAATGCAGCTCAATTCAGAGTGAGAAAACGTCAAACCTCTAATGGCAGCACTTGCTCCTGAAACCAAGAGCGACTATTTTTGTTTTATAAATCGATCTCCATATGTTATTTACAGGAGGACATTTAAACGCTCCCATTGCTTTAGATCGATCTTATTTAGCTCTCAGCCAGGCTAACGGCGCAGGCCTGCAAGTCGCCTACTCACTCCACTGCTGGCTGGAAAAGCCTCAACAAGAGCGGCCTGTGGGTAGCTTCTCGCCAACAGCGAAGTTGGTGCACGCATCTCGGATGAGGTGTGGGGAGTACCCAAACTTCTACTCCATGGGGGCAGGGGGTTAATAAACCTGCCTGGGGTGTAAACTGCCGCGACGGGAAATCAACCCGGCCCCCTGTAGGCCGTTCACTGGGGGGTGCTCAATGTTTTATCCCCATGGCAACAACAAAAGGGACACTCAAGAAATCACCCATGGGTGGTGCTTGCACGTGCCGACGAAGATGATCAGGAAGATGATTGATCGCGCTGACAGCCCCCATCATCGTAACAAACAAACTTCTGCGAATTCTTTTTTTTCAAGAAAATTCCGTCGCTGTAAATGAATGCGCTGGTGAGGCTGCACGTGCATGCGGCGAGCTGTTGACTACCTCGCCTGGTGTACAGGAGGTCGTAGATGCGATCCCGACCCCTTGGTCGCGTTGATTTTTCCCTGGGTCCTCCGGCTGTTCCCTCCTCGTTTGAAATCAACGTCACGCGTCCAGAGTATTTGGCTGCGATCAGTGTCCACGTGATAAGCCATTGGGCATCTGTGGCCAGGTCGCTTCTTTGAAAGAACGAGCTCTCTAGCTCAGTGGGTCTTACCCGGTAAACTAAATAAATAAAGAGTTTAAAATAAAATTGTGTGTGTGTGTGGCCTTTATAGGTGCTACTCGATAACAGCGCTTGCCCCAGCGGTCCGTGAAGTCTACACGGGGTAGATTTGTCTGCGTCTATGGCCGGCGCACGTGCTACGGCTCTTCAAGCGCGGGGCCTTCGCTCCAGCCGATAAATTCGGTGGCGCCAGTCGTTTGTCTTGCTCAGATTCCACCACGGGCCTAATTTGTTATCATTTCATCTCATCCTTGCATCAAGGTGAAAGGGATTAAGATGTGCGTCTGTCCACTGATTAATGAACTAATCGTTGGCAAAGTTCCCTCTTGGACGCTGGGGGGTTGTTGATTTGAAGAAGAAGACGAAGAAGAAGACGACGACGAATAATTGTTCGTCTATAATGTTTTGTTAATTAACCCTTGAAACCACTGGCGGTGGTGGTCGTTGGTGGAGTATTTACTTTGTAAATGCTAACGTAGCAATTATCATCATCACCATCATCATTCCAACCGGTAACACTGCGTGAGGAGCCACCACGGAAGGCAGCAGCAGCAGCCAGGCGGGGAGCCACCAACAATTTCCCGAGCTCTGTGGCCCTCTACTTACTACGGTGGAATTGCCCAATGAATGAATAGCGCGTATGTATCTAAATGCAATGCACTGTTTTGACTGCCTGCCTATGATCGGTCACCATACGTCGGAGGTGATGAACTTTGAGCAGACAACATCAGGTATTGAGATGTATTGCATTCAAAAACGTCAGGATGTGCACGGCTAATGTGTGCTGAGTTACCCTATGCATAACCCAACCTGTAATGGATATCCATTGTAATCTATATGCATGTATTACCCCCCCTTCCCACCCCCTCTGGCCTTCGCAACCGATTGGCTCACAAGTGACGACACCACATCTATCCCCTATATGTAAGACGGAAGCAGGAGGATTCATCCACAACTCTGGCTGTCCGCCTGATGAAGCTGGTTGTTATTACTGGCGAAACGTCACAGTGGTCGAATTGTAAATGTTGTTGTGAGTTTACTCTCCAACACACAACCGGGGTGCTGTACTAGTGACGAATTGTAAATGTTGTTGTGAGTTTGCTCTCCAACACACAAACGGTGTGTGGTACTAGTGACGAATTGTAAATGTTGTTGTGAGTTTACTCTCCAACACACAACCGGTGTGCTGTACTAGTGACGAATTGTAAATGTTGTTGTGAGTTGACTCTTCAACACACAACCGGTGTGTGGTACTAGTGACGAATTGTAAATGTTGTCGTGAGTTGACTCTCCAACACACAACCGGTGTGCTGTACTAGTGACGAATTGTAAATGTTGTCGTGAGTTGACTCTTCAACACACAACCAGTGTGCTGTACTAGTGACGAATTGTAAATGTTGTCGTGAGTTTACTCTCCAACACACAACCGGGGTGCTGTACTAGTGACGAATTTGCACGTTCTGTTTACGTGACAACCCTTACTCATCTGGCTGTGTCGGGTGGCGGCGGATTTAACGACACATTTATACAGAGTGCTTCAAAAAATGTTTTAACACTTCTGAGAATTTGCAACAACACCACGTGACATGTACTGCTGCCTCCGGGCTCTGGAGAGCACCCGGAGAGGATTCCAGGCAATGTGTTGACAATGATGGCGAACAAGTGGAGACCCTTTGACTTTTGAAGCTATTAACGTTACATTTGTTATCATGTTACAGTGTATTATTATCCGTTATTTTTCCATTAAAAACGATAGTCCCATATAAGTGTTGGAACAATTTTTGCTGCGCCCTGTATTTACGCGATCTCACCCCCCAAAAACGCGCTCAATTATGGATGTCTGAAGGCATTGATATACAAGCAAGCTGCTCGTAGAGAGACTCTCTGTATCTGTTCACGAAATAAATGTACGGACAGATCTAACAGATCGCAATGACAGACAGACGTGTGTGCGTCCATTGCCCGTCATCATCATCATCACGTTGAACGCTGGGCCCAACGCTGGACCCAACCCTGGCAACGCTCAGCCAACGTTTAAAGTGGAAAGTAACACAAGTGCACAGGGTAGCCGCGAACTCCTAAAGGTCTCGGTGGCCGAGGTGTGTGATCGTTGTTATTGCATTATTTTGACTGCCGATGACGAACATAAAACGAACCCAATTCTCGGTGCATATTGCTCGTAACGAGTGTCATCTTCTGATCTACTCCAACGTGCTCGCTTGCCCACCACACATATCGTTTTTAGTCTTCGCAATTACCCCTCGCTTACGTAAAATGAACAATGTCGCCATTATAGAAATGTCCCGCGGCCGAACAGCCAATCAGCAGCCTTGGCCACTGAGGCTCGCGCGTTCTCCCGGAATTGGAACCCTGAAGGGGTTAATATCCACTGAGCCAGGGAGATGTTACACTGCCCCTGCCACTTGCCTGCACCGGCGGCATCATTATTGAGCCCAATTAAAGCTTTCCGCGGGCAGAGGCCATGGGAATGGCGCTCCCGGGAAACCACCGCTACTATCCAGTTTTCATCCAGATGTTCTTCATTTTACATGTTACAAACCTTGCAAGTGCACAGTTGTGTTGTGGGGGGTTTTTCTTCCCCCCCTCCCCCCCAATGCATACCCCCCCCCCCCACCCACACTTCTAATTGCACGTGTATCGCATTCGCTGGCTAAACGCTCATGTTTTTTACAACGCATCGGAGGAAGCGGTAGTTAGTACGAGGCAGTTTGACGTTAGATCATTCGTGACAGCACAAAGTCGCATACTCCGCCCTGACCAATTAATCGCCCACGCCCATGTGCGTCACTTGTGCAAGGAGCTCGCTGCCCTTTAATACAGACTTTCACATATCGTGAATCAGAATATGTATTTAGACTGGAGGAATCCGATGACCTATTAAGCTATTTTTTTACAGCTGGCTCTACATCAGTTCCTAGCGAGTCGGATGTGTGACGTTGTGCTTTTAATTTATTTCCATCCAGCCACCTTTATAAATAAGCTACGCAGCCACAATGCGTTGTGCCAACAACATTTTGTTAATGTAACTTTTAATAGGAATGCTTTATTTTGTTTGTAACACGTTTGATTGAATTATCTGTCTGGTGCTCGACAGCTACTATTAGGTAACTGTTTGTATGCCTATTTAAAAACTGCTTATCAGGAAATAATTTTAACATGTAATTCTCACCAGGGCCCCGTGGTGTTTCATGCCGTCTGCGACTCTCATGATCAACTTCGTCTCTCCCTCCTCTCTATTTATGTGCTCCGAAGAAGGGCCATTGCACAAAACGTCGTCGATTACGTATTTGTTGTTATTATAAGGCCACATTGTTAATGACAAACACGTAGAAGTGTTTTTGTACTATTATTACTCGTGCTTGGACATCACCGCCAATGCAGTAGCAAGTAGCGTGCACCACACACTTAGTTTATAATCGTGGTTAATTCGTTGGATGCGACTTACATTTCTAGATGTCTGCTCCAGCGTGGAGCGGTGTCCTGTGAAATCCCAGCAAGCACCGCACCTTGACACGAACCTATCGGCCTGATTTAGAATCCCAGCCACGGCCAACTTCAGTGACACGCGAGTGACATGACATCTGAACCAGTCACGGATCGTCTTCACCCCCCTCCCCTCCCTCCTCACCAACCCGCACTAACCAACGCGGTCAGGTATGGGTCAAACAGCCGCGCGTGGCTCATGACGGTGCGATTAGGCTTTCGTTCAGCGGTGGGTTTACAGAAGGACCGTACATTCTCATCACTACTGGGATGCTAGCGGTGGTGGAAATTGTTAGCGCACCGGGCAAATTGGGTTTACCGATATTAGGCCAGAATTCCAATGTTTCTTATCGCTAGAATAAACATTAAAAAAACGACATTATGATATTTTATTACAATTAGAGTTCTGTTAGGGTGGCTGCGATGGCTGGGGCACCGGACTTGCAAGCCCGGTGCTCGACGCTTCATTACTCCGGCGCGTCAGTTGAGACAATGGAGCAGGTTTATTATCACCACCACCACGACCACCACGACCACCCCCAGCAGTGAAGAGAGCTACACCACAGTCAATTGACCGCGAGGTTGCGTGTAGTGGGGTAAAGTGCAGGTACTCCAGACTCCTTCAACACGTCTCTCCGGCATGAGAGAGGAGGTCAGGCGGTCTCTGGTGCTCGCACGAGTGGAGGCCCCTTCCCCCAGCAGGTGGCACGAGCAAGCAACTGCAAGGCTGCATCTTTACCTTTTCATCATCATCTATTTTGTTTATTGTGCTCCGTTCCCTGCACGCAGTCGCACTCGAACCACGATCCCCGGGTGAGACACCCAGGATGGAGAATGTTTAAAAAAAAAACATTATTCGGCAATTAGATTTCTGCAAATTTTGCAAAAGGCGCGCAAAGGCAGCCCCGTCATTAGGGAAGCGTCAGAAGATAATTCTCAAAGTGTGATTTATATTCCACGAAGCATGGCCCGACTCCCCGGGGAAGGGTGCCAATTGACGCCCGCCACCCTCCGCAGCCGTGGGTCGCGTGTTTTAGTGTTTGACCCAAGGCTAGGCTCAACGTAATTAAAGCCGCTTTGTTTCATCCAATTAATGGGCCCCGCGAATGCCGAGAGTGCGGCTTAAACGCTGGCTTAATGCACGCAGAAAGTATTGCGGATTTTTTGTGTGTTTTGAGGCGTGCTAATGTTTTGTTTGTGCTGAATAAGCTTAATGTTCAAACAACTTGTAACGCAGACGCGCCGCCTCCCCTGCACGGTATCCGTGCAGGAGAGGAGAGAGAGAGAGGGCGGGAGACGAATCAGAGAGAGAGAGAGGACGACTCAGAGAGAGAGAGGACGACTCAGAGAGAGAGAGAGGACGACTCAGAGAGAGAGGACGACTCAGAGAGAGAGAGGACGACTCAGAGAGAGAGAGGACGACTCAGAGAGAGAGGACGACTCAGAGAGAGAGAAGACGACTCAGAGAGAGAGGACGACTCAGAGAGAGAGAGGACGACTCAGAGAGAGAGAGGACGACTCAGAGAGAGAGGACGACTCAGAGAGAGAGAGGACGACTCAGAGAGAGAGGACGACTCAGAGAGAGAGAGGACGACTCAGAGAGAGAGAGGACGACTCAGAGAGAGAGGACGACTCAGAGAGAGAGAAGACGACTCAGAGAGAGAGGACGACTCAGAGAGAGAGAGGACGACTCAGAGAGAGAGGACGACTCAGAGAGAGAGGACGACTCAGAGAGAGAGAGGACGACTCAGAGAGAGAGGACGACTCAGAGAGAGAGAGGACGACTCAGAGAGAGAGGACGACTCAGAGAGAGAGGACGACTCAGGGAGAGAGAGAGGACGACTCAGAGAGAGAGAGAGGACGACTCAGAGGCACCAGGAGGAGGAACCACAGACAAGCGGGAGGCAGCAGCAGCAGCAGCAACCACACAAACACTCAACACAATCGTCAATAACGTATGTATGTCTGTATGCATGTGTCTGTGTAACTTCTTTCGCACCGTATGTATCCAACCCTGCTAATCGGAGGTGCAGGGAAGGACAACAAACTAAACACAAAAAGCACTGCCTTAAAAGGGAAAAAATCGAATGGGCGACGTTTCAGGTAACGGCCCTTCTTCATTGGAAGGCAATGGTTAACGTGTGAGCACGTTTGCTCATTGCTGTGCAACACATCGTCACCACGTCCGACTCGCTGGGCACTGAGGTTTGAGGAATGGACAGATATATGAACGTCTGTGGGTTACTTGGTCATGGTGGACGCGTGACAGAATACGTGACGTGGGGCTCTGTGCGTGCATTGCTGGGGGCGAGCTTCTCGCAGGCAGGACGAGAGCAGAGCTCCCGATCTTACTCTGAGATCCAGAGCGCGTGCATGCGACTCAGCACCAATACCCCCAATACCCACACTGACACCACCACTGCCGCATCCAATAATTTGTATGTTCCAACCCTTGCAAGCAGCAAGTAATGTGTGTTTTTTTAAATATTTTTTTGGCATCTCCACTTTTATACATTTATTTATTTGACCGCCTAAGCTAAATCGTTCACAATACAAGCAGGGAATGTCAGTCGCACGATTAGGCATCGTGTCTCCATTGTTCATTCGAGTACAACGTCGCATATCCGACCGCCACACACATCGCGCCCGTGCATCCCCTCGCCCAGCGATCGGTAAACGCACGCCACGTGGTGTGACCGGTGCCTGGCCACGTGGTGTGACCGCTGCCTGGCCACGTGGTGTGACCGCTGCCTGGCCACGTGGTGTGACCGGTGCCTGGCCACGTGGTGTGACCGCTGCCTGGCCACGTGGTGTGACCGGTGCCTGGCCACGTGGTGTGACCGCTGCCTGGCCACGTGGTATGACCGGTGCCTGGCCACGTGGTGTGACCGGTGCCTGGCCACGTGGTGTGACCGGTGCCTGGCCACGTGGTGTGACCGGTGCCTGGCCACGTGGTGTGACCGGTGCCTGGTCACATCAAGAATGTAAATTCCGATTTACTTGCGCGGCTACGTTTCACAATTTAGCGATAAAAGCGCCGCATTTGCTCTGCTCCGCTAGCTCCGTGACAAATAGACCCGCGCCTCGTGACATTTATGTGGTTTTCACTTCGGCTTTAACCCCCCAGTCCCCAGGGACCGCCACCCACTACAGCCGCGCGTTGCAAGTCAGCCAATTTGCATGCTTATTTGGATACAAACATTACTCATGCGCTTGTGCGCGGCCCAGGGTTAGTTGAAGCTCTTAGCTCACCACCGGGCTTACGAGTTCAAATCCCACTCGAGGTTTTCACTCTGCCCCCTCGTTATCTCTCTGCTGCTAAAAGGCAAAGGCGCAGCACTGCAAAAGCCCTTGTCTCACGGCCCTGCTGGTGGAAGGGAGTCCCACTACACACAGCCCCTCTCAGAGGGCATTTGACCGACGTTTTGTTTTGTTTGCCAAGCTGCCCATCACTTCTTCGAAACCGACGGGACTGCCCACACTTCACCCCAGCGCACGCGACCTTCCAATCGATTGATTCACCTTTCTGGGGTTGATGAAATCGCTATCGCCTTGTGAGACAGGGGCCGTCCTCTAAGAATGTCCACGTTGACAACGTCCGAGTTAAACAAACGTTAAACGCGAAACAATGAGTAACAATGTTCTCCGCTCTTGCCAGCAATGTGTCACGCGCGCTCTCGCGCTCACCCCCTGTACGAAAGAGGAAATGCTGCAAAGCCAACGACGAAGACTGAGGAGCCACGGTGGCTATGAGATGTTAACTACCTCGCCTGGTATGCGGGAGGTCGTGGGTTCATTCCTGACCCTGACGCCTGCTGCTGCTGTATATTTGGAGTTTGCGTCTCTCTCCCCCCCTGGTCGCGTGGATGTCCCCCTGGGTTTTCCCTCCGCGTCTAGAATCAAGGTCACCACGCGTTTAGAGTGCGTGGCTGCTGATCGACACTTCCACGTGTCGATGACTACGAGCCACTTCGTTGAGCTGTCATTTGCGATAGCCAAACCGCAGCTGAGAAACAGCCGACATAGCAGCTCAGTGCTGGGCCTTACCTGTTAAATGGTTAAGTGTTGAGTGTAGACTATAATAATATAGCAAAGGAAGGCTTAGCCCTCTGCGGGGGGTGGGGGGTGATGAAGGGTGCTGAGCCACCCCCCCCCCCCCCCCCCGACGCTACGAGGCCACAACGTTCGCACACGAGGCCCCACAATGGCTCTGTTCGTGCAGGGAGATGCTTTGAGTGTAATTATATATTTATATAATTGTAATGTTTAATTGCGAACGGCTCTCTCGTGAATTCACCTGCTATTACTGGGGTGGGGGGGGGTCTCTAATGGAAGCGCTAATTGCAAGCGGCTGCGATTGGCCTAAAATCCTTCAAGTCGTGTTACTGCTGCCGGTTCGCGTGAGCGACGCTTTAGCTGCACCACGGGAGCCGCATCGCTGTAGGTGCAACAGCAGCAACCGTGCAGAAACAGAAGCTGTGCAGCAGCAGCTGTGCAGCAGCAACTGTGCAGCAGCAGCCGTGCAGCAGCAGCTGTGCAGCAGCAGCAGCTGTGCAGCAGCAGCTGTGCAGCAGCAGCTGTGCAGCAGCAGCAGCTGTGCAGCATCAGCAGTGCAGCAGCAGCAATGCAGCAGCCGTGCAGCAGCAGCTGTGCAGCAGCTGTGCAGCAGCTGTGCAGCAGCAGCTATGCAGCAGCAGCTGTGCAGCAGCAGCTATGCAGCAGCAGCTGTGCAGCAGCAGCTATGCAGCAGCAGCTGTGCAGCAGCAGCAGCTGTGCAGCAGCAGCTGTGCAGCAGCAGCTGTGCAGCAGCAACTGTGCAGCAGCAGCTGTGCAGCAGCAGCAGCTGTGCAGCAGCAGCAGCTGTGCAGCAGCAGAAGCAGCTGTGCAGCAGCAGCAGCAGTGCAGCAGCTGTGCAGCAGCAGCTGTGCAGCAGCAGCTGTGCAGCCGCAGCGGTGACGATACACTCGGCGCCTTAGCCACAAAACAACGCCACAGCGCACGGGAGAAGGATCCACAGTGGCTCTTTCAGTGGAAATGTCGAGAGATGCACTTTTTATTACATCTTAAATTAGAAATTTCAGTAAATTAAATTAGCGACGAACGTATTTGTGAACGAAGTGATTTTCATTTTTCATCGAATTATTGAAGCATTTATTTCATCCACCGCTGGTTCTCGACAAAAATAAATCATCCCAAGCGCCGTGATGACTGCGACTGCGCCTCCAAAGAGCGAGCGAGCCAGCGAGCCAGCGAGCCAGCGAGCCAGCGAGCCAGCCTCACGGCGCCCGCACGGAGCCGCGGGCTCAAGGAGCCTCCGTGCGGTGAGCCGAGGGAGAGCGAGCGGTGGAGGGACGTGGCCACTGCGGTCTCCTCATTGATGGCCGTGCGCCGAGGTCGCCGCTTCGCCCACCTGCACGGCGGCGGGGAGACGTGGGGGAGACGTGGGGGAGACGTGGGGGAGACGTGGGGAGACATGGGGGAGACGTGGGGGGACATGGGGGAGACGTGGGGGAGACGTGGTGGAGATGTGAAGGAGACGTGGGGGAGACGTGCGGGAGACGTGGGGGGACGTGGGGAGACGTGGGGCGACGTGGGGGAGACGTGGGGAGACATGGGGAGACGTGGGGGAGACATGGGGGAGACGTGGGGGAGACGTGAGGAGACGTGGGGGAGACGTGGGGGAGACGTGGGGGAGACGTGAGGAGACGTGGGGGAGACGTGGGGGAGACGTAGGGGAGACGTGGGGGAGACGTGGGGAGACATGGGGAGACGTGGGGAGACGTGGGGGAGACGTGGGGGAGACGTGGGGGAGACGTGGGGGAGATGTGGGGGAGACGTGGGGGAGACGTGGGGAGACGTGGGGAGACGTGGGGAGACGTGGGGGAGACGTGGGGGAGACGTGGAGAAGACGTGGGGGAGACGTGGGGGAGACGTGGGGGAGACGTGGGGAGACGTGGGGAGACGTGGGGGAGACGTGGGGAGACGTGGGGAGACGTGGGGGAGACGTGGGGAGACGTGGGGAGACGTGGGGAGACGTGGGGGAGACGTGGGGAGACGTGGTGAATGAGTTGCACAGCCCTCGCGCCAACATTGAGGCCACTAAATAAATACATAAATGAGTTGCTGCTACCGCTGCCTCTGCGTTGGCAGCGGTGCAGAAGCACAAACAACAACAACAACAACTCGTCACGTTCCGTGTCAATAACACTGTGGCCTGAGAATAAAATAAAAAAGATGTAATCAACGACGTTTCATGCAATGGCCCTTCATAGCAAATTCAAGCAAAACTACATTTTAGGCCTATTATCTTTCATCATATTATAGATATGTTTTTCTTTTGTGGCAGTGTTATTGACGAATGTGTAGAGCTGTTTGTAGAGCTAAGCGAGAACAAAACGTTTGACTCCTTTAGTAGTCGACCAGACCAAGGGACTCCTTGGATGCCACTCAAAATTTAAAGTTGCTAATTGTCGCTGTCAGATCCGCTGGTTGTATTCATTTGCCTGTCACACTGAAGCACGGCGAGTTGGCAGACAATCCATCAACATTTACCGGTTGCTCAACTGAGTTGAGAAATGCATTACAGCCAATACACATCGAGTCATCGGATCCCGAGTAAGTAGGTGAGTGAGTAGGTGAGTGAGTAGGTGAGTGAGTGGGTGAGTGGGTAGGTGAGTGAGGGGGTAGGCGAGTAGGTGAGTGAGTAGGTGAGTGAGTGGGTGAGTGAGTAGGTGAGTGGGTCGGTGAGTGTAAAGGTGAATGAGTAGGCGGGTGAGTGCGTAGATAAGTCGGTGAGTGAGTGGGTAGGTGAGTAGGTGAGTGAGTGGGTAGGTGAATAGGTGTGTGAGGAGGTGAGTGGGTAGGTGAGTATGTGACTATGTGTGTAGGTGAGTGATTAGGTAAGTGAGTGAGTAGGTGACTGAGTGGGTAGGTGAGTGAGTAGGAGTGAGTGGGTAGATGAGTAGGTCACTGAGTGGGCAGGCGTGTAGGTGAGTGAGTGGGTAAGTGAGTGAGTAGGTGACTTAGTGGATAGGTGAGTGAGTGGGTGTGTAGGTGAGTGAATGGGTGAGTGAGTAGGTGACTGAGTGGATAGGTGAATGGGTGGGTGTGTAGGTGAGTGAGTAGGTAAGTGAGTGAGTAGGTGACTGAGTGGATAGGTGAGTGGGTAGGTGTGTCCGTGAGTGAGTGGGTGAGTGAGTAGGTGACTGGTAGGCAGGGCACAGACAGAGAAGAGGAGGTGAAGGCGACCCTGAGTAGCCCGTGACGATGAACAGAGTCGATTGAGATTCTCAGCTGTTGACATCTACACCGAAAGTAACAACACGAGAGAGTGAGAGAGAGGTGCGATCCAGAGAAAACCGAAACGTCACTTTCCCACGTGCACCCACGTGGGAAAGCGGCATTCACGTGCACCCACGTGAATGCCACTGCGACTCAACGACATCCACAAGACTAAGGAGGTACTGACGCTGAAACTGTCACGCGGGGCACAACGACTCTGACTGCGATTTGTTGTTATTTATTTTTTTGTTTCGATTAATCCCTCGAGGGTTACACCAACGCCGCCAGCGACGCAACGAGCGGCGCGTCCGGCCAACAGCTGCCCCGGAACAACGGAGGAGATGCCCCAGAGTCCTTGATCTGAGCCGCACCCCTCCTGGAAGTGGCCACGCGTTGGCGGCGCTCTTCCGTTCATTGTTTACGCAAAGACACAAAAAAAGCGCCCGTCGATGGGAAACATGAACGTTGACAATCCGCGCTCGCAACGTTGCCAAACATCACCGCCAGAAACTACGGCGATGTTCTTATTGAATTGAAATGAGGTTGCGAGTTGATTTCTTCACGTTTTAATCAATTAGTTTAATTACATTTGAGGTCACCGTAATTCTCAGACAACGCATTTCTGCCAATTAGCGCCACGGGGGGGGGGGGGGGGAGGTTGGGGGGTAGAGTAAAACTGATTTATTAATGCCTCCGTAATTGTTTAATGAAGGGACGCCACCGCGGTATTCAAATCGGCCCCTAATTAGGTTCCGCAAGAAACGCAACGAATTTTTTGTTGAGCAAAGCCCAAAACATCGCGCGGTCGGCGTCCTTCGAGCGCGAGGGGGCCCCCACGAAGCTTTCGCGAGAATCAAGGGGACCGTCCGATGTTGGGTTTGATTTGTGTCGCGTCATCGCAGGAGGACCGTGGGTCCGATCCCACAGACCCCTGACGAAGCAGGCTGCACGGTCGGAGTCAGCGTGTCCTCTCTCTTTCTCTCTCCATCTCTCTCCATCTCTCTCCATCTCTCTCCATCTCTCTCCATCTCTCTCCATCTCTCTCCATCTCTCTCCATCTCTCTCCATCTCTCTCCCTGTCTCTCTCTCCATCTCTCTCCATCTCTCTCTATCTCTCTCCATCTCTCTCTCTCCATCTCTCTCCATCTCTCTCCATCTCTCTCCACCTCTCTCCATTTCTCTCCACCTCTCTCCACCTCTCTCCGTCTCTCTCCATCTCTCTCCATCTCTCTCTATCTCTCTCCCTGTCTCTCTCTCTCTCCATCTCTCTCCATCTCTCTCCATCTCTCTCTATCTCTCTCCATCTCTCTCCATCTCTCTCCATCTCTCTCCATCTCTCTCCATCTCTCTCCATCTCTCTCCATCTCTCTCCCTGTCTCTCTCTCTCTGTCTCTCTCTCCATCTCTCTCTCTATCTCTGTCTCTCTCTCTGTCTCTTTCTCCATCTCTCTCCCTGTCTCTCTCTATCTCTGTCTCTCTCTCCATCTCTCTCCATCTCTCTCCATCTCTCTCTATCTCTCTCTATCTCTCTCCATCTCTCTCCCTGTCTCTCTCTATCTCTGTCTCTCTCTCCATCTCTCTCCATCTCTCTCTATCTCTCTCCATCTCTCTCCCTGTCTCTCTCTGTCTCTCTCTCTCTCCATCTCTCTTCATCTCTCTCCATCTCTCTCCATCTCTCTCCATCTCTCTCTATCTCTCTCCATCTCTCTCCCTGTCTCTCTCTATCTCTGTCTCTCTCTCTCTCCATCTCTCTCCATCTCTCTATCTCTCTCCATCTCTCTCCATCTCCCTCTATCTCTCTCCATCTCTCTCCATCTCTCTCCATCTCTCTCCATCTCTTTCCATCTCTCTCTCCATCTCTATCTATCTCTCTCTATCTCTCTCCATCTCTATCTATCTCTCTCCATCTCTCTCCATCTCTCGCCATCTCTCTCCATCTCTCTCCCTGTCTCTCTTCATCTCTCTCCCTGTCTCTCTCTGTCTCTCTCCATCTCTCTCCATCTCTCTCCATCTCTCTCCATCTCTCTCCATCTCTCACTATCTCTCTCCATCTCTCTCCATCTCTCTCCATCTCTTTCCATCTCTCTCTCCATCTCTATCTATCTCTCTCTATCTCTCTCCATCTCTATCTATCTCTCTCCATCTCTCTCCATCTCTCTCTATCTCTCTCCATCTCTCTCCATCTCTCTCTATCTCTCTCCATCTCTCTCCATCTCTCTCCATCTCTCTCCATCTCTTTCCATCTCTCTCTCTCCATCTCTCTCCATCTCTCTCCATCTCTCTCCCTGTCTCTCTCCATCTCTCTTCATCTCTCTCCATCTCTCTCCATCTCTCTCCATCTCTCTATCTCTCTCCATCTCTCTCCATCTCTCTCCATCTCTCTCCATCTCTTTCCATCTCTCTCTCTCCATCTCTCTCCATCTCTCTCTCTATCTCTCTCCATCTCTATCTATCTCTCTCCATCTCTCTCCATCTCTCTCTCTGTCTCTCTCTCTCCATCTCTCTCCATCTCTCTCTCTCAGCCGTGGTGGCCGCCTGGGTTGTTCTCCTCCCGGTTCCTCCGGCTTTGCCCTCCCTCCTCCACTATTTGAAAAGGTGCATTTTGTTTTATGCTTTGGCTGCTACTTTAAATTCCCATGTGTGATGATGATATCAGCCACTTCGATGTTGAGCTATCGTCATGCGTGGCCAGGTCGCCTCTGAAAAAATAGCGAATTTCTCCGTGGGCTTAACCTGGTCAAATAAATTCACACCACCACACCGCACACCACTACACCGTCACACCGCCACAGCCCCACAACACCGGAGTGTAAATGACCACTGTGCCGCCCAGGGTCTCCGTCTTCTCGGCCGTAGGACCCATGCCAGACATCCGTCTCAGTCGCCACGAGGGCCGCTCTGAACGCCGTTGAGCACACGGCCGCTAAAGTTCAACGCAGCAACAGCGGCACCACATCGCAGCACGAGTCCATTCCTGCCAGCCGGACAAAGATGCGAATTCCTGGACTGGGTCAAACTCTCCGGGTCAAGCCAGGAGAGGCGGTAAACCTACCCCCCCCCCCCCCCCTCTAATGATCTGCATTGCGCAACACTTCTGTGATCGCTGCTCCGCGCTCATCGCCATGCCAGCAGGGCAGACCTCACTCGTGTCCACAACAAACAAACAGAAAGTTTCTCCCTCGCATTAAACAAGAGCCGACGGTTCGAGTTCGCAGCAGGAGCCCCGCCAAGGGCGCAAAGGTGGGGGGCCGACCCAACAAGGAGCGATTAATGCGCCGGTTGTGGACTCTGTTTGTGTTCAATTTCCCCCTCCCCCCCCCCCCCCCCCCCCCCCCACGGCTGCTGGGATGTTATTAGCGGAGAGCGCCGTCAAGCATTGCCTGGGCAACAACGAACAGGGCCCTCTCGCACAGGGCCGCCTTCTCGCGCTCTTACTTTCTGTCGCACGGCTGCTGATGATGATGCAGAGCGACGCACGACAATGTCACGTCCAGGTGGTCAGGCCTAGATCGCCGCGTCAGGGGGCGGCGGAGTGGTGTGTCGCTGTGATGTCTCCTGCTTCGTATTTGTGGATCGGGGAATTGCGTCGTTGTAAGTCTTGTTCTAGATGACCGCAGTCGCCACACTACTACTGGAGAGTTGAACGTTTCTCATGCGCGCATCATCAGCAGGCATCCGCATTACCTGCCATGGTTTGTACCGTGGATGCGCTTTGGGGCGGACCGTAAAGCTTCGTGAAAGATCAAAAACCCAGGGATCTTCTGCGTTGGCCCTTTCACAAGGTGGCGTGCGCTCGTGAGTTCTTTCGAACTCCATTGGCCGCTCTGCAGGACGCAGCGCACGTGCGCTCGAGGCTGGCCGTGCGCTCGAGGCCGTGGATTCTCGCAGCGTCAGTCGAGCGCGGCACGCGGCTGGTGACGCGGCTGGTGACGCGGCTGGTGACGCGTGGGCGCTCGCCCTGTCAGTAGCCCCGCGGGGCACGGTCCGTTCGGCCTCTCTCCTCTCACGTGGCGGCGTCTCCTCGCTTCAGTGGTGAAACGATGCAACACCAAAGTAGCCACCGAATTGCAATGAGCAAGATTATTGATGATAATAATAATAATAATAATTGGGGTTTCCCCCCTTTTTTTCCGGCAACAAAACTGAAAGATTTTTACAAGGATTCATGTTACTGCGTCAACCACAATACCTGCAGTCAAAATGCAAACGAAAAACACACCATGATAATATGATGCATTGTACTTGAAACTGATTGGTCCACACCAAGGGACGGCTTTCTTTCGAGCACCTTTTGGCGTCATCTGGTCGACCACCACCACCACCACCAGTTTTGTTGAGATACAAAAGGGGAAAACCCTATTATTATATTTTGGTACTGGCAAAGGAGGTCTAATGATGAAGATTATTGATTTCATTCGTATCATTTGCGGTGGGCAACATTATTCATTGCTTCTTCTTGGTTCTTTCAGTAAAGTCACGTAGAAGGGAAATAATAAATTTAAAAAAATGTAAACATAATAATTGTATTTAAAATAAAACATAATAATTTTAATATGTTTTTTTTGTATCATTTTATTATTTGCCTTCTACGTGACTTTACCGAAAGAACCAAGAAGATGAATCCCTGCAGTCACGAAAGCTTTAAATCGAAATTATTCCTTGCATTCTTATATATTTTTGATCGCTGGAAATGTTGTTGCAATTTTGTTCATTCATTTTTCTGTCGTTTTCTGTTCTTTTTCATTCCAAGCTTTTGAAGTCGGTGTGATGAAACATTATTGGCTGCCCTTTGTCAATCCACTGCTGGACGATGGCCTGTCCACGCTGTGTGGGACGTCGTTCGTGTACGCTTCGCCACGCTGGTCAAGGCGAATTGTAGCACAAAGGAGGCCCCAGGATCGGTTCAGACATAACTCCCCACTGACGTTTACTAAGCTCCGGAATCGAACCCAGGACACGTCGTCGTGGTGGTGGTGGTGGTGGCGGCGGCGGTGACGGCAGCGGCGGTGGTGGTGGTGGTGGTGTCCGGCAAAACAACCCCCTACCTCTTCGCGGTGCCGGACGGGCAACTCTGTCGTGGACAGTGCTGTGGGGGGAGGGCCAATTCCGATTGACTCCTCCCCTCATGGCGTCTGTGACCACCACAGCGGCTATACGGGGACTCTGGACGGGTAGGAGGCGCTGGTAACCCCTCAACCTTCAATAAATTACCACTAAACCACGAATAAAATATGTAACTAATACGCTTGTGCCGGAGGCCCCGGGGGGACAGGCGTCTATGACGTCTCCTGGCCAAACCCCATTTGGCGGAGCCAGGAGATTGAATCACTGGACGGGTTCCGCAGGATTGGAAGGATGCCCTGGTGGTCCCCCTCTTTACGAAAGGGGACCGCACAGACTGTAACAACTACAGGAGCATCTCACTCCTCAGTGTGCCGGGAAAGGTCCTGGCAAGGATTATTCAACATCGCCTTGCCAGGCACGCTGAGGAGAGGCCTGCGGAGCCCCAATGCGGTTTCAGGAAAGGGCGGTCCTGCACAGATGCCATATTTTATGTCCGTCTGCTACAGCAAAGGTGTAGGGAATTCCAACAAGACCTACATCTCTGCTTTATTGACCTGGTCAAGGCCTATGATACCATCAGTAGGCCTGGGCTCCGGGTTGTTCTTCGTGCTTTTGGAGTACCTGACCCTCTGCTCACGATCATTAAGATCCTTCATGATGGTGAGTGGGCCCGGGTAAAACTACGTGGCCTGGAGTCAGAGCAATTCCCTGTACACCTTGGAGTGCGACTGGGATGTCCTCTGGCTCCCACATTATTTAACATCTATTTTGACCACGTAGTTCGTGAAGCCTTCAATAGCTGTACCGGGGGAATCTCCATTTGGTACAGATATAATGGGAGGCTGATTGATGCCCGGGTGCGGTCAAGGGATGGCTCCCTATTGCTCAACCACGTTAGGTATGCCGAAGATTTGGTAATAGCTGCTCATTCAGAGGAGGAGTTGGAGACGCTGCTGCTGAGACTGCAGCGTGCCACTAAGAGATGGGGCCTTACCATCAGCCCCACCAAAACTAAGCACCTGCCTGGGTATTTTGAACCATTGGACACTCCACCCCCACAACTCCCAATCGGTGATGGGGCAGTTGTGGAGAGAGTAGAGAGTTTCCCATACCTGGGCAGTGTGCTTATGACTGTTTAACAGCAGAGGTTTCACTCTGAATCAGTCGAGCGGCAATATCTTTTCATCGGTTGAGTAACGCTGTGTGGAAGCTACCTGGTCTGTCGCTCTGCACTAAGCTTCAGGTCTTCTCGGCCACGGTCATTCCCTCCCTTCTTTACACTTGCGAAACGTGGACCCCCTTAATGGAGCATCTTCGCCGGTTGGAAACATTCAGGCTGGCCTGCCTACGATCCATCCTGGGTTTAACCAGGCTGGATTGTGTGAGGAGCTCACAAATCCTTAAAAGATCCGGGCAAGGTCCCATCGGTGAGTTCCTCCGGCAGGCAAGGCTGCGTTGGCTGGGTCATGTAACCCGCATGCCCAGCCACTGCATGCTGAAACAGCTTTTGTTCGGCCGGATCGAGGGGGCTAAACGGGCGCGGCACGGGCTAGAGAAGAGATGGAGTGATGTGGTACAGGAGGACGTGGAGCGGAGTGGACTTGCCGATGACTGGTACCAGCGGTGTCAAGATCGGCCTCTGTGGAGGAGGCTCGTGAAGGACGCTATTGGGCAGTTGGAGGCAGTCGCCCTCCAACAATAACGGAGGGAGGAGCGACGCTCACAACAACGAGCGGAGCGCCGGGTGGCTAAAGTACAGCAGGTTGGCACAGTAGAGGGCACAGGTGGTGCATCAGCCAGTCATCTCAGTCAGTCGACCCGTGGCACCTGGTTCTGCCCCGTGACCTCCTGCCAGCGGGCGTTCGACACTTCACGTGACCTCAAGGTGCACATGGCCTGGCACAAGCGTCATGGTGACGTCACCGCCACTTAGTGGCGAATGGTGGTTGTTGTTGTTGGTGGTGGTGATGGTGGTGGTGATGGTGGTGCCGACTTGAATTGACTGGAATTGAGACGTTTGCAATCATTGTCCAGAGCGTCGCTTGACCGTATCCACTTATCTACGGTGCATGATACCGAGATAAAGATTGAGAGAAAGAACTTTAAATCAGATATGCTTTATTGCTGTACAAAAACCGACAAAATGAGACGTCCATTTGAATTTGCTATAAATGGTAGATTCGGCCAATATACTCGTGTATGAGCGATGTAAAGGTGTCATCATTAAGGGGACTTTATGGGCGCATGTGTGTGTGTGGGCGTCTCGCCAGGGGGACGTTGCGCAGGGGTTATGACGGCCGGCGCACCGGACTTGCAATCCAGAGATCGACGGTTTTTCGATTCGATTTCCCGGCGCGGCAGGTTAGTAACAAACGCCGCAAGTTTCATCAACCCACCGGCCTCCGTCCGTCCACACAGCAGAGCAAATGGTGCCACCACAGCGAGTCGCGGTGGGGTAAAGTGTGAGCACTCCCGCAACGTGGAAGAGTAGGCCGAAACGCCCTGGAGAGGCTCTGCCTCGAGCCATCCGTCAGCAGTGGAGTGACATAGCGAAGGGGGCTGTCTTTATTTTTTGCACCTTCAAGCACCCATCGTTCCGAGATAGTGTACGTGGTAAACAAAGGCCCCGTTAATGAGACCGCCGCTCTGACAATAAATCCATCACTTGAGAGGCGAGAGGACCCTCCGACGCATCACGCCTTTGCGGTGTCAGTAATTCCTAAAATCGGACAGCAATAGTAACTCATAATCGCCGTCTTCGTGCGGTGACGAGCCTTGACGCGCGCTGGCAGTTTTATGACCGCCTTGGTTTGGAGGTAAGGGTGCAGCCCCTGCAATTACTCACCCCGCCCGGTTATAAACAATGAGCAAGTATAGAGTTCAACGTCACATATCCGTCACGCGTGAGCAAGTGCTGCATCCCCACCCTCCCCAACCCCCCGGCTCTTATAGACGGCACACCACGATTAGTCGATCGGCGTAGCGGCGCGTTGTGGTGGAGAGGGTGCCCATCGCTCCACGTGCTGGTGGGAGATTTTCCTTCGAAAGCAAAAATCTTCCACCAGCATGTGGAGCGAAACGTCGGACGTCGTTCCGGAACAATGCACGGTTATAAAACAACGTCGCGAGAGAACAATGGGCCGTGGGACAATGCGCTGTCGAACAATGCACGCCCAGAGAGCCGTGCGGCACGACCGCGACAACCGGAGCCAAGCAGCACCGATGTCACGATTGGCGTTAAACTCAGAGGAAGAGAACTCCCCACACGCAACACCACCCCCCCCCCACCCACCCACCCCCGTGCTCTTGGAGCGTTTGATTGGAATCTTATTTTATGGCGGCCATGCGCCAGAAAGAGCGGCCGCAGCAGAATGTCGCGTTGATGTGAAATGGGAATAATGTCTGGGCGCATTGAAACGCGGCGCGAGTGCGCTGCGTGGTGTTGCAGTTTTTGTCGAGTCGCTTGTGTACACAACATCATTTTTTATCACCAATTATGCCAAAATTGCACCGGCGAAGGCACGAGACGCAAGGAGCGCTCCTCGTGGAATTCGCGTGGCAAGATCAGCGTCGCGCCGTCGGGGAGATGGTGGGGGAGGGGGGGTGGTCGTCGTGGTCGTGGTGGTCGTGGTGGTGGAAGTTCAAATGATGCGACAGAAGTTCTTCTCGATCCACCTCACCGACGCACAGCACGAGGCCCCTCCATGTCTGGGCAATGGCGAGGTTTAACACGCAGAAGTAGAAGCAGGAGCGGTCTTTCACGACTAATATTATACAGAATAAAGAGTTTGGGGGGCGGGGGCAGTTTGGGTTAGATCACGTAAATATAAATGTTTCGTTAAATCCTCCACCACCCGACACAGCAAATCAGTAAGGTTTGTCACGTAAACAAAACGTGCCAATTTAGTAACTACTTCAGCCCTGCCGGTGGGTCGGAGAGTAAACCCGCAACGTTTACAATTCGAGTACTGTGACATTTGACCCCCCCCCTCCCCACCATCTCACAAGTGTAAGCCAATATGCTAGAAGCTAGGAAACTATAAACGATTTTTTATTTGATCAGGTAAAGCCCACTGAGTTCTACAGCTATTTTTCAGAAGCGACCTGGCCACAAATGATAGCTCAGCGAAGTGGCTTATCACGTGGCATTGTGTAGCAGCCAAACACTCTAAACGCACGTTTCTGAATGTCGAAGGAAACCCCAGAGATAAATCCACGCGACCACGGGTCGAGAAAACACAGCAGGCGTCAGGGTCTGAATCGAACCCACGACCTCCTGTATACCAGGCGAGGTAGTTAACATCTCCTAGCCACCGTGGCGTGAGCAGGTAATTGCGGGACTGCGCTTTAACCTCTTACAGTGTTATTGCCTCTGTTTCCCTACACGTTTCAGATTCGTTTTCCCCACTGATGTCTCTTCCAGCAAAGCACATTGTGGTGTCAGCTTGGTTGTTATTTTATTCCCGTCGAGAGCAAGGATGCGATGCGGCTTATTTTTATTCTTCTTATTTTGCCTTTATTGTTTTAGATACGTTATATATATTTATTCTTATTGTTGTTGTTGTTGTTGCGACTGCTGCTGTTATTTCGCTCTATCGCCCCCCTCTACCTTACCCCCCACCGCCTCCTCTGTCCGCCCTCTCCTTAATAGGCGGAGTGACACACGACGCTCATTAAGAAAGTCACTGCAATAAAGGCGGAGGAGGAGGAGGCGGAGGAGGAGGAGGCGGAGGAGGAGGAGGCGGAGGAGGAGGAGGAGGAGGAGGAGGCGGAGGAGGAGGAGGAGGAGGCGGAGGAGGAGGAGGAGGAGGAGGCGGAGGAGGAGGAGGAGGCGGAGGAGGAGGAGGAGGAGGCGGAGGAGGAGGCGGAGGAGGAGGAGGAGGCGGAGGAGGAGGCGGAGGAGGAGGAGGAGGCGGAGGAGGCGGAGGAGGAGGAGGAGGCGGAGGAGGAGGAGGCGGAGGAGGCGGCGGTGGCGGCACACAAGCGAAGCCCCCCGCGACCATTCCCATCCTCCCCTCCCCACCTCATCGAGGCGGCGGCGATATTAAAGCGAGGGCTGCCCGCGCACAAATGCGATTGTGTCGGGGAGGGGGGGTGGGAGAGATGGGGGGGGGGGGTGTTGAGTGCGCAGCAGCTGAGACCCTTCATCACCCCCCCCCCCCCCCCCACCGCTTAACCCCCACCGCAACATCGCTGCTGAACCCGCTCGCCCCTGCGTCAGGACGCCCCCCAAATGAGCGAACCTCCCCCCACCCCCCGCGTGCGCCGTCGGCGCCCCAGCGCCACGCGGGCACCGCCTGGGAGCCACGGAGCCCTCGGCCGTGGCGGCGTGAGCCCTCGTCAGCGTCAGCCTGAGCCCTCGTCAGCGTGAGCCCTCGTCAGCGTGAGCCCTCGTCAGCCTGAGCCCTCGCCAGCGTGAGCCCTCGCCAGCGTCAGCGTGAGCCCTCGCCAGCCTGAGCCCTCGTCAGCCTGAGCCCTCGTCAGCGTGAGCCCTCGTCAGCCTGAGCCCTCGTCAGCCTGAGCCCTCGCCAGCGTGAGCCCTCGGCCGCCTCGGGGTCGGAGCGGCTCAGCCGGCAGCGGCAGGCCGCCGGCCGTGGCGTCTTCTGCTCAACGCTCTCGCAGCTTCTGCCGCACGTGGGGGGCGGGGGGTTGGTTCGTCGGGTAGAGCGCGACCGTGAACTGTCCGCAAGCGTGCCCGCAGCACTGGGTTTGAAACTGGCAATGATAACACGTGTGTGTATGTGTATGTGTGTATGTGTGTGTGTGTATGTGTGTGTATGTGTGTGTGTATGTGTGTGTGTATGTGTGTGTGTATGTGTGTGTGTATGGTTGAGAAAAAGCGACAGGCCCACTGTCATCGGCTACAGAATCCCACGTCAGAGAATGAGGAGGCTTACCGCAGCCTTCGCTCGGAGGTTCGGAGAGCCGTGAGGCGCTGCAAGGATGGGTGGTGGTCGCGGGTTGCTGAGGAGATGGAGTCTGCCTCAGTGGCCCGTGATCACAAATCTCTATTTTAACTCCATCAAAAAAGTAACCTGCAGCGCCACCCCTATTACCATCATTAGGGGAAAAAACGGTGATCCAATCTCCGACCCCCAGGAACAGGTTCGCAGATTTGCTGAGCATTTCTGTGAGGTCCTGGGGGAGGGAAAATCCCACAGCCAGGAAAACATCGTGGCACAAGGTGAGGATGACCCTGCTTAGGCTGCAGTGCCTCAAATATTGGAAGAAGTCACCCCCTGTGAGTGGCTGGCTGAGGTGCCATCTGCTGAGGAAGTATTGAAGGTGATCCGGAGTCTGAGACCAGGAAAGGCAGCGGGCAGAGATGATCTCCCAAGCGAAATGCTGAGGGAGGGTGGCGTTTGTGCACAGACTGCCCTATATGACATCATAACAACAGTCTGGACCACTGGACGGGTTCCGCAGGATTGGAAGGATGCCCTGGTGGTCCCCCTTTTTAAGAAGGGGGACCGCACAGACTGTAACAACTACAGGGGCATCTCACTCCTCAGTGTGCCGGGAAAGGTCCTGGCAAGGATTATTCAGCATCGCCTTGCCAGGCACGCTGAGGAGAGGCTTGCGGAGCCCCAATGCGGTTTCAGGAAAGGACGGTCCTGCACAGATGCCATATTTTCTGTCCGTCTGCTACAGCAGAGGTGTAGGGAATTCCAACAAGACCTACATCTCTGCTTTATTGACCTGGTCAAGGCCTATGATACCATCAGTAGGCCTGGGCTCTGGGTCGTTCTTCGTGCTTTTGGAGTACCTGACCCTCTGCACACGATCATTAAGGACCTTCATGATGGTGAGCGGGCCCGGGTAAAACTACGTGGCCGGGAGTCAGAGCCATTCCCTGTACACCTTGGGGTGCGACAGGGATGTCCTCTGGCTCCCACATTATTTAACATCTATTTTGACCACGTAGTTCGTGAAGCCTTCAATAGCTGTACCGGGGGAATCTCCATATGGTACAGATATAACGGGAGGCTAATCGATGCCCGGGTGCGGTGAAGGGGTGGCTCCCTATTGCTCAACCACGTTATGTATGCTGATGATTTGGTAATAGCTGCTCAGTCAGAGGAGGAGTTGGAGACGCTGCTGCTGAGACTGGAGCGTGCCACTAAGAGGTGGGGCCTTACCATCAGCCCCACCAAAACTAAGCACCTGCCTGGGTATTTTGTACCATCGGACACTCCACCCCCACAACTCCCAATCGGTGATGGGGCAGTTGTGGAGAGAGTGGAGAGTTTCCCATACCTGGGCAGTGTGCTTATGACTGGCTCCAGTTTAACAGCAGAGGTCTCACTCCGAATCAGTCGAGCGGCAATATCTTTTCATCGGTTGCGTAACGCTGTGTGGAAGCTACCTGGTCTGTCGCTCCGCACTAAGCTTCAGGTCTTCTCGGCCACGGTCATTCCCTCCCTTCTCTACGCTTGCGAAACGTGGACCCCCCTAATGGAACATCTTCGCCGGTTAGAAACATTTAGGCTGGCCTGCCTACGATCCATCCTGGGTTTAACCAGACTGGATTGTGTGAGGAGCTCACAAATCCTTGAAAGATCTGGGCAGGGTCCCATCGGTGAGCTCCTCCGGCAGGCAAGGCTGCGATGGCTGGGTCATGTAGCCCGCATGCCCAGCCACCGCATGCCGAAACAGCTTTTGTTTGGCCGGATTGAGGGGGCTAAGCGGGCGCGGCACGGGCTAGAGAAGAGATGGAGTGATGTGGTACAGGAGGACGTGGAGCTGAGTGGACTTGCCGATGACTGGTACCAGCGGTGTCAAGATCGGCCTCTGTGGAGGAGGCTCGTGAAGGATGCTACTCGGCAGTTGGAGGCAGTCGCCCTCCAACAACAACGGAGGGCGGAGGAGCGACGCTCACAACAACGAGCGGAGCGCCGGGTGGCTAAAGCACAGCAGGTTGGCACAGTAGGGGGCACAGGTGGTGCATCAGCCAGTCATCTCAATCAGTCGACCCGTGGCACCTGGGTCTGCCCAGTGACCTCCTGCCAGCGGGCGTTCGACACTTCACGTGGCCTCACGGTGCACATAGCCTGGCACAAGCGTCGTGATGACGTCACCGCCACTGTGGCGAATGGCGGTTGTTGTTGTGTATGTGTGTGTATGTGTGTATGTGTGTGTGTATGTGTGTGTGTATGTGTGTGTATGTGTGTATGTGTGTATGTGTGTGTGTGTATGTGTGTGTATGTATGTGTGTATGTGTGTGTATGTGTGTGTGTATGTGTGTGTTGCCCATGTTGCCCGCATGCCCAGCCACCGCATGCCGAAACAGCTTTTGTTTGGCCGGATTGAGGGGGCTAAGCGGGCGCGGCACGGGCTGGAGAAGAGATGGAGTGATGTGGTACAGGAGGACGTGGAGCTGAGTGGACTTGCCGATGACTGGTACCAGCGGTGTCAAGATCGGCCTCTGTGGAGGAGGCTCGTGAAGGATGCTACTGGGCAGTTGGAGGCAGTCGCCCTCCAACAACAAAGGAGGGCGGAGGAGCGACGCTCACAACAGCGAGCGGAGCGCCGGGTGGCTAAAGCACAGCAGGTTGGCACAGTAGGGGGCACAGGTGGTGCATCAGCCAGTCATCTCAGTCAGTCGACCCGTGGCACCTGGGTCTGCCCCGTGACCTCCTGCCAGCGGGCGTTCGACACTTCACGTGGCCTCAGGGTGCACATAGCCTGGCACAAGCGTCGTGGTGACGTCACCGCCACTTAGTGGCGAATGGCGGTTGTTGTTGTTGTATGTGTGTGTATGTGTGTGTATGTGTGTATATGTGTGTGTATGTGTGTGTATGTGTGTGTATGTGTGTATATGTGTGTGTATGTGTGTGTATGTGTGTATGTGTGTGTATGTGTGTGTATGTGTGTGTGTGTGCGCCGCGTGTTGCGCGTTACCGGCTATGGCTGTACAGACAACATCGCTTGCGAAAGCGGTTCGACTAACGCACGTACAAAGACGCGTGGAGAGAACAGCACGCTCTTCCCACCGCGAGAAATAGGAGGAGCGCGTGGATCAGACAACTAGCTCTTCATCATGCTGGCCATGGGACGGCGAGGGTGGGTTGTTTGACCATACTTCACCACGCTGGTGAGTGAGGCCTGGTGAAGTTGTAGCGTCCAAGATTGAATCAGACATCACTCCCCCGCTGTGCATCGAACTCATGGCATCGGGTTCACTGCGCAGTTCACAACCCACTGAGCCACTCCACCCCCCACCTCTCCCTCCCCTCCTCCCTCCCTCCCTCCCCCGGGGCCCCCACCCTCCCGCCCCCTCTTCCATTCAATGTCTGAGAACAGACATTGAATGTTTATTCTTGATAGCTAGATGTCACATTTTACAACCTGAACATCTCGCGACGCATTTGCACGTTATAGCATCTCGTCATTACGCGGCAGATGGTAGCAACGTTCATTAAATAATTTAATTTGAAATAGGAAGAAGAAGAAGAAGAAAAAAATAACCCCTCGCGCGCACAAAGGTGAACAACTGCCCAGGCACTGGGCGTGCTGCTCGCAAGCTGCCGCGGTGCCCCCCCCCCCCCCCCCGCAAAGTGCCGACGCACGAGGCGACATTTAGCGAGCAGCGCGCGGCTCGCTGGGGCCACTGCGCAACTGGCGCGATGAGATGCCAGGTGCTTTACCCACCGCACATGGCTCACCACAACAACCACCACCACCGCCACCACAACGACCGCCAAATACCACTGAGTGGCGGTGACGTTAACCGCCGCGCCAACGCTGGCCGCTAGAGGCCACCCAGAGGGCGACTTTCCCCGGGGCCACGCGAAAAAGGGCCTCACAACGGCCCTGTGGTGTTTTTAATGGTTTAATTAATAAGGCCCACACACACACACACGTGACTTCCTGCCTTGGGCCTCGGGGAACTTCTGGCCGAGCCTGACTCCGTGGCCGAGTCTGGCCGCCACGGTGGCTATGAGATGTTAACTACCTCGCCTGGTATACAGGAGGTCGTGGGTTCGATCCCGACCCTGACGCCTGCTGCTGTATATTTGGAGTTTGCGTGTCTCTCTCTCTCTCTCCGTGGTCGCGTGGATTTTTTTCCGGGTCCTCAGGTTTTTCCCCTCCACATCGCGCGTTTAGAGTATTTGGCTGCTCTACATTTCCACGCGATAAGCTACTTCGTTGAGCTATCATTTGTGGCCAGGTCGCTTCTGAAAAAAGCGCTATATAGCTCAGTGGGCCTTACCTGGAAAAATGCAATTTAGTATAGTTTAATAGTTTCAGTGACCTCCCTAACAGATAGCAAGGGCCATTAGCCTGAATGCTGCCTGCCTTTGTAGCACCGTCACAAACCGTACGGGGAACAGGGTCAAGCGTTGAATTATTTACAACTAAATATTCTGATTCTGTGTTTCAGTCAAATCCAACGATATTGAATTTCCATCAGCTGATGTTTCAGCGCGAGCGTAGTTGGCCAATGGGTGTTTTGTTATCAATGTCAGGGCAGATTGCGGTATTTGTGTGCTTGTTATTGTGTAGCGCCCTGGGATTTTCTGCATAAAGAGCGCTGTGTCTGTTGTTATCACCATCACCATTATAGTTTATTACTGGGTTTCGTGCCTCGCGCACGTTTTTGACAAGTCCTTAAGCGCCAACGCGATTGAGAAGCGCAATTGAACGGAGCACCGCGCGTAGGAAGCGACCTTCCAAGACGACCCAAAGCATTGCGCGCTGGGGGCTGCGTAGCTAACTAACGTGATTAACACAGAGAGAGAGAGAGAGACACTCGTGCGCAGTGACAGTAGTGCGAGCTCAAGACGAACATTCCACAAGGAGATGCAAGAGGTGAGGTTCCAACCTCGTCCGAAATCACGATTCACACCGCGAGGCGGAAATGTGGCGGTGCGTCGCGGGATGACACTGCCCCTCCCCCCCCTCCCTCCCCCGTACGCTGCCCACTCGCCAAGCTTGGGATTGCTGCTCTTCTATCGCTCCTCAGAATCATTCCGCTGCCCAGGGACGGCTTTTGAAGGCCACTCTAAACTACTTTTTTAATTTTTTTTTTACCAGGTAAGTCCCACTGAGCCATATTGCTATTTTTCAGAAGCGACCTGGCCACAGATGGAGATCATCACCGTCTCGGAGATTATCTGAGCAGGAAATCCCTTTGAGAAATCCTTTCCTTGAGAATGAGGGTGGCGAGTGAAGTGGGATAGGAGGCTCGGCGATCAGAGCACTGACCCAGCACTGCTGAGCGCCTCGGTTCGAATCGGGGTTTTTCTGCAGCCCGTCACTAAACCGGATTCTGTGTATCCAGTTGATGTTCTCAGCTGGGTTATCGATGGCTGCACAACAACAACAACAATAAACTTCACATCCAATATAGTTATTCACTTCATCATTCTCATGAGCCACGATCGATTCACTCCGGGATTAAAGCATCCCCGAGTCATCGAAATCCTTCCGCGGCCCCGCGATTGCAAGAGGATCATTGTAGGACTTTGAAAGTGAATAAAGAGGCGCGCTGAGAGGAACTCGCAAGCAGCAGTTCCATGACAACATCTTCTGTGGACCAGTCTCTGGCACGGGGTGACTGCTGCTGCTGCTGATGCTGCTGATGCTGCTGCTGCTGATGCTGCTGATGCTGCTGCTGATGCTGCTGCTGCTGCTGATGCTGCTGCTGATGCTGCTGCTGATGCTGCTGCTGCTGATGCTGCTGCTGCTGATGCTGCTGATGCTGCTGCTGCTGATGCTGCTGCTGATGCTGCTGCTGCTGCTGCTGATGCTGCTGATGCTGCTGCTGATGCTGCTGCTGCTGCTGCTCGCTGCGGAGTTCACAGTGGGAACGTTTTCGTCTCAGGTCACGACTGCGGTCAATCGCGCAGGGCTCGGCAGCGTGCGGCTCTTTAAGGAGCTGCTGCTTCTTGACGTTCTTCATTAAGGCACCACCAGCGCCTCGCATTCACCGCCGCCGCCGCCGCAGTGCATTGCGGACTCTTTAAATGTTGAGTTTTTGTGACCGAATTCGAAAAAAATGCTCTCCTTGTGATGTTGGTTACCGACCCTTGCAGGAGCACTGTAGTAGGGAGGCGGGGGCAAGACAAAAAGGCGTGAGGGCAGGGAGCGACGTGGAAGCTGCATGCGTCCGCATTGTTGATCCCCCAAGGTGAATGCGAGCGGCAGAGGCGACAAGGAGCACCGCGAGCACCTGGGGCGGTGCGGGGCTCTGAGCGCGTGGACGCCTCGACACGCGGCACGGCGACACGGCGACCGATCGGGAGTCGATAGCGTCCAGTTCCCATTTCCCCCCTCCCTTCACCACCACCCCCACCCCTTCACCCCCTCCCCTTCACCACCACCCCCTCCCCTTCACCACCACCCTCACCCATTCACCCCCTCCCCTTCAGCACCACCCCCTCCCCTTCACCACGACCCCCTCCCCTTCACCACCACCCCCTCCCCTTCACCACCACCCCTTCACCCCCTCCCCTTCAGCACCACCCCCTCCCCTTCACCACCACCCCCTCCCCTTCACCACCACCCCCTCCCCTTCACCACCACCCCTTCACCCCCTCCCCTTCACCACCACCCCCTCCCCTTCACCACGACCCCCTCCCCTTCACCACCACCCCCTCCCCTTCACCACCACCCCTTCACCCCCTCCCCTTCAGCACCACCCCCTCCCCTTCACCACCACCCCCTCCCCTTCACCACCACCCCCTCCCCTTCACCACCACCCCTTCACCCCCTCCCCTTCACCACCACCCCCTCCCCTTCACCACCACCCCTTCACCACCACCCCCTCCCCTTCACCACCACCCCCTCCCCTTCACCACCACCCCCTCCCCTTCACCCCTTCACCACCACCCCCTCCCCTTCACCACCACCCCCTCCCCTTCACCACCACCCCCTCCCCTTCACCCCTTCACCACCACCACCCCCACCCCCCACGTCAATCCCAGCACACGCTGCATGCAGCCGCGGTCTCGACGCGAATTGAAGCCGCTTCGGAAGAACGCGGCGACGCTGCGATGGTGCCGTGCCCATCCGTGTCGGATGAGCGGCGCGGCCGTCGACAGGAAGGTGACGACGGACCCGTCGCGGGCACGTCGCGGGCACGTCTTTGTTGTCGTGTCTCAGGGCACGCGCGTCCCTGCCAACTCGTGCAGCATTGCGCTGGCAGCTCGCCCGCAGCTACAAACTGCACGATGGTCGAATCCGAGCTCACGCCATCAACATCATCATCATCCTCAGTGACAGCGCCACTGCACGATGGTCAAATCCGAGTTCACGCCATCAACATCATCCTCAGTGACAGCGCCACTGCACGATGGTCAAATCCGAGTTCACGCCATCAACATCATCATCATCCTCAGTGACAGCTACAAACTGCACGATGGTCGAATTCTAGCTCACGCCATCAACATCATCATCATCCTCAGTGACAGCTACAAACTGCACGATGGTCGAATCCGAGTTCACGCCATCAACATCATCATCATCCTCAGTGACAGCGCCACTGCACGATGGTCAAATCCGAGTTCACGCCATCAACATCATCATCATCCTCAGTGACAGCTACAAACTGCACGATGGTCGAATTCTAGCTCACGCCATCAACATGATCATCATCCTCAGTGACAGCTACAAACTGCACGATGGTCGAATTCTAGCTCACGCCATCAACAACATCATCATCCTCAGTGACAGCTACAAACTGCACGATGGTCGAATTCTAGCTCACGCCATCAACATCATCATCATCCTCAGTGACAGCTACAAACTGCACGATGGTCAAATCCGAGTTCACGCCATCAACATCATCCTCAGTGACAGCTACAAACTGCACGATGGTCAAATCCGAGTTCACGCCATCAACATCATCATCATCCTCAGTGACAGCGCCACTGCACGATGGTCAAATCCGAGTTCACGCCATCAACATCATCATCATCCTCAGTGACAGATACAAACTGCACGATGGTCGAATTCTAGCTCACGCCATCAACATCATCCTCAGTGACAGCTACAAACTGCACGATGGTCGAATTCTAGCTCACGCCATCAACATCATCATCATCATCCTCAGTGACAGCGGCAGCAGCGGCCATGATTTATCCACTTTTGGATGAAGGCTTCCCCCAAGTGGTCGCCACCCGACATCGTGTCGCAATGCCACAACAACCCATCCAGCTGCTGCAGCTGAGTTCATCTCATCGCTCCGTCTCCACGCCAGACGTCCTCTCGAGCGTCGTTCCTCCTCTGGGCTTTGGCGCCACTCGACTGTTTACCATCGTGTATGTTGCATGTATGTTGTATGTATGTTGTATGTACGCTTTAATTTCTTTCGCGCCGTACGTAGCCGACGGTGCTAATCGGAGGTGCGGAGGAATCATCCCTTCAAGCAACGTCCCCTGCCCAAGCCCAATTACCTTTTGTCACCAATGAACATGAGACGTCTTGCATTATAACGACATTGCTATATTCGTGGTAAGCGCAGTAACTTAACCGTTGCAACAATCATCTGTTATTGCCAATTTCTGTTCGTAAAATTGTTTTAATTGCATGAAATGCGCGCAACAGCAACAGAAGGCAAATCCAACCCTTCGCACGGTACAAATGAGGGCGTTATCGAACGGGCTACACAACAACAACAACAACACTCGAAACTCCCAAGGGGTGTGGGTTGGTCACATGAAGAAACCATCACGTAGCCAGAGTCATAACAGTCGGTCGTATTGAATCGCATGAACATTTCAAGCTTGGAAACATTTTTTTTTGTTTTATTATTTTTCTAAACAAAACAGCAGTGCCCGGGACGTCAGTAGCCCGAGCTTACTGCATTCTGCAAGATGCACAGAAGCTCATTTCGTAAAAAAAAATCAATGCAACGTTCGATAACTTGGTTATCAGGAAAGAATGCCCGGAGCAAATCCCCTGGCAAACGGCATTACACAAACCCGGCACAGCCTCCCACTGTCACCGCCAAGCGCCTGGAAAAAAATAAAAAGGGGTGGGGAAATAAAAGGGCCCCATGCAGCATATGGGGATGAATTAACATCAAAGAGCGCACAGATAGATTGAGGTGTATGAGAATTTTGCAGCCGCCAGCGGTAATAAGACGTCGTGTGGGTTTAATTGGATAAGAAAAGATTTAAAGTGAAGTTATTTTTCAACTCTCCGGCTAATCCGGGATTTATGAATCTTCCAAATGGAAGTGCTGTGAATGTACAGTTCACTTGTCTGTGAATTATGGCTCGGCGTGTGTGTGCGTGTGTGTGCGTGTGTGCGTACGTGCGTACGTGCATTATATAAAGACATTCTCACGAAGGGCTCGTTATTAACTAGCATTAGAAAATGGTTCTCCCCCTCCAAATATTCATCAACACTTCATAAAACATTATCTCACACAGTGCACAAGTGGTGCTTGAGGATCAGGGCACGTGACTTGCATTCAGAATGTTGCCAGTTCATATCGCGGTCAATGGCTGACTCGGCACATCATCAATTTTGGGGTGTATAAATCAGGTACCGCTTTGTGGTAAGTCAACCTCATGAACAGAATAACCCCCCCGCCAGCCGCAGCGATTTCTACCACTGGATTGATACGGGCAACTGATGACATGAGCGATGCCGGAATGCTGATTTGACAATTTGTCAGGCAGACACTGACTTCCATGTACACCGCGTGAACATTCTCAATGTGTCCATGCCATGCCACCACTATGTGCACTGATTGACAGCGCTCTTCTTCAGGCACATCGTCCTGATGGGTTTCACAATCGAGTTGAGTTTTCCAAACGCACTCCAACCTGCTCTCGCTTGCCCCATTATTTAATAGGCGTTGATCCCGGCAAGGTCTTCAATCATCGTGCTCAAAGATATGGTTGTTTTTGGTGGTGATGGTGTTTGTGTTGTTGATGTTGCTGTTGTTCTTTTCCAGCTGTGTCTCTCATGAAAACAATGTTCCCGACACAAATTGAATGGAAGCAAACCTCAACGGTTTGCGACGAAACACGGAGGGAAGCAGAGAGAAGCAGAGAGAAGCAGAGAGAAGCAGAGAGAAGCAGAGCGAATGAAAGGGAAGGGTGGAATCGTGGACACGGTGATGACATTGGGAGCCAACTAGAGGAGGGAACGCAGCCGAGATTACGGCCACCGTGGAGACGGAGCGCATTGGGATCGGCTCGTGCGCATGCGCGAGGTGGATTCGTGGCACCACAGGGTGCAACAGTTTCAAAAGAAGGCAGCCATCATCAGCCGCGTTCTATTCGCTGCTGGATGAAGGCCTCCCAACGCCGTAGCCATCTCTCGAGGGCTCACAGCGCACCGAATCGATGCCGAGCAATTACACGCCGACATTCCCATCATAAAACGTTGAGGTCACATTATCCACAGACGTGACAAGAGCCCAGACTCATTCGCTTGTCTAATCCAATGGGGTTGACAAGCCAACCATTACCTGTGCATCAGCGTTTAATGTCGGCTTATTGTCCCGTGAGAGTGCTCGTACGAGTCGGGTTAGAACACGCAGCTGTTCTATCCAATACCTGTGATGCCAAGTATACTGCATCTTCATACGTCCAGAATAAAGTGTATCTTTTGTTTTCGGGAGGGGGGGTTAGATCCCATGAAGATAGATGTGTCGTTAAACCCGCCACCACCCGACACAGCCAATTAGTAAGGGTTGCCATGTAAACAAAACGTGCTCAGTTACTACTTCAGCACACCGGTGTGTTGGAGAGTAAACCCACAGCAACATTTACAATTTACAGAGTGCCGTGACGTTTCGCTGGCGATTACAACCACAACCAGCTCCATCGGGCGATTCGCCATAATTCAAAGCCTCGGTGTTAAATTGACATTGAGGTCTGCAGAGTGCGGCGAGGTAGGAACTGGCAGATCAACAAGTGGTGGCCCTGTGGAGGGACTGCTGCAGGAATGTGTCCACCACTCGCTGAGGGTCGCGAGGAACGTGGAAACGGCCTTGGGAGGCCTTCATCCTCCTGTTTGGGGCCTTTTACTACTGCGGCGATCCTCCCTCTAAACCAATCGAGGAAACTTCACGCCACCAAATCGAACCAATCGTCGAGTTTGGAATCGAGTTGAACTGAGAAAAAAATCAGCAGGAGACTCTAACCTACAATCACTATTTATTCGGATTCTAGGTTAGAACAAATAAATAAAGCATCCACTTTTTTACGGGATTTTTTTCTCATTAGGAGCAATGTAACTTGAACATTATTTTACAGGGCCGTCAGATCGATTTTCTTTTTGTATTTTCAAAGTGCCGGTGGTTAATTGAAATTGCCTCCAGTTTACCCAGGAAATTTACGGTACGAATGGGGCGGAGGCGGTGGTTGTGGTGGTTGTGGTGGTGATGATTGAGTGATGGCTTTAATCTGAAGCCACGAACAGAACCTCCCGAGAAGGCAACACCCACCTCCTGGACACCGCGGTCGAAAGCGAGAAATAATTAAATTACTCCATCAACATTTTTTTGGGCTTACAAAAAAAATAACGTGCTTGTACCGATCGCTGCGCGCAAGAACACCCAGAGGAATCTGTGCATTTTGAGATGTCTATTTACCCCCCCATTGTTATGGAGAAGGTATTTGCCAGTAGACATCTTGGCTTGGACCACCGGCTTTACCATGAACCTGCTTTAAAACACACGCACACCTCCGAACAGTTATGAAACATTATTATTATTATGAAGGATAGCATTCTACTTTATGGCAACGTAAACGCTCGATGGCCCATTTATAGCAACGCACTCTCCAATAAAGGGACAGATTAACGAGATTTGCAGTCCACTCGGCAGCGATGTTTTCTGAC
Source organism: Petromyzon marinus (assembly GCF_048934315.1). NCBI lineage: Eukaryota > Metazoa > Chordata > Hyperoartia > Petromyzontiformes > Petromyzontidae > Petromyzon > Petromyzon marinus. Next base: position 1,279,170 of record NC_133720.1, on the reverse strand, counting down.
ACTGTGAGTCCACCGTGTGGGCGACTTTGAATGGGCTCGTGACGTTATTGGCAAGAGCGGCTCACTCCGTTCGAATGTCAGCATGTACAATGATTTGGAGCCGTAACGAATTGTTCAATCAACTGACGCTGTTCTCGTTGCAGAGGGAGGCGTTTGATCGGCAATTCCATGGTCAAATAAGGAAATAAAGCTCTCCTGATTCTCACGCATTTGCTCCCAACGTGCCAGACACCGATTCCTTGTTTATACGTCACATTGTTCTTTATGATGATTGCTTTCGACATAGCGTGCATCCTTGTTTGTTTGCACGAGTCACCTGTTTAAGGGCTCGTGTTTCTGTAGCTTTGTCTTCGTTTTAATGAAAGAATAAATTGTGCAATGATCAATCTGGAGGTGAATCTGCCCCAGCCGATTTGCGCTGCGGGGAATTTTTACATTTAGCCGTCACCGTCTGATTTACGTGCGTGCGATATTTTGTATTTCTCACGTGCTACGGTGTGTCGTAGTGTTTCTTTTCATCTGATCACTTTCTAAAAATCACTACTTTGTTTTGGATTTTGTCATTTATGTGTGTATCTATGTATGTTGTATAGTGTAGCGGTTAGCGCGCTGCGCTATGAACCCGGCGACACGGGTTCGATTCCCGCTCACGGCCAAAACACCAGTGACGATTATCTAAACCGGTCCCTGGCCTCCCCTAGGTCGACTCAGCCTCAAATGAGTACCTGGTGCGGTGTGTAAACATCGCCACTGGGGAGACAAAGGCGGTCGGGCGTGGTGCTGGCCACCCACCCCCTCGTGTACCGTACCGGCCTTCAGAGGTGCTCGCTTACAGCACTTGCCCCAACAGTCTGTTAAGGCTATATGGGGGATCTTTGTTTTTTGTATGATTGTGTGTTGTATGCATGTTGAGCTTCTTTCGTGTCGTACGTAGCCAACCGTTTTGATCGGAGCTGCGAGGGAAAGACAACAAACTAAACACAAAAAGTGTCTCTAAAGAGATGAGTTTTCAATGGAGAGATGACTGGAGCCAATGTCACTCGTACAAATGTGACTCCTCCTCGTCTCTCTAAATCCCACCTGGTTAAAGAAAATAAACTTGAAACATGAACTAATTCAGTCACTCAATCATTTACCCACTCACCCACCATCTCAGCCACAATATCACCAAAAAGCGTGCTCACTCACCCGCTCACTCACTCACTCACTCGCTCTCTTGCATATGAGTCTCATATGAGATTCATCCTGGTCTCTTGCGTTCTCACCTGGCTACGCAAATTAAACTTGTCCTGAACTCATGGCGAATTCAAGAGCTCTGGATTCGCCATCGATGCCTCCCCAGTCGTTTTTCATCTCCACCTGAACAGCTTTCGTCTAACTCCTCACACGACTCCTTCACAGGTGACACCACTTCACTGTCACTCGCAATGTTACTCTCCCCGCAGCATTGTGGAGCCTCGTCTGGCGAGTGAGGCTGTACCTCCACACGTCGACGTACTCGTTCAGATTTCTCTCCATCGCTTAGTTAAGGCACCGACAACAAAATGACCTCAACCAACACGTGCAATTGTGCATTCATCAGAAGGCGTTCCCTTTACAGCGGGACCCATATTCGGCCAGAGGCTTCCCGTTCCCCACGTGACGTTGATCACGTTGCTCGATGAAAGGGGGGAAATGAAAGAAACACTCAGAATTCTTCGTCTCGACTGCGATCGCCAGAACGTTGACTGAAGCGGCATCGTTCCCGTTGACGCCTCGACTTGGAGCAGGGCTCTCGATGTAACCGGTGGAAGCTCCTCGGCATTCGCGAATGCCAAGAGGGCTACTGTCTCCACGAACGTCTTTAGTTGCTCTCTGGAACGTGTTAATTACATCAACACAGACGCGCGCGCGCGCACGCGCCTTATTATGTTTGTTTGAAACCACTTTCCAACGTACTATCGATTAACGCAACCTTTCTTCTATATATATAGCCAGCTAATTAAATATTGAATTTGTTTTTGTCTACGGGATGTTAACTTTCAATCAGAACAGATTGCACGCGCTCAGGTGCGCGCGCGCGCGCGTGTGCACGCGCTCAGGTACGCGCGCGCGTGCACGCGCTCAGGTACGCGCGCGCGTTCACAACGCCGAGTAAAATCCTACCACGGCAAAGACGCTTTATATTTGACGCTGACAAACACCGCGCAAAACGTTATTGTTCGAAGGTAGATCATTCAAAAGATATTGGATTCATCTTTCAGAGCGAGAGAGCATGGTGGCGGGAGGGAGGGGGGGTGTGTAAGACAAAATAAAAGTAATGAAATGTTCAAACTGATATCCAGGCCGAGGCGTTCCGATGCGCCGTCTGCTCGGCTGCTTGCCAAAGAACCGAACACAATAGCACAACGACGATACTTCGCAGCAGAGCAGAGGATTACTCACCACCAATCCCTTAAACCCGTGTGCCAGCTACTCGCCATTTCTAGCGCGGGTGTCTGAGACGGACGCCGGGGAAATGTCGTGGCAAGGCGGGAGAGAGCGGAATATGCGAAAGTCCACAAAAGGTAGCGTCCCGGGCGAGTTCTTTTAGACGTAATTAGACACACACGACAACAATAACAACAACGGGTGCGCTGGGTGCTACGTGGAAGTCACCTGATGGAAGGATGGGCCGATTCTAGATTTGAAGTTTTCGTGACTGCAGGGATCCATCCTCTTTGGATCTTTCGGTAAAGTCACGTAGTAGGTATGAAGTATAAAATAAATTAAATCACGACGTTTCGGACGCAACACGAGCGTCCGTCATCAGGCGGGACAACCACAGCGCCTACGTGACGTTACCGAAAGAGCTAAAGAGGTTGGGCCCATTGGCAAGCAAACAACTAAACTATAAACCGTTAAAAAAAAAAACTATTAACTATTTTTTTTATTTTACCAGGTAAGGCCCGCTGAGCTATGTAGCTCTTTTTCAGAAGCGGCCTGGCCACATATTATATCTCAACGAAGTGGCTCATCATCATCATGTGGAAATGTAGAGGAGCCAAATACTCTCAACGCATAATGTTGATTCGAACTGTGGAAGGAAACCCGAAGGATCCGGAGAAGAATTGCACGCGACCACGGAGAGAGAGAGACACGCAAACTCCAAATATACAGCAGCAGGCGTCAGGGTCGAGGTCGAACCCACGACCTCCCGCATACCAGGCGAGGAAGTTAACATCTCCTAGCCACCGTGATGATGAGAGAGAGAGACACGCAAACTTCAAATATACCGCAGCAGGCGTCAGGGTCAGGAATGAACCCACGACCTCCTGTAAACCAGGCGAGGTAGTTAACATCTCCTAGCCACCGTGATGATGATGAGAGAGAGAGAGAGACGCAAACTCCAAATATACAGCAGCAGCAGGCGTCAGGGTCAGGAATGAACCCACGACCTCCCGCATACCAGGCGAGGTAGTTAACATCTCCTAGCCACCGTGATGATGATGAGAGAGAGAGACGCAAACTTCAAATATACAGCAGCAGGCGTCAGGGTCAGGAATGAACCCACGACCTCCTGCATACCAGGCGAGGTAGTTAACATCTCCTAGCCACCGTGGCTCCTCAGTCTTCGTCGTTGGCTTTGCAGCATTTCCTCTTTCATACAGGGGGTGAGCGCGAGAGCGCGCAACGTCGGAGCGATATCTACGAATCCCGCGAGGGGAAGGCCTGGGAGCAGAAGGAGGGATCACTGGCAGGGTCAAGTGGTTGGAGGTCGCCCAGTGTCTAGCGGCCAGCAGCTGTGGGATCTGGCAGAGGGTTGCGTTCGGTGTTTCAGCGTTGGCAGCAAGGGACGGACGGTGGCACGAATGGCATCTTCATTGGCATCTTCATTGGCATCCCAGCAGCAGCAGAACAAGCGGCATCTTCATTTGTCGCGTGTTCACGCCATCTAACCCCCAAAACGTCTATTATGGATGATTTTGGTCGCGAAAGCCTACGTGTTAAAGTGTTGTGGTTTTGTTTTAAATTGCTTAGTGGTGGTGGAATTACCGCGGTGCCCAAGGCGTCACGGTGGTATTTGTCTACGCCGACTCGCGGCTGCCCATCAGGTTTCCGTTCCTTCCCGTGGCTCTTTTGGCTGAATCTGAAACGCGCCACGTGCTGTCAGCGAGCACCCAGGAAAGGGCGCTCTGGGTGGCCAGCACCGCGTCCAGTTCAGATATTTTTCGCTGAAGTTGGTCCTGAGCGGGAATCGATCTCCGGGTCGGCGGGTCCGTAGGACAGAGCGCTAACCACTGCATCACCACTCCGCACACCCGCCATATTAATACATTTTAAGTACAATCTAAATACTCGCCTTTTTACATTCGCTTTAACTCAATATTATTTTATCGTGTTATTTTAAAATATGCCTTCGACGGCAATGTATTATAATGCAATTGTGTTTTGTACGGAAATAGCTTTTATTATTCTTGTGATTTAATATTTTAACAATATTTATTTAAATTTTGATTTAAAGCTTTCGTGACTGCAGTAATTCATATTCGTAGCTCTTTCCCTTCAACGTGACTTTACCGAAAGAGCTAAGAATATAATATTTATTTAATCTATATAGCACTTTGAATGGCATCCAGAAATACAGTCTTGATTGAATGATTGATATACACGTAGATCGTGACGTCAAACACCTTTTAAACTTTACACACAACACGACCGAACGCATAACCCGCATCAGAGTTACGATTTACCCAACCCTTGTAAATATCGCAATTTCTAATTCGCGCCTAACCCATAAACTTAATTACAAAGTGCCGCTGGGATGTCACTAAACATTGATCATTTACAGGCGACGAGTCAACTTTTAGTTGACGCTGCCGCCGTCTTTTAGGGTCGCGCGCGCGGTGTTTGTTGTTGTTATTGTTGTTGTTATTGTTGTTGTTTAAAATCCACGCGGAGAAGGTGAACTCGCGCCAAGCGCGGCCATCTGTGGGCGGAATCGGTAAATTGATTTGACGGGAGCGTTATGATTTGTTAGCGCAACCACAACAACAACCACAACAACAACCACAACAACCACAACAACAACCACAACCACAACAACAACCACAACCACAACAACCACAACAACAACCACAACAACAACCAAAACCACCCACGCGTTCTCGGATCCCTCTCTTGTGGTTGCCACTCGGGGGTGGGGGGTGGGGCACAGAAGCAATCCCGGGGTCCCCCCCCCTCCCGCGTTGGGTTTCACGTTTCCCGTCGCCACATCCGCCGAGATTCCGATCAGGGGGCTTAACCCATTAGCGCGTTAATATATCGACTGCAGGAAACGCAAAAATGTATCATGATTTACATTCATTTGGAAGGCGCCTGCCACTAATGTCTCAGGGCGCCGTGTAAGAACGAGGATAAGGAAGGGTCAAGAGAGACAGAGAAGACATATAATAAACTGACTTAAGAAGATGTGCTTTTGAGACGAGCCTTAAAAAGTATCCACACTTTCGGATAAACAAATGGACAACGGTAGGGAATTCCACAACCGTGATGCAGGCACAGCAGGACGTTAAAGTTCGACGAGTTAAAATACCTTCGCATTTGTATCTTTTTTATGCGATTGTAGTATTTTCTCTGCGTACACTACGGCGATCGTACTACCGCTAAGTATAATCGATGCCTCGCGTTTCATGGCTGGCTGCTGGCTGGCTTCCTGTCAACAGGCCCACCAATAATGGCTGCGGGACTGTTGCCACCGAAGCTATCTGGGTAACTGGCTGAATGGGATTTTGTTTTCTTCCACGTAACGAATCGATTTGAATGTAAACGGTGGAAGACGTTCGGAAGACATCAGGGATCACGACACAAAAAAATGATGAATACAGAAGGACGACACGGTTCGTTTGAAATCGCTATAACTTTACAGTTAATAAATGGAATACTTTCACCAGAATATTCTTTCAATCCTAGAGAATATTATATATTAACACAAACTCAAAATACATATTATCTTGGCATGTTGTTATTACATTTTTTAAAAATCAGATTGCTTGTGATACTGCGAGTCCAGGAGTAGTGTGAGAGGATTGTAACACGACAGCTGTGTCAGATTTTCGATTGCAGAGATCCGAGTTCTTTGCTCGTAATAATAATAATAATCACAACTTATTCCGCGCGCATATTTCGTGAAACGGAGACAAATGTTTGACCAAGAAATCAAGAAGCTCTGATGCAATTTCATTTTGATGGTGGTTTATAAAATAACAAAAACATCACAGTTTAATATTAGATTGTACAGGTGTGGAAATATAACAGTCAAACAATAATAATTGGTCATATGTGCTACCGCTTCTTATATATATATTGTTTGTTATTTTCCGCGCAATGTTATCCCGCTATCGACGCCGTGTGGTTACGAGGCGAAGAATCCGTCACGCGAATGTCCCGGGCGACCCTTCGTCTTCACAAGGAAAAATAAGTAACATTTTTTTTAAAGAAAACTTTCTTATAAAAACACGCTTTTAAGAAATGTACTTGTAATGGAAGAAGTCCACGACTCCAGGAAGTGGCCCCGAAGCTTGCCACAACGTAAGGGACCGTGGCCAATTACAGCCAACGTCAGTTGACCGTGGAGAATTAGACCCAAGCCGAAACATAACATATAAAAATAATGTTTAAACATGGATGTTTTTTTTTCTTTTTTATGATAGAATATAGTATTGTCATCAGTGTGACATAATTATACCAAGTTTGCAGTCGATATCGCATTGGGAAGTGGGTTACAATAGAGTTACAAGATTTGATGACACAACAGCGACAACAACAACAACAAAAGACAGAGTGAGTTAAATGAAAGCGTGTAAACACCAACGTGTAAAAACCAACGTGTCACAACCAACGTGTAAAAACCAACGTGTAAAAACCAACGTGTAAAAACCAACGTATCACAACCAACGTGTCACAACCAACGTGTCACAACCAACGTGTCACAACCAACGTGTCACAACCAACGTGTAGAAACCAACGTGTCACAACCAACGTGTAGAAACCAACGTGTCACAACCAACGTGTCACAACCAACGTGTAACAACCAACGTGTAAAAACCAACGTGTAAAAACCAACGTGTCACCACCAACGTGTAAAAACCAACGTGTAAAAACCAACGTGTAAAAACCAACGTGTAAAAACCAACGTGTCACCACCAACGTGTAAAAACCAACGTGTAAAAACCAACGTGTAAAAACCAACGTGTAAAAACCAACGTGTCACCACCAACGTGTAAAAACCAACGTGTAAAAACCAACGTGTAAAAACCAACGTGTCACAACCAACGTGTCACAACCAACGTGTCACAACCAACGTGTCACAACCAACGTGTCACAACCAACGTGTAAACACCAACGTGTCACAACCAACGCCCCACAGAAGCGGATATCACGGAGCCACCTCCAATATCCCTCCTTCGTGGTGGCCTCTGTGGCACACGGCACGTGAGAGCGCGGTCCCATTCAACTCTGCAGCATCGTGTGAGCAATGTCCAGCGCGTGGCAGTAAAGCCACTATTTTTATTCTCAGAGCTGAAATTTAGCCGTTGTGGAGTTTTTTTTTATGATGCGCAGTCATTGGTGACCAGGTTGAGAGTCTGGCAAAAAATTAAAGGCGGCTGCCTGGAATCGAAACCGGGTTCTTCGTGATGCTGGCTCAAGGGCTCTGAGTCACATGGCCACCTCTCAGCACCCTTCTGAAAAATAAGAGCCTTCAAACCATCCTCCTCGCCGTCCTAACCAACACCGCATCGCATCGCCACGATGCGCGGTACTCGCTTCGTTGACACCGACCGGCACCAAGGAGGTGACGACTGCGAGTTAGGGGGCTCCAAACGCAACACGGCGGCGCACGCTTAGCCTCGGCGACGATTTCAGCTCGTTTCGTTTAAATAGACGGTCAAGGTCACGTGCCGCGTGCTGGCTTCAGAGCCGCGCGAGCGAGCGCCCTCGCCCAGACCACGCAACCCCACACCCTCACCCCCCACCCTCACCCCCCTCCCCAACCCCCACCCTCACCCCCCACCGCGGGGCATCAATTTGGGAAAATTAATTTCCATCAATCACTCGACGCTGCGAGCGGGGCGTCTAATGCTCGGGAGGAAGTCTCGCGTTTGGGGGTGAAGATTGCCGGTAATTATGCCGCGGTTGAGACGTCCCCTCGACGCACATACTAATTCAGGCGCGGGGAAGCGCAGCAGCTTCCAGATGCATTGGCGGTCATTCATCACGGGGCTCTTATTGCCGACAATATGTTTGCACAGCAATCTTTCACGAAGATTTTGTTTTTAGTTACTCCGGTTTTTTTTCCTTATTCTTCCTCTCTTTCTTTCTTATTTTTTTTTAAATCGTTGTTTTCACAGAATAATTCTGGCGGCATAAGTGATACGCCAACATTGTGCTTTTGGTTGCGAGTGCTGCTGCTGGCTGCTGCTCTCGAGGATCCGTGCAGAAGCGAACAACAAAATCTCGCACTTGCACGCCAATTTATGGTGCGATTATCCTCGGCAGTAGTTAACTCTCTGTAGGGGCAAAATGCGATTTTCGTATTTGCGGATAATCATTTTTTTCTCTCTCTCTCTGGTTTGTTTATTCCGAGTTTCGGACGAAACTATTTTATTTTAAAACATTCCACTTGGCAGGTAAAGTGCACTGAGCTATTAGCTCATTTTCATGATTGCTCATCAAAGTGGCTGATATCATCATCATCATCACGTGGCAATTCATAGTAGGAGCCAACTAATCTCAACGCGCGTTCATTCTAAATGTGGAGGGAGAGAGAGGGGAGATGACCCGAAGAAAAATCAACACGACCACTATTTGTTTTTAACACGCGGACCCCAAATATACAGCAGTCATCGTCAGGGTCTGGGATCGAACCCACAGATTGCTGCTTGCGCATCAGGCAAAGCGAGATAACATCGCCACGCCTCCGCTGGGACATCCCTCTGCCAGTTTGATTCTTCTTCAACAGAGCGCTGCGCAACTTGACGCTGCAGGTTCCTCGTTGTTCGCCCGCCCCCTTCGCCTCCCTTCCCCCCCACCTCCCCCCTTAACGGGTTGACAGACAGAGCAAAAGAGCTAATTCACATGAATGCTTGCGACCTCAGTTGGAAAGCATTGGAAAACGAAACAGCGCACGGTGCAGCTGCATTTGTGACATCTGTGAAGGTGCCACACAACGCGTCCACGACACAACACAGACGAGCGCAGCGCTCATCCTGAGCCTAGGAAGGGCTGAGCCACCCCACCCCCCACACCCCACCCATGTATGTGGCGGAGATCTGTGTCTCAATAGAAGAGCAATTCCCACGATGTTGCTACTTGTTCTTATTAAGCACGGATGGAGGATGGATTGCTCTGACTCGCAGCCAAAATGTGAATCCACATTTCCCATCGGAGTTGTAGGAAGTCACCGGAGACGGATATAAGACGCTTATAGCAGACTTATAACCACCTTTGGCTAAGATCCACCGACTTACGTTATTAAAAAGTCAATATGATTACGTAATAATGTAACGCTTCACGTCGGATCGTTCAAGTGAATCGCATCTCACAATCGCAGAGTGAACCACAGCCGAGCTGGAAGCCGGCCGCGCAGTGAGTTGAAGCCGATAAATGCCCAAGCTCTGCTGTCCTCTATGCATTGAGATGTTTTTAGACACCCCGCAGAAAACCCACGCATGCAAAGGGGGGGGGGGGGGGAGGGGTGGGCAACAACCTCCATTAGCCCAGACAGACGGGGAATGTGGAGTTCACGGTCTCTGAACCCTCGTCTCCTGGCGAGCCTGGGTCACGCCTCCTCCTCCTCGCCGCCCACGGTGAGAAGGGAGTTTCACAACAACGTCTGTGTGTGATCCACCAACCCTTGCTGCTGCTTCCACAGTGCTGGGTTACAGGCAGCCACGTTCAGCAGCGTAGACACCACCACCACCACCACGGCGGCCCGGCTTTAACTGGCGTATGTTCTCTAATTCACGTGTTTCTCTTCCTGTCTCTCAGTGTGAATTCCAAGCGTGTGCTTCTTGGCCCACTGTTCGGCACTCGTTCCATTTGCTTCATCAACGTCCATCCATCCATGTGTGTGTGAAATGTGCACTGGGAACTCTCGCCACACGCTTTGTCCTTGAGGCATTTGGACCCTGGCGCGGGCCACGGGAAGGCCTGCCCTTGCCAGTGTCGCCAAGGCCTCTTTAACGTCCACGGCGGGCGAAGCAGACGGCGCGTCGCGTTATTGCCGTCACTGCGTATTCCGCACCGCAGCATTAATTGGGGCGGCCGTTGGAATTCGAACCGCGAACCCTCCGCAACAAAAGTTACCTGCAGCAGGGCGGGGGTTCTGAACGGTGAGTTATAGAGGCGGCGCTATTTGGGTTCTTTTTGGGAGAGAGATAAAAATGAATTTAATCGTGGAAAGCAAAGTAGCATAATAAAGGGGTATTGGTTATAAATGTGTCGTAACCAGCCACCACCCGACACAGCCATTTAGCAAGGGCTGTCCTGTAAACAAAAACGTGCCAATCAATGACTACTTCAGCCCACCGCTGTGTTGGAGAGTAAATCCACAGCATTTACAATTTGAGTACTGTGACCTTTCGCGGGTAATTACATCGGGCGACCTAAACCCCAAAACACCTTTTATTGTGAACAATATTGGTCGCGAAGGCGTGCGTGTCAAAGTAGCCATGCTTCGAATTCCGTGCATGGCCGGACAAGCGAGCTTTAGCGCGAGGTGCCGCGAATACGAGATCACGATGTTCTAATTGGTGGAACATCGCGTCAAGTCGATTCTGATTTGCCGTAAATACCTATTGATTGACTCTCCCCCCCCCCCCCATCATCTCATGCAACGTTTGAACAACTCAAACCAATTTGGGTTTTAAAATCCGCAATCAATTATTTTAATTTGCTCGATGAAAGTCCCCAGCCAACCCATCCACGGTTGTCTGGGATAATCAAATAAAAAACACGTTTCAATATACCAATTTGTTTACGTTTCAAAATGAACCCTTCAACCTGCTGGGCTTAGAATACATTCCGCGTGAGTTCAGACGAAAATTAAAAAAAAGTGGCGCGTGATTTGCAAACGGGAGAATCGCAAGACGCCTGTTTATTGTTAAAAAATGATTTGGGCGCGGCTAAGTCTGGCTGGGCAGATGGGGCCTTAATGTCCTATGGGCCGTGTCATTTGGTAACAAATCAATCCGAAACCAATTAAAATCAATGGCAATTTAACTGGCAGAGAGCACAGACGCTAACTTTTTTTTTTCACCGTGAAAACGAAGCGCCGGTTTAATGGGCGCGTGCGACAATTAATTTCGTTTCCACCCCTCCCCCCAATCTCATTTCTTGGAGAGAAATAAATAAAAAATATACATTAAAACACAAACTGACCAGAATCCCGTTCTGCTGCCCAATGCCCTCCCAGATAACACGTGCAGACAACCACACCACACACACACCACACGCATACAACCACACGTGCATACAACCACACGTGCATACACACACCACACACACCACACGCACACACACACACCACACACACACACACCACACACACCACACACACCACACGCACCACACACATCACACGCACCACACACATCACACACACCACACGTGCATACAACCACACGTGCATACAACCACACCACACACACACACACACCACACACACACGCACCACACAGCACACACACCACACGCACACGCACCACACGCACACCACACACACATCACACAACACACCACACACACCACACACACACACACCACACACACCACACGCACACACACCACACACACACCACACACACCACACACACCACACGCACACACACCACACACACCACACGCACACACACCACACGCACACACACCACACGCACCACACGCACCACACGCACACACACCACACACACACACACACCACACGCACACACCACACGCACACACACCACACGCACACACACCACACGTACACACACCACACGCACACACACCACACGCACACACACCACACGTACACACACCACACACCATACACCCCACACCACACGCACACACCCCACACGCACACACACCACACACAAACACACCACACACACCACACCACACACACCACACCACACACACCACACCACACACACCACACCACACACACACCACACACACCACACCACACACACACCACACACACACACACCACACACCACACCACACACACCACACACACACACCACACACACCACACACACACACACCACACACACCACACGCACACACACCACACGCACACACCCACACACACCACACGCACACACACCACACGCACACACACCACACGCACACACACCACACGCACCACACGCACCACACGCACACACACCACACGCACACACACCACACACACACACCACACACACACACACCACACGCACACACACCACACGCACCACACGCACCACACGCACACACCACACGCACCACACGCACAAACACCACACGCACACACACCACACACACACACCACACACACACACCACACGCACACACCACACGCACACACACCACACGCACACACACCACACGCACACACCCCACACGCACACACACCACACACACCACACACACCACACCACACACACCACACCACACACACACACCACACACACCACACCACACACACACACCACACGCACACACACCACACGCACACACACCACACACACCACACACACCACACCACACACACACACCACACACACACACCACACACACCACACCACACACACCACACACACCACACACACCACACGCACACACACCACGCGCACCACACGCACCACACGCACACACACCACACACACCACACACACCACACCACACACACACACCACACACACACACCACACGCACACACACCACACGCACACACACCACACGCACACACACCACACACACCACACACACCACACACACCACACCACACACACCACACGAACCTTCACAAATAAAACATTGCGTGTGAGGATATCCATGGGATAGCGAGGCGCCGTTGTGCTAGGGTTCAATTGCTGGTCATAATCCGCCCGGTCTTCACTTGGTATAGATAAAGGTGCAGCCCTGCAATGTATTGCTCACGCCACTGCTGACAGACGGCTCCTTTCTCTAGGGAGCTCTGGAGAACGCCCCACATTGAGGGTATTTGGCCTACTCTTCCATCCTGGCCAGACGTCTTTGAGGAGGTGGCATGTATCCCACACTTTAGCCCACCGTACACGACCAGCCGACAAACTGTGATGTGATTAAAGTAGCACTGCCAGATGCCTCTGCAGTGGGGAAACGCCTTCCGGGGGTGAGAAAAGATGCTCGATAAATCGCTCTAAACGTTTCGGACGGGGGCCAAACAGGAGCTGAGACCCGGTGACTTGATGCATGTCTCGCTCCGGAGGCGTCTTGTGGTGCTGCGACTTTCGTCGTCGTAGTCGTCGCGTTCATCTCCGCCGCGTCTCACGGCGTTTTCTCAAAGCCATGCACCGGACACCGCTGGGTGGCGAAAGAGACTTGGGCCGTGGTTCCCACTGCCGCGCAGGGAGATCGAACGGGCGACCGCTGTGTGGCAGCTTCGGTGCGCCGACCGTTACAACAACAACAAGACGAAGAGCAGCAGCAGCAGCAGCAGCGTCCCTCCCCCGACAAGGGGACACGACAATTGAGTGCCTGGGGAACAATGTTGTCTTGCAAATGAAGGTGGAGTGAGGACGCTCTTGAGAAATAGGCTTGAGTCTCCGTGAGGTTCTCTTGGGTAAATTGCATTAGAATTCTTGTTGTTTTTATTGAATTGCATTAGTATCGCCACGCAAGATTAAGCCAAGATTTAAATATTGAATGAAGCAGTGGGTAAAAATTTACAATATATGATCAATTTAAATGTAATTAATAAAATTGTTTCGAATATTGCAATGATTTAAGTCAACATGTATCCAATAAATATTATTTTTTCAGATTACAATTTGGAAGTAATAGTAATAAAAATGTAAAATGATTAGCATTATTAAAATATTTGTCAAAATGTCAGTACTTTAATTTCTTTTAAAAAATGTAAATGTCAAGGAATAAATAATAATTTTAAAAAATTCTGAAAATTTTGGGAACAAAAAAGTCTTAAATTGAGCCACCATAATGTCCTTAATGTCCAAAATGTCTCCAATGTTTCAAATTGAAACACAAAACCCATAACCTGAGACAAAGACGCCCCTTATAGAGATGCACACTGCTGGGGCAAGTGCTGCAGGCTAACAAGTTTTGCAGGCCAGCACGGCTCACGAGGGAGTGTGATGTTGCCAGCCGTGCAAGTGTTTGTACACTGGACCACGTACTCATTTATGGCTGAGTCCATCTAGGGGAATGCCAGGCCCAGTTAAGCTCTTCGTCCCTGATGTTGTGTTCGTGAGCGTGAATTGAACTTGCATCGTCGGATTCACACCACAGCGCACTAACCGCGACACGACCATTTCACGCAGAATATCACAGAATAATACAAAGATCCCCGTATAGCCTTAACAGACTGTATGGGCAAGTGCTGGTAGCGAGCACCTATAAAGGCCGGCACGGCACACGAGGGGGTGTGTAACCAACACCACGCCCGACCGCCTTTGTCTCCCTAGTGGCGATGTTTACACACTGCACCAGGTGCTCATTTGAGGCTGAGTCCACCTAGGGGAGGCCCAGGACCGGTTGCGATAATCGTCACCGGTGTCGGCCGTGAGCGGGAATCGAACTCGGGAGGGCGGGTTCGTAGTGCAGCGTAGCGCTAACCGCTGCACCACCAGTGGCCGGACAACACACACGCATTGACACAGACACACGCATTGACACACAGACACACGCATTGACACAGACACACGCATTGACACACAGACACACGCATTCACACACAGACACACGCATTCACACACAGACACACGCATTGACACAGACACACGCATTGACACAGACACACGCATTGACACACAGACACAAGCATTGACACACAGACACACGCATTGACACACAGACACACGCATTGACACACAGACACACGCATTGACACACAGACACACGCATTCACACACAGACACACGCATTGACACACAGACACACGCATTGACACACAGACACGCATTCACACACAGACGCACGCGTGCATACAAAGAGCATATTTACATTGTTCTGAGTATTTTCAGGCTAATGGAAATACCTGGGAATTACCAATCTCACGTGGAAGAAGGTGCGATATACAATATAATATTTATAAACAAAAACACATTTTACACGACAGTTGCCTTCTCTTCCCATAAATATGCAACGCTGCGCCATCGCGCCACGCGCTCCAGCGTCGTGGCTGTGTTTGTTGTCGCTGCTGATGATCAACATTCCACCTGAGCCCCGACTTGCCACGTGGGAGCTTGGTAGCGGGCTTGCCCTTGGTCGACTCAGCCTGAAAAACGAGAGGCAAAGATAGCACCCCCTCCTCACCCCACCCCACACGATGTCGGGTGGAGGAGGGCGTACGACACACAACAAACAAACTGCTATGAATCACGTTTCATTTCATTGCCAGATTCAACCTTCCAAAAGCAATCTACCGCGCTTCTTCATTTCATCACTTTTTGAAACCGGTCCACCGAGTAATCTGTCCTCGGCGGACACCTTGCGGGGTTTTGCAGTCATATTCCCACCTCGCACACACAAAATATATATAGTTTTAATTTTGTTGAGTGCCCCGACACGCAATCTGAAAAGTACACACGCGGGGAGCGTGGGGAGGTGGTGCGCGCTTCGAATTCCACGGAGAGTCGACGAAGAAAACACGTGGACCATTGAACAAATACAAATCAGAGACGTGGTGTTGACTCGAGAAGACGTTCAGCGGGTTCGGGCAGGACGAGTCGCTAGCAGGCGGCACGGCGCTTAGTGGACAGGACTGGTGACGGAAGGGAAACTAGAGGAGAGAATTGTCACGCCCAAGAGGATGACCGTGGCGGAGATGGAGCGACAGTGATGAAGCTCCTTAACACGATTCACCCGCACGGCTGATGCCATGGCACTTACTCGTCATGTACCCGGAACATGCCGATCTCCAGCGAAACGTCGTTCCCCATACAATTGTCAGCATTCAGCATTTGCCCGCGGTGACAGCTTCGTTCGGTTGGCTCTGTCGGGTGGTGGAGTGTTATAGTCAATGAATAAACAATTGCATCGCGCCTGCACGCCGATCTAGCCCGGAAGAAACGAATTATGAATCGTAGCATTGGGTCGTGTTGGCTCGCGCATGAAGTCCACAACTGATTGTTGTTGTTGTTGTTATTGGTGTTGTTATTGTTGTTGTTGTTGAGTCGACCGCTCTGCCACCGCAGTGACGGCCAGCCGGATGCGTGCTTATAAATGCATGGCCGTAAAAGCGCATCGCGTCGCAGAGCCCCGTCCTTCCAACTTCACAGATAAAGTGTTCACTGCCGGCCTTTGTAAACACAAAGAGGGCAATGCAAGCGGCGCAGTGAAATAATGAGATTTCGGTGTTTTCTTTTTTGCCCCGGCAGAATTGGACCAACACCGCAATGGAACGGAAAGCGACGATGTCGCTTGCAGGCCGAACAATGCCTTTGTTTGTATTCATCACCCAAATTGAAGATGAATAATTTGCGGACGCCGTGAGCGTACAACTAAAATAAATACGTGAATAAGCGCATCCCGCGAATAGAAACGCGATTCTGACACGCGCAGAAAAGGTGGCATTGTCACGTGACTCGCTTTCAAAAACACGAGGAGCACACACACACAAACACACACACACAAACACACACACACAAACACATACACACAAACACAAACACACACTCAAAGGCAATAGGATTTTCTTTTAATAAAAAAATCACATTGTGTCACTTTTTTGTCCGGAATAAATCATTTGTATGTATTTTACGAGTTTATTTGCGCAGTCCAACAGTTTTTTTTTGTTTGTTATCATCAATTTTATTTCTTCTAACAAGAACAACAAAAAAATGTGTTTCTATTCGGGCCTCGCTTTCCACCGCGTTCAAAATGCCGCTTCTGAGCCAGCGAAGGGCTGGGCAGGACGGCGATTCTCACATTTACCAGACCCTTATCCACAGAATCTTATTGACGATCATCGCTTTTTTTTGCGCCGATGGGAGAGAAACCTCGGTGTTATTATTCATGAAATGCCCAGGCGGCCTTTCGCGACCAATGCTATCCATGCGCATACTTTGGGCACGTTGCGACTGACCTCTGGACCGAGAGGAATCGGTGTTGCTTGTGAATGCTGAAGACAGCAAGGGAGGCAGAGGTCTAACCCCGGAGTAGATGGACGGACGATATCAAGAACACCGCTGGCTTTGTACACCCACCCAGCTACGGGGGTCAGCGAGAGACAGGCGGTGTGGATGGCGGAGTCTGCTCGTGGATGTCACTAGAAGTCGGACTCGACCTGACGGCACAATGTGACAAGATGATCGTCCATCATAAAGCTTTTTTTTGGGAGGAGGGGGGGGCGGGGGGGTCGAAGTTAGATCCCGTAAATATAAATGCGTCGTTAAACCCGCCACCACCCGACACAGCCAATCAGCAAGGGTCTGTAACTAATTGGCACGTTTTGTGCACGTGACATACCAGATGTCGCTACAAATCAGGCACACTACCAAGTGACGAAGGGGACCGGAGGGGCACATCCCTGGCAACGTTGAGAGAGAGAGAGCGCAGCGTGAGGACACGACCTTTGGGTGAACCCAGGAGGACACGTCACCGGACGACGTGGAAGGAGCTACCCCCCAAATGGGGCGAGAGGGACACGTGATGGGGAACCAGAACCCTCGAGAAAAATCTGGAATGGGGCGTGGCCAGGGGCGGGGTCGCCATCGTCGCAGCGCTGTCCCAGGGAAATGGAATCGGCCAGCCAGGTCTTCGATCCTCGGCCTTCGGGCATCGGACAAGTCGTCGAGAGCCGAGCGGCGTGATAGCTGACCCGGCCGACTATATCGTGTTCCCGTGTGGTTATGTAGCTATCGATGGCGGTCACCACCCTTAGTCGTTATCCCCTTGAGTGTAAAACGTGTTGCCCTCCATACTCGAGAGAGCGTCTCAATAGAACCCACTGCACACGTGACAAACCTGAGCGACTGGCTGTGTCCGGTGGTGGTCTCCAGAATCCTCGGGGCAGCTTCGCATGCTTCGTTTACTTTCCACGCTTCTTTAGTTCTCCATTGCTGTCGCCTCGTCTGGTGGCGATGTCTCTGATCCGCACGCCTCCGCCGGTGATTTAAACTGAATGATCGAAGTTTTATCACGGAGGAGATTTTCGAGACCAAATATTATTCGTAATAAAGGATTTTGGGTTAGATCGCGTGAGCATATAAATGTTGTGTCGTAACCCTCCACCACCCGACACAGCCAATAAGGTTTGTCACGTAAACAACGCGACAATTGGCTACCACTTCAGCCCACCGGTGTGAGGATTTACTCTCCAACACACAACGACGGTGGGCTAATTGGCGCGTTTTGTTAACGTGACAAACCTTGCTGGCTGTGTCGGGTGGTGGAGGGTTACGACACGTAATACACTCGCGCGATCTAACCCAAACACTTTTATTACCAATGATCGCATTATTCAATCCTGCTCTCATTTGCCTCTTTGTTTCTTGATTACATAATTGTCTCCTGTGTATCTGGAAGCGCGTGCATCGGAAGCATTCTCAGCAATACAGATCGTAAAGTTAGAGTGGTCAAAAGACTCGTGGCAGGCTTATGTCGGCTCAACTGCAGGTGAAGAACTATATAAGTCATCGTTGTTCGCACTGGGAGTACAGCGTAGCACAGCATGCAAAAACCATGCGAAATACAATTTCACATCATGGGACCTCCTTTGCCAGTACCAAAATATGATTATATGATTTTTCCCTTTTTTACGGCAACAAAACAGCTGTGTAAAGATGTTAAAACACCAAACTGAAACCTTTTACAAGGAATCATGTCTGCATTAACCACACACATTGCATTAACCACAAACATTGTGGTTAATGCAGACATGATTCCTCGAAAAAGGTTTCAGTTTGGTGTTTTAACATCTTTACACAGCTGTTTTGTTGCCGGAAAAAAGGGGGAAAAACCTATCATACAATTATACAGTTATCATAATTGCAACTTCTAAAGCGGCACGGCATTCGCTTATCGCTCACGTCGAGAGAGGACGACTTGGAGGAGGAGGAGCACACGAGAGGGAAGGCCGCAGCAGCCACGCTGTGGTGAGCCGATGCCCAACAATTGCCCACGCTCTGCGGTCCTCTATTTAGTACGGTGTTGTCGGCCAATCAATGAGCGTGGTTACTTGTGTGTGGGGTAACAGGAGCACCAGGCGAAGTTCAAATGTTTTTGCTGTGCTGCCTCCCTGCTGGCGAACGAACAAATGCTTCCTCCCTGGGTGCCCGCGGCACAGGGAGACACGTGCTGCCGTGTAAACTAGCAGCGTAGCGACATCTCGAGCAGCTCAAGAAGTCAACTACGAGCGCGAGGGAGCGTTCACTGTTCAAGGAGGGCCCCGGCCGAGGGCTATCTGCAATGATTGCTACGAGCCACGTTGGCACGACGCACGCAGGGGCAATAGCAATGCGTGTGGTGACGAGTTGAGAGTAAATGTCTGGTGATGTCGAGCTCGCAATGTGTTTGCGGCGTCAAAGGTGTTGTGCGTATCAGTGCACGCACCAGCGCGCCGAGTTGTGTGTGTGTGTGTGAGCGTGTGTGTGTGTGAATGTACCCCCACCCCTCTCGCCTAGGTCGACTCAGCCTTAAATAAATGCCCGGTGTGGTGCGTAAACATGAGCGCTGGAGAGACAAAGGCGGCCGGCCTGATTTTGGCCACCCCCCTCCACCGCCCGCGCTGTTCCGGCCTTCATAGGTGCTCGCTGACAGCACTCGCTCAACAGGCTATGAAGGCTGTACGGGGAATGTTTGTCTTTGTCATGTGTGTGTACGTATGAACGAGTGTTTGTGCGTCTTATTGGGTGACTCAGTGCCCGAGTTGGTCGTGATGCAGGCACCTGGGCCGAAGTGATTGGATTACATTGGCCAGATCAACTCAGTAAAAAAGTTAGGAGGCTTCTAGACTTCTGTACAACAACCGCCATTCGCCACTAAGTGGCGGTGACGTCACCACGACGCTTGTGCCAGGCCATGTGCACCTTGAGGCCACGTGAAGTGTCGAACGCCCGCTGGCAGGATGTCACGGGGCAGGCCCAAGTGCCACGGGTCGACTGACTAAGATGACGGAGATGACTGCCTCACCTGTGCCCCCTACTGTGCCAACCTGCTGTGCTTTAGCCACCCGGCGCTCCGCTCGTTGTTGTGAGCGTCGCTCCTCCGCCCTTCGTCGTTGTTGGAGGGCGACTGCCTCCAACTGCCCAGTAGCGTCCTTCACGAGCCTCCTCCAGAGGCCGATCTTGACACCGCTGGTACCAGTCATCGACAAGTCCACTCAGCTCCACGTCCTCCTGTACCACATCACTCCATCTCTTCTCTAGCCCCCTCGATCTGGCCGAAGAAAAGCTGTTTCGGCATGCGGTGGCTGGGCATGTGGGCTACATGGCCCAGCCATCGCAGCCTTGCCTGCCGGAGGAGCTCACCGATGGGACCTTGCCCAGATCTTTCAAGGATTTGTGAGCTCCTCACACAATCCAGCCTGGTTAAACCCAGGATGGATCGTAGCCTAAATGTTTCTAACCGGCGAAGATGTTCCATAAAGGGGGTCCACGTTTCGCAAGCGTAGAGAAGGGAGGGAATGACTGTGGCCGAGAAGACCTGAAGCTTAGTGCGGAGCGACAGACCAGGTAGCTTCCACACAGCGTTACACAACCGATGAAAAATTATTGCCGCTCGACTGATTCGGAGTGAGACTGCCCAGATATGGGAAACTCTCCACTCTCTCCACAACTGCCCCATCACCGATTGCGAGTTGTGGGGGTGGAGTGTCCGATGGTACAAAATACCCAGGAAGGTGCTTAATTTTGGTGGGGCTGATGGTAAGGCCCCATCTCTTAGTGGCACGCTCCATTATCAGCAGCAGCGTCTCCAACTCCTCCTCTGAATGAGCAGCTATTACCAAATCATCGGCATACATAACGTGGTTGAGCAATAGGGAGCCATCCCTTGACCGCACCCGGGCATCGATCAGCCTCCCATTATATCTGTACCAAATGGAGATTCCCCCAGTACAGCTATTGAAGGCTTCACGAACTACGTGGTCAAAATAGATGTTAAATAATGTGGGAGCCAGAGGACATCCCTGTCGCACCCCAAGGTGTACAGGGAATGGCTCTGACTCCCGGCCACGTAGTTTTACCCGGGCACGCTCACCATCATGAAGGTCCTTAACGATCGTGAGCAGAGGGTCAGGGACTCCAAAAGCACGAAGAACAACCCAGAGCCCAGGCTTACTGATGGTATCATAGGCCTTGACCAGGTCAAAACTTCTGTACAGCCCACGTAATCACCAACACGCTGGCGCCTCCACACAATATCGTTAAAGCTCGCGGGGTCCAAGCAATGACATCTGGTGGACTATATAGTGACGGAACAGCGAATACGGACCCGTGTCCTTGACACCAAGGGCCCACGGCCATGGCGCTGATTTGCCCGATGATTATCGGGCAGTTCAGCGCCATGGGCCTGCCATTCTTGCACCTCTCAGCTGGGAAAGGTCTTGGCAAAGATTATTCAACATCACCTTTCCAGACACGCCGAGGAGAGGCTTTCGGAGCTCCAATGTGGTTTCAAATGCCATATTCTGTGTTCGGCTGCTACAGCAGAGGTGTAAGGAATTTTAACAGGGACCTAAATCTCTGCTTTATTGACCTGGTCAAGGCGAATGACACCATCAATAGACCAGGGCTTTGGGTTAATCTTGGTGCTTTCGGGGTCCCTGGCCCTCTGCTCACAATCATTCCGGACCTTCATGATGGTAAGCAAGCCCGAGTAAAATTGCGTGGGTGGAAGTCAGGGCATTTCCTGTCCACCTTGGGGTTCGGCAGGGATGTCCTCTGGCCCTGACGCTATTTAACATCTTCTTTACCCAAATAGTTCGAGACACTTCCCATGGCCGTACCAGATTAATTTTCATTATGCACAGATACAATGGGAGGCTAATCAATGCCTGGGTGTGGTCAAGAGATGCCTCCCTACTGGTTAAGCATGTCATGCATGCTGAGGATCTGGTAACTTTTTGCTCATTATGAACAGGAGTTGGAGCCTCCACTACTGATCCTGGAGCGTGCTACCATGATATGAGGCCTTATCATCAACATCACAAGGCACAGCACCTGCCAGGATATTTAAAGTCGTCATATACCGCGCCCCCTCCACGATCCAGTTGTGGAGAAAGTGAAAACGTGTCCATACCTGGGCAGTGTGCCTGTGACTGGCTCTGGTTTGGCAGCAGAGGTCTCACTCCGAATCAGTTGAGCAGCATTATCTCCATCACTTGCGTAACGCTGTGTGGAAGCTACCTGGTCAACCGCTCCAGACAAAGTTCCGCGGCCCCATTTGTAAGCTCATTCAGCAGTGGAGGAGCGACGCGCACGACAATGCTCGCCTGTATGCTGAACTGTTGTACGTTGAACTTCTTTCGCACGGTACGCAGCCAACCGTGGCTAATCGGAGATGCGGGGCCAGAACAACAGACTAAACACAAACATCAGTTTCTAGACGATGATGTAAGCGTGCATAGCTCCAGTGGCCTCCTAATATCGGAAGGGAAGAGCGTTCCAGACGGCCGCAGAAGCAGCGCACCTGAAAGCGCCACGCGACGATGACGATGACCACCGTCCTCTTTGTTCGATGGCTCAGCCACCAGCCAACAGCCACCAGCCACCAGCCCACAGCCACCAGCCACCAGCCACCAGCCACCAGCCACCAGCCCACAGCCACCAGCCAACAGCCAACAGCCACCAGCCCACAGCCACCAGGCGACAGCCACCAGCCCACAGCCCACAGCCACCAGCCACCAGCCACCAGTCACCAGCCCACAGCCACCAGCCACCACCCACCAGCCACCAGCCACCAGCCAACAGCCAACAGCCACCAGCCAACAGCCACCAGCCACCAGGCGACAGCCACCAGCCACCAGCCAACAGCCACCAGCCCACAGCCACCAGCCACCAGCCACCAGGCGACAGCCACCAGCCACCAGCCAACAGCCACCAGCCCACAGCTACCAGCCACCAGCCACCAGCCACCAGGCGACAGCCACCAGCCACCAGCCAACAGCCACCAGCCCACAGCCACCAGCCACCAGCCAACAGCCACCAGCCACCAGGCGACAGCCACCAGCCACCAGCCAACAGCCACCAGGCGACAGCCACCAGCCCACAGCCCACAGCCACCAGCCACCAGCCCACAGCCACCAGCCAACAGCCACCAGCCCACAGCCACCAGCCACCAGCCGACAGCCCACAGTCGACAGCCACCAGCCAACAGCTGACAGCTGCCGCTGCTGCTGCTGCGAGGAAGAAGAATCCGCCGCGAGGATGGACAGTGTGAACAGTCTATCCTCGCTATGCGGGGAATCGTTGTTTTTGTTGATGCGTGAGCGAGTGCGTGTGTGCACGCACGCATGTATATGTGTATAAGGGTGTCTGTGTGAGTGTCAGTGAGTGAGTGTGAGTGATTGAGTGTGAGTGAGTGTGAGTGAGTGTGTGAGTGAGTGTGAGTGAGTGAGTGTGAATGAGTGAGTGTGAGTGAGAGTGAGTGAGTCAGTGTGAGTGAGTGTGAATGAGTGAGTGTGAGTGAGTGAGTGTGAGTGAGTGGCGGTCGGGCGTGGTGCTGGCCACACACCCCCTCGTGTACCGTTCCGGCCTTCATAGGTGCTCGCTAACAGCACTTGCCCCTACAGTCTGTTAAGGCTATATGGGGGATCTTTGTTTTGTGAGTGAGTGTGAATGAGTGAGTGTGAGTGTGTGAGTGAGTGAGTGCGAGTGAGTGAGTGTGAATGAGTGAGTGTGAGTGAGTGTGAATGAGTGAGTGTGAGTGAGTGTGAGCGAGTGTGAGTGAGTGTGAGTGAGTGAGTGTGAATGAGTGAGTGTGAGCGAGTGAGTGTGAGTGAGTGAGTGTGAATGAGTGAGTGTGAGTGAGTGTGAATGAGTGAGTGTGAGTGAGTGTGAATGAGTGAGTGTGAGTGAGTGTGAGTGAGTGTGAATGAGTGAGTGTGAGTGAGTGAGTGTGAATGAGTGAGTGTGAGTGAGAATGAGTGAGTGTGAGTGAGTGTGAATGAGTGAGTGTGAGTGAGTGAGGGTGAGTGTGAATGAGTGAGTGTGAGTGAGTGAGTGTGAATGAGTGAGTGTGAGTGAGTGTGAGTGAGAGTGAGTGAGTGTAAGTGAGTGAGAGTGAGTGAGTGCGAGTGTCATCGCTGTCACTGACACTCACACACGAACCACAACAGCTCGCTGATCCCGTCAAGAAGCAGAGACCATGATCACGCCAGCTGCGATCGTACTCACAGCAGCAGCAGCGGATTTTTGCTCAGCCATCGAACAAAGACGGCGGCGGTCACCGCATCGCGCGGCGCTTTCAGATGCGCTTCTGCGGCCGTCTGGAACGCTCTCCCTTCCTACATTTGGAAGCCACTGGAGCCGTGCATTTGACAATCATTTCGATTAAAACTCATTTCATTAAAACCGTGTTTTGTGTTTAGTTTGTTGCCCTTCCCCCGCGCCTCCGATGAGCGCGGTTGGCTACGTACGCTTCAAAATAAGTTCAACATACATATACATATAACATGCATAGACACATCCACGTGTGTACGCAGTGAGAGAGGGCGAGGAGGAGCAGGGAGTGGACCAATGACGACCGGGGCTGCCACATAGACGGGCACGTCAGCACACATTCACATCTCTTACTGGGCTATACACGGAACTATTGTGCGATCGTCTCCCGTATCTCACAAGGAGAGAATTCTAACAAACGCTTTCATTGTGTGTGTGTGTGAAATTAACCATGAAGTAGGCCAGCTGTATAAATGTTTCAATAAATGCATTCGTGCGTGCGGGCTTGCACTCAGAGGAGTATCTACGCCGTGCATGCAGCGCAAGTGAGAGGCTGTCATGAGGAGGATTATTCACTGTCCCAGCCCGGCATGTACAGTGAGGGAAAAAAGTATTTGATCCCCTGCTGATTTTGTACGTTTGCCCACTGACAAAGAAATTATCAGTCTATAATTTTAATGGTAGGTTTATTTGAACAGTTAGAGACGGAATAACAACAACAAAAATCCAGAGAAATGCACGTCAAAAATGTTATCAATTGAGTTGCATTTTAATGAGGGAAATAAGTATTTGACCCCTCTGCAAAACATGACTTAGTACTTGGTGGCAAAACCCTTGTTGGCAATCGCAGAGGTCAGACGTTTCTTGCAGTTGGCCACCAGGTTTGCACATATCACTCCTCTTTGCAGATCTTCTCCAAGTCATTAAGGTTTCGAGGCTGACGTTTGGCAACTCGAATCTTCAGCTCCCTCCACAGATTTTCTATGGGATTAAGGTCTGGAGACTGGCTAGGCTACTCCAGGACCTTAATGTGCTTCTTCTTGAGCCACTCCTTTGTTGCCTTGGCCGTGTGTTTTGGGTCATTGTCATGCTGGAATACCCATCCACGACCCATTTTCAATGCCCTGGCTGAGGGAAGGAGGTTCTCACCCAAGATTTGACGGTACATGGCCCCGTCCATCGTCCCTTTGATGCGGTGAAGTTGTCCTGTCCCCTTAGCAGAAAAACAGCCCCAAAGCATGTTTCCACCTCCATGTTTGACGGTGGGGATGGTGTTCTTGGGGTCATAGGCAGCATTCCTCCTCCTCCAAACACGGCGAGTTGAGTTGATGCCAAAGTGCTCCATTTTGGTCTCATCTGACCACAACACTTTCACCAAGTTGTCCTCTGAATCATTCAGATGTTCATTGGCAAACTTCAGACGGGCATGTATATGTGCTTTCTTGAGCAGGGGAACCTTGCGGGCGCTGCAGGATTTCAGTCCTTCACAGCGTAGTGTGTTACCAATTGTTTTCTTGGTGACTATGGTCCCAGCTGCCTTGAGATCATTGACAAAATCCTCCCGTGTAGTTCTGGGCTGATTCCTCACCGTTCTCATGATCATTGCAACTCCACGAGGTGAGATCTTGCATGGAGCCCCAGGCTGAGGGAGATTGACAGTTATTTTGTGTTTCTTCCATTTGCGAATAATCGCACCAACTGTTGTCACCTTCTCACCAAGCTGCTTGGCAATGGTCTTGTAGCCCATTCCAACCTTGTGTAGGTCTACAATCTTGTCCCTGACTTCCTCGGAGAGCTCTTTGGTCTTGGTCATGGTGGAGAGTTTGGAATCTGATTGATTGATTGCTTCTGTGGACAGGTGTCTTTTATACAGGTAACAAGCTGAGATTAGGAGCACTCCCTTTAAGAGTGTGCTCCTAATCTCAGCTCGTTGCCTGTATAAAAGACACCTGGGAGCCAGAAATCTTTCTGATTGAGAAAGGGTCAAATACTTATTTCCCTCATTAAAATGAAAATCAATTTATAACATTTTTGACATGCGTTTTTCTGGATTTTTGTTGTTGTTATTCTGTCTCTCACTGTTTAAATAAACCTATCATTAAAATTATTGACTGATCATTTCTTTGTCAGTGGGCAAACGTACAAAATCAGCAGGGGATCAAATACTTCTTTCCCTCACTGTAAGATCCCTTCTCCCACCGCCACCGCCTCTGTCCACCCAGCATATACATGTGTGCACCACAGCGAGTCCCTCTAACACGTGGCATGTGGTGGGGTAAAGTGTGGGTATTTTCCGAGACGTCTGTCCAGTGTGGAAGAGTAGGCCAAATACCCTCTAAGGGGGAGGGGGCTCACCCGAGCTCCCTCTTTGCGGAAGCCCTTCCGCCAGCAGTGGCGTGAGCGAGCAGTTGCAGGGGCTGCGCTTTTACCATATTTACCTTTCAGCCCTAGTGGAACCCCCCGCCGCCATGGATGTGATTGTCAATGCGCGCTGGGACGACAGAAGCCGTGCCCGCTGGAGGTCCCCCACGCGGTGGTGTCAACGCCACGCTCCAAACAGACTCCCGTCTCGACCATCTGCCGTAGAACGGTGGCCTTCGTCCAGCGGTGGATCGATGGTGGCTGATGATGGCTCTGAAGCTGCGGCCTATAGCGATGATAATCCAGGTGACACTTTGATCGGGTAATAGTCTCAGTATCGCAGCGCAGGCCTCTCCGAAGGAGATTATCGAGACTCGGTGAGGCTTTCCTGAATGAATTAATAAATAACGAACTGTTCCTGTTATCGTCATCATCAGCAGAGCACGGCACTGACACTGCAGAGACGATGCTTTTGTAAGCTAGATTTTCGCCAGCTATGATTCAACGGAATTCTCAATTGTGTCACGAGATGTTATCGCCCTCGCCTGGTGTACAGGAGATCGTGGGTTCGATCACGACCCTGACGCCTGCTGCTGTATACTTGGAGTTTGCGTGTCTCTCTCCCCGTGGTCGCGTGGATATTTTCTCCGGATGCTCCGGTTTTTCCTTCCTTCATCACGCGTTTAGTATATTTGGCTGCTGTAATTTCCACGTGATGATGATAAGCCACTTCGTTGAGCCATCATTCGTGGCCTGGTCGCCTCTGAAAATTATCTACATAGCGCAGTGGGCTTTACCCGGTAAACACGATAGTTAACTTTTTATTTTAGTGTTTGTTAAAATAAATTCCATGGTGGAGCGGTGGCACAGTGGTTAGCGCACCGCTCTTCTATGAACCTGGCGACGTGGACGCCTGGAATAGCGCGCACATTGCAACTCCTCCCCCCTGGCTTTGGCATTCCTCCTCCTCGAAGGCACCGGTGCCGGAATCCAGCGACGGCATCAGAACATCAGCAGAGCGATGCGCACATTTCCATACATGGTGAGTTAAAGAGACGAGCCACAGGAGTGCGATTGTGGCCATGCAGCACAAACTGCGGACCCACACAATAAACTCACTGTGGTCTGCGCTCCTTCAACAGAGGATGAGGAGGAGGTGGATCAGCGACACGACACGAACTCCCTCTAACGTAGCCCTCTCGTCGTGGCTGGGAGACCTGGACATTGGCATCTGGCTCCTGAAGCATAATCCCACCGTGAACAAGAAGAGATTAGAATCACCAACACCACCACCATCATCATCATTATTATTATTATTATTTCCAGTGCGGTCTGCATGCAGCAACCAAAAACCACAGCTGAATATTGATGCCACTCACTTCTAGAACCACTCATTTTATTTAGCATCTCTCCGTTTTGTCTTTCAGTTTTGTTTCTTTCAATTGGGTCCTGAGAAGAAAGCGAGACTAAGTTTTTTTGTTTTCAAAAAATAATGAATTTCATTAACCAAACA
Source organism: Petromyzon marinus (assembly GCF_048934315.1). Classification (NCBI taxonomy): domain Eukaryota; kingdom Metazoa; phylum Chordata; class Hyperoartia; order Petromyzontiformes; family Petromyzontidae; genus Petromyzon; species Petromyzon marinus. The sequence goes on along the minus strand of NC_133720.1, from coordinate 1,250,700 downwards.
TTTTCTTTGCAGCACGGGGAGAGATCTAACGACCCTGGGGGAGACACGCGCTGGGGAATTGGAGAGAAGTGAACTGATAAATCTTTGATCTCTAAATGATCTCTCCGCACGCATCGCTATTAAATTGGCAGCGCAACGCAGCCTTTACTCTGAGCGGATATTCGACGGCAGGTTGGGAATGTGAAGCCAAACGCTCCCAAACAAACCAATAAATCCTCGTTGTATTTTTTGTTTTATTTTTCACGCCGCGCGCCCTCGAGGTCACGAGTCAACCGAACATTAAACGGCGACGCTTCGTGCGGACGGATCGTGCTCAGGGCGGCAGGGAGGGCGGCCCTGCGCAGAGATGGAGCGGTGAAATCGGCTCGTGTGTGCAGGCGAGAGTGTGGATTGTGCCCATCGTAAGAGCTGTTGACGACGACGATGTTGATGACTCGGAGTCAATGAGATGAGTAGAGGGCGAGAGAGAAGGGTGAGGTGGGTTGATGCGGTGGGCCGATACAAGCACAGCGGACGTGATGTGTGCATGCTGAACTTCTTTGGCGCCGTACGTAGCCAACTGCGCTAACTGGAGGTGCTGGAGACGAGGCACAGAGTGGAAGCGCACGGAGGGAGCGCGCGTCCCAGCAGCTGAAGAAGACGGAGGATCTCTTAGACTCGGGACAACCCAACAAGAGCCCAGCCCACAGCGTGGCCGCTGACATGTTTACAACATGTGATGTGGGTAACTCACACGCTGACAAGTCTACAACATGTGATGGGGGTAACTCACACGCTGACATGTTTACGACATGTGATGTGTGTAACTCACACGCTGACATGTTTACAACATGTGATGTGGGTAACTCGCACGCTGACATGTTTACAACATGTGATGTGGGTAGCTCACACGCTGACATATTTACAACATGTGATGTGGGTAACTCACACGCTGACATATTTACAACATGTGATGTGGGTAACTCACACGCTAACATGTTTACAGCATGTGATGTGGATAGCTCACACGCTGACATGTCTACAACATGTGATGTGGGTAACTCACACGCTGACATGTCTACAACATTGATGTGGGTAACTCACACGCTGACACGTTTACAACATGTGATGTGGGTAGCTCACACGCTGACATGTTTACAACATATGATGTGGGTAGCTCACACGCTGACATGTTTACAACATGTGATGTGGGTAACTCACACGCTGACATGTTTACAACATGTGATGTGGGTAGCTCACACGCTGAAATGTTTACAACATGTGATGTGGGTAGCTCACACGCTGACATGTTTACAATATGTGATGTGGGTAACTCACACGCTGACATGTTTACAACATATGATGTGGGTAGCTCACACGCTGACATGTTTACAACATGTGATATGGGTAACTCACACGCTGACATGTTTACGACATGTGATGTGGGTAACTCACACGCTGACATGTTTACAACATGTGATGTGGGTAACTCACACGCTGACATGTTTACAACATTGATGTGGGTAACTCACACGCTGAAACGTTTACAACATGTGATGTGGGTAGCTCACACGCTGACATGTTTACAACATGTGATGTGGGTAACTCGCACGCTGACATGTTTACAACATGTGATGTGGGTAGCTCACACGCTGACATATTTACAACATGTGATGTGGGTAACTCACACACTGACATATTTACAACATGTGATGTGGGTAACTCACACGCTAACATGTTTACAGCATGTGATGTGGATAGCTCACACGCTGACATGTCTACAACATGTGATGTGGGTAACTCACACGCTGACATGTCTACAACATTGATGTGGGTAACTCACACGCTGACACGTTTAAAACATGTGATGTGGGTAGCTCACACGCTGACATGTTTACAACATATGATGTGGGTAGCTCACACGCTGACATGTTTACAACATGTGATGTGGGTAACTCACACGCTGACATGTTTACAACATGTGATGTGGGTAGCTCACACGCTGAAATGTTTACAACATGTGATGTGGGTAGCTCACACGCTGACATGTTGACAATATGTGATGTGGGTAACTCACACGCTGACATGTTTACAACATGTGATGTGGGTAACTCACACGCTGCCATGTTTACAACATGTGATGTGGGTAGCTCACACGCTGACATGTTTACAACATGCGATGTGGATAACTCACACGCTGACATGTTTACAACATGTGATTTGGGTAACTCACACGCTGACATGTTTACAACATTGATGTGGGTAACTCACACGCTGAAACGTTTACAACATGTGATGTGGGTAGCTCACACGCTGACATGTTTACAACATATGATGTGGGTAACTCACACGCTGCAATGTTTCCAACATGTGATGTGGGTAGCTCCCACACTGCAATGATTGCAACATGTGATGTGGGTAGCTCACACGATGACATGTTTACAACATGTGATGTGGGTAGCTCACACGCTGACATGTTTACAACATGCGATGTGGATAACTCACACGCTGACATGTTTACAACATGTGATGTGGGTAACTCACACGCTGACATGTTTACAACATGTGATGTGGGTAGCTCACACGCTGACATGTTTACAACATGTGACGTGGGTAGCTCACACGCTGACATGTTTACAACATGTGATGTGGGTAGCTCACACGCTGCCATAATTACAACATGTGATGTGGGTAGCTCACACGCTGACATATTTACAACATGTGATGTGGGTAACTCACACGCTAACATGTTTACAGCATGTGATGTGGATAGCTCACACGCTGACATGTCTACAACATGTGATGTGGGTAACTCACACGCTGACATGTCTACAACATTGATGTGGGTAACTCACACGCTGACACGTTTACAACATGTGATGTGGGTAGCTCACACGCTGACATGTTTACAACATGTGATGTGGGTAGCTCACACGCTGACATGTTTACAACATATGATGTGGGTAGCTCACACGCTGACATGTTTACAACATGTGATGTGGGTAACTCACACGCTGACATGTTTACGACATGTGATGTGGGTAACTCACACGCTGACATGTTTACAACATGTTAACTGCGTAACTCACACGCTGAAACGTTTACAACATGTGATGTGGGTAGCTCACACGCTGACATGTTTACAACATATGATGTGGGTAGCTCACACGCTGACATGTTTACAACATGAGATGTGGATAACTCACACGCTGACATGTTTACAACATGTGATGTGGGTAACTCACACGCTGCCATGTTTACAACATGTGATGTGGGTAGCTCACACGCTGACATGTTTACAACATGCTATGTGGATAACTCACACGCTGACATGTTTACAACATGTGATGTGGGTAACTCACACGCAGACATGTTTACAACATGTGATGTGGGTAACTCACACGCTGAAACGTTTACAACATGTGATGTGGGTAGCTCACACGCTGACATGTTTACAACATGTGATGTGGGTAACTCGCACGCTGACATGTTTACAACATGTGATGTGGGTAGCTCACACGCTGACATGTTTACAACATGTGTTGTGGGTAGCTCACACGCTGACATGTTTACAACATGTGACGTGGGTAGCTCACACGCTGACATGTTTACAACATGTGATGTGGGTAACTCACACGCTGCCATGTTTACAACAAGTGATGTGGGTAACTCACACGCTGACATGTTTACAACATGTGACGTGGGTAGCTCACACACTGACATGTTTACAACATGTGATGTGGGTAGCTCACACGCTGACATGTTTACAACATGAGATGTGGGTAACTCACACGCTGACATGTTCACAACATGTGATGTGGGTAACTCACACGCTGACATGTTTACAACATGTTATGTGGGTAGCTCACACGCTGACATGTTTACAACATGTGATGTGGGTAGCTCACACGCTGACATGTTTACAACATGTGACGTGGGCAGCTCACACGCTGACATGTTTACAACATGTGATGTGGGTAACTCACATGCTGACCTGCTTACAACATGTGATGTGGGTAGCTCAAACACTGACATGTTTACAACATGTGATGTGGGTAACTCACACGCTGCCATGTTTACAACAAGTGATGTGGGTAACTCACACGCTGACATGTTTACAACATGTGATGTGGGTAGCTCACACGCTGACATGTTTACAACATGTGATGTGGGTAGCTCACACGCTGACATGTTTACAACATGTGATGTGGGTAGCTCACACGCTGACATGTTTACAACATGTGATATGGGTAACTCACACGCTGACATGTTTACAACATGTGATGTGGGTAGCTCACACGCTGACATGTTTACAACATGTGATGTGGGTAGCTCACACGCTGACATGTTTACAACATGAGATGTGGGTAACTCACACGCTGACATGTTTACAACATGTGATGTGGGTAGCTCACACGCTGACATGTTTACAACATGAGATGTGGGTAACTCACACGCTGACATGTTTACAACATGTGATGTGGGTAACTCACACGCTGACATTTTTACAACATGTGATGTGGGTAGCTCACACGCTGCCATAATTACAACATGTGATGTGGGTAACTCACACGCTGCCATGTTTACAACAATTGATGTGGGTAACTCACACGCTGACATGCTTACAACATGTTATGTGGGTAGCTCACACGCTGACATGTTTACAACATGTGATTTGGGTAGCTCACACGCTGACATGTTTACAACATGTGATGTGGGTAACTCACACGCTGACATGTTTACAACATGTGATGTGGGTAGCTCACACGCTGACATGTTTACAACATGTGATGTGGGTAGCTCACATGCTGACATGTTTGCAACATGTGATGTGGGTAGCTCACACGCTGACATGTTTACAACATGTTATGTGGGTAACTCACACGCTGCCATGTTTACAACATGTGATGTGGGTAACTCACACGCCGACATGTTTACAACATGTGATGTTGGTAACTCACACGCTGACATGTTTACAACATGTGATGTGGGTAACTCACACGCTGCCATGTTTACAACATGTGATGTGGGTAACTCACACGCTGACATGCTTACAACATGTGATGTGGGTAGCTCACACGATGACATGTTTACAACAAGTGATGTGGGTAACTCACACGCTGACATGTTTACAACATGTGATGTGGGTAGCTCACACACTGACATGCTTACAACATGTGATGTGGGTAGCTCACACACTGACATGTTTACAACATGTGATGTGGGTAACTCACACGCTGCCATGTTTACGACAAGTGATGTGGGTAGCTCACACGCTGACATGTTTACAACATGTGATGTGGGTAGCTCACACGCTGACATGTTTACAACATGTGACGTGGGTAACTCACACGCTGACATGTTTACAACATGTGATGTGGGTAGCTCACACACTGACATGTTTACAACATGTGATGTGGGTAGCTCACACGCTGACATGTTTACAACATGAGATGTGGGTAACTCACACGCTGACATGTTTACAACATGTGATATGGGTAACTCACACGCTGACATGTTTACAACATGTGATGTGGGTAGCTCACACGCTGACATGTTTACAACATGTGATGTGGGTAGCTCACACGCTGACATGTTTACAACATGAGATGTGGGTAACTCACACGCTGACATGTTTACAACATGTGATGTGGGTAACTCACACGCTGACATTTTTACAACATGTGATGTGGGAAGCTCACACGCTGACATGTTTACAACATGTGATGTAGGTAACTCACACGCTGCCATGTTTACAACAATTGATGTGGGTAACTCACACGCTGACATGCTTACAACATGTGATGTGGGTAGCTCACACGCTGACATGTTTACAACATGTGATTTGGGTAGCTCACACGCTGACATGTTTACAACATGTGATGTGGGTAACTCACACGCTGACATGTTTACAACATGTGATGTGGGTAGCTCACACGCTGACATGTTTACAACATGTGATGTGGGTAGCTCACATGCTGACATGTTTGCAACATGTGATGTGGGTAGCTCACACGCTGACATGTTTACAACATGTTATGTGGGTAGCTCACACGCTGACATGTTTACAACATGTGATGTGGGTAGCTCACACGCTGACATGTTTACAACATGTGATGTGGGTAACTCACACGCTGACATGTTTACAACATGTGATGTGGGTAACTCACACGCTGACATGTTTACAACATGTGATGTGGGTAACTCACACGCTGCCATGTTTACAACATGTGATGTGGGTAACTCACACGCCGACATGTTTACAACATGTGATGTTGGTAACTCACACGCTGACATGTTTACAACATGTGATGTGGGTAACTCACACGCTGCCATGTTTACAACATGTGATGTGGGTAACTCACACGCTGACATGCTTACAACATGTGATGTGGGTAGCTCACACGATGACATGTTTACAACATGTGATGTGGGTAACTCACACGCTGACATGTTTATGACATGTGATGTGGGTAGCTCACACGCTGCCATGTTTCCAACATGTGATGTGGTTAACTCACACGCTGACATGTTTACAACATGTGACGTGGGTAGCTCACACGCTGACATGTATACAACATGCGATGTGGGTAACTCACACGCTGACATGTTTACAACATGCGATGTGGGTAGCTCACACGTTGACATGTTTACAACATGTGATGTGGGTAGCTCACACGCTGACATGTTTACAACATGTGATGTGGGTAGCTCACACGCTGTCATGTTTACAACATGTGATGTGGGTAACTCACACGCTGTCATGTTTACAACATGTGATGTGGGTAGCTCACACGCTGACATGTTACAACATGTGACGTGGGTAACTCACACGCTGACATGTTTACAACATGTGATGTGGGTAGCTCACACGCTGACATGTCTACAACATGTGACGTGGGTAACTCACACGCTGACATGTTTACAACATGTGATGTGGGTACCTCACACGCTGACATGTCTACAACATGTGATGTGGGTAGCTCACACGCTGCCATATTTACAACATGTGATGTGGGTAGCTCACACGCTGACACGTTTACAACATGTGATGTGGGTAACTCACACGCTAACATGTTTACAGCATGTGATGTGGGTAGCTCACACGCTGTCATGTTTACAACATGTGATGTGGGTAGCTCACACACTGACATGCTTACAACATGTGATGTGGGTAGCTCACACACTGACATGTTTACAACATGTGATGTGGGTAACTCACACGCTGACATGTTTACAACACGTGATGTGGGTAGCTCACACACTGACATGTTTACAACATGTGATGTGGGTAGCTCACACGCTGACATGTTTACAACATGAGATGTGGGTAACTCACACGCTGACATGTTTACAACATGTGATATGGGTAACTCACACGCTGACATGTTTACAACATGTGATGTGGGTTGCTCACACGCTGACATGTTTACAACATGTGATGTGGGTAGCTCACACGCTGACATGTTTACAACATGATATGTGGGTAACTCACACGCTGACATGTTTACAACATGTGATGTGGGTAACTCACACGCTGACATTTTTACAACATGTGATGTGGGAAGCTCACACGCTGACATGTTTACAACATGTGATGTGGGTAACTCACACGCTGCCATGTTTACAACAATTGATGTGGGTAACTCACACGCTGACATGCTTACAACATGTGATGTGGGTAGCTCACACGCTGACATGTTTACAACATGTGATTTGGGTAGCTCACACGCTGCCATGTTTACAACATGTGATGTGGGTAACTCACACGCTGACATGTTTACAACATGTGATGTGGGTAGCTCACACGCTGACATGTTTACAACATGTGATGTGGGTAGCTCACATGCTGACATGTTTGCAACATGTGATGTGGGTAGCTCACACGCTGACATGTTTACAACATGTTATGTGGGTAGCTCACACGCTGACATGTTTACAACATGTGATGTGGGTAGCTCACACGCTGACATGTTTACAACATGTGATGTGGGTAACTCACACGCTGACATGTTTACAACATGTGATGTGGGTAACTCACACGCTGACATGTTTACAACATGTGATGTTGGTAACTCACACGCTGCCTTGTTTACAACATGTGATGTGGTTAACTCACACGCCGACATGTTTACAACATGTGATATTGGTAACTCACACGCTGACATGTTTACAACATGTGATGTGGGTAACTCACACGCTGCCATGTTTACAACATGTTATGTGGGTAACTCACACGCTGACATGCTTACAACATGTGATGTGGGTAGCTTACACGATGACATGTTTACAACATGTGATGTGGGTAACTCACACGCTGACATGTTTACGACATGTGATGTGGGTAGCTCACACGCTGCCATGTTTACAACATGTGATGTGGTTAACTCACACGCTGACATGTTTACAACATGTGACGTGGGTAGCTCACACGCCGACATGTCTACAACATGCGATGTGGGTAACTCACACGCTGACATGTTTACAACATGCGATGTGGGTAGCTCACACGTTGACATGTTTACAACATGTGATGTGGGTAGCTCACACGCTGACATGTTTACAACATGTGATGTGGGTAGCTCACACGCTGTCATGTTTACAACATGTGATGTGGGTAACTCACACGCTGTCATGTTTACAACATGTGATGTGGGTAGCTCACACGCTGACATGTTACAACATGTGACGTTGGTAACTCACACGCTGACATGTTTACAACATGTGATGTGGGTAGCTCACACGCTGACATGTCTACAACATGTGACGTGGGTAACTCACACGCTGACATGTTTACAACATGTGATGTGGGTAGCTCACACGCTGACATGTCTACAACATGTGATGTGGGTAGCTCACACGCTGCCATATTTACAACATGTGATGTGGGTAGCTCACACGCTTACACGTTTACAACATGTGATGTGGGTAACTCACACGCTAACATGTTTACAACATGTGATGTGGGTAGCTCACACGCTGTCATGTTTACAACATGTGATGTGGGTAGCTCACACGCTGACATGTTCCAACATGTGACGTGGGTAACTCACACGCTGACATGTTTACAACTTGTGATGTGGGTAGCTCACACGCTGACATGTCTACAACATGTGACGTGGGTAACTCACACGCTGACATGTTTACAACATGTGATGTGGGTAGCTCACACGCTGACATGTCTACAACATGTGATGTGGGTAGCTCACACGCTGCCATGTTTACAACATGTGATGTGGGTAGCTCACACGCTGCCATGTTTACAACATGTGATGTGGGTAACTCACACGCTGACATGTTTACAACATGTGATGTGGGTCGCTCACACGCTGCCATGTTTACAACATGTGATGTGGGTAGCTCACACGCTGACATGTCTACAACATGCGATGTGGGTAACTCACACGCTGACATGTTTACAACATGCGATGTGGGTAGCTCACACGTTGACATGTTTACAACATGTGATGTGGGTAGCTCACACGCTGACATGTTTACAACATGTGATGTGGGTAGCTCAAACGCTGTCATGTTTACAACATGTGATGTGGGTAGCTCACACGCTGCCATGTTTACAACATGTGATGTGGGTAGCTCACACGCTGACATGTTTACAACATGTGATGTGGGTAACTCACACGCTGCCATGTTTACAACATGTGATGTGGGTAGCTCACACGCTGCCATGTTTACAACATGTGATGTGGGTAGCTCACACGCTGACATGTTTACAACATGTGATGTGGGTAGCTCACACGCTGACATGTCTACAACATGTGATGTGGGTAGCTCACACGCTGACATGTTTACAACATGTGATGTGGGTAGCTCACACGCTGACATGTCTACAACATGTGATGTGGGTAGCTCACACGCTGCCATGTTTACAACATGTGACGTGAGTAGCTCACACGCTGCCATGTTTACAACATGTGATGTGGGTAGCTCACACGCTGACATGTTTACAACATGTGATGTGGGTAGCTCACACGCTGACATGTCTACAACATGTGATGTGGGTAGCTCACACGCTGCCATGTTTACAACATGTGACGTGGGTAGCTCACACGCTGCCATGTTTACAACATGTGATGTGGGTAGCTCACACGCTGACATGTTTACAACATGTGATGTGGGTAGCTCACACGCTGCCATGTTTACAACATGTGATGTGGGTAGCTCACACGCTGACATGTTTACAACATGTGATGTGGGTAACTCACACGCTGACACGTTTACAACATGTGATGTGGGTAGCTCACACGCTGCCATGTCTACAACATGTGATGTGGGTGGCTCACACGCTGACATGTTTACAACATGTGACGTGGGTAGCTCACACGCTGACATGTTTACAGCATGTGATGTGGGTAACTCACACGCTGACATGTTTACAACATGTGACGTGGGTAGCTCACACGCTGCCATGTTTACAACATGTGATGTGGGTAGCTCACACGCTGACATGTTTACAACATGTGACGTGGGTAGCTCACACGCTGACATGTTTACAACATGTGATGTGGGTAGCTCACACGCTGACATGCTTACAACATGTGATGTGGGTAGCTCACACGCTGACATGTTTACAACATGTGATGTGGGTAGCTCACACGCTGACATGTTTACAACATGTGATGTGGGTAGCTCACACGCTGACATGTTTACAACATGTGATGTGGGTAACTCACACGCTGACATGTTTACAACATGTGATGTGGGTAGCTCACACGCTGCCATGTTTACAACATGTGATGTGGGTAACTCACACGCCGACATGTTTACAACATGTGATGTGGGTAACTCACACGCTGCCATGTTTACAACAATTGATGTGGGTAACTCATACGCTGACATGCTTACAACATGGAATGTGGGTAGCTCACACGCTGACATGTTTACAACATGTGATTTGGGTAGCTCACACGCTGACATGTTTACAACATGTGATGTGGGTAACTCACACGCTGACATGTTTACAACATGTGATGTGGGTAGCTCACACGCTGACATGTTTACAACATGTGATGTGGGTAGCTCACATGCTGACATGTTTGCAACATGTGATGTGGGTAGCTCACACGCTGACATGTTTACAACATGTTATGTGGGTAGCTCACACGCTGACATGTTTACAACATGTGATGTGGGTAGCTCACACGCTGACATGTTTACAACATGTGATGTGGGTAACTCACACGCTGACATGTTTACAACATGTGATGTGGGTAACTCACACGCTGACATGTTTACAACATGTGATGTGGGTAACTCACACGCTGCCATGTTTACAACATGTGATGTGGGTAACTCACACGCCGACATGTTTACAACATGTGATGTTGGTAACTCACACGCTGACATGTTTACAACATGTGATGTGGGTAACTCACACGCTGCCATGTTTACAACATGTGATGTGGGTAACTCACACGCTGACATGCTTACAACATGTGATGTGGGTAGCTCACACGATGACATGTTTACAACATGTGATGTGGGTAACTCACACGCTGACATGTTTATGACATGTGATGTGGGTAGCTCACACGCTGCCATGTTTACAACATGTGATGTGGTTAACTCACACGCTGACATGTTTACAACATGTGACGTGGGTAGCTCACACGCTGACATGTATACAACATGCGATGTGGGTAACTCACACGCTGACATGTTTACAACATGCGATGTGGGTAGCTCACACGTTGACATGTTTACAACATGTGATGTGGGTAGCTCACACGCTGACATGTTTACAACATGTGATGTGGGTAGCTCACACGCTGTCATGTTTACAACATGTGATGTGGGTAACTCACACGCTGTCATGTTTACAACATGTGATGTGGGTAGCTCACACGCTGACATGTTACAACATGTGACGTGGGTAACTCACACGCTGACATGTTTACAACATGTGATGTGGGTAGCTCACACGCTGACATGTCTACAACATGTGACGTGGGTAACTCACACGCTGACATGTTTACAACATGTGATGTGGGTAGCTCACACGCTGACATGTCTACAACATGTGATGTGGGTAGCTCACACGCTGCCATATTTACAACATGTGATGTGGGTAGCTCACACGCTGACACGTTTACAACATGTGATGTGGGTAACTCACACGCTAACATGTTTACAACATGTGATGTGGGTAGCTCACACGCTGTCATGTTTACAACATGTGATGTGGGTAGCTCACACACTGACATGCTTACAACATGTGATGTGGGTAGCTCACACACTGACATGTTTACAACATGTGATGTGGGTAACTCACACGCTGCCATGTTTACGACAAGTGATGTGGGTAACTCACACGCTGACATGTTTACAACATGTGATGTGGGTAGCTCACACACTGACATGTTTACAACATGTGATGTGGGTAGCTCACACGCTGACATGTTTACAACATGAGATGTGGGTAACTCACACGCTGACATGTTTACAACATGTGATATGGGTAACTCACACGCTGACATGTTTACAACATGTGATGTGGGTAGCTCACACGCTGACATGTTTACAACATGTGATGTGGGTAGCTCACACGCTGACATGTTTACAACATGATATGTGGGTAACTCACACGCTGACATGTTTACAACATGTGATGTGGGTAACTCACACGCTGACATTTTTACAACATGTGATGTGGGAAGCTCACACGCTGACATGTTTACAACATGTGATGTGGGTAACTCACACGCTGCCATGTTTACAACAATTGATGTGGGTAGCTCACACGCTGACATGTTTACAACATGTGATTTGGGTAGCTCACACGCTGACATGTTTACAACATGTGATGTGGGTAACTCACACGCTGACATGTTTACAACATGTGATGTGGGTAGCTCACACGCTGACATGTTTACAACATGTGATGTGGGTAGCTCACACGCTGACATGTTTGCAACATGTGATGTGGGTAGCTCACACGCTGACATGTTTACAACATGTGATGTGGGTAGCTCACACGCTGACATGTTTACAACATGTGATGTGGGTAGCTCACACGCGGACATGTTTACAACATGTGATGTGGGTAACTCACACGCTGACATGTTTACAACATGTGATGTGGGTAACTCACACGCTGACATGTTTACAACATGTGATGTGGGTAACTCACACGCTGACATGTTTACAACATGTGATGTGGTTAACTCACACGCCGACATGTTTACAACATGTGATGTTGGTAACTCACACGCTGACATGTTTACAACATGTGATGTGGGTAGCTCACACGCTGACATGTTTACAACATGTGATGTGGGTAACTCACACGCTGACATGTTTACAACATGTGATGTGGGTAACTCACACGCTGACATGTTTACAACATGTGATGTGGGTAACTCACACGCTGCCATGTTTACAACATGTGATGTGGTTAACTCACACGCCGACATGTTTACAACATGTGATGTTGGTAACTCACACGCTGACATGTTTACAACATGTGATGTGGGTAGCTCACACGCTGACATGTTTACAACATGTGATGTGGGTAACTCACACGCTGACATGTTTACAACATGTGATGTGGGTAACTCACACGCTGACATGTCTACAACATGTGATGTTGGTAACTCACACGCTGACATGTTTACAACATGTGATGTGGGTAGCTCACACGCTGACATGTTTACAACATGTGATGTGGGTAGCTCACACGCTGACATGTTTACAACATGTGATGTGGGTAGCTCACACGCTGACATGTTTACAACATGTGATGTGGGTAGCTCACACGCTGACATGTTTACAACATGTGATGTGGGTAACTCACACGCTGCCATGTTTACAACATGTGATGTGGGTAGCTCACACGCTGACATGTTTACAACATGTGATGTGGGTAGCTCACACGCTGACATGTTTACAACATGTGATGTGGGTAGCTCACACGCTGACATGTTTACAACATGTGATGTGGGTAGCTCACACGCTGACATGTTTACAACATGTGATGTGGGTAGCTCACACGCTGACATGTTTACAACATGTGATGTGGGTAGCTCACACGCTGACATGTTTACAACATGTGATGTGGGTAGCTCACACGCTGACATGTTTACAACATGTGATGTGGGTAACTCACACGCTGCCATGTTTACAACATGTGATGTGGGTAGCTCACACGCTGACATGTTTACAACATGTGATGTGGGTAGCTCACACGCTGACATGTTTACAACATGTGATGTGGGTAGCTCACACGCTGACATGTTTACAACATGTGATGTGGGTAGCTCACACGCTGACATGTTTACAACATGTGATGTGGGTAGCTCACACGCTGACATGTTTACAACATGTGATGTGGGTAGCTCACACGCTGACATGTTTACAACATGTGACGTGGGTAGCTCACACGCTGTCATGTTTACAACATGTGATGTGGGTAGCTCACACGCTGCCTGGCGCTGGAGCCGCCACCCCTCAGCTTGCTCCTGGACTAGCGGCTGGACAGCGGCGAAGTAATCGCGGGCGTCGCTCTGCTGCCGCCGCGGGATTTCTCCGCATCCTAGGGAAAGGAGACTGATCTCGCCGCTCGCCGCTCGCACGCTCCGACAGACAAACTCTCTCTCTGTGCCGTCCAGTGGCCGATCCAGCACCCCCCCGCCCCGTCCCTCTGAACCCCCTCGGTGTTCGCGCCGCAGCGAGGGTTGAGTCGGCTCCGGCGGCAGCGAGAGGCCGCCGACTGAGCAACGTTTAAAGTGGACACGTGTGTGTGTGTGTGTGGGACAGAAAGAAAGAGCTTTGTAGCCACATCGGATTCCTCCAGTGTCCATCAAGATTATGATTCTGAAGGTTGAGAAGCGCTGGTCGCAACGGATAACGGCGATTTATCTTCAACTTTAACTCGTCGCGATTTCTGTCATTCCGTAAATATTATGTTTCGGAAAAGAACACGCGTAAAAATAAGAACACACATTGACGATAATGGCGATGTAACGATACTTTCATCGCAAAACGGACGACGTTGGTGTACGCCCACCGCAAGACTTCTCGTGGCGATGTTTACAAACCACGCCGGGCACTCATTTGATGCCGAGTCGACCTAGAGGAGGCCCAGGACCGGTCCGGATCACCGTCACTACTCACTTGTGTTGGCGGCCGTGAACGGGATTTGAACTTGGGTCGCCGGGTTCGTAGCGCAGCGCGCTGACGACTACATGACCGCTCCCCGCCATCTCAGCCCCGCACTGACACACACTGGCACACAAAACCTCTGGTAATGTCTACATATAAGTAATACAACATTTTAAAACGTTTTTTTTTTTTAAACACGCTTTAATTAAATGTACCGTACTCGTTAAGGAAGAAATCCACGACTCCAGGAAGTGGCCCCGAAGCTTGCCACAACGTAAGGGGACCCGTGGTGATTTACAGCCAACGTCAGTTGACCGTGGACAATCTGACCAAAGCCGAAACATAACATATAAAAAATAATGTTTATAAATATATATTTTTTATAATAGAATATAGCATTGTCATCAATGCTATATAGTTTGCAGTCGATACCACATTGGGAAGTGGGTTACAATTGAGTTGCAAGATTTGAGGATACAACAGCGTCAACAACAACAACGACAACAACAACAGACAGCGAGTTAATAAAAAGCGTGTAACAATATGTGTCTGCTCAAAGGCCCGACCCGTGGCAGAGCTTTGCCTATTTTAGTGGAAATGCTTCAAGTCCGAAAAGAAAAAAGCGATCTCGCCGGAATAAACAGAAACATTCTTCGAGTCAGAGTGTGTGAGTGTGTGTGTGTGTGCTTTCTATCATGGGGAGCGGTGGTGTAGTGGCTAGCGCACCGCGCTACGAACCGGGAGGGATTTGTGTCTTTTCTATTGAACGTTCGGAGGCAAATCTGAAGATGTTCTGACGGACAGCTGTGTGCACAGCGCGGTATGGGGGCACACGAAGCTGCTTACTCAATCTGCTGACGGAACAGTGAGGTCGATGGGATATCACCCTCTACCGCAATCTGTTACTCTCTGTGTGAAAGCCAACAGCTGAGAATCTCACTCGACTCTGATCATCGTCACAGCCTGCCAGCTCACAGTTCTCTGCGTCTATTCCTCTATATCAAGACTCGATGTGCATTAAGTGGCATCGTACTATTCACCCACTCACTCACCTACTCACCTACCCAATCAGTCACCTACTCACCTGCCCACTCACTCACCTACCCACTCACTCACCTACCCACTCACTCACCTACTCACTCACCTACTCACCTACCCACTCACTCACCTACTCACTCACCTACTCACCTACCCACTCACTCACCTACTCACCTACCCACTCACTCACCTACTCACTCACCTACTCACCTACCCACTCACTCACCTACTCACCTACCCACTCACTCACCTACTCACTCACCTACTCACCTACCCACTCACTCACCTACCCACTCACTCACCTACTCACTCACCTACTCACCTACCCACTCACTCACCTACTCACCTACCCACTCACTCACCTACTCACCTACCTACTCACCTACTCACCTACCCACTTACTCATCTACTCACCTACTCACTCACCTACTCACTCACCTACTCACCTACCCACTCACTCACCTACTCACTCACCTACTCACCTACCCACTCACTCACCTACTCACCTACCCACTCACTCACCTACTCACTCACCTACTCACCTACCCACTCACTCACCTACTCACCTACCCACTCACTCACCTACTCACTCACCTACTCACCTACCCACTCACTCACCTACTCACCTACCCACTCACTCACCTACTCACTCACCTACTCACCTACCCACTCACTCACCTACTCACCTACCCACTCACTCACCTACTCACCTACCTACTCACTCACCTACCCACTCACTCACCTACCCACTCACTCACCTACTCACCTACTCACTCACCTACTCACCTACCCACTCACTCACCTACTCACCTACCCTCTCACTCACCTACTCACTCACCTACTCACCTACCCACTCACTCACCTACTCACCTACTCACTCACCTACTCACCTACCCACTCACTCACCTACTCACCTACCCACTCACTCACCTACTCACCTACCTACTCACCTACTCACCTACCCACTTACTCATCTGCTCAACTACTCACTCACCTACTCACTCACCTACTCACCTACCCACTCACTCACCTACTCACTCACCTACTCACCTACCCACTCACTTACCTACTCACCTACCCACTCACTCACCTACTCACTCACCTACTCACCTACCCACTCACTCACCTACTCACCTACCCACTCACTCACCTACGCACTCACCTACTCACCTACCCACTCACTCACCTACTCACCTACCCACTCACTCACCTACTCACTCACCTACTCACCTACCCACTCACTCACCTACTCACTCACCTACTCACCTACCCACTCACTTACCTACTCACCTACCCACTCACTCACCTACTCACCTACCCTCTCACTCACCTACTCACTCACCTACTCACCTACCCACTCACTCACCTACCCACTCACTCACCTACTCACCTACTCACTCACCTACACACCTACCCACTCACTCACCTACTCACCTACCCACTCACTCACCTACTCACCTACCTACTCACCTACTCACCTACCCACTTACTCATCTGCTCACCTACTCACTCACCTACTCACTCACCTACTCACCTACCCACTCACTCACCTACTCACTCACCTACTCACCTACCCACTCACTTACCTACTCACCTACCCACTCACTCACCTACTCACTCACCTACTCACCTACCCACTCACTCACCTACTCACCTACCCACTCACTCACCTACTCACTCACCTACTCACCTACCCACTCACTCACCTACTCACCTACCCACTCACTCACCTACTCACTCACCTACTCACCTACCCACTCACTCACCTACTCACTCACCTACTCACCTACCCACTCACTTACCTACTCACCTACCCACTCACTCACCTACTCACTCACCTACTCACCTACCCACTCACTCACCTACTCACCTACCCACTCACTCACCTACTCACTCACCTACTCACCTACCCACTCACTCACCTACTCACCTACCCACTCACTCACCTACTCACTCACCTACTCACCTACCCACTCACTCACCTACTCACTCACCTACTCACCTACCCACTCACTCACCTACTCACCTACCCACTCACTCACCTACTCACTCACCTACTCACTCACCCACTCACTCACCTACTCACCTACCCACTCACTCACCTACCCACTCACCTACTCACTCACCTACTCACTTACCCACTCAGGATCCCCGCCTCCTCAGCGTCTACCCCTCTACACCACCACTCGAAGCCGATTGCGTTTTTCAACTCCGTTAAGCAGCCGGTTAAATGTTGAGGCGTTGCCTTAAAACTGCAACAGGGCAAGTGCATGGCACCGGCAGGCGTGGGTGCCATGGAAATCAACTCGAACTTTGTTGCTTCAAATTAATTATCACCGCTTGCTCGAGTGGAGTTCTCCGCGAGACTACGGAGGGAGTTGCTCGGCTCTCGCGCCTCCTTCCCCCACCTCTCCAACAGCTCTCACCGCGCGGGAGGAGGCAGTCGGCGTGCTCGAGGCGATATTATCACTCCCCGCTTGTAATCCACTTTGGAGCCTTTTAATCCCGTGGCGTTAAAACGAAACCCCCGCGGGCACGGACGCTCGCTGCACGAGGCCGCGCGGGCTTTGGCCGCGGGGTGGAGGCGGCACGAGCAGCCTGCTCGGCCTGATCCGACGCCTCTCCGCGCCTCCAAATCCACTCATCTGCGCCTCTTCGCTCTCGCTGCGGATTGCGTTCACAGCGTAAGCCGCCGCGATAGCGCTCGAGCAATATTCATTAAGTTACAAACAAACATGAAGTTACGAACAAACATGATGTTGTAAACAAACATGAAGGTTACGGACAACCATGATGTTATATTCTTGGTTCTTTCGGTGAAGTCACGTAGAAGGGAAACAATAAAATAATACAAATATAAAACAATTAAATTCTCACGACGTTTCGACTGCAACACAAGCAGTCATCATCAGGTGTGAGAACCACAGCAAGAACATTTGAAAAAAGTGGCGTTTTTTTTAACGTTAGCACCACGGAGAGCGATTTAACAGTTTGTTCAGATGGACGAGTCCATCTATGTTCGGAAAAGAGAAGGGGGGAGACGAAAATAATGGATGCGGTCTGAAAGCCACCTTAAGCGTGAACAATCAATTAAGACCCGAAATGGTTTATCAAATCCTTCCAATGATTGATAAGCCAGAATCCATCTTCTCGGTTGAAATTGTCTCTGTGTTTGTATATGTGGATAGCCTCATGGACGAATCTCTCATGGTAGCCAGATGGCTTGCAGAGAACCTCTGCCTTTGAGAAGTCAATGTCATGTAAGCCTACTGAATTATAACAGTGATCTGCCACGGCCGAGGTGTTGGTCCTACCGTGTTTTAGGTCTGCTTTGTGTTCACGAATGCGGTCCGAGACATGTCGTTTGTTTTTTCCAATGTAGCTACTACCACAGAGGCAACTAAGTTTGTAGACGCCAGGGTACTATATGTCCGGAATCACATATTTTACAGACGGAACCAGATCACGGATTTCATGTAATGTGTTGAATCGGACCTGGATCTTGTGTTTATTCAAGATTTTGGAGATCTTGAAACCTTCTGCTGCCAGGCCGTATAATCTTGGTGGCCTGACAGCAGAAGGTTTCAACGAGAACTGTTGAAACCTTCTGCTGCCAGGCCACGAAGATTATACGTCTTACCAAAAATACATAAAGTAGATACACCCCTTCGTCCCATTGTCTCTACTATCAACCCCCCCACCTACAAACTGGATCGTTTTCTGTCTGAAATCCTGCGGCCTTTCACTGGAAAAACTACCTCTGCGGTACAAAATTCTACTCACCTGGTATCGACAATCACGGGTATTTCCCTGTCCCCAGACGAACTGCTTGTCAGTTTTGATGTAGTTTCCTTATTCACCAAAGTTCCTGTACCTGACACCATCGCAATCATTGAAGACTTGGTTCATCAAGGACTAAACACTGAGGTGCCCACCCTGGTGAGACACTGCTTAACCAATACATACTTCACTTGGAATGGAACTTTCTACAAACAAATTGAGGGCACCCCAATGGGCTCCCCCTATCTCCGGTTGTAGCCAACATTTTCATGGAGAAGATTGAGACTGACGCCATCCAGAGTGCCACTCTGCGCCCAACCTTATGGAAGAGGTACGTGGATGACACTTTTGTCATCTGGCCACATGGCCGGCCTGCTCTAGACCAATTCTTCGACCACATCAATTCCATACACCCAGCCATCAGATTTACCATGGAAGTCGAAAAAGATGGCAAGCTACCTTTTTGGATGTCCTAATAAAAAAGAGACCTGATGGTTAATGAGCCACTCTGTCTACAGGAAAGCTACCCATACGGATGCTTACCTGAAACCGGATTCCCACCACCATCCATCCCAGAAGAATTCCCTCATCAAGACTCTGCACCATAGAGCCCAATGCATATCCGACCAGCAACACATATCCAGTGAACTCAAGCACGTACACCAAGCTCTTAAGGCTAATGGTTACTCCGACTACACAATCCGCAAAGCTATCACTCCAACCATGAAGAATGACCCTCTTGAGGAGCCTTTCAAAACCATCACTTTACCCTACATTGCGGGGATCACAAAAAAGATCTCCAAAATCTTGAATAAACACAAGATCCAGGTCCGATTCAACACATTACATAACATCCGTGATCTGGTTCCGTCTGTAACAGATGTGATTCCGGACATACAGTACCCTGGTCACTAAAAACGAAGTTGCCTCTGTGGTAGTAGTTACATTGGAGAAACCAAACTACATGTCTCAGACCGCATTCATGAACACAAAGCAGACCTAAAACACGGTAGGACCAACACCTGGGCTGTGGTAGTTCACTGTTATAATTCAGTAGGCTCACATGACATTGACTTCTCCAAGACAGAGGTTCTTTGCAAGCCATCTGGCTACCATGAGAGATTCCTTCATGAGGCTATCCACATATACAAACACAGAGACAATTTCAACCGAGAAGATGGATTCTGGCTTAGCAATCATTGGAAGGATTTGATAAACCATTTCGGGTCTTAATTGATTGTTCACGCTTAAGGTGGCTTTCAGACCGCATCCATTATTTTCGTCTCCCCCCTCCTCTTTTCCGAACATAGATGGACTCGTCCACCTGAATAACTGCCAAATCGCTCTCCGTGGTGCTAACGTTAAAAATAAATAAATACAAACCGCCACTTTTTTCAAATTTTCTTGCCGTGGTTTTCACACCTGATGATGATTGCTTGTGTTGCAGTCGAAACGTCGTGAGAATTTTATTGTTTTATAGTTTTATTATTTTATTATTTCCCTTCTACGTGACTTTACCGAAAGAACCAAGAATATGAATCCCTGCGGTCACGAAAGCTTTAAATCAAAACATGATGTTACAAACAAACATGAAGTCACAAACAAACCAACGGCTCCCCACGATTGCAGTGCATCATCGCCCACAACGTCGCGGGGCCCATGAGTTCACCAGGGCATGAGCCGGCAGTGCACCCCTTCGTCGTCGTCATTATTATTATTTTTGTTGTTCAACAACAACAAAACTTAATAATACAAAAATCGTATGAAATAAATACTCACGAGAAAAGTTGGAGCACGCCAACTTCGGCCCAGACGTGTCCATCACAGCAAGGGCATTGTTGTAGCGGAGTGATCGTCACTCGCTTAGACCACCCCCCAGCCACCCCCCACCATAACAATCGTCTCACGTTGTGGGGTTGTCACATGTCTGGGTTTGGCTCCGCGCACAGTCTGGGAATTGGCGTTCTGTGTTCGGGTGGCGGGAGGTGATTTGTGCCCACGCCCGGTACCGGTGATGCTGCGTTCAACTTCATTACAGCGGAGCGCCGACTGAGAAAGATGTTCGATGTTGGTCTGTGGGAACTGTCGCAGCGCTATCTCGCTCGCATAGACCCACAGCCCAAATCACGAGAGATAAGCACACTCTGTCTCCTGCATATATCTGTCTCTCCACAATAGATGTCATTATATATTTATTTTTACGCAGCTTTCTAAAATTGCATCATTCCAGCGATATTAAATTCAGTCCAGTACGAGCAAAAAAACTCTGCACCGGTTTGTACTTAACAGTGTATTGAATCGGGCTTGCTTGAATCAATCTAAGGCAGACTCTCAGGACAAGGATCTATAGTTGTGTATTCATTCAATCAACTGTCACATTGTGCACTTGCCGCAATACGCCTGCTAAAGGATTTACGGGAGGATCTTTTGTCTTTGTGTTGTGCGTAGCGAACGGGTGCGGTGGTTCACACACGCGCACTGCACCGTCATCAGTGGCCGAGTTCAACTCCCAGCACTGCGGTGGAACTGTGGAGTGTGCAGGATGTGCAACTGCGTCCTTGGGGCCCTCTCGGTGCCGGACGGTCATCCCCTCGAGAGCCCCGCGAGTCAAACAGTGGTGCTAAGATGTTAAAACGCCCTACGGAAACCTTTCGCATGGAATCGCGTCAGCATTAACCACACGTGCTTGCGATGAACGTCGCAAACACAAATATACGTCCTGGTAATGTAGGCATTGTCTTTTAAACGGATTAGTCCACACCAGAGACAGCTTTCTTTTAGAGCCGAGTCTCAAACAGCGTTAGACCTGCAGAGGACGCAAAAAAGGCGAACCATTTAATATTTTATTGTGATACTGGCAAGAAAGGTAGCATGGTGTGTAGCTCCGCCGTGGTTGTTTGGTTGGTCAGGGCGCTTTGTGTGGCGGACAAGCATGAGAACGCACGACTCTTGATCCTTCCCCGGGCACCTCCGATCAACGCCGCTGGCTACGTACGGCGCGAAGGAAGTTCAACGCACTTACATAGAACGTCACGTGTGCGCGCGTGCACACGTGACGTGCTGCATTTACGACAGCGCGAACGTCATGCCCAAGCCGAGGCAAGGAGCGGTGCTGATGACGGGGTTTGTTTCGTTGTCTGTTGGTTGCCAACCCGTTGTCACGACTCACATCTCGCAGGCTCTCGCTTGTTTCGATGCGAGGGCGGCGTGGGGAGCCGAAGGTGATCACCGTGGCGTTGCTGTCGGCAGCGCTGCATCTCAGCGACAATGGAAATCAGAGGATGCGTTCGGGCGCTGTACGAGCATATGGCGCGTCAGCGTAGCTGGGGGGTGGGAGGTCTTTATTTTTGGTTTAAAGAAATTAAAAAAAATTAGATAAATACATAGATTAATAAATAACTGCTTCGTCGAATCTCGCACTCGAAACGGATCGGTTCTCACTTCTGTTTCGGCCCGCCACGCCGTCTCGATGGTTTATTTATTTATTTCAGAAGCCGATCGCGAGTCGAGCTGTCATCTCGCCCAACTAAAACTTGGGCGCCGAGAATAAACGATCGTGGTGCGCTGCGCTCTGTAACCAGTGGCACTGCGTGCAAGTGGGGACACGCTGTCAAAACTGACTCGGCTCCTCGCCGGGGTTTAATGAAATAGTCACCACGCATGGCACACACACAGTGGAGAGCGTGTGCGTGTGTGTGTGTGCGTGTGTGTGCGTGTGTGTGCGTGGATGTGTGTGTGCGTGCGTGTGTGTGCGTGTGTGTCTGGCAAAACAACCCCCTACCTCCTCTTGGTGCCGGACGGGCAACGCTGTCGTGGACAGTGCTGTGGGGGAGAGGGCCAATTCCGATTGGCCTTTTTCCCCTCATGGCATCTGTAACCACCACAGCGGCTAAATAGGGGCTCTGGACGGGTGCAAAGGGCTGGTAACCCCTCCACCTTCAATTAATTACCACGAAACCACGACTAAAATATCTAACTAATAAGCTTGTGCCGGAGGCCCCGGGGGGCCAGGCGTCTATGACGTCTCCAGCCAAGAGATTGAATCTATACCCTCGGGGCTCATCCAGAAACAACAAAAAGTCACTACGGATGGCCACGTGGAATGTTCGGAGGAGAGGCTGCCACTCCTCTGTTGGGAGCTGGACCGGTACTGCCTGGATCTCTGTGGCATTCAGGAGGTCCGGTGGATCGGCTTTGACTCCTGTCACCATGAGGGGTGGACAGTCCTCTACTCGGGGCAGGAGACTGCCAAACAACAGGGTGTGGCTCTTCTTCTGAACAAAATAATGAAGGGGGCGTGGGAGCGTGGCGGTGAGGTGTGGGAAGCTGTAAGCCCCAGGCTACTTTGGGCTCGCCTTCTCATCAACCGGAGGCGAGAAGTGGTGGTCGTGGTTACTTATGCCCCCACCGAATACGAACATCCGTGGAAGGATGCAGGCAAGGCCGATGATTCAAATGCCTTATATGACCTCCTGTCACAGGTGCTGGCTAAAGTGGCCCCTCGGGATAGAGTCATCTTGATGGGTGACTTCAATGCCCGAGTTGGTCATGATGCTGGCACCTGGTCTGGAGTGATTGGAAGGCATGGGCCAGATAAGCTCAATAACAACGTTAGGAGGCTGCTAGATTTCTGTTCAGCCCATGGGCTTGTAATTACCAACACGCTGTTCCGGCATCGGCGCATCCACACAACATCATGGATGCATGCCGGGTCCAAGCAAGAACATCTGCTGGACTACATAGTGACGGATTAGCGGATGCGAGCCCATGTCCTTGACACCAGGACCTACCGTGGAGCTGGTCTGCCCTCTGACCATCGACTTGTGATTTGGAAGATGCGCTTGCCATTCTTCCACTCCGGTGGTGGGTGTACACCCAGGACCCCATTCCAACCTAAGGTGGCCTGGTCTCAGTTAGCTGATGAAAGTTGCAAGCGAGAATTTCATCATCGCTTGCGGCTGGGGTTGGCATCGTCCCCGACTCCTCCTGATGTCGAGGGTAAAGGGGCGAAGTTTAGGACTGTGACTCATGCAGCTGCAATGGCTGCTTTGGGTACGCGGTGCAGACCTCCCCAGAGACCCTGGCTGACAGAGGAGGTGTTCAGGATGGTTGAGAAAAAGCGACAGGCCCACTGTCATCGGCTACAGAATCCCACGTCAGAGAATGAGGAGGCTTACCGCAGCCTTCGCTCAAAGGTTCGGAGAGCCGTGAGGCGCTGCAAGGATGGGTGGTGGTCGCGGGTTGCTGAGGAGATGGAGTCTGCATCAGTGGTCCGCGATCACAAATCCCTATTTAACTCCATCAAAAAAGTAACCTGCAGCGCCATACCTATTACCATCATTAGGGGAAAAACGGTGATCCAATCGCCGACCCCCAGGAACAGGTTTGCAGATTTGCTGAGCATTTCTGTGAGGTCCTGGGGGAGGGCAAATCCCTCAGCCAGGAAAACATCGTGGCACAAAGTGGGGATTGCCCTGCTGAGGCTGTGGTGCCTCAAATATTGGAAGAAAATATCACCCCCTGTGAGTGGCTGGCTGAGGTGCCATCTGTTGAGGAAGTACTGAAGGCGATCCAGAGTCTGAGACCAGAAAAGACACCAGGCAGAGATGATCTCCCAAGCGAAATGCTGAGGGAGGGTGGCGTTTGTGCACAGACTGCCCTATATGACATCATAACAACAGTCTGGACCACTGGACGGATCCTGCAGGATTGGAAGGATGCCCTGGTGGTCCCCCTCTTTAAGAAGGGGGACCGCACAGACTGTAACAACCACAAGGGTATCTCACTCCTCAGTGTGCCGTGAAAGGTCCTGGCAAGGATTATTCAACATCGCCTTGCTAGGCACGCTGAGGAGAGGCTTGCAGTGCCCCAATGCGGTTTCAGGAAAGGGCGGTCTTGCACGTAGGCCATATTTTCTGTCCGTCTGCTACAGCAGAGGTGTAGGGAGTTCCAGCAAGACCTACATCTCTGCTTTATTGACCTGGTCAAGGCCTTTGATACCATCAGTAGGCCTGGGCTCTGGGTTGTTCTTCGTGCTTTTGGAGTCTCTGACCCTCTGCTCACGATCATTAAGGACCTTCATGATGGTGAGCGGGCCCGGGTAAAACTACGTGGCCGGGAGTCAGAGCCATTCCCTGTACACCTTGGGATGTGCTTTGGCTCCCACATTATTTAACATCTAATTTGACCACGTAGTTTGTGAAGCCTTCAATAGCTGTACCGGGGGAATTTCCATTTGGTACAGATATAATGGGAGGCTGATTGATGCCCGGGTGCGGTCAAGGAATGGCTCCCTATTGGTCAACCACGTTATGTATGCCGATTATTTGGTAATTGCTGCTCATTCAGAGGAGTTGGAGACGCTGCTGCTGAAACTGGAGCGTGTCACGAAGAGGTGGGGCCTTAACATCAGCCCCACCAAAACTAAGCACCTGCCTGGGTATTTTGTACCATCGGACACTCCACCCCCACACCTCCCAATCGGTGATGGGGCAGTTGTGGAGAGAGTGAAGAGTTTCCCATACCTGGGCAGTGTGCTGATGATCGGCTCCGGTTTAACAGCAGAGGTCTCACTCCGAATCAGTCGAGCGGCAATATATTTTCATCGATTGCGTAACGCTGTGTGGAAGCTACCTGGTCTGTCGCTCCGCACTAAGCTTCAGGTCTTCTCGGCCACGGTCATTCTCTCTCTTCTCTACGCTTGCGAAACGTGGACCCCCTTATTGGAGCATCTTCGCCAGTTAGAAACATTTAGGCTGGCCTGCCTACGAGCCATCCTGGGTTTAACCAGGCTGGATTGTGTGAGGAGCTCACAAATCCTTGAAAGATCTTGGCAAAGTCCCATCGGTGAGCTCCTCCGGCAGGCAAGGCTGCGTTGGCTGGGTCATGCAGCTCGCATGCCCAGCAACCGCATGCCGAAACAGCTTTTGTTCGGCCGGATCGAGGGGGCTAAACGGGCGCGGCACGGGCTAGAGAAGAGATGGAGTGATGTGGTACAGGAGGACGTGGAGCTGAGTGGACTTACCGATGACCGGTACCAGCGGTGTCAAGATCGGTCTCTGTGGAGGAGCCTCGTGAAGGACGCTACTGGGCAGTTGGAGGCAGTCGCCCTCCAACAACAACGGAGGGCGGAGGAGCGACGCTCACAACAACGAGCGGAGCACCGGGTGGCTAAAGCACAGCAAGTTAGCACAGTAGGGGGCACAGGTGGTGCATCAGCCAGTCATCTCAGTCATTTCAGTCAACCAGCCCGTGGCACCTGGGTCTGCCCCGTGACCTCCGGCCAGCGGGCGTTCGACACTTCACGTGGCCTGAAGGTGCACATGGCCTGGCACAAGCGTCGCCACTTAGTGGCGAATGGCGGTTGTTGTTGTGTGTGCGTGCATGTGTGTGCATGTGTGTGTGTGTGCTTGTGTATGTGCGTGTGTACATGTTGCGCACTGCGCTATGATCCTGGCCACTCGGGTTCGATTCCACTCACGGCCAACATCAGTGGTGACGATTATCAGAACCGGTTCTGGACCTCCCCTAGGTCGACTCAGTCTCAAATGGGTACTTGGTGCGATGGGCAAACATCGCCGCGAGGGAGACAAAGGCGGCCGGGCGTGGTGTTGGCCACCGACCCGCTTGTGTGCCATGCCGGCTTTTATCGGTGCTCGCTAACAGCACTTGCTCCGACAGTCTGTTACAGGCTATACGGGGGATCTTTGTCTTGTGTGTGTACGTGAGTGTGCGTGTGTGTGGGAGCGGTAGTGTAGCGGTTAGCGCGCTACGCTATGAACCCTGCGACCCGAGTTCGATTCCCGCTCACCAAATGACGATTATCTGAACCGGTTTTGGGCCTCCCCTAGGTTGACTCAGCCTCAAATGAGTACCTGGTACGATGTGTAAACATCGCCACTGGGGAGACAAAGGCGGCCGGGCGTGGTGCTGGTCACCCACCCCCTCGTGTGCCGTTCTGGCCTTCATAGGTGCTCGCTAACAGCACTTTCCCCAATAGTCTGTCTGAGGCTATACGGGGGATATTTGTCTATTTGTCTTTGTGCATGTGTGTGCATGTGTGCGCATGTGTGCGCATGTGTGTGTGTGCGCGTGCGGGGGAGCAGTGGCACAGTGGTTAGCGCCCCGTGCTACAAACACCCCAGCGACCTGAAATCGATGTTGCCGCTCATGGCTAATATGCCAGTGACAAATGTCTCACCAGGTCCTGGGTCTGCCCCTAGATCAACTCGGCCTTAACTCCGTACCTTGTGCGGTGTGTAAAACATCACCTTTGGGGAGACAAAGGCGGCCAGGGGTGGTGCTGGTCAGCCACCCCCTCTTGTGCCGTGCCGGCCTTCACAGGTAGTCACTCACAACACTTGCCCCAACGGTCTGGTAAGAGACTACACAGGGGATCTTTGTACATACGTAGAGGTGTTAACTACTCACTGTTCAGTAACCTGCATTGCCACTAGGTATCAAAGGGGCAGTGCAGCGCTACCTCTGTGTACATAACGGTTGGGGTCAGACGAGGTGAAGTGGATCCTAGCCACAGTTTGGTAAGAACCAATAAGACAGTTCCACGTGGGAATGTGGGATTGGTTACACCTGACCACAAACGGGTATAACAAGGGTGACCGCGCAGAGCGCGGGGAGTTCTCTCCCTACACGAAGACCGAAGCCCGGGCTGAAGATAGCCAGGACCCATGACCCAGCCGTCCAGCCCTTCGGCGTATCCAGTGGATCAGATAGCCTCCCCTAGTTCCCAGCCGGAGAACTCTAGGATAGCGGTAGACGTGTGAGTAAGTCCCGCCAAGATAGGAGGCTGTACCTCCTTAGGTATCAAGGAGACCTGTGTGTAGGTCACGCTAAGTCCGGAGGCTGTACCTTCTTAGGTATCAAGGAGACCTGTGTGTAGGTCATGCTAAGTCCGGAGGCTGTACCTTCTTAGGGTATGTGTTAAGGACTGTGTAAAGAGCAGTATTACAATAAACAGAGTGTGCCTCATAAGTTTATTCGTCATTATAAACACTACACATGTGTGCTAACAGGTGCACTTGCCTCAACAGTCTTTCAAAGGCTATGAGGGGCATCTTTGTGTGCATTGGTGCAGAGAACTTGTGCAGTGGTTCACACACTGAACCAATATCAGGAGCCGAGTTCAATTCCAGCCAGTGTCTTTGTTCTGTGGGTGTATACATTTTCATTCGTGGTGTTTACTCACTAAAGTTAACCCGTCCATTTGAGCCTTCAACAATACACTCTCTGTAAATTTGATGAATGCATTTAGATTTCCTGTTTGTTTAGTTTTCCCATTTGTTCAACTTGAAACTAATTCATTAGTAAATGTGTAATTGTTTCATGCGTGCCTTAATGAATTAACGCCTTCATTGGCGTTAATGAGACCATTTTCACTCTTACGAATGGAATGGATTCATTCCATGAAGAACCACTACATGCGTTAACATCTGCGCGCTTATGGGAATTTTTTAAATGTAATGTCGGATCATAGTAACGCGTTAATCCGTGTAATTGATTCAGGAATTTACTGACACATTCGCTAATTATGTGATTACACTGTGTAACGAAAAATTGTTCCTGGGTAGTAAGTGTTATTCCCTAATTGCTTATGCCTCAAAAGTACAGAATATGGCTATTATTATTATTATTCCCCACAAACTTTGCTTTTGTGACCAGGACAGTGATATTTTTAAATTTACATATTTTCCAGAAATTCCAGATAGATTCAGTGCTGAGTAAACTTGTAACTTCTAGAACATTCTAGAACTTTCCAGTAATATAAACAGTAGTATAAATACAGGGCCTTTAAGCCCACCAGTTCAGTTTAGTTCCAGCTGCCTAAGTGGATACATATCTGCATTTTTCTGAGATGGCATCAAGAGGCTGCAAGCATCCGGCAGACGCATTTTGCTATGTCTGCGGCCAATTTATCAAGACAAGAGCGAACAAGTACTCTGTGGAAGCATCTGCTAAGATGTGTGAGGCCTACAAGGCATGTTTCGGCATGCCTGTGGGGGATCAAGACAAACCCTGAGCACCTCATTTCACCTGCGAGCAATGCAACAAAAACTCTGGAAGGTAAGATGGACAATTGTTGTTCGGAATTTTATGTTATAAAATTTGTTTTTAAAATTTAAATTGTAAAAGCTCTTTTATTTTATTTTTACAATTTTCAATGTTATTGAAAAAAATATTTCATCCGTGAAAATGTTGCGAGAATCTCTTACACATTAGTCATGGGTGAAATAAATGTATTTGTGTAGGATGGTACAGAGGGGAAAAGAGAGCCATGAAGTTCGCTATCCAAATAATTTGGCGGGAACCCACTGACCACTCAAGCAACTGCTACTTCTGCATGGTGGACCCTTCCAAACATCGGACTGGCAAGAATGCACCTGCTATCACGTATCCGGACCTTCCTTCATCCATCGCCCCGGTGCCACACTGCCATGAGCTCCCCGTACCCACTCCTCCGGAAAGAGAGCAGCCGTCTTTAGAATAGAGCAGCAAGTCAGAGAGCGAGGAAGACGTTGTAGATCCAGATGACAATTTCAAAGGTGGAGCTGAGGAGAGAAACTCATACTACCCCAACCAAAAAGACCTCACCGACTTGATCAGAGATCTTGGTCTCACCAAGTCCATTGCCGAGCTTTTGACGTCTAGGATCAAACAGCGGAACTTGTTGAATGAAAGTGTGCAAGTCGCAGATCAGAGGAAGCGTCACCAACATTTTTGCAGCTTCTTCGCCCGTCAAGATGGGCTCTGCTTCTGCCACAATGTGACCAGTCTGTTCGAGGCAATCGGAATCGCCTGTGACCAGAATTAGTGGCACCTCTTCATTGACAGCTCATCCAGGAGCCTCAAAGCCGTGCTGCTCTATAATGGTAACAAGTACCCGTCTCTTCCCCTGGCTCACTCGGTGCACCTCAAAGAGGATTACAACAGCATCAAGACCTTGCTGGACGCCTTGAAGTATGATGAGTACGGCTGGGAGGTTATCAGAGACTTCAAAATGGTGGCATTCCTGATGGGTCTCCAAGACGGTTTTACCAAGTTTCCCTGCTATCTTTGCCTTTGGGACAGCAGGGACACCAAGGCGCACTACCACAGGCGGGACTGGCCACATCGGACCGAGTTTTCTGTGGGGAGGAAAAACGTCAAGTGGGAGCCACTGGTGGACCCCCGGAAGGTGCTGATGCCACCACTGCACGTCAAATTGCGCCTTATGAAACAATTTGTCAGAGCTGTAGATAAGGAGTTGGCAGCCTTCAAGTACCTTCAAGACTTCTTCCCTAAGCTGTCTGAGGCAAAGATCAAAGCCGGTGTCTTCGTCGGACCACAGATAAAGAAGATCCTGGAGTGCAATGGATTCCCCAAGAAGCTCACTAGTAAGGGGAAAGCGGCTTGGAACAGCTTTGTCGCAGTGGTTCGTGGCTTCCTGGGCAATCACAAGGTCGATAACTACGTGGAGCTGGTTGAGACTCAGGTGAAGAACTACGGCTAAATGGGCTGTAGGATGTCCCTCAAAGTCCATATCCTTGATGCTCATCTTGATCAATTCAAGGAGAACATGGGAGCGTACTCGGACGAGCAAGGCAAGCGCTTCCACCAGGATATACTGGCCTCTCAATGCCGCTACCAAGGAGAGTATAACGAGAACATGATGGGAGACTACTTTTGGAGGCTGATTCGTGAAAGTGATTTACAGTATAATCGTAAATCTCGAAAAACTACTCACTTCTAAATATTTTGTATTCATGTTTGTATTACTTTAGTATAAATACATGTAAAAATTTTGATTCATATGTTGTTGTTTTCTGACTTTACGTGACCAAAAAGACACAAATTCGCCCGGTTTCTCATTGAAAATAGGTAAACTTCAAAATATAACTTTCCTGGTCACAAAGCAAAGATTGTGGGGAATAATAATAGCCATTTTCTATACTTTTTAGGCATAAGCAATTACGAAATAACACTTACTATCCAGGAACAAAATTGTGTTCAATAGTGTTACCTCTGTCAGGGAATCCACTCGGTTGGCAAAGCGAGCAGCAAAGATAACTCTCCATCCCTTCATCATCGCCCAACATCACCACCAGCGGGACCACTTTCACCACACCCGTCACCATCACCGACGTCGATTTTGTAAATATTATTATCAACCACCACTAACCCCCATCATCCTCACCATCATTATTACCATCATCATTACCATCATCATTACCATCATCATTACAATCATTATTACCATCATCATTGCCAACAGCATCATCATCAACAGCACCAGTGCCTTCTTCATTATCATGACCATCAACATCATCACCACCAGAACCACCACCAAAATTAACATCACCACCACGACTATTGCAACCACCATCATTGTTCTCATCGCAATCACCACGACCATCACCAGCATCACAATTGTCACATTGATCGTTGCCACGATCACCATAGAATAGACTGGCTCTTGCCATAGAACTGTGGAATTTTTCTGATATCCCTGCAGACTCACGATTTACATTGGCACTGATCATATTCACTGATGATGATTTTATTATTTATCGTGATAACTATTATTGATGGATCATCATTAACATGATCATTAACATGATCACTAACGACGATGATAATTGACAGATCATTACTATCAGTGTTTGATGATAATCATTATTCACACACTGTAATGACCATTAATGATGACAACGATTGATCGGTGATTAATTCTGATTTATAGCCTTATTTGATGATAACGATCATTGGTGGATGCTTGATGAAGCTGATCATCAATCACCGCCACGATGAACAGGCCAATTTGATCTTGGCCGCCACTTGAACTCGTGACCTCGGCGAGCGAGCGAGCGAGCGAACGAGCGAGTGAGCGAGTGAAACCAAATGCCATTTCCAGCCGAGTCTGCATCGCTCGGCCGATCGCTGCCCCATTTATCGAACGGCCTCGCTGACGGATGGCGATGCTACGTCGCAGATATGACAACAACGCCGCGTGGTGAAATACAACATCCACGGGGCGTGGTAGGGGCGGGGGGGGTCAGCAGAACACGTGGTAGGGGCGGGTGGGGTGCGATGCCTCGTGACAGGCGATCGGGCTGCCTTCGGGAGAGACACCGTCCCATCGCGTGGTCTCCCCGCAGCGACAAATGGCCATCTCGTCCACGGTTTGTTTGCGAGCCGCGATGGGTGCCACCTCGACCTTGGCGCCGTCGTCTCAGTCGTGGAGCTGTCAAGGGGCCGTCCATAAATGACGTCACGCACCTGGGGGGGGGGGGGGTCCAGACATTTGTGACGATGTGTGACGAGGGGGGGGGGGTGAGAAATGTGACGTCACATCAAAATGCGCAACTTTAAATATAGACAACACGTTCTACTTAATTAAATATACTTTTTAGTAAATGTGTTCTCCTACAACAGCGGCACATTAAATACGCACTACAATGACAATAGTTTAAAGCAATTTGAAGCATGTTTTATTTTTTTTGGGGGGGGGGCAGAGCTTTCTGACGTCATATTTTAGGGGGGTCTGACTTTATGTGACGCCGTGTGACGAAGGGGGGGGGGGTAAAAAATCGTCCAAAATCGCGTGACGTCATTTATGGACGGCCCCTTACAAACTGCACACGCATTGATGCAACGAACATCACGTAGCGGTCGGCTCTTCGCTTGCAAGTTTCACGTGGACTGCAAGACACGCGGCCTGGGACGGGCAACAGCCTCGGACTCGGCAGCAACACGACAGTCGCTGCGTTCAGCCGCGCGGAGCCAGAGCGCAGACAGCCCATGCACCTTGCACCTCGTCTCTACATCAGCCCACGCACCTTGCACCTCGTCTCGACATCAGCCCACGCACCTTGCACCTCGTCTCGACATCAGCCCACGCACCTTGCACCTCGTCTCTACATCAGCCCACGCACCTTGCACCTCGTCTTAGACATCAGCCCACGTACCTCGCACCTCGTCTTAGACATCAGCCCACGCACCTTGCACGCGCCCTGCGCTACCCTCACTCCTTGCCGTAGCCGTCACGTTCTGCTGCTGCCTCTTCGTCGGTGGGACGCTCGACATTCAAGCGCGACCCGACTGAGTACACACACAGTTCACATACACAGTACACACACAGTACACACAGAGTACACACAGTACACACACAGTACACACACAGTACACACACAGTACACACAATACACACAGTACACACACAATACACACAGTACACACACAGTACACACACAGTACACACACACAGTACACACACAGTATACACACACAGTATACACACACAGTACACACACACAGTTCACATACACAGTACACACACAGTACACACACAGTATACACACACAGTATACACACACAGTACACACACAGTACACACACAGTACACACAGAGTACACACACAGAGTTCACACACAATACACACACAGTTCACACATCACAGTTCACACACACAGTACACACACACAATACACACACAGAGTACACACACAGTACACACACAGTTAACACACACAGTACACACACAGTACACACACAGAGTACACACACAATACACACACACAGTACACACACAGTACACACACAGTACACACAGAGTATACACACAGTACACACACAGTTCACACACACAGTACACACAGAGTACACACACAATACACACACACAGTACACACACAGTACACACACAGTACACACAGAGTACACACACACAGTACACACACACAGTTCACATACACAGTACACACACAGTACACACACAGTACACACACACAATACACACACACAGTACACACACAGTACACACACAGTACACACACAGCACACACACACAATACACACACAGTACACACACAGTTCACATACACAGTACACACACAGTTCACATGCACAGTACACACACAGTACACACACAGTACACACAGTACGCACACAGTACACACAGAGTATACACACATTACACACACACAGTACACACACACACAGTACACACACAGTACACACAGAGTACACACACAATACACACATAGTACACACAGAGTACACACACAGTTCACACACACAGTACACACACAGTACACACAGAGTACACACACAATACACACACACAGTACGCACACACAGTACACACACAATACACACATAGTACACACAGAGTACACACACAGTTCACACACACAGTACACACACAGTACACACAGAGTACACACACAATACACACACACAGTACGCACACACAGTACACACACAATACACATACACAGTACACACACACAGTACACACACAGTACACACAGAGTATACACAAAGTACACACACAGTTCACACACACAGTACACACACAGTACACACACACAGTACACACACAGCATACACACACAATACACACACAGAGTACACACACAATACACACATAGTACACACAGAGTACACACACAGTTCACACACACAGTACACACACAATAGACACACAGAGTACACACACACAGTACACACAGAGTATGCACACAGTGCACACACTACACACACAGTACGCACACAGTATACACACAGTATACACACAGTACACACAGAGTATACACACAGTACACACACAGTATACACACAAAGTACACACAAAATATACACACAGTGCACACACAATCCCCACACAGTACACACACACAGTTCACATACACAGTACACACACAGTTCACATACACAGTACACACACAGTACACACACAGTACACACAGTACGCACACAGTACACACAGAGTATACACACATTACACACACACAGTACACACACACACAGTACACACACAGTACACACAGAGTACACACACAATACACACATAGTACACACAGAGTACACACACAGTTCACACACACAGTACACACACAGTACACACAGAGTACACACACAATACACACACACAGTACGCACACACAGTACACACACAATACACACATAGTACACACAGAGTACACACACAGTTCACACACACAGTACACACACAGTACACACAGAGTACACACACAATACACACACACAGTACGCACACACAGTACACACACAATACACACACACAGTACACACACACAGTACACACACAGTACACACAGAGTATACACAAAATACACACACAGTTCACACACACAGTACACACACACAGTACACACACAGCATACACACACAATACACACACAGAGTACACACACAATACACACATAGTACACACAGAGTACACACACAGTTCACACACACAGTACACACACAATAGACACACAGAGTACACACACACAGTACACACAGAGTATGCACACAGTGCACACACTACACACACAGTACGCACACAGTATACACACAGTATACACAAAGTACACACAAAATATACACACAGTGCACACACAATCCCCACACAGTACACACACACAGTGCACATACACAGTACACACACAATACACACAATACACACACAGCACACACACACAGTTCACACACACAGCACACATAGAGTATACACACAGTACACACACACACAGTACACACACACAGTACACACATAGTACACACACACAGTGCACACACACAGTACACACAGAGTATACACACAATACACACAGTACACACACAGTACACACAATATACACAGCACACACACACAGTACACACACAGTACACACACAATACACATAGGGTACACACACAATACACACAGAGTACACACACAGAGTTCACACACAGTACACACACAGTTCACACAGTACACACACAATACACACACAGAGTACACACACAATACACGCACAGTGCACACAGAGTACACACACAGTACACACACAGTACATACACAATACACACACAGTACACACACAAAGTACACACAGTACATACACAATACACACACAGTACACACACAAAGTACACACAGTACATACACAATACACACACAAAGTACACACAAAGTACACACACAACGTTGTTCCACGTAAAACGGCAGAGTGGAGCACATTTTGGATAGAAATCGCCGCATAGACAGAGAGCGATTCCGCACAAACCGAACCCGCACACAGCGAGGGAGAGCGGCATTCTCTTCTGTCCTCTCACTCAGCCTCTCATCAACACCCCTCTCATCTCACGACATTTGCATCTCTTGCCTACATTCTCCTCTCTCGTTCTCTCTCTCTCTTTGTTTACGATCAGTGGAATCAAGAAGATGTTCGGTGTAGTCGGAACTTTGCTTCGTTCATCATTTCGGGGTTTTTTAATGCTTTGCTTTATGTAACCCCCTTCCCCCCCCCCTTTTTAAATGAAAGACTTAACAAAAGATTTCTCGCTCTGCTCTCCTTACCCATTCCCTCTCTCTCTCTACCCCCCTCTCTGCCTTCCCTCTCTCTCTCTACCCCCTCTCTTCCTACTCCATGTCGCTCTCTCTCTCTCACTCTCTTGCTCTCTCTCTCGCTCTTGTTTTTAACTACGATAAGTGCTCGCTTCTGCCCAGGCCCCTCAAGAGGCTGGCACCAATAATGGGCTCGCATAATGCGCACCCATCACGTACGCGGACTCATTAATCCCCCCCACACACACACACAACCACTTCGCGCAGGAAGAGCGCAGAAGCGTGGTCACCACTTCTACGGCTCTATGTAGGGAACTAAACAGGTGGACTTGATGAAGCTAGTTGTAATTACTGGCGAAACGTCGTACTCAGATTGTAAATGTTGTGGCTTGGCTCTCCAACACACCGGTGGCGCTGTACTAGTGACGAATTGGCCACGTTCTGTTTACGTGACAACCCTTACCAGCTGGCTGTGTCGGGTGGTGGCGGGTTTAACGGCACATTTATACATTTACGCGATCTAACCCAACAAACCTCTATCATGGATGATATTTGTCGCGAAAGCCTCCTGCTACGAGGCGTTAAACTCACCCTCTTGGCTGTTCGTGCGCTGCCGTTTGCGCGGTCAATTGTCACCGTGACATTCCATAACGAGCAGACTCCCTTAACGCACTGCAATTGCAACCTTGTTTACATTACATAACATGGGTGCATCGATAATAATAATATTTAAAAGTAATGCTTGATGTGCGTGTGAGCACACCCAGACCGAGACAATGCAAATCGATTTTCCTCGCAGCCCAACTTGAATAATGAAAATTAATTGTTGGTGATCGATTAATGAATGAATGCGCGTACGCTGATGAATGACTCAAGCACAGGGTACAGCAAATTAACTAATGGGAACTGGGTGAATGAATGAAATCATTAATTCATTCATTGAATTATCACCTAGAACTCAATCACATTCAGGTGCTAAATGAACAAGCGGTCACGTCAAAGTGGGTGCCTAATTGGTGGTCCTAAACATGTGGTGGAAATTCCACATTTCTGTGGTGGGAACCAGAATATCTACAGGATAACCACTGTTGAATTATTAAAAATGTCATGATGGTGGTAGTGAAGATGATGATTGTGATGATGACGGTGGTAAGTGTGATGATGATGGTGAAGATGGTGATTGTGATGATAGTGGGGCAGGTGTTGAAGATGGTGGTTGTGGTGATGATGATAATGGTGAAGATGGTGAAGTGATGATGATGATGATGAAGTTGGTGATTGCGATGATGATGGTGATTATGATGATGATGATGGTAGCGGTGGCGATTGCAGTGTCGATGGCAGCTCGAGTCATTGAGTGGTCCCGGGATGAGGACACCGGCGGCTTCCAACCTTCCCACGGGAAGTCGAGCGCGAACGCGGGCTGCGTCACCCCGCCGCCGAATGACTGACTCATGAGCCTATGAATGCGTGCGGGGACAGACAGACGCATACCAAAGAACGAACGGAAATGAAGAGAAACGCGCGCCCGGACCGCCGTGGCTATTCACGCCGAGACTTCTGGAGGTGGCGGGAGGAGAGGAGAGGGGGGGGAGGACATCACATCTGTATTTGCCAGCGCATCCATAATTCATCAGTCACCGCTCGCCCGCAAATAAGGCGCGGCGGTGTCACGGAGAGAGTCGACGACGTCGCCGCGCGAATCTAAAAAAAAAAACCCCTGGGACTCGTCGCTGCCCGAGCGCGTTCATTGCGCCAGGACGGAGGAGTCACTGGGAGGGAGGGAGGGAAGGGGGGGAGGCGATCGGAGCTGATGGCGGGGGAGCAACCGCGTGTCGCTCACGCCGGAGCAAGATTCTCCTTCTTTGGTTCTTTCGGTAAAGTCACCACCACGTAGAATGAGAATAAAATAATAAATTGATAAAATAAAATAACACAATAATATTCTCACGACGTTTCGGCCACAACACAAGCGGCCTTCATCAGGTGATAGGGGCGAGACTGTCTGGTAGGACAGCGCTGGAGTGAAACGTCGTGAGAATATTATTGTGTTATTTTATTTTATCAATTTATTATTTTATTCTCATTCTACGTGGTGACTTTACCGAAAGAACCAAAGAAGATGAAATCATTGCAGTCACGAAAGCTTTAAAAAGCAAGATTCTCGTTTGAGCGCCGCAGTTTGTCTTGACTCTGCATTAAAGGGACGCTCTTTTTGTGTTCCATTTCGCCTTTTACGCCCCAATTAATTAGCTGTGCAGCGTGCGTTTGCCAGGCGTGGGAGCGCCTCTGGTTCCCCCGAACGGTGCATCAACAACGCGGCCTTTGTTTGCGAGAGGTCAACCCCACGACCGCCACCTTCGCTCTCTCGTGGAATGTAGGATCGCGGGACTGGGGACTAATGAGCTGCCTGCTCGTCCCGGTGCTCACAACGTTTGGCTACGTACGGTGCCAACGAAGTTTCAACGTAAACAAAGCGCTTCGT
Organism: Petromyzon marinus; assembly: GCF_048934315.1. NCBI lineage: Eukaryota > Metazoa > Chordata > Hyperoartia > Petromyzontiformes > Petromyzontidae > Petromyzon > Petromyzon marinus. The sequence continues at coordinate 1,210,968 of NC_133720.1, read as the reverse complement.
CTGTCGAGCTGCAGACACTGCCAGCAGCAGCAGCAGCCTCCTCTAGAAGAGGGGGCCGCCAAATCTGCACCTCCACGCGGTCGTGGCTGATGGCATCGCGCGTGTGTGGGCACCGCGACAAGGAATGCCCCTTGCCACACGCCTGAAGTGTGTGCACCACGGCCTGTTAGCTCACTCGCTGCTCCCAGTCGTGTTATTTCAGGGAGGGTGGCCACCTTGAGTCAGAAGCACCACGCTTCCCGAACTCCTTGCTGAACTATGACGCACTGAATGTTTCCAAGTTGATATATACGTCGTTAATTCATATTTCGTTTTTATATGTATTGAAAAATAAAAATGTGTCTCGACACTTCAGTTGCACGAATTCTAGCGCTGTTTGTCACGCAATGAGCATTGCTCTCACGTGCCGAGCGATTGGGCAAGTGACGGCCTCTATGCTTCGGACGTAGCTCTGTGATATCCCCTTCCTTGGGCCGTTTTCTATCACAAAGGGCTGCCGCTGCTATGTGACAGATCCGAATATAGTTTCAGCCTCGTGGCAAAATTCCAAGAGCATAATTGGTAAACAAAAAACGTGGCATAAACTACCCCAAAAAGTAAATTGCAACTCTTATTTCGAGCATGTTTCAGTGTGTAAGTGTAAATGCGCAGGATCGTGCGATTGTGGGGTATACTCAGCTGCACGAGCCTTCGTGCCATCGACAAATCCACGCGCAGCTCGCGTCGCGCAACACGGCCGTGCAATGAATGCGCCTGTCAATAGAGCCGCCTCTTAAGACGAGTCCCGACGGCGCGTAATGAGACTCTCCCGCACTAGGGACGCGCATTTACCCACACCGCGGACAATAACGCCAGGTGCACATTCACGCCGGATCGGCGGGGGCGGGTGGAGGACGCAAGACTCGGCGCGGCGTGCCACGCGTGGCTCGTGACCGTGCACGTGGCCACGGCGTTGAACGCAAGAACATCTGCTGGGCTACATAGTGACGGACCAGCGGATTCGAGCCCATGTGCTTGACACCAGGACCTACCGTGGAGCTGATCTGCCCTCTGACCATGGCGCCTGCCATTCTTTCTTTCCGGTGGTGGGTGTACACCCAGGACCCCATTCCAACCTAAAGTGGCCTGGTCTCAGTTATGTGATGAAAGTTGCAAGCGAGAATTTCATCATCGTTTGTGTCTGGGGTTGGCATCGTCCCCCACTCCTCCTGATGTCGAGGGTAAACGGGCGAGGTTTAGGACTGTGACTCATGCAGCTGCAATGGCTGCTTTGGGTACGCGGTCCAGACCTCCCCAGAGACCCTGGCTGACAGAGGAGGTGTTCAGGATGGTTGAGAAAAAGCGACAGGCCCACTGTCATCGGCTACAGAATCCCACGTCAGAGAATGAGGAGGCTTACCGCAGCCCTCGCTCGGAGGTTCGGAGAGCCGTGAGGCGCTGCAAGGATGGGTGGTGGTCGCGGGTTGCTGAGGAGATGGAGTCTGCCCCAGTGGCCCGTGATCACAAATCTCTATTTAACTCCATCAAAAAAGTAACCTGCAGCGCCACACCTATTACCATCATTAGGGGAAAAAACGGTGATCCAATCTCCGACCTCCAGGAACAGGTTTGCAGATTTGCTGAGCATTTCTGTGAGGTCCTTGGGGAGGGGAAATCCCTCAGCCAGGAAAACATCGTGGCACAAAGTGGGGATGATCCTGCTGAGGCTGCAGTGCTCAAATATTGGAAGAAGTCACCCCCTGTGAGTGGCTGGCTGAGGTGCCATCTGTTGAGGAAGTACTGAAGGCGATCCGGAGTCTGAGACCAGGAAAGGCACCGGGTAGCGACGATCTCCCAAGCGAAATGCTGAGAAATGGTGGCGTTTGTGCACAGACTGCCCTATATGACATCATAACAACAATCTGGACCACTGGACGGGTTCCGCAGGATTGGAAGGATGCCCTGGTGGTCCCCCTCTTTAATAAGGGGGACCGCACAGACTGTAACAACTGCAGGGGCATCTCACTCCTCAGTGTGCCGGGAAAGATCCTGGCAAGGATTATTCAACATCACCTTGCCAGGCACGCTGAGGAGAGGCTTGCGGAGCCCCAATGCGGTTTCAGGAAAGGGCGGTCCTGCACAGATGCCATATTTTCTGTCCGTCTGCTACAGCAGATGTGTAGGTAATTCCAGCAAGACCTACATCTCTACTTTATTAACCTGGTTAAGGCCTATGATACCATCAGTAGGCCTGGGCTCTGGGTTGTTCTTCGTGTTTTTGGAGTACCTGACCCTCTGCTCACGATCATTAAGGACCTTCATGATGGTGAGCGGGCCCGGGTAAAACTACGTGGCCGGGAGTCAGAACCATTCCCTGTACACCTTGGGGTACAACAGGGATGTTCTCTGGCTCCCACATTATTTAACATCTATTTTGACCACCTAGTTCGTGAAGCCTTCAATAGCTGTACCGGGGGAATCTCCATTTGGTACAGATATAATGGGAGGCTGATCGATGCCCGGGTGCGGTCAAGGGATGGCTCCCTATTGCTCAACCACGTTATGTATGCCGATGATCTGGTAATTGCTGCTCATTCAGAGGCGGAGTTGGAGACGCTGCTGCTGAGACTGGAGCGTGCCACTAAGAGATGGGGCCTTACCATCAGCCCCACCAAAACGACGCACCTGCCTGGGTATTTTGTACCATCGGACACTCCACCCCCACAACTCCCAATCGGTGATGGGGCAGTTGTGGAGAGAGTGGAGAGTTTCCCATACCTGGGCAGTGTACTTATGACCGCCTCCAGTTTAACAGCAGAGGTCTCACTCCGAATCAGTCGGGCGGCAATATATTTTCATCGGATGCGTAATGCTGTGTGGAAGCTACCTGGTCTGTCGCTCCGCACTAAGCTTCAGGTCTTCTCGGCCACCGTCATTCTCTCCCTTCTCTACGCTTGCGAAACGTGGACCCCCTTAATGGAGCATCTTCGCCGGTTGGAAACATTTAGTCTGACCTGCCTACGATCCATCCTGGGGTTAACCAGGCTGGATTATGTGAGGAGCTCACAAATCCTTGAAAGATCTGGGCAAGGTCCCATCGGTGAGTTCCTCCGGCAGGCAAGGCTGCGTTGGCTGGGTCATGTAGCCCGCATGCCCAACAATCGCATGCCGAAACAGCTTTTGTTCGGCCGGATCGAGGGGGCTAAACGGGCGCGGCACGGGCTAGAGAGGAGATGGAGTAATGTGGTACAGGAGGACGTGGAGCTGAGTGGACTTGCCGATGACTGGTACCAGCGGTGTCAAGATCGGCCTCTGTGGAGGAGGCTCGTGAAGGACGCTACTGGGCAGTTGGAGGCAGTCGCCCTCCAACAACAACGGAGGGTGGAGGAGCGACGCTCACAACAACGAGCGGAGCGCCGGGTGGCTAAAGCACAGCAGGTTGGCACAGTAGGGGGCACAGGTGGTGCATCAGCCAGTCATCTCAGTCAGTCAACCCATGGCACCTGGGTCTGCCCCGTGACCTCCTGCCAGTAACCAATCCTCCACACTTGGCGTGGCTGCCTCAAAATGCACCTAGCCTGGCACAATCGCCGTGGTGACGTCACCACCACTGGTTTCTGTTGTGTGTGTTTCAATAGGTCTATGTGTGTGTGTTTCAGCCAATCTGTGTGTGTGTTTCGGGAGGTCTGTGTGTGTGTCAGTTATAGTTTATCATGAATGCGGAATGTTAAGTTCTCCGATACGCGTGACTCATATGAAGAGCGTCTTGCGGTATAAATTCGAGCAATTAGATTTTTCTCAACAGGAATTTCCCAGAAATCGTTGGGATAATCTACGAATACATCCACCCATGCGTCTCTCTTCTTTAAAGGTCAGTTAATTACCCCATGACTTAATAAAGCACCGATGGCTCCCAATAAACATAATGAAACTCTAAAAAAAATCAATGCCGTGCCTTTATTAAAAACCCAGTGATAAAAACGCCGTCTTAAAAATGCCTTCTTTCGTGAGTCGGGATAACCGACAGTACTCTCAGCACCACCCACATTTTATATTTAAACAAATCTCACAAATTAATCGTGTAAAATAAATGTATACACACGCACATATGTAGGTATTGGTAATTGCGTGTCTGCTCTTTTCACCAGTGACGTCCTGCGCTGTGGGTTCGCCCACGAGCCCACCGAATGTTATAGGAGGCAGATCTAGGAGGTCGCTGCGTGAACACAAGAGAGGAGCTTTGGCGAGAAGCGGTGCCATGAACGTCTTCGGTGGTGATGAGCTTCACGGCACACAGCAAGCACGACCCACGACGGAGATGGCACCTCTCCAGCGCGGCGCGCCTCTCAATGTACAACACCACAGCGGTGCCATACGCGGGCACACTGCCACAGTTAGTCGGTGGGCAGTTGGCGTGGCGGGTGGGGTAAAGTGTGGGAACTTCCACCTCTTCCAAGACGTGTGGCGAGCGTGGAAGAGTAGGCCAAACACTCTTGATGGAGGTGCTCTCTAGAGCTCCCGCTGGCGGAGACACTTCCGCCAGCAGTGGCGTGCACCGGCACTTGCAGGGCTGCGCCTTTTCTCCTGGTCACCAACCCCTGAAAATTAAAGAGAGAACTTCTTGAGAAAATAAATGTCCCACAAATTAATTGTGGCAGACAACACGAGTCTATGTACGCCCTTGTTTTAGATTCCCTTTTGACAAATCAACAATATAGATCTCAACGGATTCTCACCTGAACACAAATAACAGGAACTGAGTATAAACGAGAAGCTCTCCACTTTATCATTGGAGTCCCTCTCTCTGCGCCGATAATGATCAGCGGCGCCCTCTCAGCTCCGCGAGTCATTGTGTATTAACGCGCAAAAAAAGTAACACCTATTACAAATCAGAGTTTATTGTTCGACCGTCATTATTTGGTGCTTATTGAAGTTGTAATTACCGGTCCCTCCTTTCAGTGGAACCATTTCTGCCTCGCTGACACAGCCAATTGTAGTGGGGGCGAGGCAACCCAGGCGGGTTTTCAACCCAGGCGCCGTTCCGTTTTTAATTGAGTCTCAACAGCTTCATCGTGACCACTTGGCGGCGTAGCAAGACAACACGGTACGCCTGCTACAAATGACCCCTCCCCATGAGTTTGGCAAACATGGAATGAATTCATGAATGTATGCTGAACTTCTTTCGCACCGTACATAGCCAACCGTGCTCATCGGAGGTGCGGGGGAAGGACAACAAGCTAAGCACCAACAGTCAGTTCTCGAGACATGCGTTTTTAATGTAGATGATTTTAAAGTGCAACGCTCCAGCTGAGTGGTGTCAGCGGTGAGTGATATCAGCTGTGAGTGATTTCATGGTGAGTGATATCAGCGGTGAGTGATATCAGCGGTGAGTGATTTCATGGCGAGTGATATCAGCGGTGAGTGATATCAGCGGTGAGTGATTTCATGGTGATATCAGCTGTGAGTGATATCAGCGGTGAGTGATTTCATGGTGAGTGATATCAGCGGTGAGTGATATCAGCTGTGAGTGATTTCATGGTGAGTGATATCAGCGGTGAGTGATATCAGCGGTGAGTGATTTCATGGTGAGTGATATCAGCTGTGAGTGATATCAGCGGTGAGTGATATCAGCTGTGAGTGATGTCAGCAGTGAGTGATTTCATGGTGATATCAGCTGTGAGTGATATCAGCGGTGAGTGATTTCATGGTGAGTGATATCAGCGGTGAGTGATATCAGCGGTGAGTGATTTCATGGTGAGTGACATCAGCGGTGAGTGATATCAGCGGTGAGTGATTTCATGGTGAGTGATATCAGCGGTGAGTGATATCAGCGGTGAGTGATTTCATGGTGAGTGATATCAGCGGTGAGTGATATCAGTGGTGAGTGATTTCATGGTGAGTGATATCAGCTGTGAGTGATATCAGCGGTGAGTGATATCAGCTGTGAGTGATGTCAGCGGTGAGTGATTTCATGGTGAGTGATATCAGCGGTGAGTGATATCAGCGGTGAGTGATTTCATGATGAGTGATATCAGCGGTGAGTGATATCAGCGGTGAGTGATTTCATGGTGAGTGATATCAGCTGTGAGTGATATCAGCGGTGAGTGATATCAGCTGTGAGTGATGTCAGCGGTGAGTGATTTCATGGTGAGTGATATCAGCGGTGAGTGATATCAGCGGTGAGTGATTTCATGATGAGTGATATCAGTGGTGAGTGATATCAGCGGTGAGTGATTTCATGGTGAGTGATATCAGCTGTGAGTGATATCAGCGGTGAGTGATATCAGCTGTGAGTGATGTCAGCGGTGAGTGATTTCATGGTGAGTGATATCAGCGGTGAGTGATATCAGCGGTGAGTGATTTCATGATGAGTGATATCAGCGGTGAGTGATTTCATGGTGAGTGATATCAGCGGTGAGTGATATCAGCGGTGAGTGGTGTCAGCGGTGAGTGATATCTAAACCGGTCCACGAGTGTGCGTGGAGACTCTGTGGCTTTGCCTTTTATTTAATATTTTTTTGCTGCTGCTGCTGGTATTTCCTCGGGAATCCGCAAACGCTTACAACTAAAAGCAGCTTTTTAATCGGCCTGTCAGCGCACCGGCGGCATCTTAGGAGAGCAAAGCGGAGCTACTAACGCAGAGTAAATTAAACTCACGCCGTAAAAGTTCGCAGCCTGAGAACACTTGGACAGCAATTATGGTCGTCGTCGTCGTGACAATTATCGTGGTCGGCGTCGTCAGCGTCGCCAGCGTCGGCGCAGTCGCTATGCTGGCGGCTTCACACGGCTTGGAGGCGCTACCGGGAGGCGCTACCGGGAGGCGCTACCGAGAGGCGCTACCGAGAGCCACCGTCGCCACCCCCTGCATCTGATGCCGGCTGACGAGCAACATCCCAGGGAGCAGCAGAAGAAGCAGAAGAAGCTGACATTGCGCCTTAATAATATTAAACTCATCCGTGTCATATATTGTGCTGCTGCTGCTGCTGCTGCGTTGGCAGTGGCACACAAACAACAATAACAACAACAAAGACTCAACACGATCGTCAACAACGCTGTGACCCTGGAGGCGACGTTTCGGACAGATGGCCTCTAACATAGGCAGTGCGATTGCCGACCGTGTTGAGGCGATGTTGTTGCTCCTATAACCTACACGTGGTATACACACAAGTATGGGAATCAACTCGGAATTGTGTCTCTGTATCGTTTCAATTTGTGGCGCCACATTGGCGAAATGTTAACTACCTCGCCTGGTGTGCAGGAGGTCGTGGGTTCGATCCCGACCCTGACGCCTGCTGCTGTATATTTGAAGTTTGCGTGTCTCTCTCTCATCATTATCACGGTGTCTAGGAGATGTTAACACCTCGCCTGGTCTACAGGAGGTCGTGGATTCGATCACGACCCTGATGACTGCTGCTGTATATTTGGAGTTTGCGTGTCTCTCTCTCATCATCATCACGGTGACTAGGAGATGTTAACAACCTCGCCTGGTATGGAGGAGGTCGTGGGTTCGATCCCGACCCTGACGCCTGCTCCTCTATATTTGGAGTTTGCGTGTCTCTCTCTCATCATCATCACGGTGGCTAGGAGATGTTAACTACCTCGTCTGGTCCCGACCCTGACGCCTGCTGCGGTATATTTGGAGTTTGCGTGTCTCTCTCTCATCATCATCACGGTGGCTAGGAGATGTTAACTACCTCGCCTGGTATGCAGGAAGTCGTTGGTTCGATCCCGACCCTGACGCCTGCTGCTGCTGCTGTATATTTGGAGTTTGCGTGTCTCTCTCCCCGTGGTCACGTGGTTTCTTTGTTCTCCGGGTCCTCCACATTTAGAATAAACCTTCACGCGCTTCAAGTATTTGTGCCGCTGTAAATTTCCACGTGATAATCAACCACTTGGTTGAGCTATTATTTGTGGCCAGGTCGCTTCTGAGTAAAACTTTACAGCTTAGTTGGCCTTAGCTGGTAAGATAAAAAAAATAGTTTAGTTTAGTGATAATAGGTCTTTACCCCTTTTTTATGGCAACAAAACAGCTTTGTTAAGATGTTAAAACACCAAACTGAAACCTTTTACAAGGACTCATGTCTGCGTTAACCATAATGCTTGTAGTCAGAATTCAAACAAAAAACATACTCTGATAATATATATCAAGGACAATGCACCATATTATCAGTGTTTTTCGTTTGCATTCTGACCACAAGTATTGTGGTTAACGCAGACATGATTCCTTGTAAAAGGTTTCAGTTTGGTGTTTTAACATCTTAACACAGCTGTTTTGTTGCCAGTAAAAAGGGGAAAAACTTATTATCACATTTTGGTACTGGCAAAGGAGGTCCCATGAAGTGTTTAGTTTATCTCGTTGAGTCTCCAGCAATTCCCACAAAATAACCTCAGGACTGCCCAACATTACCAGCCGTGGTTAGCCCCGAATAATACGATCCTTCTTATAGATTGGCAATGGTATAACCTATCAAGGTTTCAAATCACACTCATTGATGCCACGTTGCATTACATACTCCATCCCAGCTGTATCCAATTGTTCAATCTGCTTATCGCTGTCTTCGCCGACTTCTTGTGATGCCTATAATTGTCCCAACCGCAACATTTTTATTGTTTTTTCATGACAAGTCCAAGAAATAATCTTACTTGCCCTTTTTGAATTATTAATAGAGTCGATGCATTTGCTGTGTGCCGTGGCCGCCATCGGTAATGCATTCTTGTTCCTCGTCTCTCCGTAACACTTTAAACATTCATCTTTAAAATGAAATAAAAACACGCAGATCAATGTTGCTTCTAGTTTACGATGACGACTTTTTGATGACTTCCAAACATCTGGAGCATCCCTTTAAACCAACTCCTCGTTGAACCTGAGTGGCTACGATTTTGTCAACAAGGATCTCGTTCTGAGCAGGAACGAGAGTGTGCGCTCCATCGAGCTCATTAACTCACTCGTGTCGCCCTTTCTGCTTTTTTCACACTCGGTTTAACACCTCGAGGTGTTAGAGGTGTTTTTATTTTACGGAAATATATTTAAAACTTGGAATATAAACTAAAACTCAACTATATTGTTGGTTCTTTCGGTAAAGTCACGTAGATGAAATAATAAAAATATAAAACAATAAAACGATCACGACGTTTCGACTGCAACACAAGCAATCATCATCAGGTGTGATTGCTTGTGTTGCAGTCGAAACGTCGTGAGAATTTTATTGTTTTACATTTGTATTATTTTATTGTTTCCCTTCTACGTGACTTTACCGAAAGAACCATGAATATGAATCCCTGCAGTCACCAAAGCTTTAAATCAAACTAAAACTAAACTATTTTAATATTTCCATGTGAGGCCCACTGAGCTATAAAGCTCTTTTCCAGAAGCGACCTGGCCACAAATGACAGCCCAATGGCTCATCACGTGGACATGTAGAGCAGCCCAATACCCTAAACGCGTGACGTTGATTCTAAATGTGAAGGGGAAAACCGGAGAGCCCGGAGTAAAATCAACGCGACCACGGAGAGAGAGAGACACGCGAACTCCAAATATAGAGGCGTCAGGGCCGGGGTCAAACCTACGCAATCCTGCATACCAGGCGAGGGAGTGAACATCTCCACCAAGGTCCCCGAGTGTGGATGCGGTGCAGGGTTGCCCATGAGCTTCGCCCAAGATTTTCTGCGTCGGGTTGGCGAAGGTTGCCAACTTCGACAACGGGAGCATGGGACCAGCACGGAGCTCCATCCGCCACGTAGCCCCATGGCATCCGATAACAAAAACCTCGCACGCATGGCGTGGCACGTCGGCAGGCGCTCGTCTTCCATGTCACACTGCCCGAGTGGACGAGTGATGGGAATTCCACGTTCCCGTGGCCGAGGCCGGTCTCTTCATAGGACAACAACGCTGTTAACACAGCCCGAGGCGGTATATGCGGGATGTTGAATTGTGCCCAAAGCATTGTCACGCCGACACCCTTATTCATGTCGTGCCTTTCCTAATGCGGGTTTGGCTGTAACTTTTCTTTAACAGAAAAACAAAACACAGATTTAGAACGCGTTCTTTTTTTTCAATCAGTATTCGTTTATTGTTCTGTATACAGTAATATATATTTTTTTACATTTATAGTGATATCAATTTTCAAATAATGCTATATTTGAACACGAATTCTGGTCCGAAATAAATAACTCAATTCGGTTTTCAAAAATAAAAATGGGGTTGGTGAAGGGTCAGGCAATAAAAAGCGAGAGAGAGAGAGAGTTGAACACAATTTGCTTACACGCTGCTAAACATTCACTAAACATTCCTACGACTTACGTCCGAACGCCATCCTCCACGCCTGACACAATGCCACCTCGGGTCGAATGCTATGAGTTGCGACTCTCCTTCAAGGAGGTGACGAGGAGGTGGCTCGATAATTGAGTTTAAGACTCATAAAACAAAGCTGCATTTCTCGCAGAACCTCCAGGCCTGTCAATCCCGAAGTGACCCCGCCGGTTCAGAGGTCAGGGCGCTGAGATCCTGGGACCGAATCTGGATTTCATCCGCCCTTGACTAAAACCGGATTCTCAAAATGTTGGGACTTCGTGGCCGCGAATTCCTTACAAAGACAAAGATCCCCCGTAAAGCCTTTAGCAAGCTGTCGAGGCAAGTGCTGTTAGCGAGCACCTATGAAGTCCGGCACCGCAACACTGGGGGGTGGGTGACCAACACCGCGCCTGGCCGCCTTTGTCTCCCCAGAGCTGATGTTTACACACCGCACCAGGCACTCATTTAAGGCTGAGTCGACCTCGGGGAGGCCCAGGGCCGCCTCAGATATTCGAAACTGTTACTGCGAATATTGTAGTCAGGTCGCCGTGTTGGTGGCACAGTGCGCTAACCACTACAGCACCGCTCCCCGCCAATGTACTACACGCGCGCTCAACTCACACGGAATGTGGATTCTTGCTTTGACTAAGTTTCATCTGTGAGCATTAAATAATCTGTTTGAGCGTCATATGGCAAAACACCGACCTCATGGCAGAGTATTGTAAAAGTGCTCCCCTTACTGTATAGCTGTAGACTCGTCACAGCGTGATGTCATCGCAAGTTGCGTGAACTCCCTCTTCTGCATTCAGTCTCCCTTGGACCCACGGGCCTCACGACCGCCGGGCGAGATTTTGACATGACGCGGATCCCACGGTGTTCGTGAGAGAGTGGCTCAGGGTGTGGAGCGGTGATTCTGGTGGAGCTCAGGGTAAGGGGTCGCACCTGTCCCCCATGCGGCCCAGAAAGTTGGGCTTTAAAGTAGGAGAGAAGCTTCCTGTGGCCTTCGAATTCAGGCGCATGCAGAGGAAGTGAGCGATTCCGTCGCGTGGCAAGGTTAAGCGACGTGCTTCGTGGAAATGTGGCCCGGGTGGGGAGGGGGCGCGGCTGTGATTATAAGCGATGTTTATTAGCGATGCTTCAAGAGAAGCGATGTGGCGAGCATGCGTCGTTGAGGAGGGCCTCTGGGTGGAGAGCGATGGGTTTGGAACGGTCGTCGTGGCTACGGTACCTGTGACCGCCACGCACGATGTGCGATGGCTTCCGCATTGCCCGACGTTCACCCAAATAAGGCTCCCAGCACGTGGAGCGAAACGTCGGACGTCCGTCGCACCGAACAACCGCAGTACGACGGCATCCGGAGAGCCCATGCGGCACAACGCTCGAACACCAAAACACAGTGGCAGGGGAAGACCCCCAAGAGGTAAAGCGACGCTGTTGGAATACCCTCGCAGGGGTCGCTGAAGTTCACACGTCAATTTTCCGGCAATTGAAGGATCCGTAGCAGGAAGGAATCGATGAGGGGCATCAACGGCGTTGGCCACTATGACCTCTTGACCTCAACGAGGCTAAACGTGCAAACTACTGAACAATCTCTGGTCTCGGTCGGCAAAGCAAGCGTCAACGAGGGTCCCCACCTTTTGTGGGGTTTTTTTTTCCCAGGCGAGTTGTAAATTAAAACGAGCGACCGACGAGGATGTTTTGGGACAATCCAGATCATGTGACCACACAACCCAGATCATGTGACCACACAACTTAGATCATGTGACCACACAACCCAAATCATGTGACCACACAACCCAGATCATGTGACCACACAACTTAGATCATGTGACCACACAACCCAGATCATGTGACCACACAACTTAGATCATGTGACCACACAACCCAAATCATGTGACCACACAACCCAGATCATGTGACCACACAACTTAGATCACGTGACCACACAATCCAGATCATGTGACCACACAACCCAAATCATGTGACCACACAACTTGGATCATGCGACCACACGATCCAGATCATGTGACCACACAACCCAAATCATGTGACCACACAACTTAGATCATGTGACCACACAACCCAGATCATGTGACCACACAACCCAGATCATGTGACCACACAACCCAGATCATGCGACAACACAACCCAGATCATGCGACCACCCATCCAGATCATGTGACCACACATCCAGATCATGTGACCAGCCAGCCCAGATCATGTGACAACACAACCCAGATCATGCGACCACACATCCAGATCATGCGATTACCACCCCCCCCCCCCCCAACTCTCTCTCTGTCGCAATTAGCACGGAGGGCTACGTACGGTACTAATGAAGTTCAACGCATGTACGCACGTGTATAGTCTTACAGCGCCCCGTCGTTGTGTCGCACTCTCACGTTCGCGCACCACAGGCTGCATGCGCGTGCTCTGCACTTGGTTACCCGACACGCGCGCGCGCGCAGTTTTACTGTCGTAATAAAATCACCTCCAGGCGCACGCAACACTTGCATACGTTCAAGACCAACGGTAGAGGCATACGCGCACGATGCACAGCAGTTGCACAGCAGAGTGCTGGTGTACAACTCGCTCCGAGTATTACAGCCACGGTTTGCACGCGGAGTTACCACTCAGCGATGATGATGATAATAATGATGATAATCCTTATTCAGTTGCCTACACCGTGAGATCCAAAGCAACGTGAAACCCTCTCGCCATTGATAACGGCCGCGAGTGTGACCCTAACATTGGCACAGCATCGGGTAAGTAACTTGGACATTTTTTAATAGGATGGGTGGGACGCGCGTCTGTGTATGTGTCTGTGTGTGTGTCTGTGTGTCTGTCTGTGTGTCTGTCTGTGTGTGTATGTGTGTGCGTGTGCAGAAACTGAGGAGGACAGCTTCAATGGGGACAGCCTCCTCGCAGGGGCAGCCAGCGGTCCGCTGTGACCCATGGGGAAGGAGCCTTGGGAGCAGGTAGCTGGTGGCGATGATGATGAGACCGTTTTGGACGCTGGAGGAGGTCGGGTTTTACAATGCACCGCGGCCACGTGATGTGGCAGAAGGAAAGACGCAATGGCTAAGTGGTGATGGCATTCGCGTAATTATTTTTCTCGCGGGGGGGGAATTTTGATCTTTCATTACCCACAAAAATGCGTTACGATATTCAGTCGAAATCCCAACCGACATAAATCAATGTTTTTTTTTTATTCCGAGTAAAAGTTGAAGATGACAACTTGACCTTCTATCTTGAATCTTCATCTAATCCAATAACCCCCCCCCCCCTAATCCTAGCGAGCTACCACGAACGCTCGCGCACTCGAAGTGTTTCTCACCACTGCATCCTCACCGCGCGGTGCTCTTCTCCATTGGAGGCGCATGAGAGTTCGAGTTGAAAATTCCACATTGCTATGGCCAGGGCCGAGTAAATCCTTGGGATAACGTCCCACAATGCGGGGCTGTTTTTTAATTAACCCCCCCATATTAGCTGGACACCTATCACCGAACATCCGTGAACAGAATCGCAGTCTTCCGGTATAAATACAGAGTCCGAGTCTGATATAGCGGGCGCCGCGATGCGATGATGAGTTCCGTCGCGAGCTCCAACCGGCACGTGAACCCCCTTGGTCGTGAATCACAGAGCCCCGCCACACGCGAAGTTACTCGACCGCGTCTCTCGCCCGGTACGCCGCGTGGGGCCCTCGCAGGCGTGCGCGTCCCTCGCCGCAGGCTCCACACGCCGCAAACTCCACACGCCGCAGGCTCCACACGCCGCAAACTCCACACGCCGCAAACTCCACACGCCGCAAGCTCCACACGCCGCAGGCTCGACACGCCGCAAACTCCACACGCTGCAAGCTCCACACGCCGCAAACTCCACACGCCGCAAGCTCCACACGCCGCAAGCTCCACACGCCGCAAACTCCACACGCTGCAAACTCCACACGCTGCAAGCTCCACACGCCGCAAGCTCCACACGCCGCAAGCTCCACACGCTGCAAGCTCCACACGCCGCAAACTCCACACGCCGCAAGCTCCACACGCCGCAAGCTCCACACGCCGCAAGCTCCACGCGCCGTAGGCTCTACGCTCTGATCTCGTAAAGGAGCATAAACCATCATCACGCCAACTCCGGCCATTCTCGCAGCAGCAGCAGCAGCAGCAGCAGCGGCTTTTGGCTGACCATTGACCAAAGACGGTCACCGCATCGCTGCGCTTCCAGAAGCGCTTCTGCGGCCGTCTGGAACGCTCTTCCTTCCGATGTTAGGAAGCCACTGGAGCTATGCACTTTCATCGTCTAGATTGAAAACTAATTTCTTTAGAACTGCTTGCTGTTGTGTTGAGTTCGTTGTCCTTCCTCAGCTGTCCAGGTACCGTGCAAAAGAAGTTCAACACGCACGCGCAAAACCACGACTGGTGCCTTACAGGTGCGCATGACGAGGCCCTCCCTTCACGCCGTAGAGCGCGTGTCGTCTGGCGCGACGTCCGACGTTTCGTCGCACGTACCGCGGGGGAACTTCTCGAGTTCCGACGCGGAGCGACCCACGCGCGCGCCGCGTCGAGCGCGCGCGACCCGGCGACGCGGCCCCCGAGAGACGCAGCGCGCGCCACCCCCCCCCCCCCCGGGGGCCATCCTCGTGGTGCCCGACGTTGCTGGGGTGTTACGCAAGGACGCGGCCGTGGGACGTCCCAACTCGTGTGGTCAACGCGCGGACAACTTTCCCCGTCCCGTCTGCAGCCCGACCACACCGGGCTGACAGCGGCGACGTCTTGGAGCGGCGTCTTGAAGCGGCGTCTTGGAGCGGCGTCTTGGAGCGGCGTCTTGGAGCGGCGTCTTGGAGCGGCGTCTTGAAGCGGCGTCTTGGAGCGGCGTCTTTGAGCGGCGTCTTGGAGCGGCGTCTTGAAGCGGCGTCTTGGAGCGGCGTCTTGGAGCGGCGTCTTGAAGCGGCGTCTTGGAGCGGCGTCTTTGAGCGGCGTCTTGAAGCGGCGTCTTGGAGCGGCGTCTTGAAGCGGCGTCTTGAAGCGGCGTCTTGGAGCGGCGTCTTGAAGCGGCGTCTTGGAGCGGCGTCTTGAAGCGGCGTCTTGGAGCGGCGTCTTGAAGCGGCGTCTTGAAGCGGCGTCTTGGAGCGGCGTCTTGGAGCGGCGTCTTGAAGCGGCATCTTGAAGCGGCGTCTTGGAGCGGCGTCTTGAAGCGGCGTCTTGAAGCGGCGTCTTGGAGCGGCGTCTTGGAGCGGCGTCTTGGAGCGGCGTCTTGAAGCGGCGTCTTGAAGCGGCGTCTTGGAGCGGCGTCTTGAAGCGGCGTCTTGGAGCGGCGTCTTGAAGCGGCGTCTTGAAGCGGCGTCTTGGAGCGGCGTCTTGGAGCGGCGTCTTGAAGCGGCGCGTGCGCGCGACGAGAAGTGTCCCGCCCGAGGCGCCGGGGCGAGGGCGCGAGCCGTCATCTGTCGCCGCGGTGGGCACGAGAGGCCGGGACGGCGACTCCGCAGATCCACAGCCAACACTCGCGAGGCACGGCCAGCTACAACACCACGACGCCGTCATGCAGGCGACAGTGTCCACATGGGCAGTATTCGCAAGCGCGTGGGGGGGGGGGGGCGATGGGGTTGGGGGGGGCGCGGTGTTGCCGAGGTAAAGAGCGGCCAGTCACAATCAGTCGTCTCCCGCGAGCGCGGGGAGCAGCGGTGCTCAGCTCCATTCGGTTGGAAATTCCACATTCCTTCGGCAGAGGTCAAGTCCCTCTGCGAGGCAAACAGTCGATTTGACTCGCCACTAAGTGGTTCTCTCTTGTTTAATGACCACCTTAGGGATGATGATGGTGGTTGGTGGTGGTGATTGATTACGAAGGGCTCTCCCCCCCCCCCACCTCTCCCCCACCTCCTCCCCAGCGGGGATGTGAACCCGCAACCTCTCCGCACGTGCGTGGAGCCCTTCCCGAGCACGAGCGGCGCCGTCCGTGCGGATGACGAGGAGCTGCCTCGGTAGGCAAATGTCCCTTTCTAGATTCACAATCCTCCGATCGCACCCTCCCACGCTCGCCAGACAGACGGAGCCATCCATCCGGCGATTGGCCTCCCTTCCGTTGCGTCTCCACTTTATCGGCGCAGCAGTCGGAGTGAAGCTCACGCGTGGCCTGTTCGTTTGTTCCTCTGGTGCTGCTTTTCAGTCGTGAACTCGCCCATTCCCGTCCGCCAGCAGAGATGAATCTGTTCACCACCGCGAGTCGATCGGCGGCTCGCACGCGGTGGGGTCAACGCGTGGGGTCATCCCGCCTCTTCAAAGACGTGGAAGAAAAAGCTGAAGAGCGGTGGGCGGAGAGGGGAGGTACTCGCGAGCTCCCTCTTCGTGGAGACCTTTCCACCGGGCAGTGGCGAGAGCGAGCGCCTGCAGGGATGCGCCTTTGACCCCCGTGCCGCTCACGTGTGCTGTGTGCGGTGTGCAGTGTGCGGTGTGCAATGTGCGGTGTGTGGTGTGCGGTGTGCAGGTTCATCTGCTCGCTCGCGGTGCGCTGGGATTCGACAAAAGTGGCGCTGCTCAATCAGAGAGAACGTCGCGCGTCTCGGCCAGACTCCGCGAAAATGTCAACAACAACAACAAACTGGTTCAATAGCGGCTCCATTGGAATTCGATCGCCGTGCCCTTTCTGCGCGCGGTTGTGTGTGTTGTGTGTGTGTTGTGTGTGTATTGTGTGTGTGCGTGTTGTGTGTATTGTGTGTGTGTTGTGTGTGTGCGTTTTGTCTGCGTGTTGTGTGTGTGTTGTGTGTGTTGTGTGTGTTGTGTTGTGTGTGTTGTGTGTGTGTGTTGTGTGTGTGTGTCCGTGTGTGTTGTGTGTGTGTCCGTGTGTATTGTGTGTGTGTTGTGTGTGTGTCCGTGTGTGTTGTGTGTGTGTCCGTGTGTGTTGTGTGTGTGTTGTGTGTGTGTCCGTGTGTGTTGTGTGTGTGTTGTGTGTGTGCACGTGTGTGTGTTGTGTGTGTGTTGTGTGTGTGTCCGTGTGTGTTGTGTGTGTGTTGTGTGTGTGCCCGTGTGTGTTTTGTTTGCGTGCGATGCAATGATTCGACGGCGGTGTGAAGAATGGACGCAAAGTAAACTTCCCAGGGCGTCTCGGTCGGTGTGGAAGAGGAGGCCAAAACACTCTCTGGACGCGGCGGGGGGTGGGGGGGGTGGGTGGTGATCTCTCGAGAACTCAACCTGGCGCAGACTCCTACCGCCAGCAGTGCCGCGAGCGAGACGTCTCAGGGCTGCGCCTCTACCCTGGTCCATCGCTGCAGCGGTGCGCGCGCGTTTTGACCGAGACTTGTTAGCCCAGCACCGCTGCAGCTGCACCATTCAACTCGTCACTGTGGTGACAATGACCTGCGAGTCGTACCGTGGTGTCCCTGCCCCAACCCTCGCTCTCCCAGTGTCCTAACGCAGTGGCCGCGAGCGCCTCGCTGTTGTCAGAGCGTCTCGAGGTGCCGGTTGCATCGCACGACGCCGCGTTGCATTGAGAGTGGCGCTGCTTTTGTTTGCGTTATTGGTGGCTTTGGTTTTTTGTCTGCGTATGGGAATTTTGTTGGCACGTGGTTAACACACGCCGTGACCTCGTAGTTTCACTTTGCAGGAAATCCACTTAATTGGTAATCGATATCTGACCCCCCCCCCCGCCCCCGGCCCTATCCTGGGCCACTCCTAGGTAGACTCAGCCTTAAATGAGAATCCGTGAACATCAACAACAGGAAGGCGAAACGTTGACCGGGGGTGGGGGGGTGTGTTCGGTCCTGCTGGCAACACCACCAACACCAAAGACAAAGCTCCCCGGTATAGTCTGAAGGGACTGCTGGGGCAAGTGCTGTTAGCGAGCTCCGAATGAAGGCCGGCACGGCACACGAGGGGTCCGGTGGCCTTTGCCTCACCCAGTGGCGATGTTTACAACACCGCACCAGGGACTCATTTGAGGCTGAGTCGACCTAAGGGAGGGCCCCAGCACCGGTTCAGAAAATCGTCACCGGTGTTGCCCGCGAGCGGGAATCGCAGCTGCGCTCACCGCTACCCCTCCACCACCACCACCACGACCATCACCACCACCACCACGACCACCACCACGACCACCACCATCACCACCACCACCACGACCACCACCACGACCATCACCACCACCACGACCACCACCACGACCATCACCACCACCACGACCACCACCACGACCATCACCGTCACCACCACCACGACCATCACCACGACCACCAGGACCACCCACCCTGGCGTGGCGCTCCCTGCCACTCGTGTGGACCCCCCCTGCCCCCTCCCCCCCCGACGGCCGTCACCCCGGCACTTTGGTTGTGCCGTCTACGAAGTCCTCGTGGCCCAGAGCGGTGGCACCGAGATGACGCCAAGACGCAGGGCTCGGCCAACTGCTGCCGCATGCGGCTCGTTAAGGAGCTGCTGCCTCGTGACGCTATTCGTTAAGGTGCCACCACCACATCTCGTGTTCACCACCACCAACACCAGCACAGTCTTGTGTTCACCACCAACACCAGCACAGTCTCGTGTTCACCACCAACACCAGCACAGTCTCGTGTTCACCACCAACACCAGCACAGTCTTGTGTTCACCACCACCACCAGCACAGTTTCGTGTTCACCACCAACACAGCGCATTGCGGATCTTGAAATATTGAGTTGTTTTTCTTGCTGAATTCGAAAACAGGTGTTGTTGTTCTTCTGTTATTTTCATTGGCAGCTCCATGTGCTATCGGGATGCACATTGTAGAATATTGTGACGGCCGATGAGGATTATTGTGTGTACGCGATGTGTACATGAGTATAACACGATCAGATTTGTGTGAACACTGTCGTATGCGTTTTATATTTGTATACCTGTGTGTATTGTGTCTGTGTGTATTATGGCTGTGTGCATTGTGTCTGTGTGTATTGTGGCTGTGTGTATTGTGTCTGTGTGAATGATGGCTGTGTGTATTATGGCTGTGTGTATTGTGTCTGTGTGTATTGTGTCTGTGTGTATTGTGGCTGTGTGTATTGTGTATGTGTGTATTGTGTCTGTGTGTATTGTGTCTGTGTGTATTGTGGCTGTGTTTATTGTGGCTGTGTGTATTGTGGCTGTGTGTATTGTGGCTGTGTGTATTGTGTCTGTGTGTATTGTGTCTGTGTGTATTGTGGCTGTGTGTATTGTGGCTGTGTGTATTGTGTATGTGTGTATTGTGGCTGTGTGTATTGTGGATGTGTGTATTGTGTCTGTGTGTATTGTGGCTGTGTGTATTATCAGTGTTGACTGTCACAGGCACTTCTTCTGATGAGCTCTACGGCTAAGTGGCCATCCTGCTGTTTGTGTACTTGAGAATCCAGTCTTAGGCCTCCCCGACCCTCAAATGAGTACCTGGTATCATCGTCTGTAAACATCGGCGTTGGGGGAGACAAAGGCGGCCAGGCGTGGTGCTGGCCACCCACCCCCTCCAGTGCCGTGCCGGCTTTCATAGGTGCTCGCAAACAGCACTTGCCCCAACAGCCTGTCAAGGCTATACGGGGGACCTTTGTTGCTCGCATGTATTGTGTGCCTACGTGTGCGCACACGCGTGTAATTGGGGATGTCTGTATGGTGACCGCACGCGTGTTGACATGCGTGTGCGTGCGTCTGTGGGCACTGCGGGCTCCTAACACAGCACGCAATTATGTACACGCTGAATATTTAATGGGCAATTCATAAAACGCTTCCATCGTCACTGCTGCCACTACGTGATCGCAATCCCAACCAAGAGTCGCTGCCCCTCAGCCCAATGGACGTCTTCTCTCTCCTCATCCTCCTCCCCCACGTCCTCCTCCTCCTCCTCGCGTGCGGGGTCCGCATCACAGCGGGAAGACGAGGAACCCGGAGAAGGTGGAGAACTTCCAGCCGCCCGTGAGCGTGCCCCGCTCCAGCTTGAGGTGCACGCGGTTGCCCTTGTCCATGGAGAGGAGGACGCCGTTGCTCGCCGCCTCTCTGGTCACGTCCTGGTCTCCGGCGAAGGCCGAGATCACGGCCCAGCCGTTCATCACGAGCGCCACCTTTGTAGTGGGGGGTCGGTGGGGGTGGGTGGGTGTGGTGGGTGTGGTGGGTGGGTGGGTGAGGGTGGGTGAGGGTGGGTGGGGGTGGGTGGGTGGTAGTGGGTGGGTGGGTGGCAGTGGGTGGCAGTGGGTGGGTGAGGGTGGGTGGGGATGGGTGGGTGGGAGTGGGTGGGTGGGTGAGGGTGGGTGGGGGTGGGTGGGGATGGATGGGTGGGTGAGGGTGGATGGGTGGGGGTGGATGGAGGTGGGTGAGGGTGGAGGTGGGTGAGGGTGGAGGTGGGTGGGGGTGAAGGTGGGTGGGGGTGGGCACACACGCAGCACCCCACACAGCGCCGCGCGTTCGTCAGGCGCGGCCGTGTGGCCACTGGTCGCTCTCTCGCGCCTCCCATTGGTGCACAAAGACAAAGATCCCCCGTGTAGCCTTAACAGACTGTTGGGGCAAGTGCTGTTAGCGAGCACCTTTGAAGACCGGCACGGCGCACGAGGGGGTGGGTGGCCAGCACCACGCCCGGCCGCCTTTGTCTCCCCAGTGGCGATGTTTACACATCGCACCAGGTACTCATTTGAGGCCGAGTTGACCTAGGGGAGGCCCAGGACCGGTGAAAAATAATCGTCACTGGTGTTGGCCGTGAGCAGGAATCGAACCCGAGTCGCCAGGTTCGTAGCGCGGCGTAGCGCTAACCGCTGCACCACCGCTCCCCTTGGAAGTTCAACAAACGCACACACGGACGCGTTCTCGATGGGGGAAACTAAAATAAACCACTCGGCTTCAGCCGACAGGAAGGCGTTCACTTGGTCAAACACCGCATCGAAGACACCGGCTACTGCACACGGCATCGTCATCATCATCATCTCCGATTAGCACGGCTGGCTACGTACGGTGCGAATGAAGTCCACCGTACATACCATTGCTACTGGCAAACAAAGGGTCCTCATAGAGATTTGTATTCGTATTTATTTTGTTGTTGTTGCTTGTGTCTTGTAGAGTGTCGTTGCCCCTAACGGTACACCTTCCAATGTTGAAGCGCATATCTCAGGTTTAAATGTTGTTTTAATGATTGTTGTTGGTGTTGTTCTGTTTGTAATTGTGTTGTTCTGTATGTAATTACGTGTTGTTCTGTATGCTAATGATGTAACTTCTCGTATAAGGTACTCCGCGGGTCTTGCTTGCAAAGCAGCTGAATGCCACTCACCTGCGTCACCAAATAAAACTTAATTTAAAAATAAAACATCTTTTAAGAATGTATTTACAGTTTTAAATACCCAATTTTAAAACTAGAACACACAACACATGCATTTTTAAGGACAGCGCTGTCCTACCAGACAGTCTCGTCCCTTCACCTGATGAAGGCCGCTTGTGTTGTGGCCGAAACGTCATGAGAATATTATTGTGTTATTTTATTTTATTTTATCAATTTATTATTTTATTCTCATTCTACGTGACTTTACCGAACGAACCAAAGAAGACATTTTTAAGGTATTTACTTAACATAATATTTGCCCCTATTACTTAACCAGTGTGGATTTACTTAAATTCTCAGAATATCCGAAATAAAGGTACAGCCCTGCAATTGCCTGTTAACAACCCTGCTGATGGAAGGACCTCCACTAGCTAGGGTGCCCCTAGATCGTGGCCGAATCTTCCACGCACACTTTAGCATCACCGCCAGCAGCACACGTGGCCTGCCGCCGATCGACTCGCTGTGACGTACAAATGTTGTGACTGCTGGTCGGACAGAGGTGACGGGGAGGATTTCATGTTTAATGTTCCCACGTGAGCGAACCGCATGGTGACCAAGGGGTCTCACGTGGGGCTGGCACTCGTCCAGACAACGTTGGGACCAGACACCGGAGTTGGGCTACGGGGAAACTGCTGAAAGCAAAACTGAGCCGCTCTTTCGACAGATAAGTTTGGAACTTGGGCTTCCATAAAACGTTTTATTTGAACGTGCGTGAGAATATATTTATATGCGAAATAAATATTGACTTTGTCGGAAAGAATATGGGGGTACAAATATTCCGAATATGAACTAATATTACCAAATAACGATTTCTAGGGGGATTATTGAACATTCCTTTCTGGACGAAAACATAAATTGTGGCTAACAAATTCCGTGACAACATCACCACCACCATCACCAACATCACCACCATCACCACCACCACCAACAACTACCAGCAGCAGCACAATGACCATCACCGCCATCACCACCATCACCGCCACTGGGGTATTGATTCGTGCGTGTCCCGTGGTGTAGGGTGTACGACACACACATTAGGGATTCTACCCAAGCGGCGATCCGGACCAAACATGGATTTTGCATCAAGACGAGGTTGGTGGCCACGCACACATCAAGGAACTCCACCTAACGGATGGCCGAGTCCTAGACCTCGATCCCAGGAGCTCAGCGGTCTCAGCGCCACGTCTCCGACGCGGCCATGATGAATTGCCTTAGCCACCCGGCCACCGACAGCACCAATGAATGGCGTGGATCAGTGGGGAGCCGCCGTGCAGCGGTTAGCACGCTGCACCACGAACCTGGCAACCATGTAACATTCTATTCCCGTTCACGGCCACCAACACCATCAGTGACGATTATCTGAACCGGCCCTTGACCTCCCCTACGTCGACTCAGCCTCAAGTGAGTACCTGCTACAGTGTGTGAACATCGCCACTTGGGGGAGAGACAAAGGCGGCCGGGCGTGGTGTTGGTGCCGTGGGGGGTGGGCGTGGTTATCGAGAAGTGGGCGGGGCCGAGAGAGAGGAGGGGCTTGGAGCCCAGCGCGTGGTGGCTGTGTGGACGTGTCGCGGGCACCTCGATGGTCTGCCTGTTGTACACCTTCACCACGTGGAAGCTGAAGCTGTAGACGCCCTTGCGCGGTGCGGAGAAGGTGCCCGTCTCCACATCGAAGCTGTTGCCCATGTTCACGAGGATCTGCGCCGCACGCGGTGCACGCACAGCACACACAGGGAGACAAGGGTTCCCCCGATAGCATCTTCGGGTTTCCACGGCACACAGCTCATCAGCGAGCCCACCACCACACCACCCGGCTTCCACGACACACAGCTCATCAGCGAAACCACCACTACACTACCCGGCTTTCCTCGACACACAGCTCATCAGCGAGACCACCACCACACCACCCGGCTTCCACGACACACAGCTCATAAGCGAGACCACCACCACACCACCCGGCTTCCACGACACACAGCTCATCAGCGAGCCCACCACCACACCACCCGGCTTCCACGACACACAGCTCATCAGCGAAACCACCACTACACCACCCGGCTTCCACGACACACAGCTCATCAGCGAGACCACCACCACACCACCCGGTTTCCACGACACACAGCTCATCAGCGAGCCCACCACCACACCACCCGGCTTCCACGACACAGCTCATCAGCGAGACCACCACTACACCACCCGGCTTCCACGACACAGCTCATCAGCAAGACCACCACCACACCACCCGGCTTCCACGACACACAGCTCATCAGCGAGACCACCACCACACCACCCGGTTTCCACGACACACAGCTCATCAGCGAGCCCACCACCACACCACCCGGCTTCCACGACACATCTCATCAGCGAAAGCACCACTACACCACCCGGCTTCCACGACTCACAGCTCATCAGCGAGCCCACCACCACATTACCCGGCATCCAGGACACAGCTCATCAGCGAGACCACCACTACACCACCCGGCATCCACGACACACAGCTCATCAGCGAGCCCACCACCACACCACCCGGCTTCCACGACACAGCTCATCAGCGAGCCCACCACCACACCACCCGGCTTCCACGACACACAGCTCATCAGCGAGCCCGCCCCCCACCACCCGGCTTCCACGACACACAGCTCATCAGCGAGCCCGCCACCACACCACCAGGCTTCCAATGTGGGAGGAAACCGGAGCATCTGAAGTAAACCCACGCGTGTGAGCGGGCAGCACCACTCTATCCCACACAGAAGGGACAGAGAACTTCCCTCCGCGTTTTGCTGTACCGCATTCTCCTGGCGAGCCAGGGTACCGCTCCTCCTCGACACCCACAAGAAGAGAGGATGACAGAATCTCTGCGTGTGTGATCCACCAAACCTTCGCTGCAGAGGTGGCACATCCACACCCTGCTACGAGAGCAGCTAAACGCTCTGACATCTCAACCATGCGGCCACCTCCTCTACTCGCTGCACTCAGAATATCCCGCACGCTCTCATCACGAGTGGCTGCCTGGATTCGTGTCCGGGATGTCGACGCCGTCGACTCCGCTTGGGTATCAGTCCGCTGGGCCAGCCTGGCCACCTCACGATCTCGCGCCTTAAGGGGCACTCATTCATCATCATCGACCATGGTCAATCCACTGCTGGATGAAGGCCGCCCCAAATCTGCCACCGTCTCTCACGATCCTGCGACGTCACGATCCACCGGGCACCTTCCTGGGTACGAGCTGCTCCCATGGCTCCCGTCACCCCCCAGGCCCTCACCCCCCACGCCGTCACCCCCCACATCGTCACCCCCCACGCCATCACCCCCAGACTGTCACCCCCCACGCCATCACCCCCCAAACCGTCACCCCCTAGACTGTCACCCCCCACACCGTCACCCCCCACGCCCTCACCCCCCAAACCGTCACCCCCCAGACTGTCACCCGCCACACCGTCACCCCCCACGCCCTCACCCCCCAAACCGTCACCCCCCAGACTGTCACCCCCCACGCCGTCACCCCCACACCGTCACCCCCCACACCGTCACCCCCCACGCCCTCACCCCCAGACTGTCACCCCCCACACCGTCACCCCCACGCCGTCACCCCCCACACCGTCACCCCCCAGACCGTCACCCCCCAGGCCGTCACCCCCCACACCGTCACCCCCACGCCGTCACCCCCACGCCGTCACCCCCACGCCGTCACCCCCAGACCGTCACCCCCCACGCCGTCACCCCCAGACCGTCACCCCCCACGCCGTCACCCCCCACACCGTCACCCCCCACACCGTCACCCCCCACGCCCTCACCCCCAGACCGTCACCCCCCACGCCGTCACCCCCCACACCGTCACCCCCCACACCGTCACCCCCCACGCCCTCACCCCCCAGACTGTCACCCCCACACCGTCACCCCCACACCGTCACCCCCCACACCGTCACCCCCACCCCGTCACCCCCCACGCCGTCACCCCCCACGCCCTCACCCCCCACGCCGTCACCCCCAGGCCGTCACCCCCAGGCCGCGACGTGTCCTGCCCGAGCCCAGCATTCTCCACGGTTCAGACGGTGTCGTCACCCTGCGCGCCCCTCCTCTCTGTCTCCCAGCGTCGTTCCAAGCACAAGCAACACTGCGTGCCTCCCCTCCCCCCCCCCCCCCCCCGGCTTGCGGCTAAAGATCATCGAGTGAAGAAGACGTTGGGGTCGATATCACCGTCACAGTGCACCCGCGGTTTCTACTGACAGTGCACATCGAGGACAATGCGTATCAGAGAAAACGCACGCACGGAAAAGTGGCAATTCGGAGGGGGTCAGCAACTTGCACGCTCGCCTCTTCTTGCCATCGAACGCGCGAGCAATTCTATCGCTGCGACTGTCACAAACAAACAAAAAAAAACCTTCTCGTGTAACAGCGTCATGGATTTAAAAAAAACACTCGCGGAATTCACCCAAACCGCAGTACATTGGTGCGATGTTGACCACAAATATTCAAGCAAGTTGCGCTGCCGCGTGTCCCAGGTGGCGGCGCCGGTTGCATTGACAGTCATGATGAATATATCTGTCCCTAATTTGCAATTGACTCGAGACCCAATTTTCACGTGAATAGATGAGCGTTACCCACGTGGGAAATCCGTGCGGTGGAGGTTCCCAGAGGGCGAGTCTCGCGGAGGAAGCCGGATGATTTTTTTAAATCGTGTTTCGAGACGCACGAGGCACGCACGCAAAAGTAAGACGCGCCCGAATGTTTTTGGGGTTACGTTTTGATTAAAATAACAATCAAGTGTCGTTTTATAATCTGGAGAATACGGTTGCGCACTACGCTGAGCCACCTTCCGGAAGATGATCACGATCGCGCTGTTTTAGAATCGGGAGGGAGACTTCTTCAGGATTATAAAAAGGCACCCCCAAATTTTGCTCAAAATATAGTGGGAGAGAGATGGGGAGAGGGGGGAGGGAGGAGAGAGGGGAGGGGGGAGAGGGGGGAGCGCGTCTTATAATTAATAGAAAACGGTAAATCTGTACGTGATAAGATTTATCGTTAATGTCGATCAGTCGCAGGATTGACTCGAATTAATTCATCCAAAAAACGGTTACGAGGCTCATTGCAACCGGACAAATCCGGCCACAAATGGGTTTGAATTTTACCCAGATTATAACAAAATAAATAAGCAGACAATACACCTCATTCATCGAATTGTGTCTCGAATTAAAACAAATTTCAAGTCGTTTTTACTCAACCCATCGGCCCACTGCCTTCTGGGAGTGCATCGCAGCAGCATTGATTCAGGACAAGCAAACTGTTGGATCGGTATCGATCGAGTATCTCATCAGCAGAGTCGGATCGATTTTGGTGAACTGCCAAATGTTAGAGGCAGGAAACCTTTAAGATATGGGTCAAAGTTTGACTCAAAAATTATATTATACGCTACAGAAATCATTAGCGTTGTGCAGAATTTGAGCTATGCGATACAAAAAGCAATGTCCCATTAATGTCTCTGAAAGTTGAGTGGACCCCAGGGGAAAACCTAGAATAGCTCGAAACACCACTTGGCCATGGCTGAGTCTCACAGCTGGTTCACAAATAAACAAAGACAAAGATCCCCGTATAGCCTGCGCATGCTTTTTGGGCAAGTGCTGTTAGCGAGCACCTATGAAGGCGGGCACGGAACACGAAAAGGTGGGTGGCCTGGCCGCCTTTGTCTCCCCAGTGGTGATGTTTACAGCACCGCACCAGGTACTCATTTGAAGCTGAGTCGACCTAGGGGAGGCCCAGGACCGGTTCAGATAATCGTCACTGGTGTTAGTGGCCATGAGTGGGAATCAAATTTTGGTTGTCAGGTTCATAGCGCAGCGCGCTAACCAGGTAGAGAAAAATACATATCTATATATTAATAAATATATAATACCCCCACGTATGCTTCATTAATATGATTATATGGAAAGTTTAAAAGAACAAGCATTACATTTTTTGTGTATATATATTTGATTATCATGTAAACGGCATACACACTAAATAGATGCAGAACCCTCCTTCTAAGGGGTGTTTGGCCTCCTCTCCCAGGCTGGCAAGAAAGACGTGTTGGTGTTGGAAGAGGTACCCACGCTTTACCCCACCACACGCGGCCAGCCTGCGTAACAATTGACACTGGCGGGGGTAGGGAGGTGACAATTCGTTCAGGAGGTTTGGCAAACCTATTTTCTGCACTGCCACTGAGCCGAGTGCATCACACGCATTGTAAATCGTCGCTTGCTCCATCAACCCTAAAACTCAAATCGTTTCATTTGACCAGGTAAGGCCCACCGAACTATAATAGCTGTTTTTCAAAAGCGAGCTGGCCACAAATGATGGCCCGGCGAAGTTGGCTTGTCATCACGTGGAAATTTCTAGCAGCCAAATACTCGAAACACGTCTTGTTGATTCTTCATGTGGAGGGAAAAACCGGAGAATCCCGGAGAAAAATCCACGCGACCACGGGGAGAGAGACTCGCAAACTCAAAATATACAGCAGCAGGCGTCAGGGTCGGGATCGAACCCACGGCCTCCTGTAGACCAGGCGAGGCGGTTAACATCTCCGAATCGCAGGTGTGTAAGCCAACAATATCAAAGACACGACACACACCGAGGTCAAGAGGTCACCATGGCCAACCGAGTGCCGCCATCCTTCTTGCCAGATAGCACAGCTCTTTAAAAGTCAACAGCCGACATCATCGCCATCATCTGGCCGAAGGTTTTTTTTTTCTCCCGCCGGAATACAAAGTCAACATAATCTTCCTGGACTGTCCTTCGCAGCTTCAAACACAAACCATTCGGCTTCGGAATTAAAGTGAATTATTGGGCCACGCTTCGTTGGCAGAGCTGCAAAAACACACACAACTCAACACGTTTGTCAATAACGCTGCGTAAAATGTAAATAATATAAAACGATTGCTGAGTACAGGGCCCACGGAGCCCAATGTTGAGGGTACGCTGGTTACGAGCTGACGTTGCTGCAGTTGAGCCAAGAGGTCGTAGAATTTGAGAAAGAAACAACAACACGAGGTGACTTCGCAGTGGAGCAGTGGGAGAGATGAAGCGGTGGCAGAAGTGCAGTGTGGTGAGTGGGTGGGTGAGTGGGTGAGTGAGTGGGTGAGTGTGTGGGTGAGTGAGTGGGTGAGTGAGTGGGTGAGTGAGTGGGCGGGTGAGTGCGTGAGTGGGTGAGTGCGTGGGTGAGTGGGTGAGTGGGCGAGTGCGTGGGTGAGTGGGTGGGTGGGTGAGTGGGTGAGTGGGCAAGTGCGTGAGTGCGTGGGTGAGTGGGAAAGTGCGTGGGTGAGTGGGTGGGTGCGTTGGTGGGTGGGTAAGTGGGTAGGTGGGTGGGTAAGTGGGTGAGTGAGTGCATGAGTGAGTGGGTGAGTGAATAGATGCGTGCGTTTTTAAGTGAGTGGGTGGATGAGTAGGTAGGTGGGTGGGTGAGTGATTGGTTGGATGAGTGGGTGGGTGGGTACGTGAGTGTATGGGTGAGTGAATAGGTGTGTGCGTGGGTGGGTGGGTAAGTTGGTCGGTGAGTAAGTGAGTGAGTGAGTGCATGAGTGAGTGGGTGAGTGAACATATGCGTGCGTGGTTGAGTGAGTGGGTAGGTGGGTGCGTGAGTGGGTGGGTGAGTGCGTGGGTGAGTGCGTGGGTACGTGGGTGTGTGGGTGCGTGGGTGGGTGGGTAGGTTGGTGGGTGGATACGTGGGTGAGTGCATGAGTGAGTAGGTGAGTGAACAGATGCGTGCGTGGTTGAGTGAGTGGGTAGGTGGGTGCGTGAGTGGGTGGGTGAGTGAATAGGTGCGTGAGTGAGTGGGTGGGTACGTAGATGGGTGGGTAAGTGGGTGGGTGGGTGGATAAGTGGGTGATTGAGTGCATGAGTGAGTGAATGAGCAAACATATGCGTGCATGGTTGAGTGAGTAGGTAGGTGGGTGCGTGAGTGGGTGGGTGAGTGAGTGGGTGCGTGAGTGGGTGGGTACGTAGGTGGGTGGGTAAGTATGTGAGTGAGTGCATGAGTGAGTGGGTGAGTGAATGGGTGCGTGCGTTTTTGAGTGAGTGGGTGGATGAGGTGGGTGGGTGAGTGCGTGCGCGCGCGCGCGTGGGTGAATGATTGGTTGGATGAGTGGGATGGGTGAGTACGTGAGTGGGTGGGTGAGTGAGTGAGTGGGTGCGTGAGTTGGGTGAGTGGGTACGTAAGTGGGTGGGTGGGTGAGTGAGTGGGTGCGTGAGTGGGTGAGTGGGTGCGTGCGTAAGTGGGTGGGTGAGTGGGCGCGTGAGTGGGTGAGTGAGTGGGTGCGTAAGTGGGTGAGTGAGTGATTGGATGAACATGCACATAGCCTGGCACAAGCGTCGTGGTGACGTCACCGCCACTTAGTGGCGAATGGCGGTTGTTGGTGGTGGATGAGTGGGTGGGTGGGTAAGTTGATGGGTGAGTATGTGGATGAGTGGGTAGGTAGGTGCGTGAGCGGGTGAGTGATTGGTTGGATGAGTGGGTACGTGAGTGGGTGGGTGAGTGAGTGGGTGGGTGAGTGGGTGAGTGAGTCGGTGAGTAAGTGGGTGCGTGAGTGGGTGAGTGGGTGGGTGAGTCGGTGACTGAGTGGGTGGGTGGGTGAGTGGTTATGAGTGGTCTAGTGAGTGGGTAGGTGGGTGAGTACGTGAGTGGGTGAGTGAATCGTTGGTTGAGTGGGTAAGTGGGTGGGTGAGTGAGTGGTTATGTGAGTGGTTTAATGAGTGAGTAGGTAGGTGAGTACGTGAGTGGGTGAGTTGTTGGTTGAGTGGGTAGGTGAGTGGGTGGGTGAGTGGGTGAGTGAGTGCGTTACTGTGTCCTGCAGCGTGGTGGTTAACCACAGCACTGATGAGACCAAACAGTCAGTTGGGTCGACACATGGGCGGAGCAATCCACGAGTAAAGTTCACGATAACGAGATTTAAAACGACGACGTCGGTGCTTCGTGTCGTAAGTAATACAACATCACAATGTCACCGTGTCCCACGCATGCTGTTGTCTCGCTCTGGAGGAGCTACACCCGTGGGTACGTTGTGGCCATCCATTGTCTGACCGCGGCACGTGGAGCGATGTCATCCCACGTGGCGGTCTCATTCCGCCTCTGAGCATTCACGAACATCGCCATGTGATGAGCATCGCTGTCACATGCACAGCTGGGTAGGGAAGGGCTGCCCCCCCCCCCGCCCCCCGTTCTGCGGTCACTTCGCGAGCCGTCCCCTGACGAGGAGAGACGCCACTGCCCCGTGGACCACGTGGCCCGTCACGACGCCACGTGAACCACGTGGCCCGTCACGACGCCACGTGGGCCACGTGTCCCGTCACGACGCCACGTGGTTGACCACGTGTCCCGTCACGACGCTACGTGGTTGACCACGTGTCCCGTCACGACGCCACGTGGTTGACCACGTGTCCCGTCACGACGCCACGTGAACCACGTGGCCCGTCACGACGCCACGTGGTTGACCACGTGTCCCGTCACGACGCCACGTGGTTGACCACGTGTCCCGTCACGACGCCACGTGGTTGACCACGTGTCCCGTCACGACGCCACGTGGTTGACCACGTGTCCCGTCACGACGCCACGTGGTTGACCACGTGTCCCGTCACAACGCCACGTCGATATCACATCTTGGGTGGTTGGAGGGAAGACTAAAATACCTCCATGGCATTCTAATCAACTTCTTTATTTATTTTTACGCATCCGTACAATCATCTCCCTTCGTGCTACATTTCCCGAGAGCGACGGCATGTTGAACGTGAGGTGGGAATGCTCCTTGGCGTGAAACTCGGAGGCGTGAGACGCGCGAGTGTGCGCGTGAGGTGCGCTCCAAGGCGCGCGCATCTCGTCCCGATGGAGCGAGGCAACCTTGAAACAACTCCACTCGCGCTCATTAATTTTACTTGCAGGCACCCAGCTCCTGGGGACGCGATCCGCTATGGTGATGAATTCCAGCGAAGAAAATAGCATCGCGTGCACAGGCGAGGAGAGGCGCGGGGCGGATGTGAGCACGGAGAGCTTTGTCAGCACTGGGGATCCAGCCGCGGGGTACAGCGGTGGTCAGCGAACTCGACAACTCGGACCCGACTCACACTCGGAAGGTTTCGAGTTAAAATCCACAGAGGATTGCGGTTCCGCTTGGCGGCCACCCTGGCCAACACTGCGGACGCCTTAACCACGAACGCGTGCGCTGCCCGCTTCACTGGGGGATGGAGTGGGCGTTCAAGGACCCCGTGGCGTTGTTCAAACAAAGGGAGTCGGCCAAGCGAAACCGGCATCGCGTCACACCAGGACCCCCATCTCCAAGACAGACTCTGAGTGCTTCATCGTTGTGAGTGGATCAGCCCCCTCGCCGCCACCACCCCGTGGCGCGTCTCCGACGTCGCCCCCAGCACTCCGCACCTGCGGCACCGATGAGGCCGCTAACCCCGTGGCAAGCGACGCACCGATCAGGTCAACGTTGAGCGTCGTAGACGCGGCCAGTCCACGGGCGGAGTTTGACTTCTGTACTTCGGGGAATCTCGTGGGGGGGGGGGGGGTATAAATAAATAATACATTTTCTATTTTATTGCTCTTTTTGTAAACTGGTTCGAATAATATTCTTGGTTCTTTCGGTAAAGCAACGTAGAAGGGAAACAATAACATTATTTTCTTGCTGTGGTTTTCACACCTGATGATGATTGCTTGTGTTGCAGCCGAAACGTCGTGAGAATTTAATTGTTTTATATTTTTATTATTTTATTGTTTCCCTTCTACGTGACTTTACCGAAAGGACCAAGAATATGAATCCCTGCAGTCACGAAAGCTTTAAATCTAAATTTGGTTCGAATAAATTAATAAACGTGCCCAGACTCTGCCCGTGGGCGGCTACGGACGCAGACGTCCACCACGGAGACACGTGCCAGCGCTGACAACGACGTCTCAGAATGGCCACGGCCATTACAGAGTCTTGATATTTGGGTTGCCACCCTTTGAAGAGGGCAGAACGCGACACTCGTCGATGCGTCGTCTTGAGCAAGTTCTTCATCACGCAACTCCGAGCAAACAAAACAAACACGAGATCCCGGGACACTTTGACGTCCACGGACGATCCGCCAATTTGACAAGGGGACAGGCTTGGTCGGTGGACCTGAGTCGGGTGAGGAACAAGAAGAAACTCCCCAGGCCACGGTTTCAACCCTTGCTACAGCAGTCAACTGAGCAGAGGTGGATGAGCGAGGGGTTGTTTTTATTGTTAAGGGTGTTGTGTTCTTTGGGCTGCTGCGAAAACCGACCAAGTCATAAACTTCGAGACCCAATCGTCCCAGCCAAAAGTGGCGAGATAAGCAAAAAATTGTCATTGGCTGTGTTGGGGGTGAGGCGCTCCCTGCGTTTCAGCAACTTGAGCGATTTTTTTTATTTTGCTTCATGCCTACAGTGGCTGGGGACAGAAATCCGTCGCTGCGGGATTTCAGTGAAAATGCAACAACAGCAACAAGCCAAAAACAAAGATCCCCCGTATAGCCTTAACAGACTGTAGGGGCAAGTGCTGTTAGCGAGCACCTATGAAAGTGCGGAACGGTACACGAGGGGGTGGGTGGCCAGCACCACGCCCGACCGCCTTTGTCTCCCCAGTGGCGATGTTTACACACCGCACCAGGTGCTCATTTGAGGCTGAGTCGACCTAGGAGAGGCCCAGGACCGGTTCAGATAATCGTCGCCGGTGTTGGCCGTGAGCGGGAATAGAACTCGTGTCGCTGGATTCATAGCGCAGCGCGCTAACCGCTACACTACCGCTCAAAGTCGGGGCTGAAAATGCAACAGCAACAACAAGAACCGCACACACACAGACACACACACAGACACACACAGACACAGAGACACACACACACACAGACACACACACAGACACACACAGACACACACACAGACACACACAGACACAGAGACACACACACACAGATACACACACACACAGAGACACACACACAGACACACACACACAGAGACACACACAGACACAGAGACAGAGACACACACACACACACGCACACAGACACACACAGACACACACACACAGAGACACATACACAGACACACACACACAGACACAGAGACACACACACAGACACACACAGAGACACAGACACACACACAGACACACACAGAGACACACACAGACACACACACACACAGACACACACACACACAGACACAGAGACACACACACACAGACACACACAGAGACACACACACAGACACACACAGAGAGACACACACAGAGACACAGAGACAGAGACACACACGCACACAGACACACACAGACACAGACACACAGACACACACACAGAGACACACACAGAGACACACACACAGACACACACACAGACACACAGAGACACACAGACACACACACGCACACAGACACACACAGACACACAGACACACACACACAGAGACACACACACACAGACACACACACAGACACACACAGAGACACACACACAGAGACACACACAGACACACACACAGACACAGAGACACACAGACACACACACAGACACACACAGACACACACACAGACACACAGAGACACAGAGACACACACAGACACACAGAGACACACACAGACACAGAGACACACAGACACACAAACCCCTGCGAACAACTGTGTTGATGTCAACACTAGCGAGGCGCCGTGCCAGCGAGTTCAGTCGTACGGTGTGACATCTCACGGCCCCGTAGGCTTCCTGTCCCATCCTTTGCCCACACACTCTCGTCTGGATCGAGCGGCGATGCTGCCGGACGACACAAACGAATTTGCATTCATTGAGCGCTTGCTTTAAATGCCGCGGAATCTCCACGGGGCTTGCATCAAAACCAATCTCAGTCGTGCCCAGCTGTGGATCGTTTTGTCTCTGCTGTGGCCTAGATTCTGCAATTTCCACAACGGCGTGAAGAAAGCAGACGACGAAGCGTGCCCTCAAGGGCCCCGTGAGCTCATCCTTGATCTCGGCCAGTGGCCGTAGAGAAATGACGAAAGGGGTTTTAAAGCTGAAGAGCAGCCTGATGGCGAAGGGCGTTAAACTCTGTCTAGCCGTGTGTACACTAACTCTGTGTGTCTAGCTGTGTGTACACTAACTCTGTGTGTCTAGTCGTGTGTACACTAACTCTGTGTGTCTAGCCGTGTGTACACTAACCCTGTGTGTCTAGCCGTGTGTACACTAACTCTGTGTGTCTAGCTGTGTGTACACTAACCCTGTGTGTCTAGCTGTGTGTACACTAACTCTGTGTGTCTTGCTGTGTGTACACTAACTCTGTGTGTCTAGCCGTGTGTACACTAACTCTGTGTGTCTAGCCGTGTGTACACTAACTCTGTGTGTCTAGCTGTGTGTACACTAACTCTGTGTGTCTAGCCGTGTGTACACTAACTCTGTGTGTCTAGCCGTGTGTACACTAACTCTGTGTGTCTAGCCGTGTGTATACTAACTCTGTGTGTCTAGCTGTGTGTACACTAACTCTGTGTGTCTAGCCGTGTGTACACTAACTATGTGTGTCTTGCTGTGTGTACACTAACTGTGTGTCTAGCCGTGTGTACACTAACTCTGTGTGTCTATCCGTGTGTACACTAACTCTGTGTGTCTAGCTGTGTGTACACTAACTGTGTGTCTAGCCGTGTGTACACTAACTCTGTGTGTCTATCCGTGTGTACACTAACTCTGTGTGTCTAGCTGTGTGTACACTAACTGTGTGTCTAGCCGTGTGTACACTAACTCTGTGTGTCTAACTGTGTGTACACTAACTCTGTGTGTCTAGCTGTGTGTACACTAACTCTGTGTGTCTAGTCGTGTGTACACTAACTCTGTGTGTCTAGCTGTGTGTACACTAACTGTGTGTCTAGCTGTGTGTACACTAACTCTGTGTGTCTATCCGTGTGTACACTAACTCTGTGTGTCTAGCTGTGTGTACACTAACTGTGTGTCTAGCCGTGTGTACACTAACTCTGTGTGTCTATCCGTGTGTACACTAACTCTGTGTGTCTAGCTGTGTGTACACTAACTCTGTGTGTCTAGTCGTGTGTACACTAAGCTCTGTGTGTCTAGCTGTGTGTACACTAACTGTGTGTCTAGCTGTGTGTACACTAACTCTGTGTGTCTATCCGTGTGTACACTAACTCTGTGTGTCTAGCTGTGTGTACACTAACTGTGTGTCTAGCCGTGTGTACACTAACTCTGTGTGTCTAGCCGTGTGTACACTAACTCTGTGTGTCTAGCCGTGTGTATACTAACTCTGTGTGTTTATCCGTGTGTACACTAACTATGTGTGTCTAGCTGTGTGTACACTAACTCTGTGTGTCTAGCCGTGTGTACACTAATTCTGTGTGTCTAGCTGTGTGTACACAAACTCTGTGTGTCTAGCTGTGTGTACACTAACTCTGTGTGTCTATCCGTGTGTACACTAACTCTGTGTGTCTAGCTGTGTGTACACTAACTGTGTGTCTAGCCGTGTGTACACTAACTCTGTGTGTCTATCCGTGTGTACACTAACTCTGTGTGTCTAGCTGTGTGTACACTAACTCTGTGTCTAGCCGTGTGTACACTAACTCTGTGTGTCTAGCCGTGTGTACACTAACTCTGTGTGTCTATCTGTGTGTACACTAACTCTGTGTGTCTATCCGTGTGTACACTAACTCTGTGTGTCTAGTCGTGTGTACACTAACTCTGTGTCTAGCCGTGTGTACACTAACTCTGTGTGTCTAGCCGTGTGTACACTAACTCTGTGTGTCTAGCCGTGTGTACACTAACTCTGTGTGTCTAGTCGTGTGTACACTAACTCTGTGTCTAGCCGTGTGTATACTAACTCTGTGTGTCTAGCCGTGTGTACACTAACTCTGTGTGTCTTGCTGTGTGTACACTAACTCTGTGTGTCTTGCTGTGTGTACACTAACTCTGTGTGTCTAGCCGTGTGTACAATAACTCTGTGTGTCTAGCTGTGTGTACATTAACTCTGTGTGTCTAGCCGTGTGTACACTAACTCTGTGTGTCTAGCTGTGTGTACACTAACTCTGTGTTTCCAGCTGTGTGTACACTAACTCTGTGTGTCTTGCTGTGTGTACACTAACTCTGTGTGTCTAGCCGTGTGTACAATAACTCTGTGTGTCTAGCTGTGTGTACATTAACTCTGTGTGTCTAGCTGTGTGTACACTAACTCTGTGTGTCTTGCTGTGTGTACACTAACTCTGTGTGTCTAGCTGTGTGTACACTAACTCTGTGTGTCTAGCTGTGTGTACATTAACTCTGTGTGTCTAGCTGTGTGTACACTAACTCTGTGTGTCTATCCGTCTGTACACTAACTCTGTGTGTCTAGTCGTGTGTGCACTAACTCTGTGTGTCTAGCCGTGTGTACACTAACTCTGTCTGTCTATCCGTGTGTACACTAACTCTGTGTCTTGCTGTGTGTACACTAACTCTGTCTGTCTATCCGTGTGTACACTAACTATGTGTGTCTTGCTGTGTGTACACTAACTCTGTGTGGCTAGCCGTGTGTACACTAACTCTGTGTGTCTAGCTGTGTGTACACTAACTCTGTGTGTCTAGCCGTGTGTACACTAACTCTGTGTGTCTAGCCGTGTGTACACTAACTCTGTGTGTCTAGCCGTGTGTACACTAACTCTGTGTCTAGCTGTGTGTACACTAACTCTGTGTGTCTAGCCGTGTGTACACTAACTCTGTGTGTCTAGCTGTGTGTACACTAACTCTGTGTGTCTATCCGTGTGTACACTAACTCTGTGTCTATCCGTGTGTACACTAACTCTGTGTCTAGCCGTGTGTACACAAACTCTGTGTGTCTATCCGTGTCTACACTAACTCTGTGTGTCTAGCCGTGTGTACACTAACTCTGTGTGGCTAGCCGTGTGTACACTAACTCTGTGTGTCTAGCCGTGTGTACACTAACTCTGTGTGTCTTGCTGTGTGTACACTAACTCTGTGTGTCTAGCCGTGTGTACACTAACTCTGTGTGTCTAGCTGTGTGTACATTAACTCTGTGTTTCCAGCTGTGTGTACACTAACTCTGTGTGTCTTGCTGTGTGTACACTAACTTTGTGTGTCTAGCCGTGTGTACACTAACTCTGTGTGTCTAGCTGTGTGTACATTAACTCTGTGTGTCTAGCTGTGTGTACACTAACTCTGTGTGTCTTGCTGTGTGTACACTAACTCTGTGTGTCTAGCTGTGTGTACACTAACTCTGTGTGTCTAGCTGTGTGTACATTAACTCTGTCTGTCTAGCTGTGTGTACACTAACTCTGTGTGTCTAGCCGTGTGTACACTAACTCTGTGTGTCTAGCCGTGTGTACACTAACTCTGTGTGTCTAGTCGTATGTACATTAAACTCTGTCACTGTCCTAGAGACAGATCAGTGTAAATTTGTGTTGCTCTTCAGGACTTTACCCAATCTAAAACCGGTCAGATGTTTCAAGGTTCTCCTAAAAATCCTGAAGACCCAATAAAGAGCAACGAGAGCTTGTTCATCCTAACAGCTACCCGTCAGCTTCCGTGCTGCTCATGAAATACTTGAGGACAAATCCGAACGTTTCTGCACCTCCAGTGAACGTGTTGCTCGCCTTGCCTGACGCTACCCCGAGCCAAACATCCACTCGCGTTGTCATCTTCCACCCCGTTTTCTCGTTTCAACGTCGACCTTGGCCAGAGATGCCATGAGTGGAACCACTCATGGCATCCCTGGACACAGGGACCCCTCCTGGACACAGGGATCCCTCCTGGACACAGGGACCCCTCCTGGACACAGGGACCCCTCCTGGACACAGGGACCCCTCCTGGACACAGGGACGACCCCTGGACACAGGGACCCACGTGATGCGTGGCACAGCCCGGCTTCAGCCCACAGCTTGGGGTTGGGACCCAGCGGCCTGAGTGCAAGACACGCTCTTAACAGGGCTGGATCTACGTACTACGTATATGTGCTGAACCTCTTACGCACCGTACGTAGCCAAACCGTGCTAATCGGAGGGGGGGGGTGGAGGACACCAAGCTGAACACGACAGCTCGTGACGAGCCCCCCGCCTCGTGCAACATGCAGGCGGTCGCGCTGAGCCTTGGACGGCGTTGTCATCTTTCAGACAACGAGCGGCAGCGCCGCGTGATGCCCTCGCACGTCTCGACACGAGGACAGAGCGAGGCCTCGCCCAGAGAGCTGCTGGCCAACAGGGCCACTGACTGAGTGTCTGTGGAGTCTCCGTCTGCCTGTCCCCCACCAACAGGGCCTCTGACTGAGTGTCTGTGGAGTCTCCGTCTGCCTGTCCCCCACCAACAGGGCCACTGACTGAGTGTCTGTGGAGTCTCCGTCTGCCTGTCCCCCACCAACAGGGCCACTGACTGAGTGTCTGTGGAGTCTCCGTCTGCCTGTCCCCCACCAACAGGGCCTCTGACTGAGTGTCTGGAGAGTCTCCGTCTGCCTGTCCCCCACCAACAGGGCCACTGACTGAGTGTCTGGGGAGTCGCCGTCTGCCTGTCCCCCACCAACAGGGCCACTGACTGAGTGTCTGGGGAGTCGCCGTCTGCCTGTCCCCCACCAACAGGGCCACTGACTGAGTGTCTGGAGAGTCTCCGTCTGCCTGTCCCCCACCAACAGGGCCTCTGACTGAGTGTCTGTGGAGTCTCCGTCTGCCTGTCCCCCACCAACAGGGCCTCTGACTGAGTGTCTGGGGAGTCTCCGTCTGCCTGTCCTCCACCAACAGGGCCACTGACTGAGTGTCTGGAGAGTCGCCGTCTGCCTGTCCCCCACCCACCCCCAGCTCGATCGTATTAGCTGCATCAGGCAGTTGCCAAAAATGTGAAGATGCCCTCCACACATTTTATTCTTGAGTTCTGAAACAAAATCAATACCGGACCACAATAACGGTCTCGAGGGCCCACGCGTTTGAGGTTGTGGTTTTTGATACTTCGTTAATATTTTACGAGGAAATATGGTCTGAAACAAAATAAGAGTTCACCACGGGCGATGTATCAAACGTTGTCTATTCGTCTCGAATAGCCACGCGATTTGTACACAGGCCACAGACGCCTCGCTGTTATTGGCAAACTGGCGTTTTTGAAACAGTGCCATTCTAACGACGCCACCCACTGACCTCTATCCACTAATGAGGCCTCGCCTCTGACCCCTGTCCTCCAGCAAACCCTTTCATAACCTCTGAACTTCAACCCAAACCCTGCTTCAAATCCGCATCGACAACTGCAAGAAATATGCGTGCAATGTAACCGCACATTGTGATGGCTACGCGCACGCACGCTGACTCGCCTGCCGCAATATCCTGCCTTGAATTAGCGACCTGGGATTTAAAAGCAATATCAAAGTGGACTAAGATTAAATGAGGGCCGTCGCGGGCTTCGCGCGTACACACGGGGGGGGGGGGGGGCTGAGCGGCAGATCAGAAGGTAGCAGCAGCAGACAGCGACGCCTCTTTACTCGTTACTCGTGACTCGTTACTCGTTGCTCGTTACTCGTTACTCGTTACTAGTTACTCGTCACTCGTCACTCGTGACTCGTCACTCGTCACTCGTTACTCGTCACTCGTCACTCGTGACTCGTCACTCGTCACTCGTTACTCGTTACTCGTTACTCGTGACTCGTTACTCGTTACTCGTTACTCGTTACTCGTTACTCATCACTCGTCACTCGTTACTCGTGACTCGTGACTCGTGACTCGTTACTCGTCACTCGTGACTCGTTACTCGTTACTCGTCACTCGTTACTCGTGACTCGTGACTCGTTACTCGTTATTCGTTACTCGTTACTCGTTACTCGTCACTCGTGACTCGTCACTCGTCACTCGTTACTCGTTACTCGTCACTCGTTACTCGTTACTCGTGACTCGTTACTCGTGACTCGTCACTCGTCACTCGTTACTCGTCACTCGTCACTCGTTACTCGTGACTCGTTACTAGTTACTCGTGACTCGTTACTCGCTACTCGTTACTCGCAACTCGTTACTCGTGACTCGT
Organism: Petromyzon marinus; assembly: GCF_048934315.1. Lineage (NCBI taxonomy): Eukaryota > Metazoa > Chordata > Hyperoartia > Petromyzontiformes > Petromyzontidae > Petromyzon > Petromyzon marinus. The sequence goes on along the minus strand of NC_133720.1, from coordinate 1,170,437 downwards.
TACTCGTGACTCGTCACTCCTTACTCGTGACTCGTTACTCGTTACTCGTGACTCGTTACTCGTCACTCGTCACTCGTGACTCGTTACTCGTTACTCGTCACTCGTTACTCGTGACTCGTGACTCGTTACTAGTTACTCGTTACTCGTTACTCGTGACTCGTTACTCGTGACTCGTTACTCGTCACTCGATACTCGTTACTCGTTACTCGTGACTCGTTACTCGTGACTCGTTACTCGTGACTCGTCACTGGCGACTCGTTACTCGTTACTCGTGACTCGTTACTCGTGACTCGTTACTCGTGACTCGTCACTCGTTACTCGTGACTCGTTACTCGTTACTCGTTACTCGTTACTCGTTACTCGTGACTCGTTACTCGTGACTCGTGACTCGTTACTCGTGACTCGTTACTCGTGACTCGTTACTCGTGACTCGTGACTCGTTACTCGTGACTCGTTACTAGTTACTCGTTACTCGTTACTCGTGACTCGTTACTAGTTACTCGTTACTCGTTACTCGTCACTCGTGACTCGTTACTCGTGACTCGTGACTCGTTACTCGTGACTCGTTACTCGTGACTCGTTACTCGTTACTCGTTACTCGTGACTCGTTACTAGTTACTCGTTACTCATGACTCGTTACTCGTGACTCGTTACTCGTTACTCGTGACTCGTGACTCGTTACTCGTGACTCGTTACTAGTTACTCGTTACTCGTTACTCGTCACTCGTGACTCGTTACTCGTGACTCGTGACTCGTTACTCGTGACTCGTTACTCGTGACTCGTTACTCGTGACTCGTTACTCGTTACTCGTGACTGGCGACTCGTTACTCGTGACTCGTTACTCGTTACTCGTGACTCGTTATTCGTAGGGAGGTCGACAGTGGTTATCCTATGGAGAGGCTGCCTCCCGCCATGGCAATGTGGAATTCCCACCACTGGCTGTGCAGGGCTGTAAACGGGAGATGAGCAGCAATGTCTGAACGCTCTTTGCTGGTCAGGACAATCGCTTTGTCGACTTCTGTCTCTCACAGGCTGACTGCGGCTGCAAAGCGGAACGTTAAAGACCCCGCGACGCTGACGTCCGTGAGACCCTCGCCACCCGCGTGCTGCAGCGTCAGGGCGCTACTCGCAACACCACCAACAACACCACCAACAACACCACCACCAACAACACCAACACCACCAACAACACCAACCACACCAACAACACCACCAACAATACCAACACCACCAACAACACCACCAACAACACCAACAACAACACCACCACCAACAACACCAACAACAACACCACCAACAACACCAACAACAACACCAACAACAACACCACCACCAACAACACCAACACCACCAACAACACCAACAACACCAACAACACCACCAACAATACCAACACCACCAACAACACCACCAACAACACCACCAACAACACCAACAACACCACCAACAACACCAACAACAACACCAACAACAACACCACCACCAACACCACCAACAACACCACCAACAACACCAACAACAACACCAACAACACCACCACCAACAACACCAACAACACCAACAACAACACCAACAACACCAACAACACTACCAACAACACCAACAACAATACCAACACCACCAACAACACCACCAACAACACCACCAACAATACCACCAACAACACCACCAACATCACCACCAACAATACCAACACCACCAACAACAACACCAACATCACCACCAACAACACCAACAACACCACCACAAACACCACCACCACCAACACCACCACAAACACCACCAACAACACCACCAACAACACCACCACCACCAACAACACCACCAACAACACCACCACCAACAACACCAACAACACCACCAACAACACCACCACCAACACCACCACCAACAACACCACCACCAACAACACCACCACCAACAACACCAACACCAACAACACCACCAACATTCAACTTTTCCCGCGGTGCAATTGGCTCATTTGCGCAAGAGATCCCTTTGACCAAGCAAGGTTCACGCCGGAGGGCTCCTTCTGCCCCCACCTGCCGCCACCCTACAACGCAGCAGCATCATCATCATCGTGATCACCTGGTCGAAGTAGATGACCCTGGTGCGGTTGCTCATCTCGGGCGGCTCATGGTTGGTGCTGCGCACCACGGAGAACGCCACCTTGGCACCGCCGGAGCGCACCGAGAATCCAAGCGACGAGGGCCCCGAGAAGGGCGACGGCGTCTCCGCCGAGTCGGCCGAGGGGTTGGAGTCGCACACCACGAGGCATTTGCCCTCCAGCACGATGGGCTCCGTGTCGTTCTGGGCCAGCGCCGACGGCAACAGCGGCGCCAGGACCACGGCGACGGACAGCGACAACAGCAGCAGCAGCGGCGGCGGCGGCGGTGGTGGATGGAGAGGCGCACCCGCGGAGAGGTGGCGCGTCGCCCCAGAGCGCAGCTGGCGGTGTGGCCCCACCATGGTGGTGCTGGTGCTGCTGGTGGTGGTGCTGGTGGTGGTTCTGGTGGTGCTGCTGGTGGTGCTGGTGGTGGTTCTGGTGGTGCTGCTGGTGGTGCTGGCGGTGGTGGTGATGCTGCTGGTGGTGATGCTGGCGGTGGTGGCGGTGGTTCGTGCCGCTGGGGAGGGCGGGGAGGACGCGCGCGGCCTGGAGGTGCCCGTGGGGTCCGCGGGATGAACCGCGGAGGATTCTTCTCCCCGCGTCGCCACCGCCGCCACCGCCTCCGCCTCCTCTCCCGCACGGCACCGCAGCTCCTTTGCTCTCCTCCCTCAGGGGTGGCTCGCTGCGAGAAATGAGGCAATGCCGCGTTGTTAGTCGGAATAATGAATAAATAATAATAACAAGATGACACTGTACGCGTAGCGTTAACTCGGCCACCACTCGAGTTTGATTCCCAGCCATGGCCAAATTCCGCAGCGAGAGATGTCAGAACCTCCCTCCCCATCAAGCCGCCACTGGCCAGTTTGGTGAAGTATGGTGAAGTATGGTGAAGTATGGTCGAGCAACCGCGACGACCGACATGGCGTTGTGGTGGCCTTGCATCCAGCGACGAGCTCACAAAGGCGGTGAAACGCCATGGACGTGGCTCGTGACAAACATCCAGAGCAGGGACTCTTCACCTTCACGGCAACCTTGCGCCCGTTTGGTTTCTCAAACGTAATTCTTTTCATTTTAATCATGTCAATAAATGCATCGGAGTTTGATGAAACAAAGTAGTTGTTGCTAACGTGCCCGTGCCTAATTTTCGTTTTCGATTATTTACCTTCTAAACAAATTTGGCCGTGTCTCGCACCCCCAGAAAGGGCATCTCGCAACCCCTGGGGGTGCACGTAAGGGGGGTTAAGAAGAGCCACCACTGGCTTCGAGGAATAACGCAGAGTAGAGGTAGAGGCGCAGCCCTACAATTGCCCGCTTCACACCACTGCTGGCAGAAGGGGCTCCTCGAGAGAAGCTCAAGAGAAGTGTCCCTCCCGACGGTCATGTCACCTCCTCGTCCACGCCGAAAGCGTAAGGAGTACCCACACTTTACCCCACCACACAAGACTTGCTCGTCGACTTACAGGTGTACACATACATACTGCTGGGTGTACACATGCATACTGCTGTGTGTACACATCCATACATACTGTGTGTACACATGCATACTGCTGGGTGTACACATGCATACTGCTGTGTGTACACATACATACTGCTGGGAGTACACATGCATACTGCTGTGTGTACACATACATACTGCTGGGTGTACACATACATACTGTTGTGTGTACACATGCATACTGCTGGGTGTACACATGAATACTGCTGTGTGTACACATACATACTGTGTGTACACATACATACTGCTGTGTGTACACATGCATACTGCTGTGTGTACACAGGGACGTTGGGCGGGGGGGTGGGGGGAGGGAGATACAAATAAAATGGTGCCCCATTATTTCACCTGCCAAGTGGAGAGCTCGAATCTGCGGCATCTGGATTGATTGCCAGTCCAGTGGATGCCACCCAAACCCACCGCGCCACCGCGATGTGGGCATCCCCGCCCTGGGAACGAGAGCCGTGGGCCCAACACCGCCGACAGCCCAACGTCAAATCTCAACCAGCAGCCGCCAAACGGCGACAAAGACGTCGGCGTTGCCGTGCACGCGTAAATAACGCGCGTCATAAAATCAACGCATCTGCCTGTGAGCCCGAGCACACAAGGGCTCGGAGCGGGTGACAGAGGAGCGGGTCGATGGGGAGTGCATCGCCCCGCGTTTATGGACTCGCATAGCGCGCCCAGAGGAGCCCGCCCGCGCGCTGGCAGGCACCGTAAATTGTGGCGAGATATATAAATAATTTAGCAGTAAAGACGCCAGCGCGATTTAATTCATTCCTTAAATCTTCGCGCCACCCCACCCCGCGATCTACACGTGTTCATTATTATTATTGCTGTTGTTGAGATATCAGCCCCCTTCTCTCTAGCGTCTCACGCCGGTCAACAGGGAGCTCTAAGTCATTACACAGCATAACACACATCTTTCTGATTGAGAGGGGGTCAAATACTTACTTCCCTCACCGTAACACACTCGCTGTTTTTTGTACCGGGTTTAATTGCCGGCACGGCCGGATGCAAACCAACGAAACGCACACGCGCGCAGCGCACCCAAACACGATGTCATAACCAACTTACTCTACTGCCCTCCTCGTGGAATCAGAAAATGTCGCGCCGAAAGGGGACGCGATCTGGACACAGTCGCCCACTCGGCGAGCTCCTCCGGCAGGCGATGGAGGCTGCGTTGGCTGCAGGGTCTCGTCGCCCGCGTGCCCAGCCACCGCGTGCCCAGCCACCGCGTGCCCAGCCACCGCGTGCCCAGCCACCGCGTGCCCAGCCACCGCGTGCCCAGCCACCGCGTGCCCAGCCACCGCGTGCCCAGCCACCGCGTGCCCAGCCACCGCGTGCCCAGCCACCGCGTGCCCAGCCACCGCGTGCCCAGCCACCGCGTGCCCAGCCACCGCGTGCCCAGCCACCGCGTGCCCAGCCACCGCGTGCCCAGCCACCGCGTGCCCAAGCAGCTTTTGTTTGTTTAGAGGGGGCTAAACGGGCGCAGCACGGGCTAGAGAAGAGATGGAGTGACGTGGTACAAGAGGGTGTGGAGCTGAGTCGACTTGCCAAATGACTTTTACGAGCGTTGTCAAGATCGGCCTCTGCGGAGGAGGCTCGTGAAGGACGCCGCTACTGGGCAGTTGGAGGCAGTCGCCCTCCAGCAACAAAGGAGGGCAGAGGAGCGACGCTCACAACAACGAGCGGAGTGCCGGGTGGCTAAAATGAAGCAAGTTAGCACAGTCGACTGAAGGCAGTGAATACTCCTCCACACGCACGCACTGCGACACTGGTGGAGGCAGTGATGGGTACCTGCATCTCCTGCACTTTCTATGATGGACACTGCATCTCCTGCACTTTCTATGATGGACACTGCATCTACTGCACATTCCATGATGGACACTGCATCTACTGCACAATCCATGATGGACACTGCATATTCTGCACAATCCATGATGGACACTGCATATACTGCACAATCCATGATGGACACTGCATATACTGCACTGTCTATGATGGACACTGCATCTACTGCACAATCTATGATGAACACTGCATCTGCTGCACATTCTATGATGGACACTGCATCTCCTGCACTATTCAACCTCCAGGGAGCACAGCCACGGACAAGCGACTCACTACTGAGTCAGTAGCAGCCAGTTGGTGGAAGGGGGATGCGTAGATTGAATACAATTACAGCCCGGGCCTCATTGCTCATGCAGCGTATCCCCGAGGCGCCTCCTAGCCGGGACCCGACCCCTGCAGCTCAGCCCCGGACAGCTCCGGCTGAGATGAATCCCCGCCTCTGGTGCCGTAGCGAGGCGGGCGATCCTCTCTGTCGTCTGCGCGCTCATTCCGGGGAAGCGCCCTCGCGAGTCGAGGCCTCGCCGCCGCCGGCAGCCGCCCCTCCGTGGAGATGGAATGGAGGGACAGCGTAGCCCAGCAAGCTGCAGAGTATTGTGGGAATATTCCGTGGGATGACTGCGTCATGTCAACCTGGATCGTTAGATGTTATAACGGCCGGTGGTGGATATGCGTGTGGCTGCCTGTAATCCAGGGCACACGATTCTTACACACACACACATCCATACGTACACAGACAAAGATCCCCCGTATATACTGAACAGACTGTTGGGGCAAGTGCTGTTGGGGCAAGTGCTGTGCTTACAGCACTTGCCCCAACAGTCTGTTCAGTATATACGGGGGATCTTTGTCTGTGTACGTATGGATGTGTGTGTGTGTAAGAATCGTGTGCCCTGGATTACAGGCAGCCACACGCATATCCACCACCGGCCGTTATAACATCTGCTTACAGCACTTGCCCCAACAGTCTGTTCAGTATATACGGGGGATCTTTGCACAGCACACGTAGGGGAGGGTGGCCAACACCGAACCCGGCTACCTTTGTCTCCCTAGTGGCACTATTTACACGCACCGCACTAGGTACTCATTTGAGGCTGAGTCGACCTAGGGCAGGCTCAGGAACGGTTCAGATAATCGTCGCCGGTGTTGGTGGCCGTGAACGGGATTCGAACTCGGGTCGCTGGCCATATAGCGCGGCGCGCGCAAATTGCTGCTCCACCGCTTCCCATCACACACAGACACACACACAGACACACGCAATAAAGCACACAGTCACGTACACGCACGTAATAAAGCACACACACAGACACGTACACGCACGTAATAAAGCACACACACGCAGACACACGTACACGCATGTAATAAAAGCACACACACACACAAACACACGTACACGCACGTAATAAAGTACACAGACACACACAGACACACGTAATAAAGCACACACACACAGACACACGTAATAAAGCACACACACACACACACGTACGCGTGCATACTCAGACGCACGCTCGCTCGGGTGCGGATGAAACCCGCGCTGAATAATGAAGCATCGCGCGCGCTCCTCTTTGCGCCCGAATGAGGGCCACGCAGAGCGCCCATGCCACAAACGTGACCCTAATTGGAGCAATTAATCCGGCAATGGACGGCGGGCGGTATAAATATTTTATTAGATTCGTGGATGAGAGTTCTGTGTGTGCCCCTCTCTCTTTCTCGCTCTCTCTCTCCGCGGTTTTTTTTTGCTTGTTGTTGAACCTCGGAATTCACATCCACAGAGACAATCTCGCCTGAAGCCGGCTGCTGTGTCTGTGGAAGTGCCCGCGCACCGAGTGTCGCCTCGCGGCCGACAGTTGAAGCGTCAGACCGCGACGAATCCCGAGTTCATGTCACAGTGCTTCTCAACTGCCCTCCCCCAGGTCGCCAATAACTAAACACGTTCATTAACAGCAGTGCCGTGAAAGGAAAAGTATTACGTAGGCGACGTTTCGGTCAATGACGCTTCTTCATAGCACGTGTTACGAATAGGGCCTCGATGCACGGGCAGATGATCCCATCGTCCACGCATCTAGCCAAGGCGGTATTAGTAAGGCCACGTGGCTCACGCCGTGGTGTGCATGGCCTTCTGCCGTGAGTAAGCCATTCGTTTCGTGTACTCTGTCGCCGCAACGTGGCCCCGAAGTTCCACGCGCACATTCGAAGTTTCTCCTGCACGGTATCCGTGTCACAGCCTGTCCGCCCTCACCGCACGCGGTGAGGGAGGGCAATTAATTCTGCAGCATATCCAGTGCCTCCCTGGCTAAGGGGGCAAGGTTATTTCACACCTGCTGGAAAACACGGTAATCGTATTCCTGTTTTATATGGCTGCGAGGTTTGATCACTCGTGGTGAAGTGCTCACGTAGAGATTGGTGAGTCAGTGGACGGCTTCACGAGTAGCCCGGTGAATATCGGGAACGATGCCCACGAATGATCCAGTGGGCTACGGCGTTACGATGTCGTCTGCGCGTGGTTTGGAACATAGACTTACACATGGAAATTCATGCATTTTCAAAAAACCACCCATGGACTTACATAGACACCCGCAGCCTTACACAGACCCCACCCATAGGCGAATGCTCGATGCTGTGTGTATGCATCTTGAACCTCTGTCTCGCCCGACGTATCCATCCGTGCCAAATCGGAGGTGCGAATGTGTTAGCTGAGTGAATGAGAATTATGACCGCGGATCGGTGACTGTCAGATATCCTTGATGACTGGAGGTACAATAATTACCACGACGTCAATCCACTGCTGGATGAAGGCCTCCCAATGTCCCGTGCCGGTGCGGCTTCAAACGTCTCTCGTCACCAACGTTAATTCGTGGCCAGGAATTGAACTCCGGATCCATAGCGCAGTGCAATAACCACTGCCCCCACCGACCCCCGACATGATGAATGTGGTTATTTCACCGTCCAAGTCCCCCGGTTTAAAGGGGCACCGCGTGTCACTGCTGCAGGGATGTAGCGCCCTCTCCGACGTAACATTGCACAGCCCTTTGAGAACCCGAGCCATGTCGGTCACGGTAGTCGAGGTTTGAATATACTTCACCATATCCGCATAGAACGTTGCTGACGTCACCTTGTCGCACGAAATGAGACCTCGCACAGGTTCAGCGTGCTAACCATTTCGCCACCGCTCCCCCCCCCCCCCAGCTGTTTTGGATACGATGATGCGGACCAAAAGATTACTACCAAAGCGGTTCTCTGCGGCGTCAAGACCACCATCGTGTTAAACCCACCATCGGTGTCAAGACCACCATCGTGTTAAACCCACCATCGTGTTAAACCCACCATCGTGTTAAACCCACCATCGTGTTAAACCCACCATCGTGTTAAACTCACCATCGGTGTCAAGACCACCATCGTGTTAAACCCACCATCGGTGTCAAGACCACCATCGTGTTAAACCCACCATCGTGTTAAACCCACCATCGTGTTAAACCCACCATCGGTGTCAAGACCACCATCGTGTTAAACCCACCATCGTGTTAAACCCACCATCGTGTTAAACCCACCATCGTGTTAAACTCACCATCGGTGTCAAGACCACCATCGTGTTAAACCCACCGCGGTGTCAAGACCACCATCGTGTTAAACCCACCATCGGTGTCAAGACCACCATCGGTGTCAAGACTACCATCGTGTTAAACCCACCATCGTGTTAAACCCACCATCGGTGTCAAGACTACCATCGTGTTAAACCCACCATCGTGTTAAACCCACCATCGGTGTCAAGACCACCATCGGTGTCAAGACCACCATCGGTGTCTTGACACCGCAGTGTTGCGAGTTCCACACAGCGACGGTGTCGACTTGTACCGCGGCTCCACACAGGAGGGGTGGTGTGGCGAGACCCCCGCGCCCGCCCGTCTTTGTCTCACCAGTGCTGATGTTTGCACACCGTACCGTACATGTGCTACTGTGCTCGTTGACGACGTACATAAACGTGTGTATCCATTAACTACTGTACCAGCACGAGTAGACATTCATACAAAGACAAAGATCCCCCGTACAGCCTGAACAGACGGTTGGGGCAAGTGCTGTTAGCGAGCACCTATGAAGGCCGGCACGGCACACGAGGGGGTGGGTGGGTGGCCAGCACCACGCCCGACCGCCTTTGTCTCCCCGGTAACGATGTTTTACACACCGCACCAGGTACTAATTTGAGGCTGGGTCGACCTAGGGGACGACCAAGACCGGTTCAGATAATCGTCACTGTGGTGTTTGTGGCCGTGAGCGTGAATCGAACTCGGGCCGCCGGGGTCATAGCGCAGGGTAGCGCCAACCGCTGCGCCACCGCTCCCCGGGTCGCGTGCAGGCACGCGAATTCACGCAGCAAGCGACGTGGTCGCATTGGGCGACGCCGCTGCCGCCGCTGCTGCTCCGGCAAGTGGCTCACAGCCACAAAAAACAACTCGAGAGCACTCACCGATAACGCCGTGTCGGCTTGAAATTACTCAAATATATAATAGTCAACGTTTCGGGCGATGGCCCTTGTTAGTTGAACGCAGAGTGATCACACGCAAATGCATGTTCACAATGTACGCGCGCGCGTGCATGCGCGGTGTCCTCTCGGCTCATGAAAACTCTCCGCGCCAGAGTGCACGGGCAGTACGCGAAGACAAAGGCCCCCCGTGTAGCCTTTAACAGACTGTTGTGGCAAGTGCTGTTTGCGAGCACCTGTAAATGTGCCTCACGGCACACGAGGGGATGGGTGGCCAGCACCACGCCCGGCCGCCTTTGTCTCCCTCGTGCGAATGTTTACGCATCGCACCGCTCCACGTACTCATTTAAGGCTGAGTCGACCCAGGGGAGGCCCAGGACCCGTGCAGATATTTGTCACCAATCTTGGCTGCGAGCGGGAATCGAACTCAAGTGGCCGAGTTTGTAGCGCGGTGCGCTGACCGCAACGCGACTCGGCTCACCGCGGGGCGCAGCACAACAGCGACACGCATCATACATGTGCATCGCTGTACGTTCTACAAGCAAGTGCAGAGCGCGCGCACGCGTAGACACACTCCCGTGCGCTTAACAAAACCCGCGTCCCATCCATTGCATGCGGCACGTGTGCTACACACACACGTGTGCTACACACACACACGTGTGCTACACACACACACACACGTGTGCTACACACACACGTGTGCTACACACACACACACACGTGTGCTACACACACACGTGTGCTACACACACACACACGTGTGCTACACACACACACGTGTGCTACACACACACACGTGTGCTACACACACGTGTGCTACACACGTGTGCTACACACGCACACGTGTGCTACACACGCACACGTGTGCTACACACACACACACGTGTGCTACACACACACGCTTCGCTGGCGCGCGGAGTAGCTATTGAGTGTAAACCCCGCTGTAGCGACGAGGCACTCTAAACAGTACCAATGTGAATCATTTACAACCCTCCGTCAATCCACTGCTGGATGAGTAGAGTGCGTCGCCGGGGAAGCGGGGTGAGTTGGCCATACTTCACCACGCTGGTCAGCGCGGCTTGTTAAAACCGGGCGGCAATCGGGGGCGGATTCCGCTAAACGAAAGTTTAAAAGCAAAGAAAATGTGCGACACGAGATTACGCCGGTGATATTTTATTTTGTCCGTGTGAATATTCTATCAACTTGATTGCATCGTATCGCTTTCCCGCCCATATCGTGTGGAAGCCAAATGCTGCTTACCGCTCATCACTGCGCTTGGGTCCATCCGCCGTGAGGAGGAGGAGAGGCGATCTCTGAGCGCACAGGAGCGCTGCTGTGATCCTACCCCTGTGTGTGTCTGTGTGTGTGTCTGTGTGTCTGTGTGTGTCTGTGTGTGTGTGTGCGTGTGTCTGTGTGTCTGTGTGTGTGTCTGTGCGTGTGTGTGCGCGTGTGTCTGCGTGTGTGTTTCTGTGCGTGTGTGTGTGTCTGCGCGTGTGTGTGCGTGTTTATACGAGGGATAGGGAGCAGAGGCAATGGACTGGCCCAACACGCCGTGCTCACACCACCACCACCACCGCTGCTGCTGCATGTGGGGAGCAACACGTGCGGATGCCGACTGTGTACGCAGGCGTGAGATGACGCGCGCTTACACTGTGGAGAGATGTCACCGTACAGCCCTTAACACGCTGTTGCTGGGGCAAGTGCTGTTCGCGAGCACCTATTAAGACCGGAACGGCGCGCGATGGGATGGGTGGCCGACACGACGCCCGTCCGCCTTTGTCTTTCCGCAGCGCTTATCTTTACACACCGCTTTAGGTACTCGTTTAAGGCTGAGTTGACCTAGGGGAAGCCCAGGTTCGGTTCAGGCATTCGTCGTCGATGAGTAGACAGGCGCGCACAGGTCAACACAGGTTCTCCGTGTACGCCTTCAACAGATCCTCGGGGTAGCGGCTGCCAGCGAGCATCTCTTAACGCCGGGACAGCTGACGAGGGGAGTGGTGCAGACAGAACCACAGCAGGCCAGCGTCTCCCTCGTGCTGATGTTGACGCACAGCGCCAGGTATTCACTTCAGGCTAAGTCGACCTACGGGAGACCCGGACCCAGTTGTGATATCACTCGTCACTGATGTTAGCCTTGGCCGGGGAATCAAACTCAGGCGGTTGGGTTCGTAGCGCAGTACACCAATCACTACGCCACCGCTCACACACAAATACAAAGATCCCCCGTATAGCCTTAATAGACTTGCGGGGCAAGCGCTGTTCCCTATGAAGGCCGGCACGGTACACAAGGGGGTGGGTGCCCAGCACCACGCCCGACCGCCTTTGTCTCCCCAAGTGGCGGGTGATGCCGGAACCGCACACAAATTCTGAGCGCGTTTTACTCGATGTTGCCAATGTTTCTACACTATATAGACACACACACACTAGGTGACTAGGGTTGTCACATGAGAGCAAAATACAATTTTTTTTGTTTGCATTTTGACTGCTTGTGTTCTGGTCATTGCAAACATGATGCCTTGAATAAAGGTGTCAGTTTTTGTGCCAGTTAAAAGGGTAAAACCTATTCCTATAGCAAAATACACCTTGAATATTTCCAGAACCGATGTTTGGTGTGCATCACGGGGTCGTGAGAAGTGGAAGCGGCTTGAGAGGGTGCCTCCATCTAGCAGTGGATTGACCGTAGCTGACGACGACGTTTATGAATTCGAGCAGAAAAAATGTTTCTTCGCGCATGCGGCACGACCCAGCGGGCACTTTACTCGCGTGCGATTTGTCTTTGTTGCATCCCCAAAGTTTGCCGCTAGATGGCAGACGTGGCACGTGATAAAGAACGGCGTCACCCTTGCACAACTGCACATGAGAAAAGGGACACATTTATACCGGTAGGAAGGAAGTTGTGAACTGAGTGTACCAGCCTGCAATAGATTAATGTGTCCGTCCGTCCGTCCCCTTTCAATACTTTAACGAAGTGAAATCTCGTGCTGTTGGGTGTAAAATCAGCAATAGACAGCGCAGAGACTTGATATGTCTTATTGCACCCAACATTTGGAAGTCACCATTATCTAATTTGCGAACTTCTACCAGCCCACCCTGCAGGGACCTGTTACAATGACATCTGAGGCTTTTAATAAGTAAAATGTGTACATTTGTTTTGGTTGGGGGGGGGGGGGGGGGGTGTTGGTTATTTAGCGTGCGCATTTGAGAGACGGACTTGGCGAAATTTGGTCACCGGTGGATGGAACATCGACTAGAAGCAGAGGGACGGCGCGAGGAGTGGCCAGGGCAGAACGACAACACGGAAACATTCCCCCCGGCCCCCTTGCCCCCCGCCTATCGCAGAGTAACGCTGCCAACTGGTGGCAGCGATGAAGCTGGGGGAACGTGCACGCAGCGGCGGAGTGACCGCTATCAGGATATAAAGTACTCAGGCGTCTGGTGCTTCAGCTCCTAGCCAATGTCACTCGTGTCGAGAGGTTGGTTTTTGGATGACAGGCGAGGAAGGAAGTTGGAGGCCACGCGTCAGCTGCAAGGGGGATAGCGTGCGGGCGCAGTTAATTCAATAAATCGTCGGGACAAGTTGAACGTTGAAGAGGCGCGCGTGTGTGTGTGTCCCTGTAGTCACGTGTGTGTGTGTGTCCCTGTAGTCACGTGTGTGTGTGTGTCCCTGTAGTCACGTGTGTGTGTGTCCCTGTAGTCACGTGTGTGTGTGTGTGTCCCTGTAGTCACGTGTGTGTGTGTCCCTGTAGTCACGTGTGTGTGTGTGTCCCTGTAGTCACGTGTGTGTGTGTCCCTGTAGTCACGTGTGTGTGTGTGTCCCTGTAGTCACGTGTGTGTGTGTCCCTGTAGTCACGTGTGTGTGTCCCTGTAGTCACGTGTGTGTGTGTGTGTGTCCCTGTAGTCACGTGTGTGTGTGTGTCCCTGTAGTCACGTGTGTGTGTGTCCCTGTAGTCACGTGTGTGTGTGTCCCTGTAGTCGCGTGTGTGTGTGTGTCCCTGTAGTCACGTGTGTGTGTGTCCCTGTAGTCACGTGTGTGTGTGTCCCTGTAGTCACGTGTGTGTGTGTCCCTGTAGTCACGTGTGTGTGTGTGTCCCTGTAGTCACGTGTGTGTGTGTGTCCCTGTAGTCACGTGTGTGTGTGTCCGTGTAGTCACGTGTGTGTGTGTCCCTGTAGTCACGTGTGTGTGTGTCCCTGTAGTCATGTGTGTGTGTGTCACTGTAGTCACGTGTGTGTGTGTGTCCCTGTAGTCACGTGTGTGTGTGTGTGTGTCCCTGTAGTCACGTGTGTGTGTGTCCCTGTAGTCACGTGTGTGTGTGTGTCCCTGTGGTCACGTGTGTGTGTGTCCCTGTAGTCACGTGTGTGTGTGTCCCTGTAGTCACGTGTGTGTGTGTGTGTCCCTGTGGTCACGTGTGTGTGTGTGTCCCTGTAGTCACGTGTGTGTGTGTCACTGTAGTCACGTGTGTGTGTGTCCCTGTAGTCACGTGTGTGTGTGTCCCTGTAGTCACGTGTGTGTGTGTCACTGTAGTCACGTGTGTGTGTGTCCCTGTAGTCACGTGTGTGTGTGTGTGTCCCTGTAGTCACGTGTGTGTGTGTGTCCCTGTAGCCACGTGTGTGTGTGTGCCCCTGTAGTCACGTGTGTGTGTGTCCCTGTAGTCACGTGTGTGTGTGTGTCCCTGTAGTCAGGTGTGTGTGTGTGTCCCTGTAGTCACGTGTGTGTGTGTCCCTGTAGTCACGTGTGTGTGTGTGTGTCCCTGTAGTCAGGTGTGTGTGTGTGTCCCTGTAGTCACGTGTGTGTGTGTCCCTGTAGTCACGTGTGTGTGTGTCCCTGTAGTCACGTGTGTGTGTGTGTCCCTGTAGTCACGTGTGTGTGTGTCCCTGTGGTCACGTGTGTGTGTGTCCCTGTAGTCACGTGTGTGTGTGTGTCCCTGTAGTCACGTGTGTGTGTGTCCCTGTAGTCATGTGTGTGTGTGTCACTGTAGTCACGTGTGTGTGTGTCCCTGTAGTCACGTGTGTGTGTGTGTGTCCCTGTAGTCACGTGTGTGTGTGTGTCCCTGTAGTCACGTGTGTGTGTGTCCCTGTAGTCACGTGTGTGTGTGTGTCCCTGTAGTCACGTGTGTGTGTGTCCCTGTAGTCACGTGTGTGTGTGTGTGTGTGTCCCTGCAGTCACGTGTGTGTGTGTGTCCCTGTGGTCACGTGTGTGTGTGTCCCTGTAGTCACGTGTGTGTGTCCCTGTAGTCACGTGTGTGTGTATCCCTGTAGTCACGTGTGTGTGTCCCTGTAGTCACGTGTGTGTGTGTCCCTGTAGTCACGTGTGTGTGTCCCTGTAGTCACGTGTGTGTGTCCCTGTAGTCACGTGTGTGTGTGTCCCTGTAGTCACGTGTGTGTGTCCCTGTAGTCACGTGTGTGTGTCCCTGTAGTCACGTGTGTGTGTCCCTGTAGTCTCGTGTGTGTGTGTCCCTGTAGTCACGTGTGTGTGTGTGTGTGTCCCTGTAGTCACGTGTGTGTGTCCCTGTAGTCACGTGTGTGTGTGTCCCTGTAGTCACGTGTGTGTGTGTGTCCTTGTAGTCACGCGCTGAAGGGACATCATGCGAGCAGAGTTGGCGCGTGTCGTCTCGTGCCATCGCCCACCAATGGAACTGGGACGCGTTGTCGCAGAGCTGCAGAGCAAACACAAGAGCGCCAGTCGGACGCAAGGCAGATGCATGCTCGAGACAAGAGACGAATTCAAGTCCCAACCTCCTGCTGGAAAGGTAACACGGACGGTGTGTTTGGGAGGACATGCAGCCTCGAGACAGTTGCCTCCACGAACATCGACTCTCGCCAAGGTTCTCCACACTGCGTCTTCGTGGAGCACAGAGGCGCTGTGTGAAGAGGACGTCTGTTGGAGACGCCGTGGGACCGTTGACAAGGGGCCGGTGTTGGAGCACTAAAACGCAGGCGAACAACTCTACACATTCGGCGATGGGATTGTTGTAGTGTTGGCAAATACTCAAGGGGCAGTCCCAGCCGCTTTAAACTCCCGTCTCCGCGGACCTCGTGAAAGCCCTCGAGGCAGAGGCGCTCCAGAGGCGGGATGGTGGTTCGGTATTGACGAGGCTGTGAAAGTGCTGGTGGGGTCAGTGGTAGTGGGGTCAGTGGTGGTGGGGTCAGTGGTGGTGGGGTCAGTGCTGGTGGGGTCAGTGGTGGTGGGGTCAGTGGTGGTGGGGTCAGTGGTAGTGGGGTCAGTGGTGGTGGGGTCAGTGGTGGTGGGGTCAGTGGTGGAGGGGTCAGTGGTGGTGGGGTCAGTGGTGGAGGGGTGAGTGGTGGTGGGGTCAGTGGTGGTGGGGTCAGTGCTGGTGGGGTCAGTGCTGGTGGGGTCAGTGGTGGTGGGGTCAGTGGTGGTGGGGGCAGTGGTGGCAGTGGTAGTGGGGTCAGTGGTAGTGGGGTCAGTGGTAGTGGGGTCAGTGGTGGTGGGGTGAGTGGTGGTGGGGTCAGTGCTGGTGGGGTCAGTGCTGGTGGGGTCACTGGTGGTGGGGTCAGTAGTGGTGGGGTCAGTGGTGGTGGGGTCACTGGTGGTGGGGTCAGTGCTGGTGGGGTCAGTGGTAGTGGGGTCACTGGTGGAGGGGTCAGTAGTGGTGGGGTCAGTGGTGGTGGGGTCAGTGGTAGTGGGGTCAGTGCTGGTGGGGTCAGTGGTGGTGGGGTCAGTGGTGGAGGGGTGAGTGCTGGTGGGGTCAGTGGTGGTGGGGTCAGTGGTGGAGGGGTCAGTGCTGGTGGGGTCAGTGGTAGTGGGGTCAGTGGTGGAGGGGTCACTGGTGGTGGGGTCAGTGGTAGTGGGGTCAGTGGTGGAGGGGTGAGTGGTGGTGGGGTCAGTGGTGGTGGGGTCAGTGGTGGTGGGGTCAGTGGTGGAGGGGTCAGTGGTAGTGGGGTCAGTGGTGGTGGGGTCAGTGGTGGAGGGGTGAGTGGTGGTGGGGTCAGTGGTGGTGGGGTGAGTGGTGGTGGGGTCAGTGGTGGAGGGGTCAGTGGTGGAGGGGTCAGTGGTAGTGGGGTCAGTAGTGGTGGGGTCAGTGGTGGTGGGGTGAGTGGTGGTGGGGTCAGTGGTGGAGGGGTCAGTGGTAGTGGGGTCAGTGGTGGTGGGGTCAGTGGTGGTGGGGTCAGTGGTAGTGGGGTCAGTGGTGGTGGGGTCAGTGGTGGTGGAGGGGTCAGTGGTGGTGGGGTCAGTGGTGGTGGGGTGAGTGGTGGTGGGGTCAGTGGTGGTGGGGTCAGTGGTGGTGGGGTCAGTGGTGGTGGGATCAGTGGTGGTGGGATCAGTGGTGGTGGGGTCAGTGGTGGTGGGGTCAGTGGTGGTGGGGTCAGTGCTGGTGGGGTCAGTGGTGGTGGGGTCAGTGGTGGTGGGGTCAGTGGTGGTGGGATCAGTGGTGGTGGGGTCAGTGCTGGTGGGGTCAGTGGTGGTGGGGTCAGTGGTGGTGGGATCAGTGGTGGTGGGGTCAGTGCTTCAGGACCGACTGCACCACGCCTGTGGCTGTGGCCATGATGAAGCCTGCGACGAGCCACTGCAACAAGAGTCCCCGAAGCACTGTTGACGTTCACAAATGTTTCCTGAAATAAACATCAAAGTGCCTCTACTTATTGAAATACCAGCATAAGTGACAACACAAAGTATCAACACAAAGTAACAACACAAAGTAACAACACAAAGTAACAACACTGACAACACGAAGTGTCAACACAAAGTAACAACACAAAGTAACAACACTGACAGCACAAAGTGACAACACAAAGTAACAACACAAAGTAACAACACAAAGTAACAACACTGACAACACAAAGTGACAACACAAAGTAATGACACAAAGTGACAACACAAAGTAACAAAACAAAGTGTCAACACAAAGTGACAACACAAAATAACAACACAAAGTGTCAACACAAAGTAACGACACAAAGTGACAACACAAAGTATCAACACAAAGTAACAACACAAAGTAACAACACTGACAGCACAAAGTGACAACACAAAGTAACAACACAAAGTAACAACACAAAGTAACAACACTGACAACACAAAGTGACAACACAAAGTAACAACACAAAGTAACAAAACAAAGTGACAACACAAAGTAACAACACAAAGTAACAACACAAAGTAACAACACTGACAACACAAAGTAACAACACAAAGTAACAACACTGACAACACAAAGTAACAACACAAAGTAACAACACAAATTAACAACACAAAGTAACAACACAAAGTAACAACACAAAGTAACAACACAAAGTAACAACACTAACAACACAAAGTAACAACACAAAGTAACAACACAAAGTAACGACACAAAGTGACAACACAAAGTGTCAACACTAAGTAACAACACAAAGTAACAACACAAAGTGTCAACACAAAGTATCAACACAAAATAACAACACAAAGTAACAACACTGACAGCACAAAGTGACAACACAAAGTAACAACACAAAGTAACAACACAAAGTAACAACACTGACAACACAAAGTGACAACACAAAGTAACAACACAAAGTAACAAAACAAAATGACAACACAAAGTAACAACACAAACTAACAACACAAAGTAACAACACTGACAACACAAAGTAACAACACAAAGTAACAACACTGACAACACAAAGTGACAACACAAAGTAACAACACAAATTAACAACACAAAGTAACAACACAAATTAACAACACAAAGTAACAACACAAAGTAACAACACTAACAACACAAAGTAACAACACAAAGTAACAACACAAAGTAACGACACAAAGTGACAACACAAAGTGTCAACACTAAGTAACAACACAAAGTAACAACACAAAGTGTCAACACAAAGTGACAACACAAAATAACAACACAAAGTGTCAACACAAAGTAACGACACAAAGTGACAACACAAAGTATCAACACAAAGTAACAACACAAAGTGACAATACAAAGTAACAACACAAAGTAACAACACAAAGTATCAACACAAAGTGACAACACAAAGTATCAACACAAAGTGACAACACAAAGTAACAACACAAAATAACAACACAAAGTGTCAACACAAAGTAACGACACAAAGTGACAACACAAAGTATCAACACAAAGTAACAACACAAAGTAACAACACAAAGTGACAATACAAAGTAACAACACAAAGTAACAACACAAAGTATCAACACAAAGTGACAACACAAAGTATCAACACAAAGTGTCAACACAAAGTAACAACACAAAGTGACAACACAAAGTAACAACACTGACAACACAAAGTGACAACACAAAGTAACAACACAAAGTAACAACACAAAATAACAACACAAAGTGTCAACACAAAGTAACAACACAAAGTGACGACACTGACAACACAAAGTAACTACACAAAGTAACAACACAAAGTGTCAACACAAAGTGTCAACACAAAGTAACAACACAAAATAACAACACAAAGTGTCAACACAAAGTAACAACACAAAGTGATAACACTGACAACAGTAACTACACAAAGTAACAACACAAAGTGACAACACAAAGTAACAACACTGGCAACACAAAGTAACAACACAAAGTAACAACACAAAGTAACAACACAAAATAACAACACTGACAACACAAAGTGTCAACACAAAGTAACAACACAAAGTGACAACACAAAGTAACAACACTGACAACACAAAGTGTCAATACAAAGTAACAACACAAAGTAACAACACAAAGTAACAACACAAAGTGACAACACAAAGTGACAACACAAAGTAACAACACAAAGTAACAACACTGACAACACAAAGTGTCAATACAAAGTAACAACACAAAGTGACAACACAAAATAACAACACGAAGTGTCAACACAAAGTAACAACACAAAGTGACAACACTGACAACACAAAGTAACTACACAAAGTGTCAACACAAAGTGTCAACACAAAGTAACAACACAAAGTAACAACACAAAGTAACAACACAAAATAACAACACTGACAACACAAAGTGTCAACACAAAGTAACAACACAAAGTGACAACACAAAGTAACAACACTGACAACACAAAGTGTCAATACAAAGTAACAACACAAAGTAACAACACAAAGTAACAACACAAAGTGACAACACAAAGTGACAACACAAAGTAACAACACTGACAACACAAAGTGTCAATACAAAGTAACAACACAAAGTGACAACACAAAATAACAACACGAAGTGTCAACACAAAGTAACAACACAAAGTGACAACACTGACAACACAAAGTAACTACACAAAGTGACAACACTGACAACACAAAGTAACAACACAAAGTAACAACACAAAGTAACAACACAAAGTGACAACACAAAGTAACAACACAAAGTGTCAACACAAAGTAACAACACAAAGTAACAACACAAAGTAACAACACAAAGTAACAACACAAAGTAACAACACAAAGTAACAACACAAAGTGTCAACACAAAGTAACAACACAAAGTAACAACACAAAGTGACAACACTGACAACACAAAGTAACAACACAAAGTAACACAAAGTGTCGACACAAAGTAACAACACAAAGTAACAACACAAAGTGTCAACACAAAGTAACAACACAAAGTAACAACACAAAGTAACAACATAAAGTAACAAAACAAAGTGACAACACTGACAACACAAAGTGACAACACAAAGTGACAACACAAAGTAACAACACAAAGTGGCAACACAAAGTGACAACACAAAGTAACAACACAAAGTAACAACACAAAGTGACAACACAAAGTAACAACACAAAGTGTCAACACAAAGTGACAACACAAAGTAACAACACAAAGTAACAACACTGACAACACAAAGTAACAACACAAAGTGTCAAAACAAAGTAACAACACAAAGTAACAACACAAAGTGACAACACAAAGTAACAACACTAACAACACAAAGTAACAACACAAAGTAACAACACAAAGTAACAACACAAAGTGACAACACAAAGTGTCAACACAAAGTAACAACACTGTCAACACAAAGTAACAACACAAAGTAACAACACAAAGTGACAACACAAAGCGACAACACAAAGTAACAACACAAAGTAACAACACAAAGTAACAACACAAAGTAACAACACAAAGTGACAACACAAAGTAACAACACAAAGTGACAACACAAAGTAACAACACAAAGTGACAACACAAAGTGTCAACACAAAGTGACAACACAAAGTAACAACACAAAGTAACAACACAAAGTAACAACACAAAATAACAACACTGACAACACAAAGTGTCAACACAAAGTAACAACACAAAGTGACAACACAAAGTAACAACACTGACAACACAAAGTGTCAATACAAAGTAACAACACAAAGTAACAACACAAAGTAACAACACAAAGTGACAACACAAAGTGACAACACAAAGTAACAACACTGACAACACAAAGTGTCAATACAAAGTAACAACACAAAGTGACAACACAAAATAACAACACGAAGTGTCAACACAAAGTAACAACACAAAGTGACAACACTGACAACACAAAGTAACTACACAAAGTGTCAACACAAAGTGTCAACACAAAGTAACAACACAAAGTAACAACACAAAGTAACAACACAAAATAACAACACTGACAACACAAAGTGTCAACACAAAGTAACAACACAAAGTGACAACACAAAGTAACAACACTGACAACACAAAGTGTCAATACAAAGTAACAACACAAAGTAGCAACACAAAGTAACAACACAAAGTGACAACACAAAGTGACAACACAAAGTAACAACACAAAGTAACAACACTGACAACACAAAGTGTCAATACAAAGTAACAACACAAAGTGACAACACAAAATAACAACACGAAGTGTCAACACAAAGTAACAACACAAAGTGACAACACTGACAACACAAAGTAACTACACAAAGTGACAACACTGACAACACAAAGTAACAACACAAAGTAACAACACAAAGTAACAACACAAAGTGACAACACAAAGTAACAACACAAAGTGTCAACACAAAGTAACAACACAAAGTAACAACACAAAGTAACAACACAAAGTAACAACACAAAGTAACAACACAAAGTAACAACACAAAGTGTCAACACAAAGTAACAACACAAAGTAACAACACAAAGTGACAACACTGACAACACAAAGTAACAACACAAAGTAACACAAAGTGTCGACACAAAGTAACAACACAAAGTAACAACACAAAGTGTCAACACAAAGTAACAACACAAAGTAACAACACAAAGTAACAACATAAAGTAACAAAACAAAGTGACAACACTGACAACACAAAGTGACAACACAAAGTAACAACACAAAGTAACAACACAAAGTGGCAACACAAAGTGACAACACAAAGTAACAACACAAAGTAACAACACAAAGTGACAACACAAAGTAACAACACAAAGTAACAACACAAAGTGACAACACAAAGTGTCAACACAAAGTAACAACACTGTCAACACAAAGTAACAACACAAAGTAACAACACAAAGTGACAACACAAAGCGACAACACAAAGTAACAACACAAAGTAACAACACAAAGTAACAACACAAAGTAACAACACAAAGTAACAACACAAAGTAACAACACAAAGTAACAACACAAAGTGTCAACACAAAGTGACAACACAAAGTAACAACACAAAGTAACAACACTGACAACACAAAGTAACAACACAAAGTGTCAAAACAAAGTAACAACACAAAGTAACAACACAAAGTGACAACACAAAGTAACAACACTAACAACACAAAGTAACAACACAAAGTAACAACACAAAGTAACAACACAAAGTGACAACACAAAGTGTCAACACAAAGTAACAACACTGTCAACACAAAGTAACAACACAAAGTAACAACACAAAGTGACAACACAAAGCGACAACACAAAGTAACAACACAAAGTAACAACACAAAGTAACAACACAAAGTAACAACACAAAGTGACAACACAAAGTAACAACACAAAGTGACAACACAAAGTAACAACACAAAGTGACAACACAAAGTGTCAACACAAAGTGACAACACAAAGTAACAACACAAAGTAACAACACAAAGTGACAACACAAAGTAACAACACAAAGTAACAACACAAAGTAACAACACAAAGTAACAACACAAAGCAACAACACAAAGTAACACAGTTCCCGTGCGGGTCATCGCTCTCTCGCTCCCCTCCCTCTCTCTCTCACAGTCGTAAATATTTTGCATTGGAAGTGCGAGGAAATGCTCAAACACAAAGCAAATTGTGCGAAACCTCAAAAGCACATGTCGAGGAAGATGAGAACTATAAAAGGGATATGAAGTGATCGGAGACTGAAAATTACATTTCGTGAAATTCTATAAAAGATTTTGAAGGGAATGGGGAAATAAATCTGAGAAGAGCGTGGATCACAAACGACATCGCCATCTCAGGAAGCCGTGGAAAGCGTGAAGGCATCAACGACGAAGTGGTTGGATGATGATGATGATGCTGATTGGATGATGATAATGATGTTGATGATGATCATGGTGATTGGATGATGATTGGATGATGTTGATGATGATTGGATGATGATTGGATGATGATGATTATTGGATTATGATGATTGGATGATGATGATGATGATGATTGGATGATGATTAAAGATTGGATGGTGATGATTGGATGCCACCAAGGTACTCGACGGATCGCTACATCTCCGTATCGTGGAGGTGCATCGCAGCTTGGAGAGGGAGGCCTTCATCCAGCAGTGGATCGACCACGGCTGATCGTGATCGCGACGGCCCACGGCGCACCAATGGACTTGGAGCCGAATGAATGAACGCGATGGGCGCCACGCGCCGTGCCGCAGGCTCCGTGCCCCGCACAGCTGCGACACGGCTCAAGCCCAGACGTAGGGCGAGAGAGACAGGGAGACAAGGAGACAGAGACAGAGAGACAGAGAGACAGAGAGACAGAGAGACAGGGAGACAGCGAGACAGAGAGACGGGGAAACAGAGAGACAGGGAGACAGAGAGACAGGGAGACAGAGAGACAGGGAGACAGAGAGACAGGGAGACAGGGAAACAGGGAGACAGAGAGACAGAGAGACAGGGAGACAGAGAGACAGAGAGACAGGGAGACAGGGAGACAGGGAGACAGAGAGACAGGGAGACAGAGAGACAGGGAGACAGGGAGACAGAGAGACAGAGAGACAGGGAGACAGAGAGACAGGGAGACAGAGAGACAGGGAGACAGGGAGACAGAGAGACAGAGAGACAGGGAGACAGGGAGACAGAGAGACAGGGAGACAGAGAGACAGAGAGACAGGGAGACAGGGAGACAGAGAGACAGGGAGACAGAGAGACAGGGAGACAGAGAGACAGGGAGACAGAGAGACAAGGAGACAGGGAAACAGAGAGACAGGGAGACAGAGAGACAGGGAGACAGGGAAACAGAGAGACAGGGAGACAGAGAGACAGGGAGACAGGGAGACAGGGAGACAGAGAGACAGGGAGACAGAGAGACGGGGAGACAGAGAGACAGGGAGACAGAGAGACAGACAGACAGGGAGACAGAGAGACAGCGAGACAGTGAGACAGGGAAACAGAGAGACAGGGAGACAGGGAGACAGGGAGACAGAGAGACAGAGAGACAGGGAGACAGAGAGACAGGGAAACAGAGAGACAGGGAGACAGGGAAACAGGGAGACAGGGAGACAGAGAGACAGGGAGACAGAGAGACAGGGAGACAGAGAGACAGGGAGACAGGGAAACAGAGAGACAGGGAGACAGAGAGACAGGGAGACAGGGAAACAGAGAGACAGGGAGACAGGGAGACAGAGAGACAGGGAGACAGGGAGACAGGGAGACAGAGAGACAGGGAGACAGAGAGACGGGGAGACAGAGAGACAGAGAGACAGGGAGACAGAGAGACGGGGAGACAGAGAGACAGGGAGACAGAGACAGAGAGACAGGGAGACAGAGAGACAGGGAGACAGAGAGACAGGGAGACAGGGAAACAGAGAGACAGGGAGACAGAAAGACAGGGAGACAGAGAGACAGGGAGACAGGGAGACAGAGAGACAGGGAGACAGGGAGACAGAAAGACAGGAAGACAGAGAGACAGAGAGACAGGGAGACAAAGAGACAGGGAGACATGGAGACAGGGAAACAGAGAGACAGGGAGACAGTGAGACAGGGAGACAGAGAGACAGAGAGACAAAGAGACAGAGAGACAGGGAGAGTTATTCGCTGCAAGCAGCGATTCTGCACTTCCCATCGGAAAGTCGCACGGGACCCCTGGACGGTCGTGAGTGAGCGCCGGGAAATGCCCTAAGGGATGGGCCGAGAACCTTGGGTGTGAATGTCACTTCTGCTACCCACGGCTCCAGGGGAGACAGACGAACGATGTCTCCCTGTCGTTGCTGGGATCGTGTGGGCCGCAGCGCCTCCGCCTTCTCGCTACGAACCAAGCGACCCTAAGTTCGACTTGCCGGCTCGCGCCACGTCGCCCGCTGCTGGCCTCGTCCGTAGGTGGTGAGACTCAGCATGAGTCACGCGGGTTGAGCGGTGTACGAACATCACTGGGGGGGGGAGACAAAGGCGGCCGGGTGTGATGCTGGCCACACCATCACCACCCCCGCGTGTCCCGTGACGGCCTTAACAGGTGCTCGCTAACACCACGTGGCCCAACAATCTACGTGGACTACTGGACATCTGTGTAAAAGAGCTTCACAGCTCATCGGATTCCTCCGGTGTAAAGAGACTACAGAGTGTGTGTGTATATAAAGACTGTATTTGGGGTTTTTGTTATGCATGGCCTTGCATTGCTGCATGAAATACCAAATGTTGGCCAAGCCGCGGGCTTATAACAACCAGAATGCGCATCGCAAGGTCACAGGGCAATGGGATTGCTTTGTTGACCTTTGCGGAAGCGTTAACCGCTCGGGGAAACGTTGACGGCGCTATTATGAAATGTAAAAGGGAAAATTAACCGTAAAGGTCAGCTGCCGATGCGCTCTACGAATTGCAGAGGCGCGGCAAACGGCGCGACAGCGAGACGCGGACCCGTAGCGTCGAAATGCATAGTCCGGATTGTCGCCGCGAGAACCGGCAGGCTGCAGCGGCTCTCTCGGGGTGGAGGCTCGGCGGTGCAACGGCTGTGACCAACGAAACGTGAGCGGTGGCGGATTATCCTCGTAGCGACAGTGGCAGCTACTACATATGTGGCAGCTACTACATATGTGGCAGCTACTACATATGTGGCAGCTACTACATATGTGGCAGCTACTACATATGTGGCAGCTACTACATATGTGGCAGCTACTACATATGTGGCAGCTACTACATATGTGGCAGCTACTACATATGTGGCAGCTACTACATATGTGGCAGCTACTACATATGTGGCAGCTACGTATGTGGCAGCTACGTATGTGGCAGCTACGTATGTGGCAGCTACGTATGTGGCAGCTACGTATGTGGCAGCTACGTATGTGGCAGCTACGTATGTGGCAGCTACGTATGTGGCAGCTACGGGCCCCGCACTTTCAAGGACCCCGCGGATTCAAGGACCCCGCGCTAAATACTTTCAAGCTATCAATTCCGGTTCAGTGATTCTGCACTTGCTCCATTACCACAGTACTATACCACCTTCAACTTTTACGAACGACTGGGTGCTTAAGGTTAGCGATTTGTCGTATTATCTGACTCTACAGCAAATGCAAAAATACAATTACTTTACTATGCAAGTTTAAAATGTCTGTTTTAATATTTGTGGGTTTTTTTTTTAGAACATATGCTAGAGGTCCCGCACTGGCTTCATCCGGCACTGCACGTGGAGTTTTTTTTTAGGGGGGCAACGTGGTGCCTCTCGCCACGGATCTGGTCTTGTCCGCGTTGTTCAAGATCGACACTCTGCCTCGAACCAAACCCACTCGAATACGCGACAGGAAATTCCACGTCTGTCCAGAGACGGTGTCGCGAACGAAGCAATCAGACTCGTTGGCCAAGGGACCATCTCTGGCTCTAGTTGCTTCTCCTCCTTGGAAAGGCAAATACGACTACGATGGGGGGGGGGGGGGGGGGGCACGTGCTTTAATGGGCGCACCGCATTGCGCAGATCCGTCTAAAGAAACAGGGAACCAGAGCTGTGTAAATAATGTAGAATGCAAAGTAACTAAAACATTTAAATATTGAACGGGCAGGGTTACCAAGACGGGAGTTGGAGTGGCGCCTAGAATCCAGCAGCCTGGGGGAAAACCAAAGCCATCGCCAGGATTATATTATTATATATTATTATTATTGCTACGCTGGTTTTACTCAGAGAAGCCTCTCTGAGTCACGATGATTTTACAGGAGTAACCTGCCAAGTGTTATTGTTGTTGTTTGTTGCAGGAGGGGGGTGTTGCTGCTGCCGTGTGAAATCCCAATTGAGTCATTTGCCGGCAATTATTCAGCATTTGAATGCACGGTCAATGCCGGTTACATTGTACTATGTATGTATACGATGTATTTAGTTAGCTATTAGCTACGAGGGGCAACTGGAGAACCAACTACATACAGAACGGCGCCTGCCCAGGCCAGGGATCGAACCCAGGGCCTTCTTGCTGCCCCGGTTTTGTAAGAGCGGACCTCGAAGGTCGGATGCCCACTTTACAAAAAATGTATCTGGAGATTGTCACCCTAAGGAGAGGGGCCAGAGAAACACACAAAGAGGGACGACCTCTCTATCCTCTCTAAATGTGTGCTGTGGAGAAGGGTCATTGCCCGAAACGTCGCCTATTGCATGTTCCCTCATTAGGCCACACGGTGCTCTTGACGAACGTGTTGAGCGTAACGTTAAGAACGTGTCGCTGCTATAGAAGCAGCTTTTGCAGGGATGCATATTCCAGACGTGTCTTTGGCACACATGCAGACTCGACGTGACATCTGCAAAGCGACGCATTGCACATCACGACCACATCGCACATTAGGCAAATCTGGAACCGTACATTAGCTGTGTAGCTAATTGCGCTCACGCGATACGCTATAGCCTGCCAAGGTGGCATCGTTACGTTCTGCAGGCACGTGCAGCCAGCCGGCGGCTGTAAATCACGCAAGTATACCAACCCACATCATCCGTGGAACGATATATAATTAATTAATCCTGCCCTTCCAGACGTTCACAATCATCGTTACATTGCACAAGCGACCGCTTGAGGCTAATTGGCAGGCGCGGTTGAAAATGATCACATCTGGAGCGTTATAACACCTCGCGGAAGCGGAGCAGTTCAACAAATCCGCGTCTTCGCGTGCAAATCGGCGCGCGCGTCATCGCCCCTCGGTGACATCATCACACGCGCATCATCACAAAGACAAAGATGCCCCGTGTAGCCTTCACAGACTGTTGGGGCAAGTGCTGTTAGCGAGCACCTATGAAGGCCGGCACGGCACACGAGGGGGTGGGTGGCCAGCACCACACCCGGCCGCCTTTGTTTCCCCAGTGGCGATGTTTACACACCGCACCAGGTACTAATTTGAGGCTGAGTCGACCTAGGGGAGGGGCAGGAATGATTCAAATAATTGTCACTGGCGTTGGCCGTGAGCGTGAATCGAACTCGGATGGCCGGGTATGTAGTGCAGCGCGCTAACCGCTACACCACCGCTCCCCATATCATCACATCCCACATCATGACACACACATCACACGCATCTCCGATTTGCAATGTACATTACATAACATGTACATTGCAAACAATGTTCTCGAAAGGCCGAGTGCAAATCATGAATTTCTCTCCAAAACCCCGATGACGTAATAGCAAAGGCTAAGTGCGCATTTAATTCATCACAAATGAATCATGAGAATTGCTATTTTGCAGTTGAACCCAGGTGTTTAATAAGCTCGTTCTGCAATGTCCATGTCTGGATCTCCCCGTCCCACGTCGTGGACGCCGTGTTCACTGTTACCTGCGCGAGATGAAACATTACAAGTCGCTATGCCATGCCATTCGTGTGTGACTGGGGCTTTATCTGCCCTGGAGAAAACTCGTGGCAAGACAACCGTAGGATGGGGTAAGAGGCCTATGTGGGGTAACAAGGCCTTTATGGATGATGATGATGATGCGGTGGCGAGGAGATGTCACCTTCCTCGCCTGCCATGCAGCACGTGGGTTCGATCCCGGACCCTGACAATGTCTGCTCGATATTTGGAGTCCGCGCGTTTTCTCTCTCCCCGTGGTGGTCGCGTGGGGGTCGTCCTTCGGTGTTTCCCTCCCTCCTCCACTTCGAGACGCAACACGCGTCTTAATGACTCGGTGGCTACGATAAATGTCCACGTGTGGTGGTGATAACGATGGCATCAGTGACTTCGGCGGTGAGCTATCATCACGTTCGGCCAGCTCGCCTCTGAAGAAGAGCAAACAGTTCAGAGCTTCACCTGGTAGAAAATAAAAGCTTCAAAGTCACGTGGTTCGCCCATCACACGTGGTTCGCCCATCACACGTGGTTCGCCCATCACACGTGGTTCGCCCATCACGCGTGGTTCGCCCATCACGCGTGGTTCGCCCATAACGCGTGGTTCGCCCATAACGCGTGGTTCGCCCATCACGCGTGGTTCGCCCATCACGCGTGGTTCGCCCGTCACACGTGGTTCGCCCGTCACACGTGGTTCGCCCGTCACACGTGGTTCGCCCATCACACGTGGTTCGCCCGTCACACGTGGTTCGCCCATCACACGTGGTTCGCCCGTCGAGCTGCAGACAGCAGGAACGGTAACAGCAGATGCCTCGTTTCGAGGGCACCAATCTGCACCCCAAGCTGATCGTGGCGTAAGGCATCGCCTGCGTGAGCACGGGGGATCAGGGCCTCTTGCCCCACCGACCTTACATTGTTACTTCACACACCGTGTTGTGTTTATTATAACAAACACATGGGATTCACAAACGTAATTTCACTACTGGCATATGCATTCGCGGTTGTGCTGTACATCTCTGCAATGTGTTTTTCGGGTCGTACCGCAGGTTGTTCGGCACGATGTCCGACGTTTCGCTCCACGTGCTCATCCTATCTGAGTCACGTGTCCTGCTCAAGCCAACTTACATTTCCCTAATAATCTGAACTGCGTCCTTCACCTGCGTGTGTTCTCCAATGCGTGGGTTCCTCTTTTTGTATCACTCCGATGTACTCCCGGCTGTTGGTCATCACTAATAAGATACTGATGTATGCATAGCGAGGTTACGGATTTGCCACAAACACATTGTACTTAAATGTAGTTGGGACTCTGCACTGTTGGCAGTAGTCCAGTACAGGGAATCATCTATTTACGAACGAGTTAGGATCCAGAGGTCTGTTCATAAGTCGACCTGTTCGTAAGTAGAACTTTACTCCCCTCGATTCCAAACATTTTCTACATGTACACTAAACACGGGCGAATGGCTTTAAAAGTTGTATAATCTCCTGTAGATGCCACTGGTTCTTCATGTTCCGCAGATAGAGATGCCACTGGTTCTTCATGTGGCATCTACATGACATACGGACATGTTTGTTCGTATCTTTGAAAGTTCGCAAGTCGAATGTTCGTAAGTAAGAGTCCCTGTGGTGTCCTCATGTCCTGCAGCATTTGAACCACATTTCGAGACCCGGGGTCCCGTAAGCCCCCGGCTCTCGCATAAACATTATATAATAATGTAAACATTATATTATATATAATATAAACATTATATAATAATGTAAACATTATATTACATATAATATAAACATATTATAATGTAAACATTACATTATAATATAAACATATGATAATGTAAACATATATAATATAAACATTATATTATAATATAAACATTACATTATAATGTAAACATATTATAATGTAAACATTACATTACATATAATATAAACATATTGTTTACATTATATTATAATGTATTATAATGTAAACAAAAACTTTGTTCTTTTTCACCAATGGTTTTGAAGGATGGTAGCAAGTGATGTCTTGTTAAACTATGCCTTTAAAACTGAAAACTACTTAACCTGCAGTACCTCTATTGAAATACACTTTCGAAAAAATAATTTACACCCCTCCGTCAATCGTCGTGTTTCTCAGTGTGGATTTGTGAACACACTTTGTGAACAGTACATAAAATAGTATGCGTTTTCAATGCGCTGTTCATATTGTAACAAGCGTTTATACCAATGTTACTCTACAGAGTAGTGGGTCGCCGCTCCTCTTATCCGCATTGATACGAGCGGTATGTGGGGACTATGGCTTAGCCGCAATAAAAAACCTATCTGCACAGATGAATACGTTCAAGAGAAGTATTATCAAACAGAAGGAATTAACGGGGCAACGCATCTCATCTGTTAAATATCTGCAGGTAATAGGATTGTCATCGATTGATCCTGGCTGCAAACATTGGTAGGTCACAAATAATAATGAAGATAAGAGAGCAGTTTCATTGTATTTTGTATACCGTGATGACGAGTAAAGCACTTGAGTCGTGTCGGCAGTTTGAGCAGCTTTGGACAAGACTCGTGATCCTGCCCATACCCGAGCATGGAGCGCATTCGCTTGTTCAGCTGCGCTTGGATGACAACAGAACGATCCGCGCCAGGTGGGTCACGGCGTTTATGTGCGCGGTGGGGACGGAGTCGCCAAACATAAAATTACGATTTCGACTTCCGTTTATTCGGGACCCCGGGGTCCCGCCATAAGATTCCTTTGCTGTGGCGCTCTCGAAGGGTTGTCAGTAATCTGGCGCCCTCTGCGGGAACGAGGGCGGCAATGCCCCCTCGGTTATGAGCCCCGTACACGTTCCCTTCACTTTATGCGGGTTCGGTTTGTGCGATTTAGGGTTTACATTTCTCGTGAAATGTTTGTTAAAACGCCAAAGTTAAAACGCCAAAGTAAAAACGTCTGGTGACCGCATGCCGAATGTCCTTCGCATCGACAGTTCCAGAGCCAGAATTTGGTTAAAATGAATTCCCCATTGCCATGGCAGGAGCTAGTATAGCCACAGGACAATTGAGTATTTACTGCTCTCACTAAGTGGTGTAAAACCAATAAGTGGTGGTACTTATTTTACACATCCCCACGGGGGAGGATGATGATTACAATAAGTTAATCCTGGCCATGACATAAACGCACCACCTTTTGATTCAGAGCCGCACTGTCTCCAGAGCTCGGTGTAAGTTGATGTTTACACACAGCATGAATGTACATTAATGTTTACACACAGCATGAATGTACATTAATGTTTACACACAGCATGAATGTACATTAATGTTTACACACAGCATGAATATACATTAACCCCACGTAATCTGTGCAAAACATAATCTTAAACCTACAAGGCTCTCTTAAGATTGCCAAGTTTAAAAATGTAAAAATTTACATTTTGCACAGGACTAAAACACAAACATTAATCGGGAAATGAGGGGGAGATCGGCACCCGCTGTACATTGAACTTATTTCGTACTGTACGTAGCCAACCGTGCTTATTGGAAGTGCATGGATAGGAATAAAAACTAAACTGTTGTTGTATATGTTGTGTACATGAACGCCAACAATGTAAATTCACTCATCCCATGCTGACAATACAAGCTGACCTGCCACTAGCTGTTACTGTTACCTTTGGATCTTTTGGTAAAGTCACGTGGGTAGAAAAATTAAATGAAAAAAATATATAACTCACGATGTTTCGATCGCAACACAAGCGGTCGTCCTCGGGCAGAAAAAAATAATCCAGCCCGAGGACGACCGCTTGTGTTGCGATCAAAACGTCGTGATAGATTTTTTTATTTTATTTCTACCTACGTGACTTTACCGAAAGAACCAGAGTATGGATTTCCACAGTCACGAAAGCTTCAAATCAAGATTGAGCTGTTACCGTTGGTTAGTGTATTTATTTCCAAAGTTAAACAACAAAAATCTTTACAACGTACAGCATTACAGTACAAAAAAAATACTATCCTCAAGGTAAACGCTGTAAATTCATATTCCAAAAGAGAACTTCCCAAACACCAGTCTCTATGACCGTCTCTGCACCGCTTGCCAATCTTCTGCAGTAAAAAAATGTAACAGGTCGTCACGACACGTGGCCATGTTTAAACATGAGAATCTGCAGCATTAAAACTGCAGTTTGAGAATTCCTGTTCAACAAAACCTCAACACCTTGACATAAAAACAATGCTCCCAATTTGTGTGAAATGTTGGGTGTTCAAAAAACCGTAAAGTTCAAAGGCTCGACAAGCAGACACTGGTGCAAGGCTTAGTTTAATAGTGGCGACAGGAAAGGGGTCCATTGTGGTCATCAACATTGTGCCGTCAGCCTCAAAGGTTCTGAGTTCGATTCCAGTTTATAATGGCGATTGTTTTTTACAGTATTGACTTCTGTATCGTCTGCTGAGAGCTTCCCCAGTATCAGCTAAGTGCGATCGCGTCTCTTACTGTCCATAACACAGGTTCTCTTGGGTGAGATCGCGTAGATATGTCGTTCAACTCGCCACCACCCGACACCGCCAATTATTAAGGTTTGTCACGTACACAGAACATGCCAATTCTGTTTACGTGACAAACCTTACGAGTTGGCTGTCGGGTGGTGGCGGGTTTAAGGACACATTTATATATTTACGCGATCTAACCCAAAAAAACCTGTATCATGGATGATATCGGTCGCAAAAGCCTACTTGTTAAACCATTACTGTGTTCAAGCAACGGTGTGGAAGCAAACTTGGTCTGACGTATGTAGAGCGTCCTTCGCACCGCACGTAGCCTACAGTGCGAATCGGAGGGTGTAAAAACCGTAGGGATTTGACACAGAGCATAACAGACGAAATGTGCAACAAGTGGAGCTAGCACAATTGGGTTTATTTAAAAAGAAATGCCTGCAACTAAGTTTCGTTAGGAATCAACAATTTCATTTTAGACATAAATGAGACGTGCAGCATCTGCTTCGCAGCAGATGGCAAACATTTGTAACGACCGCCAAGACAATTCTGGAATTAAAAAATCTCGACTCCGTTGTAGATAACATTCCATTCGTACACCTCTACGTTCTAAGCACGCTGCTGCTCAGTGAACCAGTAAGCCCCGAGTCCACAGCCCACAACCTCACCAGAGGCGTCATCCCAGATGCAGCCGAACACGATATAAAAATAAGAAAATGCTCGGAGGTGGCCCCGGGGGCACAGAGGTCAGAGCACGGAATCGGCACTGCTGACGAACAAATTTGGGTTCAAATCCAGGTTGCAGCCACCTGCGATTGAATCGGGTTCTCAAGTTGTACTGAAATTGATGGTCTCAACCCGGTCACCAACAAATGCACCATAAAATACAAGACTAAAATTTAGTTCTGCACTTAATTTGGATACATACCAGCGGCAATAATGAAAAAAAACGTCGGTTTGCTTGTCGGGCGATGAACGTTACAATCGGTGGCTGGAAAAGTGCTGCCCTCTACTGTGCGGATCAAGGTGCCCGAAGGAATCTCGGAGGTAGCTCTTGCGCAATCCGCTTCCGTGGGGCGTTGCATCACTGTGCCCACAGGCCTCCTGTCTCGTGGACGTGACACCGCTCGCACAACTGAGATAACGTGAGGAAAGAAATATAATAGACTCCTCAACATGGAAAATGTATGTGGCAGCAAGTTGAGATCCCCGTTGTGGAATGACTCCGTCCGTCTTCATCTCTGAGGTTGATCAAATCAGAAGTAATTATTGGGAAGTTGACCATGCAGAGATGAATGAGGAATTTCGAAAAATGCCTTAGGGTTGCCACCTGAGATCGGCACCATTCCACTCTCGTTGGTAAGAGTTGGAAGGTAAAAAATAAATACAACTATTTCACGTAGAACAATCATCATACCCAGATCCTTACTGCCACTGCACAAGAGAGCCTGTTTATGCTAGTTGTAAAGAGGACAAATTCACAACCGATGTGGTTGCTTTCCCTAACCGGCCATAATGTTTCGAGTATTTACCGATTTCGTGAGCTTCTACGCTGCCGTTGTGTGCGAAATTCACAATACTTGAGGGATGCAAAGCGGCAAGCGAGGTGGTCTTCACGAGTTTCTCTATCGGCTGAGGGTGATGCAGCAGTCCACCCCTCCCCCCGTTCCCTACCGTGCGTGCGATCACCCAGCATACACCCACGCCGCTAATACACCAGCACGTTGTGGTCTGTAAGCCTGCACCGCGTTAATTTGGGTCCTGCAGATTTGGGGAAGACAAAAAAAAGGTCTCACAAAAAAACCTAAACACATAAAAACTTGCATTTTTTTTACTTAAACATATATATTGAAAATATTACGTGTGTAATTTTAAACCCGCTTGCTTCAAACATGCGATCGTAACGCGATGTGCCACCAATTCTCGTGACATCACACCTTGTTTTCAACGCCCCCTTCCTCCTCCCCATCCACGTGGGTCATCAGCTCCGCCACGTTCTTCTCCAGGTCGTCGATCCGCGAGTTCATTTCGTCGAGTGAGCGCGAGCGCCGCGGTTAAGGAAGGACACGGTCACAGGGACTGCTCACACGCACGCACCCCTGACTGTCACAACACAGCTAACTAGGCACTCGTTCATGGACCTGACAGCGGTCAGGCCGAATTGTATTAGACGTATACGCTGCCATGGTTCAGAACTTCCACGTAAAATTAAATCACAACAGAGGCATTCCTCGTGTGTGACAGACAGAACCACTTAAGTATGTTTTTTTTCTCATTAAAGAAGCTTTAAACGAATACAGGCCAGCACGGGACACGATGTAGGTACCTAACTACAAGATAAACAATAATTTCTGATTGAAATTGATGCGTGTGATGGCGATGACGATCGTGAGGCAGACAACAAATTTGTCAAAAGGAGACATTTCTGCCGCCTCTAATGAAGGATATTCCTGCCGAGGATTTGATCCGACATGGCCTGAAACTTCTCCTGCATTTGCTGCAAGAGGTTCTCCACCTGCAACAAAAAATTCCAGAATTTAGGGCGTTAGCGTGAACAATGTGTGCTGCTGGCCAACCGGGACCAGGCTCCAACAGTTCCATGACTGACACACACAGTGTTGGGGAGGCGTTCATGCTGCGGAGGATTGACACTGAGCAGTTTATAATCAGTGGTTCTCAACCGCATTGCACGTGACGACACGTCACGAGTGCCGAGACAAATTTGTGTTTTTTTTTGCTCCCATGTTTTTGAACAGATGAAAAGGCGAAATGCATTACAATGCCCACCACCACCCCTCGTGAACTTTCAGCGCTGGTGTAGAGGACTAAGAAGTTGCTGCTAAGCAACTGCGCGTACCAACACGCGTCCTACAAACAGCAACCCAAAGTAACCCGTTGTTACTGATCATTGTTTTTCTTGTGACACACGCAATTTTTATTTACATATGTAAACCGTCTCGTGCTGGCAAGACGCCACCCACTCTCTGTCAATCCACTGCACGATAAGAGGCCTCTCCACAGCGTGTCGGGCAGGGAGGGTTGTTTTGCCATACTTCACCGTGCTGGTCATTGTGGGTTGAAGGGGAAAGTCGTGTGGCCAACTGCATGACATCACCACGAGTTATCAGAGCCCCGCGTAAATCGGAGTAGAATTAAGTGGTGATTTCGCGAAAAGTATCGCAAAGGCGATGCCTTCAGCAAATCAACCCAAACGTCTTCGCCTAATAACCTGTTTACATCCCCGTATTCAAGTTATTACAGTGATTGTTATTTTGTTAGCACTGTATTAGTACTAATTGCGAGTACGAACGCAGTAGCCACAGCGCTACTTGAACCTTCATGTTGCGATGACTCTCCATTACATCATCGCTGTCACCACCATCACCTGCCTCGTTCAGTTTTAATCAATGCCAACACTTTCACATATAACGTCACTTTCACGCATTCTTTACGCAGTATTAAACACAAACGTACGCCGACAATAACACGACACGCATTAAAATTGTATTAACAGATTCGATAACGAAGCAGCAAGGGCTAGCAGAGGCAGCCGAGCCGAGCGCGGGGCCCCCGGGCACGCAGCACCAGGCAAGACGGGGGGAGGTAGGGGTACACCGACAACGACTAGGCCGCAACACGGAACTTTGAACTCCGAACAAAGCTTCGAGAAAAAACAACAACGAACGGCAACGCGATCGCTCTTACGACAGTGGCGACTTCTTGCATCGACTTAGAATCGGTGTCGGCCATCCGCTCCTCGGGTTTGGCGGCTTCAAGGCGCTCGCGATTCGAGGAGCCTCAGGGGGGATGTCGCCGCCGCTGCTGCTGCCGAACAACTTCCGACGCCGGGCGCCGCCCGCGAGGGGGCGCGCGTTTCCTCGCGTCCCAATTGGTCCGTCGAGCTGCTCGCGCGCCACGGTTCCGACCAATCGCGCGCCACGTCGTGTCGAGCGGCTCGCGAGCCCCTTGGCCAATGAGCGCGCCGTGGGAAACGCGACCGCGTGCGTGCGGTGTGGATCGGAATATTTAGGAGGCCGTCCATAAATGACGTCACGCGATTTTTGACCCCCCCCCAATCGTCACACAGCGTCACAAAAAGTCAGACCCCCCCCTCAAAAAGCTCTGCCCCCCCCACAAAAAATGAAACATGCTTCAAATCGCTTTAAACTATTGTCATTGTAGCGCGTATTTAATGTGCCGCTGCACTCTGATGTTGTAGGAGAAAACATTTATTAAAAAGTCTATTTAAGTAAGTAGAACGTGTTGTCTATATTTATTTCAAGTTGCGCATTTTGATGTGACGTCACATTTCTCACCCCCCCCCCCCTCGTCACAAATGTCTGACCCCCCCCCCCCTTCAATTGCTCGTTCACCATCTTGCTGGTGGGTGGATCAGCTGAAGGGTGGATAGATGAGTTGGTTGATGGGGTGGGTGGATGAGTTGGTGGATGGGTGAGTTGATGGGCGGATGAGTTGGTGGGTGAGTTGGTGGAAGGATAGATGAATACATGGGTGGAGAAGTTGATGAGTTGGTGGGTTGATAGGCGAGTTGGTGGGTGGGTATTTGAGTAGGTGGGTACACTTTACTCACACATTATCATGTGCGAGCAACATTGTTTGCTGTACTGCCTTCAGGTGCAATGGAGTGTGTACTAAACCAGTTATATGGTGCGTTCGCAGTGGTGCACAAATAACGTTGACCTTTAAGCTTGTTCTGAAACGCCGATCTTTATTATAAACACACGTGAAGTATCACAATGCCATGGCCAAGTGTAGGCGTCCCAGTCACGTGCATGTCCTGTGTCCATGACGATCCATTCATTTACTGGGGCTGCAGGCGACTCGAAGGCTCACAAATGTGGCAACGATGTGTGTAATGTACCACTTCTCTAATGGGGGTTCCCACTCTCATGTGCCTCTTTTAGAACGGTCCCATGTTTACGCTTTTCGCAAGCGACAGCCTACAACAACGTTAAGGTATTTATTTCTCGAGCATACGCAACACTTGCGGAGAGAATTGAGACCCACCCCTGTACAAGAAATGGTGTCGCCCAACTTCAGCACAGCAGCCTTAGGGGAACCATACCACGTTTTGTAAAAGGGGGTTCGGTCTGAATTCCATCGCAGAAGGCAGTCTATAGTTTAGAAACATATTTAGACAATGTATATAATTATATTATTGGTTCTGTCGGTAAAGTCACGTTACAGGGAAACAATAAAATAATAATATATATAAAATAAAAATATATTTTATTGTTTACCGAAAAAAACAAGAATATGCATCACCGCAGTCACGAAAGCTTTAAATCAAAATTTAATGTATATAATTGTAAAACTGTACATTTATGCTAAAAATAAGCAAAAAACTGCGTACTGAGGCAGTTTGCATATTTACACGGCTCTTGTGTAGGTTTAAGAGTGACGGTATTTTTTTTAACGATCACCTTCTTACAACACTTGTATTCGTTATGAATGTATGATCCATCTGCCAGTGGCGACACGGACAACAGATGTTTGTGACGTTGCTGCAAAGTGAACCAAAATCACGCAGTCATCAAACAGCTGACGGGGAACAGAACTTAGCAACATTCCCGGCTATTAAAACGACGCAAATTGCCTTACTTTTGTTTCATCAAAATTCGTTTAAAACGAAACGAACTCGCCGCGCTGTTTTTCTGAAAAATAAGAGCAAAACTCAAAATACATTTCATAACATTTGAGCAAGTTGCTTTTTTTGTGCGCACCTTCGGGATGACACAGGTTGCCGACAGTTCTGATTGTGCGAGTGCGGAAAACGGCACTGCAAACACAGCCCCGCCTGTCACCGGATATTTACATTCAC
The DNA here is from genome assembly GCF_048934315.1 of Petromyzon marinus. NCBI lineage: Eukaryota > Metazoa > Chordata > Hyperoartia > Petromyzontiformes > Petromyzontidae > Petromyzon > Petromyzon marinus. Next base: position 1,131,277 of record NC_133720.1, on the reverse strand, counting down.
TGGGCACTTGCTGACATGGCTCGCCACCTCAAACGCGCCTCAGCATCACGTCCTCGGCATCACATCCTCATCAAGGGACCCCTCCCCGCCCTCGTTGCGGATGTGGCTCTGCGGCACAATGCGACTCGCCACCGGTCCGCACGCGATCTTTTTCCAGTAATGGCTTGGGTAAAGCAATGCGGTTATAATTGCTGTATTGCAATGGCAATTTAGAAATTTGCGGATTTATGTTCCGAAACTGGACCGTGCCGCTGGCACACGATGGCAGCAGGACTATGTTAAACCCGGTATGATAAGTCCGGAACACGGAACTTTTCAAAACATCTGTGCAAAAAAAAAGAGATCTTTAGAGCTCATCCGGATTCCTCCAGTACAAATATTCTGAATCTGGCCAGGAAGGCGGTGCTTGGACCGGCCCAGTCGGACAGGGGGAACCCTGCCACCACCGTTCAGAGAATACTTTGCCAATTCTCGCAGGGCGTGACGTTGAAACGAAGAGAACGCCAAAAAAAAAAATGCCGCGGGGAAGAATATTGGCTCAAGATTGTCAAATGGTTCCAGCCACAAGGCGTTCATTGACACAAAAACAACTTTTAAATGTTTTACGTATTCCAGTATAGCTTTTACATTACACGCACACAAGGCAGCGATCAAAAAGTGTTGAGCATGAGAAACCCAAAAGTACGCACAGGCTCATTTATTACATTACTTTCCAACAGTAGCCACTAACGACAATGGTTTAACACAAGTTTGCGTTAGTGGAGTTTAGGTTGGTCGGGTGGCGCTGCGGCTCAAGTGCTCGATCGGCAATCTGAAAGTCACAAGTTCAAATCCTGGTTGGCGGTTAACTCGGCTAATAATCCTTCCAGCGGTCGGTGCAATGAGCACTACCGTGTGGAGTGAGTCAACAATGGATTTCCTGTATACAAAATAACTGCCCACCTCCCCACGCCAGTATTCGGGTTGTGTGGCGTGGTTCGACGTTTTGGACATCATCGTGCCGAGAGCTTCTTCTGAAACGTCGGGACATCACGACACCGTGCCGAACAACACATCGGAGGCTATACAGCACGTCCGCGACAACCTACAGAGCATGAACACCACCCAACACCCATTGAAGCAGGGAGACCCTTGGACGTTTTGACTTAAGAGTGAATTGTAGTCGGTTTTTTTTGTTGTTGTAAAAGTTACTTAGTGTCTAATCATCAAAACACTGGCCGCTTCCTTTTATGTACAGTACACGTATTTCATTTGGCGAACACACAAGTTAAATAATGAATGAATGTGCGATGCCAAAATGAATTGCGGTAGTTTACATCGATTCAAAGGCACAGGGTTGAAGGCAAATTTATTGGGGTCCGAACCGCGTCCAAAACAAAATAATATAAAAATCAAAACCCAAATTTTTACGTTTATCTACAATTAACCATCCCTCTATTCGAGAAACATTGAGAAAAAAAAATTAACAGTACAACAAAAATACACTTGTTTTCATAATCTGTACAAAGGGGTGCACCTGCATTGCAATGGTTAGGTCATATGACACCACAAGCGAAAAGCAAGACCGGCGCACGACTCGGAACGGGCGTGCGTTACCGCCGGTACACGTAACTCTGTACAGCGCGTTTAAATTCAGCATATTTACTTTATACTTACATAAGTGACCTATCACTGTGCTCATACTGACTACAGATTTTCCCTAAAATCCAGATCGCGGATGGAGCGCCTGACGACGCTGCGATTCGACAGGTGGCGGATGAAGCACGGGAGCTTGAAAGTGCACTGCTCTCCGCAACACTCCAACGGAATTCCATTAAGAGGAGCGCACAGATTGCCATCGTCGTTGGGTACGTTACAGCGCGCACGCGAGGTTTGAGCTCGACGCCTCCAAATGCCACGAGGGTCGCGCCTCTTTAAGCCATGGCCAAGAGCCGAAATGACGAGTCGCGCTTTCCGAGTCAAAAATGAAATTCACGGCGTCGGGAAATGCGCACGGACGCCCCCTGCATCTCGTCGCGTCTCCTCCCCGGCCGAGGAGGGAATCAGTTCCCGTGACGCAGGACGAAACTGGAATCCGCGATCATTAACGCTGCGTGATCGTGTTAATCGCTCGCTGCCGTGGGGGTAACGCGGCGCAACCGGGTGGGGCACTCATCACACGCTCGCAACATTTGGCGACCCTGCTGCTGCTGCTGCGTTGGCAGTGGTAGCACACGCACAGACAACAAAAACAACTCGACACACCGGTCGTTAACAGCGGCCTTAAAATTAAAATATACAACAGGCACGTTTCCGGAAATGGCCGTTCTTCATCGCAAATGTACGATGTGCTATGAAGAAACGCCGCTGCCCGAAGCATCGCCTATTGTATGGTTAATTGACAGCCTGCAGACAGCAACAGCGAGAAAAAACCGCATCGCGCTGGGCACCGCCGGGGGCAGGCAGGGGCAGGAGGGGGCAGGCCAGCGTTACAACGTTCCTGGGCGCAGCCATCAGATCACCGCGGGAAACAAAGCAACGGAGTCCGAGCGTTAAAGCCGCCACCGCCACCATTACCACCGCAGCAGTGGCGATCGCTCCGCACGCGGCTGCACACGACGGCTGGGCTACACCTGCGGCACCCACGACGGTGCGAATTAAATCCAGCTAGCAGTCGAGATCAACGTAGAAGCACTACGAGTTGGTAGAAAAGTAAAACATCAGCGTGGGCTAATGAAGTTATATAAGTAATGCTCGCTGTACCACTCAGCATGTGTGTGTGTGTGTGCTACATATGAATTGAGTGGGACTGCAGTGGGCAGTGCACTACCTTAAAAATCCCATAAACCTGGGTTCGATTCTTGGCCTGAATCTCACCTTCGTCGACTCAGTCGTAAATGAGCAGTAGGGAAAATGAACATTGCCAGACATGGCACTGGTCGCACCGACCCCATCATCGTTCTGGTCGTAACAGGCGCTCGCAAATCACCCTCACAACAACAGTCCGGACAGACCAACAACGCTCTCGTTTGTGCGTGCATTTTTATACACTCCGAAGGTACTCCTGTTGTATCTGCTAGAGTCTGTCAACGTGTAGCTACGACTGTGGGCTAGTGTGCTTGTGCAGCGAGGTGGCCACCAATACCTCTTTTCCACTGTACAACCGAGCTGTGCCGGGACTGTGCCGAGTCAGCCGGCACGTGGCCCCCAAAGGTGCCAGGTCGTTTTTACATTGACAATGCGTGTAGACGAAGCGATGTCGCTGGGTTTGGGTTGCATTGACTGAAATCCCTCGCAATGAACGCATCAAGAACCCCCGCCCCTGGCCTCTCTTGGCACCCGTGCCAGGTTCGGGTGTCTTGCAAGGCCAGCGTGGCACGGTTTGGTTCCGGGTCGGCACGGCAAACGGCCAGCAGAAAACCACCCGTACCGTGAGGGCCCCCCCCCCCCCACCCTGGCTCGGCCTACCCTCCCCTACTGGACATCTTTGAAAAGGAACTTCGTAGCTCAGCGGACTCCTCCTGCAGCCTAAATAAATATTCTGATTCTGGGTGTGCCAGTGGAAATTGGGGTACGACTGCCACCACGCACGCACGTCTCACTGCGGGTGCGGCGGGTGCGGTGGATGCGAGTGTCTGTGCGGGAGGCGGTTGCTGATGGCGGCTGCCAGCGTGCGTCTGCGCACGGAGGCCGGGTCCGCGCGCTCCATCTCCACGTTCCCCGTGCCTCCCATGCCTCCCTCCGCGCCCCACTCTGTCGACGGCCGAACCAGGTACTTTCTGTGGCCGCGCGTGCACACACACACACACACAAAGAGAGAGACGAAGCCGCCAAGGTGAGCAGCATAGACCATGTGGGCAAGCGTTGTTAGCGAGCGCCCGTTAGTGGTGTGACAGACAACATCGCACCGGTAAAGCAGAAGTTACACTGGCGCCTGGCACCGTCAATCGTAGACGTTATTGGCTTTCCTGTGATGCAGTTCTTCGGTCACAATCAAGGATGTTATTTTACTATAAGTCAGGTTATGTATTATTTGTTTGAGTCTGTCTATTAATTTAAAGCTTGTGTCATACTCACGGTCTGTTTAAAAACCGTTCGGGTCAAATAAAAAAACGGACAATCGTTCCTTTTCATCAACTTGAGAAAAACCTAATAATTTCTCCGCGGTGACATTCCAACCGTGAACCTCTGCACCAAGCGGTGAACCCCGCTACCACCACAACATAGGGGAGGCCCCCCCAGAAGAGATGGGGGAGGCGGGGGGGGCGGTCCCGAGCGGGCGGCACTCGCCTGCGCGCCTGGCACACGAGCTGCTCCTTCCGCTGCTGCAGCATGCGGTGGCGCTCCTCCGCCGACTTGGAGAAGCGCCCACCCGTCGTCTCGCACTCGGGTCTCGTCACGCCCGCCGCGGCATCGTCCACTCCTGCGAACGGGCGCACGGCACTCGCGCGTCACTCGCAGTGGAGCCCCTCGGTCACATGCTGCTGCTGCTGCTGATGATACTGCTGCTGACACTGCTGAAGCTGATGCTGCTGCTGCTGTTATTACTACTGCTGATACTACTGACGCTGCTGCAGTCGAGGTCTAACGGTCACCAAGCTGGACTTGACGTTCAGAGATCGCTGCTTTGGTGTGAGAGCAGAAACAATGGTGCAGCAAGTTTCTTAAGCCACCCCAAACCACTGCAGACCCCCCTCCCCTACCCGCCCCAATGCTTCTGTCTACCCAGCAGTTTTGTAAAATGGTCCGTGACAGCCAATTGGCAGGTCACGTGCAGTGGGATTCAGTGTGGGAATGCCCACGTCTTGCTAAGATGACTGGCCACCGTGGAAGTCCCGGTTAGAATACTCCCCAAGATCAAGCTCCGTCCAGACTGATGTCCTTCTGCCACAGCAAATAATATTTCTGGGTTGCAGGTTTACCTTTTACTTGCACTCACACGATTGCATGAGCCACAACAACCAGAGTTCACCGACACCAACATGGTAACACGATTACAGTTTTCTTTGGGTCTTACGGTAAAGTCAGGTAGATAGGTTCAAATAGATAAAAATAAAATAAACAAACCTGTCTTCGCGACTTTACCGAAAGACCCAAAGAATATGAATTCCTGCAGTCACGAAAGCTTTAAGTCAAGATACAATTACAGCTGTTCATTTGATTTCTTAACCGTCATTGGTAATTGCATGGAAATTCTATTTTTTAAATCTATTATGTGTTTACCGACCTTCCACCAACCAACACCGACCAAGTGTGGTCAAACAAACCCCATGACCACAACATCAACCGGACCACTCATCCACCTCCCCCACGCACCACCCGCAATACAAGATCACTGGAGCACACCGAATCCCACCTCTGCCGGCCGAGTCATCATGGCGTGCGCCTAGACCGGCCGGGGGGAAGCGCGGGCTCCCGGGGAACCGCTCGCGATGGGTGGCGGCGCCTGCGGCCGCTGACCGCATGTCGTCCTCTTCCTTGTCGGCGCTGGCGGCCAGCAGGTAGGCCGAGTCGTCGCCGCCACTGCCGCCGTCTTCGCCCGTCGCTTTGTCCGGCTCTGACGGGCGCTCGACGGGCGGAGAGAAGCTCGAGAGGTCGGCCCTGGACGCGGCCGTCTGGGACGCGGGGGGAGGGTCGCGGGGGACGAGAGCTATTAGGCGATTCGCTCCCTCCGTGGTTCGACGAAATGTCAGCTCCATCTCCTCTCCAGCGCGTTCCGCGCTCGTTGAGCCACCTCTATACGGCCAAATAGAAGCTGCCTGGGCATGCGGTGGTTGGGCATGCAGGCTTCGTGACCCAGCCAGCACAGCCTCGCCTGCTGGAGCAGCTCACCGATGATGGGACTGTGTCGAGATCTCTCAAGGACTTGTGTGCGCCTCACAAAATCCAGCGCACACACACACACACAGCCAATAAAAACTGCTGGTAATTGGAAATACCTGCAGTAGGGAGCCTGTATCCGATGCTAGGGGGCTCTCGGGCCCCCCAAACCGAACCCCTCCAGCAGGTTCTTGCCTCTAAGGGGACAAGGGAACATGCAGGACACGTGCCACGTATTTAGTCAGCTGCTGAACACGGTTTCCTGGGCACGCTGAACTGACCCTACGGTGGTGGTCATTCTGACCGTTACACGACCACCGTCAAATTGTCGGTAAAGTGTTACTCAATTTAATGACCCTCAAGCAATGATTGGCTGAGTTTGCCTCCAGTTCGGATTTGGGAACCGAGTAATTTTACCACTCGGCACCACCCGACTGGATTCAATGATTTCGAGTCGAGCTATCACGTAATTTAATTAATCGATTACTGACCGCGGGGTCTGTGATTCAACTAGCCGTGAGCAGCCTGACGCATCGTCACGCATCGTCACGCATCACGCGATCGCCGTCCTCTCAAAGTCGCCGCACGGTGAACAAAATAGCCAAACGCTCGGCCGCTCGCAAAACATTTCCATCACCGATTTCGTGGGCGGGCCGCGCGTCGAACGCCGCTCGCTGTGCGTGACGCTAGCCCCGAGCCCCCCCACCTGCTGCATGGGGAAGGGCACGGTGATGCGACCCTCAAGGATGTTGTCCGTCGTCACCTCCACCGAGCGCGTGAGCTGCAGGTCCTGCAGGATGGCGTGGTACGGCGCCTGCGGAAACATGGCCTGGATCTGGTGTGCCTGCACAGCGCGTACACGCAAACACGCACGCACACACACCAACAGGTTACCACCATTGCAGGGTTACAGCCGAGTACCAGCATCTCATGTTTACAGATGCATGTGCTAAGCATGTGATGATTCACTGCCAACCACTCACCACCACCGCCCCCCCATGCTATGACTTGTCACAATTTGTGGTGACGATTCAATGGGGAGACCGTCTTGTTTGCGCTAATTCCCCGTACGTTCTGCTGGGTGTATAATCTGGCTCTCATTTGCATAAAATGTGAATAACAGAGTCTCGCAGGCATGATTCTGCGGAAGCCAAGCAACGTATCGATCGTCACATTAAAAAAACTACGAAAATTGTAAAATGGGGAAAACCAGTGGTGGTTAGTAGTAGTAGTTTGCTTGTTTAGCCAGGAAAGCTTTATTCGGGACTCTTATTCAGGAGGGTTCTGCCAAGTTTCCGCAGTAGAGGGGGGGCGGTGTGGGGATGCGTTCTTGCTCCGTGTCATCCCAATCGAGTGATTCGCACGGAGAGTTTTCAACACTGCAAGTGACTTTTCCACCTCCGAACCGATTTCGACAGTCTGGGTCTCCATGAAAGTGCGGCGCAACACGGAGTGGGGGCTACCATGGTGTTGAGCTGGGAGTTGGTGACGGCTGGGAGGCCGATGAGATTGGAGCTGTGCATCACTTCCACGGAGAAACTCGGCAGCCAGCTCGCGATTCGCGATCCTGTGAGGGGGGGGGGGAGGGGGCAAGGCGACGTCATTCGTCGGCACCGTCGGCAAGTCTGACTTCTAAATCAGATCCTCGTTGCATTTTAACCTCATTCAGTAGTCAGGTCATTTCCTTTAACAATTATCGACTTCATCACCGTGGCTTGTGGTTATCGGGCAGATATAAGGATGCTCTTTAGCTTGCAGTGTTTCGAGAGCCTTGGTATAAGCTGGGCAACTCTCGCCGATGAATTCCTGAGTCCTAAAACTCTCATGACCAAGTCTCAGGAAGATTAAGAATCCCTCGACTCTATAATAACATCAACTCTCATCCTAGAAGTGGTTGCCACTCTTCCAAAGTTCAGAGTTCCTCGATGGTGATTTGGAAGGGTACAGGTAGTCCCCGACTTACGATGGAGATACGTTACGACGACCCCATTGTAAGTCGAAAATATCGTAAGTCGAAGATGGCCTTGCCTAACCAGGAGTGGTGATAATTTAGCAAAACAGAGCAATTTACAGTACCGTACTGTATAAACTATATACTGTATGTATTTATTAAGTACAATACTGTATTGCACAGTAAAATTTAAAGTAAAAAAACAAGATAAATTCTTAGCCTACCTATATGAACTGCAATTTCATAGAAAGTTTTTTCAGGAGACAATCCTATCTGCTATAAAAAAAAACTTTTAACATGCATTGAACGTATGTATCGTATCGTGGTAACCCCAAAATGTAATCGCTAAAGCTATGCATCATACATGCATTGGATGTATCGTAACGTATCATATTCTACTGTGCTCACCAAGATTCTGTCCGTCGTCTGCATACTTGAACGACGTTAGGTTGTTGATGGCTACATTAACTTAGTTGTCGGAAGAGGAGGATGGCGATGATAAAGTTACACTGTCGTACCTCGTACGCTGCTGCGTTTGCCTGCCGCACGAAATTAAAAATATTGTACAATTTTGTCATATCGCTATCGCCATCGTAAAATCGAAATATCCTAAGTCGGGGACCATCGTAAGTCGGGGACTACCTATATTTAAAATGATTTTACGCGTAGGTTTTCACATTTGTGCTGCAAGGCTCTCCGACGTGCTTTCGGCCTGTACCGCGTGTAGCTCTGCACGACGTCCGACGTTTCACCCCACATGCTGGAAGCTGCTTCAGGAAACGAATATGCATTGCGCTGAACAACACGTGGCACAACCAACAAAACACATCGGACGGCTTTACAGAAAAAAAATGTGCAATCAACAAATGTGTTGATGGGCTCCTGCGGGCGACACCCAGCGCCCAGGCTGAAGCCCGGGAGGGAGCCCGTGCTGCCCGCACCATCGAAGTGGAAGAAGTGATTGCGCTGGTTGATCCGGGGCCCGTCGTCCCCGACCTCTCCGGCCATCGCGTCGTCCAGGGGGGCC